>NC_092872.1:423725285-424325285 GCF_028372415.1 Notamacropus eugenii | reverse complement strand
TGCAGTGATTCTGTTCCAGGAAGTCTCAGAAAAACAAACCTCCCTAAGATTCTAACCCTCCACCATCAACACACAGTCCATGGGGCTGGAACAACAACTTCCGGTAATGGAAGGAGCCACAGACCTCCAGGCAGGGAAGATTTTGGTTCCAGTCTTGTGGTCTAATCAAATTGAATATTGAATTGAATAGTCTTGTGTCTGCAGTTTATCAGCTCTATGATTTCGGACTTATTTTCTCCAGATCTCAGTTTCCTTACCTACAAAATGGAAAAAATAATTCCATTTCAATTCAGTAAACATTTGTTAAATACCTAGTATGTGCCAGAACTTTGCTAAGAGCTTGAGATACAAAAAGAGGCAAAAGACAATTTCTGATCTCAAGGAGCTTACAATCTAATAGAAGAGACAAGAAGCAAACAAATATGTATGAACAAAGTATATACAAGAAAAATAGGAAATAATTAACAGAGGGAAGGCACTGGAATTAAGAGAATTAATGCAAGAAGTGAGATTTTAACTGGGACTTAAAGGAAGTCAGGGAGGTCAGCAGTTAGAGTGGAAGACAGAGAGCATTTCAGGGATGGGGGCAGCCAGAGAATAGTATTATTGCCTACCTTCTATTGTAATAAGATGATGGCTACAAACTGTTCTGTAGGTCATAAAGCACAATAGAGATATGTGACTCAGAAAGCCTTGGTCAGGGGCTATCCAATACGCAGTGAAGCGGCAGACCCAACACTGGGTTTAGAACCAGTTCAACCCAGGTTTAAAGCCTGGATTTAGACCCAGGTTTGATTCTTAGCAAAGCACCTTCATTTCTCTGAGCTTTGCCTTCTTTTTCTGCAAAACAGGAATTTTAAGGCTTATTCTATCTACCTAATAACATTTCAGAGGTCTGTGAAGAAAGTACTTTGAGAATTATAAAGCAGAACACAAATACAAGCTGTGGCCATTGCTACTATCACTACCGGAAAATCGTTTCCATCTCATTCCTTGGAGTTAAGATATAAATAATCCTCTGACAAGTTGTTATGCTGCCGCTTTTATATTGAATGTTCTGTAGACTATGGTATAGGTGGATAAAATATGTGTATTTTTGCAGTTGAATAAAAGTAGTAGGATGTCAGCTCACCCTCTGTAGCTTCACTGACAGCATCCTGGGTACCGCTCCGATGTCTGACAGGATGACAGGAATAATATGTACATCATTCTGTTCCCCATGATTTTGATCTTAGCAGCTAGGTCTCTATATTTTGAGAGCTTCATGCTTTTTGCAATTTGAAGACCATGATTATTTGAGATGGCAATGTCTGTTAAAATGTTCTTAAGTTTCTATGAATCAGTGTTATGTCCCAGTAATTGGGGGCAACAGTTTGGTTTGTAATAATGACCCAGTTGTAGTATAGCTCATTGGTTGAGTTCCCACGACATTATTAGGTCTATAGTATGAGAGTGTGCTGTCCGTCAATCCATTAAAGACAAAGTGCTTCTGATGTATAATTCTAGCTATCAGGTCAGGTCTTGCTAGATATTTTGTAGATGATAAATTTTTGCATCTTGCAGTGAGGTGTTACACAGTTTCAGTCTTTTCTTTGCATAATCTGTATTGATCACTAGATCTGGGCTCCTTATCATCATCATCATCATGTCATTCTCTTCTTTTTTTCAGTAGAGTTCAGAAAGAGATAGTGCTAGGATGAGTCACTCTCCTGTAATTATTATTTAATGTTATGTTCTATGGATTATTGAACAAGTGGATTAAATAACTATTTTTGTAGTCACATCATCATATTGTTGTTATCATAGCACCCTGGCTGCACTTACCAGGTAACACTTAGGACAAATGGTCTACTCATCTGCCCATGAGATTCCTCTCTCAGAAAAAATGTCCAGGCTTTTAATGCCTTAGACTCAGCCTTTGGGGTTGGGATTTTGTTCTTAGGATCTTTCTGGTTAAAACTCCTTCTTTCAAAAGCATTAATTCAGTTGCAAAAATAAAAATTCCATTTGACTCCCATAGATTTTCCATGGTGAGCTAGCATCACAGAGAGGGTAATGGATGGGGGAGGAGAGGCTTCTATCAGTATAAATCAATGAGGACAGGAGGGGGAGGGAATGGAGGAGTACAGGGGATGAGTTGGGGGGAGGGGACTTCTGATGAAATCTCAACCTGTGAGAGCAAAGCCCCAGTGCTTAATGATCTCATCAGGAGGCCAAGATTGATTCCCAGCCTTGATCATCCATCCTTTTCTGCATTCATTACTTTAATAACATCCGTATAGAACCAACTAAACATTTGCATGGGATGAACATTAATACGGAGTTTGTTTGTGGAGCCTGGTAAGCCAATAAGAAACATGAACAGATGATTTTTAAACGTTGGGACAGAAGGTAACCGAACGGGTGTTGAGACCAGGAAAAAAACATGTGGGAGGATAAAAGTGACATCAAGAGGACCCTAGAAAGGAAACGTGCGGATGCCACATACGGCCTGGCTGTAGACTGCTCAGTGGTGAGCTTTCTCTCAACGGAATTTTTCTAGCTACAAGAGGTTCCACTCACTGTCAAATATTAACAAGTATAAATCTTAAACATTTGGTTTGAAAGGGGGAAAAAAGAGATAAACATAGATCCTTGTCTGGGCTTTAAGGGGGCTGATTCAAGCCCTGATGTCTATGTGGTTCTTCAACCAAAGCCTTGAAAATCTCCTGGCAAATTAATGAAGGAGGAACCCAGGTAAATAGCATGTGAGCATGCTCTCTCCTGTCTGCTTGGAGCAGTGGTCACACACAGATGTCTCTGACCTTAAAGATAATGTGGACATAGAAATTTCTCTTCTGATAAACATATTGCCAGGGTTGGTGATGGCCAATTAGGAATTCTAGAACTGGGAACCTATCCAATATGTCCATTCAGGAGAAGGTATTTTATTTATTCTAATTCAGACATTGTCTGGAACATTCTCCACCAGCCCTTGCCCAACGACTCCCTCTTCTTGTTTGGGGACCATCCCCTGTCTTATCCTTTCCCTGGAATAAGAAATCAAAGTCTCCTGCCTTTTCTCTCACGACTCCTATCTCAGGAGACCTTCTGGGAGTCCCCTCTTGACTCCTTCCAATGGATCTTCCCTGAAGATGTCACCATGCTGGCCACTCACTACTGAGCCCCAGCCTAGCCCTATAGTTAGGACCTCGTCTAAACACTTGCCCATGCTATTTACCTACTCTGGTTGCTTTTGGTGAATATTTGCTGTTCTGTCCCCTAGAGCAATTAGGGAACTCTTTGGGGGTAGGAACTGGGTCTTCTTATCCTTAGTCTAGTTCAAAGACCTGTTGTGAACAAAGGGAATAAAGAATCAAGCCATTTGGCTTTAGAAATACTTTCATGCTTCAGGAATTCAACCTGACAACCCCTCTCATGAACTGCCAGATAAAAAAGTCTATCACCAGGCTGCTTCTCCAGTTCAATTCACTTTAATTCAAGGAGCATTTATTAAACACCCACTGTATGCCAGACTGCGGCAAACCACTGGGTATAAGCCACGTGAAGACAAAAATGAAGCAATCCTTACAGGGGAGGAGGGCCATGACATGTGAACTGATAAATAATTGCAAAGGATATATAAAATAACAAAGCAACTTCAAAAAAACAGATTAATAACTTCAGCAATTAAAGAAAGACTTTGTATATGAACTGACACATGGGTTGTATGATGATAGAGACACAACCTGGTCACCAGATCTATATACTGGATGCTCTTCCACCATGGTAAGACTTCATAGAATTATAGATTTAGAGCTAGAAAGGACTTTAGAAGCCATCAAGGGCAACCCCCTCCTTTTACAGATGAGGAAACTGAAGCACAGAGTAGTCTCACTTTCACAGATAGTAAGTGTCTGAGGCAAGATTTGAACTCAAGTCTTCCTGGCTCTAAGTCCAGCACTCTATCCAATGAGCCAATATGGGGTCCACTAGTATGACCTTCAAAAACTTGGGCTTATCTCCAGGTCCCAAACAATAGCAGAAGAGTCTTGCCCTGGAGACCTTTAATGGAGGCTATAGAAGTGCCTGTTAAGCTAAGTCCTTCAAAAAAGTTGAGAAAATGCACCTCCTTCCCTCCTATGTAAACACAGAAAACTAGGCATAGAATATAGACTGTCACACGTGGTTGATAGGTTGGCAATTTGCTAAACATTGTTCTCCTTTGTTTAACTACAGTGGACCTACTAGCTGCATCCAGGGAAAGAACTGATAAATGGAATGATTTTACATAGATCTATCTATCTATCTATCTATCCATCTATCTATCCATCTATCTATCTATCCATCTATCTATATCTTTCTCTATATATATATAGATAGATATGAGTATATATCTATCTATATATAGATAGATGTATATCTGTTTGTGTCTAATAGTAACCATCTCTATGGTGGGATAGGGAAAAGGAAGAAAAAACGGGAAAAAAAGAAAAAAGTTACATCATAATTTTATTATGTACTTAAAAGAAATAGCAGGTTATACATGATAGATTTGCAGTTTCATGTGCAATTATCTTTTTTCCTGTTCTACTGTGTTGTAGAAATGTTTGTTTTACTAAGTTCAGAATAAAATAAATTTTAAAAATTGAAAGGAATATAGTCAGAAATGAAGATGATGTAAGAGCAAAAGATTTAAATAAGAATATTTTTTTAAAAAACCTTTTTATAAATGATTGTTTGGGAAAAAAGATTACTTTATTCCTGAAGTAGTCTATAGATATTCTATTCTTCTCTAATACCAGTGATAAGTCAGGCACCAACTACCCTGTTCCTTTGGACCCTAATCAAGTCACTTAACTTCCTTTTGCCTCAGTTTCCTCATCTGTAAATTGGAGATAAAATACCTCACAGCATTGTTGTGAAAAATCGAATAAGATGATATATGTAAAGCACACTATAAAGCTTAGCTGCTATTATTTTTTTTGTTAGCTAGAACCTGTGAAATTGATGTCCAGAACCATGAAATAGTTACAAGATGTTCACTGAGCACTCACTGAGAGCTGACCACTTAAATGGAGGCTAGGGTTACAAACGAATCCTTCCCCTCAGCTTCATGGAGGAGCTTTCACCTTGCAGAGCTCAGGTCTGCCTTCTTGCTTTGGGGCAGTATCATTTCTACGTAGAAAACCCAAGATAAAAGAGAACTCAATCCTTATTCTTGAGGTACTTACAGCACAGTAGGATCCAGGCATTCTCCTATTGGGGATGCTGTGTGGTGCAGTGTAAAGTAGCCTAGATTTGGAGTCAGAGACTAGGGTTTTCAATTCTGACTCTGCTACCCACTACCTGAGTACTCTCAGGCAAGTCCAGTAAGCAGTCTGGGCCTCAGCTTCACCTTTAAAATGAGGTAACTGGACAAGATGACCTCTGAGGTGCCTTCCAGCTGACCCCATGTATACCAGCCTGCCTCAGAGAGGAGGAACGAAACAGCCTTCCTACCTCTCTTCTTTTCCTCCCTTGCAAGAAATCCAGAAGAATTCCATCATAGGAGGGAAGGCCCCCACAGTGTTTGGAGAAGGTGCTGATTTTGCACCAGATGTGCTGTTTGATTCACTCTGTAACTGCAACCTCCCCTGCCCCCAGGTGGTCATGAGACACGGGAGACCAAATTCACCATCACGTTGTCCAACAAGGGACACCATCCAGCTGAGCTGATGCATAGTGACTTTCCCAAAGGTGTTTTTGATGGCCATTCTGCACCATCTAATACTGTTTTGGCTTAGGAAGCAAAATCCAGGCAACTGTGCCAGCTCATCCTACACGGTCCCCTGGGGTGTCCTCCCTCCAACCAAAAGAAACCCCTTCCCCTTTCAGAGAAACACCACCTCTCCCACTGCCCACCTATGCACGTGTATACTCTTCAGAAATTACAGTGACAGTGATAAAAAATGGTAATTTTTTCTTCCAGATGCTTGTTAAACAGCCCTAACATATGTCCGTGGTTTAATTAACAGAGCAGCAGCACAGTGGAGGGGTGCCAAGCTAATCATTTAAGGAAGCTTTCGCCCTCTCCTCCTCCAAGTCCCACCACCCATCTATCATATCCATGCCTGAAATCTAGAGGTTTCATTTTCTGGACTCTCAACAAACCACCCCCTCAGCCCCTCAAACAAGCCAGAGTAAACCCTGGAGTCAGGAGGAAATTCAAGCCATTCATTTTGGCTGAGGATATTTTTTAAAGGGGTGGGGAGAGAGGGAAGAAAATAACCCATAATATTGCCATTGCAGTTATGCGCACCTGCTGCATGAAGGGTCTGGTCCATTCTCCCTTCTTCCTTCCTGATCTTCTCTTACCAGTCATTCAGTAAAGGGGGAGAAGAGGAAATGTTTCAATCTCAAGAGCCTATTCCAATCATTCAGGTAATTGGAAGTTCCTACTTGGAGCCGCTTGTGTTACCAGAAAACAGTCTTCCTCTCAAGTCCTTACTAAGGCCAACCCGGGCTCTGGGGTCTGGGTACTGGACGCTAGACATATGCCAGCCTAGGGTGGCATGATCAGTTTGGGCTGGGGAGTCCTTTGGATGCATTCTAGACAAGGCAGAGGGGTAACTAAGCAGCTGTATTTGCATCTGCGGCGATCACCACAAGAATTGCCAATAACGCAACTCCTTTCAGCACCTACTCCTACCTCCAACACCTTAGCCCTGGTTGGATTTTCTGAGTTTGGCTCAATTTCCCTGGACAGTCACTAATTTGCTTCTGCTCATACAAGGACCATTTGTAAATGGGCTGAATTTTGTACTCCTCTACTTTCCTCAGCCCCAGGCTGATATAACCACCGCTACAAGGTCCCCTGCACGACTTCTTACAGGCAAAAATTATTTCCAAAATTTTCCAGAATGGGTCTCCCATCCAAGGTTAATTATCAGGCCACACATGCTCTGCCCATGTCTGTCTGTCTCCCATATGGACAAAGTACAGGTGAGAGAGCCTAGGAATCAGTAACCCATTCTCTGTGCATGCTTATACTTAGTTAAGTTAGTCCTTAGGATCATCAGAAGACATTCAATATTCTTTCAATGTAAGAGCCTCTGTCAAAGCCCAGAGCCTGCAGGGACAGGTCCAAGAAAATACCTCTCTCTCTTCTTCGGAGGAATTATTGCCACAATATGTTAATAATGGCTGTGCCCTCCTTACTAGGTCTCATGTCCTTCCCACATCCCTAGAATGGAGTTGGCTGTCCTATTTTCAGACACCGACAGGGACTGACAATCACTCCAATTGCTCCCCAGTTACCCTCGTCATACCTTGGAGTACATCATACCATAATCTGGAAACCAAGGTAATTGATGGGTGGAGTAGCCTCTATCACCATCTGCGACTGCCTATAGCCAGCCTATCAAAGTAGAGCTATCCCAAGCTTCTGGGATGCTGTTTCTAAACTGGCTCACATACTACAGAGCTCATTTTGTGCAATCAAGAAGGAAATATGGTTTGTCTGCGTGGGAGGTCGGGGAGGGGAGGGGAGGGGAGGGGAGGGGAGGGTGTGGGTGTGGGTGTTTGTAGTGGAGCAATGCAGCTCTGAGGAGTATCATAACTTGGGTGGCTTTCCCTGGGTAGTTGGGTTTGCATTCCCCTATATTGCATGTGTCCTAAAGAGAGTGTTACATTCCTCAGTCCTTCAAGCTGTTGAAAAGTCTTAAAATCCAGCATATACCAAAGAGCCTGGGCAGTGATAAGACTATGTCTCAAGGTTATCAAAGGCTACCCTCTTGGAAACACACTGATCTCTCCCTCCCTTATCTCTCAGGTGTTACTGTGTTGGAAAAACTCAGTCAGAAGTCATGGGACCCTGACATTCCTGAGTAAATTGCCTAAGATGGTCCCCTACATCCATCTCCTCAACTCACCTCCAGTCCATTAGGGTGGGACCTAACGTCTCTTATTGGAGGGATCAGTCATGGAAACATGGAATAGTAATGTTTGCTAGAAAAATTCTAGGCCTCTCCCCTTGGCGCCTGTTGATTTTCTGCCACCATGTTTTCTTTGCCTAAAGGAAGCCGTATCATCCCTGGACAGCAGAGAGTAAGGAAAGAGGCCACCTGGGGTTTTCAGAGGTAAGGGTTTGCTAGGTTTAATAGGCCCTTGGAGCCTCTGATAGCTGAGAATTACCAGGCTGAACTAAAAAAGAGTTGCTGACTTTCACACAAAACACCCTCAACTTGACTCAGAGCCAGCGAGTCCCAAAGGGGTGTCCCCCTCTCTACTTGGCTTGAAGCCTTGGTTTGGGCTCAGATTCAGAACCCACTGAGGATTCTAGTGGGAGGGTGGGGAACAGGTCAGAGAGATATAAACAAAAACTCTCTGGGGTCAAGGACAGGGCTGGAGTCAAGTGTTCTCACTGTAAAACTCCAGGGTGGAGTGAGCTGAGCCTCCCTCAGAGTTGACCAAGGGGGTGGGGAGATCATAGGATCATAGATTCAGAGTTGGAAAGGGCCTTAGAAATCATCCAGTTGCACCCCCTTATTTTATTTAGCGGAGAAAAATGGGCGGGGGGGGGGTTGGAATCACTTAGGTACTCAGTGACCAAGCCAGGAATTAAACCAGGAAACAACTCCAAATCCAAGACACTTTGAAAGGAGCTCAGACCAGGAGGTTTCTTGGAAAATAATAGCTATCTTCAAAGTAATTCTCTGAGACTGTCTTTTCAATGAAAGCACTGGGCTTTGGGGAAGTGCATAGAGCTCCTGGAGTTAGGAAGACTCATCTTCCAGAGTGCAGATCTGACTATATGACCATGGGCAAGTCACTTTCTGTTTACCTCAATTTCCTCATCTATAAAATGAGCTGAAGAAGGAAACAACAAACCACACCAGTATCTCAGTCAAGAAAACCCCAAATGGAGTCAAGAAGAGCTAACTGAAAAATGATTGACTAACAACAAGGTGGAGGAACTGGCGCTCAGGTGCTCCATCAATAAAATTAAGAAATACCCCATAACATTGTATGTGCTTGATAAACATTAACAGGGAATCAAACCATACGTGATGTCTAAGCTCTCTTCTGGTCACGATAACTGAAGAAAGCCCTCTTTGTACACACTTGAGCTGCACCTTAAAAGGAACTAGGGGATTCTCAGAGAAAGAGGGGAGGTAGGAGAGCATTGCAGAGATGGGGGACAGACAGCATGGACAGTCACAGAAGAAAGACATGAAATGCCCTGTACAAGGATCAGTAATTATGACAATTTGACTAGAATGAAGAGTAAGGAGAAATAATGACTCCTTCCCATGTTCTAACCTGTTTTCCAGTTCCTAACAATCTATACTCCAACTTCCAAAGTCACTTTCACCTCTGATAGTCCATGACTGTGGTGGATGTAATTGTCAATGATTGTGTGACACAACTTCGAGATCCAGAGTCAAAGAAGTAGGTATATTTAAAAGTAGAATCAAAGCCAAGTTATAGCTCTGTTACTCAGATTAGTCTGTGTTCTGACTGTTCATTTCTAAGGGACCTGTTTTCAGGGGTGAATGGGGAAAAGATATGACCTCTGCTGACTGGCCTACAAAGGGAAAAACTCAAAGTACCTACAGGAAAACTAAGCCAGGGATACTGAACTTTGGTACAGGTTGGTCTCTTCTGAAGAAATAGAAGTGAAACAGTTTAATTGCTGATTTAGGTATCTTCAAACTGCAGTTTGGAGAAAAGATAGGAGCAAAAGAGTATAAAGCATATGAGAATGGATTTTCAGTCTCCCACAAAATCACGGTTCTTTCATTTAGTAGACGTGTGGCCTTGGGTAAATCACTTCCCCTCTGAGTTTTATTTCTCTATTCTTATTTTTTAAAAAGGAGGGGAGCAGGAGGGAAGAAGATTCTTTTCTCCCTATAATGTCTAATGGAATGCATTGATCCTTCAACAGAGAGGATACTCAAATTGTCATTTTTGTCCTCATGAATTTAGCCTTAGTACTACAAGGTAGTTGGAATCCTCAAGTTGCTCCCAATGTGGAAGAGCCCCAATGGTTTGTCGATAAGCTTGCAATAAGCATGGAGGTAGCTGAACCAGCTAATACTCGAAGCCTTCCTGAATCCCACAGTTACTGGTGCCTCCCTCCTAAACTTACATTGTACATATCTTATATTTACTTATCTAAGTTCATATTGTTCCCCAAGGTCCCCACCACAGCAGAAGAATGTAAGTTCCTGAAGCCAGGGACTATCTTGTTTTTGTGACGGTATCCCCAGAACCTAATACATCTTGCACTTTGAGATTTGGTACCAACATGTGATTTCAATTATATAGAGAATTTCCTTTAGTAAAGAATTCTTCCTAGTACTAGTGCAGCTCATCACCTGCTCTGAATCGGACAGAGTTGCCTAGAACCACTGAAAAGTTAAGTGGCTTGCCCAGGGTCACACAGTCAACATAGGTCAGAAGTCTATATTGAATTCCCGTTTTCTGACTATGGAAGTTGGCTCTCCACCCACTATAGTATCTTGCCTCTTACCTGGTATAAAGTAGGTGTTTAATAAATGCTTTGTTTTACTGAATTCTTGAATCAAAGGTTCAGAGTCAAAGGTCTCCATGAGAGCCCACAGCCTACAGGGCACCGCCCAGCAAACATCCCCGTTGCTTCCAACAGACTGGCAGGGCTTGCAGAAAAGAGGCTGCCTTTGCTCCACACGGAGCCTCAGTGAATGTGTGCATTAAAAAAAGATGCCAGTGCCATCATGGTTAGTTCAGTAAAGGTACAAAAGCATGACAAATATATGTAATTTGTAAATTGGCCGGTCTTTTGCAATAATTTAGAGGCTCTAGTTAGGAGCAATAGAAACCCCACAATTACTGATGTTTAAAGGCTGCACTGTTGCTGTGTGAATATTTCATGCATAAATGAACTTCCACTAGACCAACTGCTGTTTCTGATGAGGCTCTCTGAGGCTTTATTGCCAAATACCCAGCAGGGTCCCACCAATGAGCCACATAAGGAATGATGCATGGCTCTCCGCGCTTAAATAATGCAGGGTGGCCGAGGCGGATGGAGTGGTGCTGCACTTTATTTACATAGCAATCGAGTGGCCACGCAGAATATGAAGAAAGATGGGGAAGAAAGGAACTCGGCACTTTGAATATTTCATGGCAGTAAACGCCCCACAGGAAACGTCGCAGCTCAGTGCGATGCCCCGCGCTGTGCCGCACTGGACCAGGCTGGGCGTGTGCACGGGCGGGCAAGGACTGTCATTAATGGCCCAGGAGGCGAAGCAAGAAAAAATATCCCCCGGAAGCAGGAGGGGTGTCGTTAGCTGGAATTGATGATACCCCATATCAGTTTAACTAAACCTTGCTCTTTTATTCAAGTCAGCAAAATATCTGCTTCCTGCCTCCGCAGTCTGGTTCGTGGAAACTTGTGCAGAGAGAAGGTTCCTAGGCCAGCGCAGCGGCGGCTGCTTCCCCATCCATCCAGGGCGGAATTCAGAATTAGCCGAGTTGGGAAGGGAAATGCAGCCTTCCGGGAAGGGTGGAGAGGAGCCAAGGGGACTTGCTCACCCCCGTGGGCGGAGGCAGCTGCGCCTTGGCTGGGGCCCCGGCTCCCGCCTCGCCTCCTTCTATACTGACCTAAATGCCTCTCGGAAATATCACCCAGTCTGTCGTTTAGCCAAGAATAATAAGCAATCAGCGTGGGAGAGCATGGAGTAGGGAAGAGAGAGCTGGCCACAAAACCAGGAAGACCTGGCTGCGGCTGTCCTGCCCCTGACGAGTACCCACGAGGTGACCCTGGGCAAGTCCCTGAACCTTTATCGGTACCCGCAGCTCTAAGGTTTTTAGTGGGAGAGAAGGTGCGGATCTGCATTTTGTAGTAGAGGGAGCTTTGTCCCCGGGAGTCCTCTACACTAAGGAAATCCCAAGTGCAGTCCCTATTCCCCACAAGCTTTGAATCCCCCCCCACTAGCTGTTAATGGGTGTACTAAGACAGAATGGAACAATTCCTGTCCTCAAAGGAACTTGTTTTATATAGACAAAGCCAATAAATCTGTATCTCTCCCTATTTATATCTACATCTCTATTTATCCAGCTATATGTCTCTCTAATCAAATTTATGCCAATATGCATATATACATATAGGTACAAATAAAATACAAGGTAATTGGAAGGACAGTCACTCTCAGCTAGGGTGGGGCAAGAAGGAAAAGAATCAGGAAAGACTTTGTAAAAGATAAGGAAACAAATTGTGAAGGGCACTAGAGATTCTAAGAGACAGAGGTTCATGAAAACGGGTATCAGGAGGTATTATTCTCACTTTACAGATAAAGAAACTGAGGCTCAGAGAATGTAAGTGATTTACCTAAGATCGTACAGCCCCTAAGTGTCAGAGTCAGGAGACCTGGGTTCATAGCGGGGCTGCAGGTTCAGTCTCTACATCTCATTGCCTCTTCTACATACTTGACCTCAGACAGGCAAGACTCAGCAAAGGCCATCCACTGGCCCAGTGTAAGTGGCCTATATTAACCTCTACCTCGGTATGGCTCCACCCACTCCTGGACACAGGCAGACTTGTTGGGGTCAGTGGGATGCTACTGCAGGAACCATTTTATAAGGTTCTCTATTGTATATTCTATGGGAGATGCCACAGGGCCCATCTCTTAATGGACAAAACCTGTGTCCACAAAGGCCAACTCCCACAATCATATTTTGGGTTTCACTGACAAGTTCCTGATGCCCTCCTTTTACCCCTGGCAAAGTAGGTATGCATTGAAACTCCTCTGGCTCCTGTCTGTTGCCCTTTTTGAGGTGCAGTAGTAAGTGGAAAGTTACTCTGGCTCTGGAATCAGAGGTAATTGAGTTTCCATCCAGAGTTCTGACTCTTTTTATCTGTGTGACTTTGGGCAAATCATTGAACCTCTTTAGGACACTCATTCTTCATGTGCAAGTTTATTTTGCATTAGATAAACTTAGATTCCTTACAGGTCTTAAGTGTTGGGTCCTGGGCTGTAGTGCTTCTTTTTGCATGGGTAAGGGACCTTAAATGCCACTTGGTAGAGGAGAGAGACAGAGCAGAGGGTCTAGGTAGAACATTGCAGTTCCCTGAGAGAAATGATCTATGTGAAGGGGGAGTTGTAACAATAGACAGTTGCTCTCACAAAATCTTTAATCCTTTTCATCTCCATCACTTTTGTCTTTGTCTCTGGTCTCTATTTCTGTCTCTGTCTGTCTGTCTCTCTCACACACACACACTTGCTTTTGCTCTTTTTTCTCCAGGGGGTCCTTTGGGACCCCTTTGAATTGTCACTTTCACTGCTCAGCTTGCTGTTTCCACTGTGACAGCCACCAGATGAGCCCTTCCCATCTCTGAGTAATGGTGCCGCAGAGACCGCCAGCTCCTCCAAGTGATGACCTACAAACGTCACTTACACATTACAAGGAGAGCTCACTGGGCCCTGGTAGATGCCAGAATCTGTCGGAGTTTACGTGACAATTTGTTCGGGTCATCAGATGCGCTCCACCCCACCCTGCCAGCCCCTACCCTCCCCTGCCTGGCTCTAGCATGTGGCAAGACAGAACCTACTGCAAAGGGAGGGGAGAAGGGGAGGGGGCCGTTGTTGGGGGAGGTTTCAGGCACCAGCTTTCTTTGCAACAGCTGAGACCTGAGAGGCAGAACCAGCTGCTGGAGTGCCGTGGCTAGGCAGGGGGAGGGAGAGGAGTGGCCAGAGGCAGAGCGGGTGCTGGTCCAGCGGCCACCGAGGTGCCAACATTAGAGAAGCTGCCAGTCTTGGCTGCTTTGGTTGGTGTAGCCTGAAAACCGACATCCAAATAATGGATCCAGCACCTAGAAAGTGCAACTGGAGAGTTTCAGCCACGTGATACCACTCAATGTGGCTGTTTCCATCTGAGCCTTAATGCATTGGCCATCTTCAGCTTATCAGCGCATTAATCAGCCTGAAGGATCAATGCTCCTGGAAGAAGGAGGTTGCTCTAGCCTGGGTCTCTGGGTTGTACTTGGCCACGTGGGAAGAGGTGGGGGTAGGGAATGGAGAGGGGAAGGGAACTTCTAGCTCTGGCAGAGAAGTCACTACTAGGAGGGACCTGTAGCTCACAGTTCTGCCCTTCACTCTACAGGGCCTGGTTGTTTCATGGGTTTACCAGCACCCTAACTGGATTGTAAACTCTTTGTTGGCAGTCCTAATCAGCCTCTTTGCTGTTTCCTAGGTCAATGGTTCACATAGGCAACGCACCAATTGAATGGAACACCACACAGCTAGTGAGTGGTTCAAATCTTGCCATGTGTGTGATACTGGATAAATCTCTTAATACTGGGCCACAGTATTCTCATATCTAAACTGAGAGAATTGAATAGATGGCCTCTGACATCTCTCTGGCCCTAGATCTGTGGTCTACATGATACGTAATCTCAACTTTGCCACTAACTCTTTGCATCTTAGTGGTTCAGAGAATGAACACTGGTCCTCAAGTCAAAGGACATGGACTCATATCCCACTTCTGATGCTTTTTACCTGTTCAATATACATCCATATATCAAGCCAAGCTCTATGTTTCTGCACCTTCTACCCATTGTTCCAAGGTCTATCTCCAGGACAATTTTTCAGATATTTGAAGCTGCAATTATATCCCCTTCAAGTTCTTTCTTCTCCAAAATAAATGTCCCCAGTTCTTTCACCTGATCCTCTTATCACATATCTTCTCACATGTGATTTGGTGGCTTGTAAGATAACCAGCTCTGAACCACCCGTCAGATACTGTGGCACTAGCTTCTCACACATGATCTGGCCTTTAAGACAGACATCTCTGAATCATTCATCAGATACTATGGCACTGAGGAAGCCAAGGGAAAGCTTGACATCCTGACTTGAAATCATTTACCTGCAGAATACTCTTATGGCTTCCAATACCCTAAGTTTGGTTTCCACCAGTGTGGAATATACCAGTATCCAGTATGCTGAATGTTAATGTTGAAATTTGGATAAAGGACAAGCAGTGGGGGGATTAATGTTGGGGTCCAAAGTTTGGGTGGCCTCAGAAGTGAATAGGAGGAGGAGGCTTGGGATTCCATTCCTCATTTAATAGATTAAAGAATCCTTATGCAGTCTTCAGGGCCAACCATCATGAGAGGTATTTCTAGTGGCCAGGAGTAGCTGGGAGACTTATTTTTAGGGCCTGCAATAGGAAGAAGCTACCTAGGATATTTCCATCTTTCCAGGTTATTCCCTCTCTTCCAGGAAAATAACAGTTCCCATTTCTATGTCTCTTCAAGACTTACAATGCATTTTACTCACAATTATAGTTAGTTGACTTATTATGAGACTTTACCATTTGCAAAATGCTTTACTTATAGCTTCTTACTAGATTTCCTCAACAGATAGGAAACTGAGTCACAGGGAAATGACATTCTAATATTGTCAGTATCAGATCTAGGACTTGAACTCCAACCCTTTCACTCAAGGACCAGCCTTCTTTCACCTACATCAAGCTGAGGCCCCATGGATGGACCTTCTATTCTGATATTCTCCCCTCTTTAAAATCATTTTCTCTATACTGGGAACTTTCCTTAACTAAAATATTCTTTCTGTAGTAGAAGATGTAATTTGGAAAATTAATATTGAAAGCCTACACTGAAAAACAAGGCAAAATCTCACCCTGGACCCAGAATTAAATATGCCTAGGCAGAACAAGGACAGAAACACAGGACATGTCCAAGAAGACTCATTCATTCATTCAGAAAGCATATATAAAGTACCTACTATGTATTGATCCCTGAGAGGAAATGAAAGACAAATAAGGCATGGGCATGTTTACAAATATAATGCAAATTAGAATGTTAAGTACATACAAGACCTAGAAGCAAAATGATATGACTTCCAATGAGGGAGAAGTCACCATCAGCTGGAAAGATCAGAGAAGTTTTCATGGAGGACATAGCATTAGACTTGATCCTTATAAGATGGGTAGGATTTTGATGGACAGTAATGAGGGAGGGGATTCCAGGAGCAGGGAGTGGTATAAGCAAAGAAAAAAGCTGAAAAGTTAAGTTAAGTTCAGGGATTTGGTCTTGCTTAGGATATATATGTTTACTCATTCATGCATATGTTGCTTCCCCTTCAAAATGTAAGCCCTGTCATTTCTGGTTGAGAGGGTGATGTGAAAAATCAGATAGAAGCTTAGTTTTTCCACACACTCCAGCAAGATATAAAAGAGCCCTAAATAGAATAATGACCAAGAAATTCAAATAGAAGTCATCTTAAACTCCTTCATCCCCTCTATGATTATGCAAAAAGACAGCTAGAAGCCTATAGGCAATGAAGTAGGGGTTCTTCCAAGGAACTCTAGCAGCTCTCTGACCAGAAATACCCCAGGGGCACCTGAACCCTAAAGCACTCTGTTCCCAGTGAAGCAGGAAGCCAGAAATATTCTGAAGGGGAATTAGAAACCCAGAAAGCTCTGACAGAACTGCCGTAAAGAAGCTGAAGTCTAGAGCACAATGCCTGGAACAATCCAAGGAACAATCCTAAAGCCTTCCAGTAGCCTGAGGGCAGACATACCAGGGGAGGTCAGAGTCAGCAACAGAATCTCAAGAAATCAAGGTCAGTACCAGACAGGGTGACCACCCTATCTAAGACTACAGAAGTGGTTGGAGCTTGACCCTGCACAACATCCCAAATTAGGAACTGAGGCTGGAGATGTGAGTAAATAGAAGAAGACATTAAATAGTCTGAAGAAATACTGTGAGTCAACAGAGTGCCAAGAGGTTGTAGTGCCAATGTGAAATTCACAGCACCTATGACAGCCATGAATATCCTGGCATAATTCTGAATCATAAAACACAACGTGGAAGTTGTTCTAATGGAATACTCTACATGGAAGACAGAACCAAAACATTTATTCAGACACCAGAAGGCCAAATCTATCACAGTAACAAAAGTCTATACACAATAACAATGCAAAGGACAACACCAGCCCCATGCCATTCCTCTGTTAGGCTTCACACAAATCAGCCCCCTTAAACAAAATCACACACAAGCTCTCTCACTCATGCTAGCCAGCTGACTGCTTGCCTGCATCCTTCTTAACTAGGACTCTCACATGACTAACTTCCTCTCAGCTCTGCTCTAGCCACACCTCTTCCTGTTCCACCCTTCCTTTTCCACCTGTTAGAAAGCTCCTTCCACCACAGGCTCCATGTGACTCAGACTTCCATGTGATCCAGGCAGATCACAGGGGCCTATTAATGAATGGGAAAGATCTTTCCATTTAAATTACCATTACAGAGGTAGACCCAGAGGAAGAAAATAACTCCACAAGTACAAACAGACCTTCAAAAAACTGACTTGGTTATAAGGCCTACAAGAATGTCTGGAAGAAATTAGATAAAAGATAAAATATGAAGTAACTCTGGAGGAAAAAATTAGAAAAAGAATAAATAGATTAGAACAGAAGACAGAAAACCTTTCCCAAATAGCAGACTCCTGGAAAATGAAAACGGGACAAACAGAGTTCCATAATCCGGGAGCCAAGAAGAAATATTAGAAAAAAAGTAAACACTGAAAACACAGAAGATATTATAAGGTAATTACTCTCAAAAACAACTGACCTTGAAAACAGATCAAGGAGAATTAATTTAAGAATCATCAGGTTCCTGCATAACCATGACCAAACTGACTCTTAGAACATCTTTCCCTTTCCAGATACCCTATGCCTGTACTTCCTCTTATATCTTGTCTCCCCTAAATTATAGTGTGAGCTCCAGGAGACAGGGGCTGTCTGACTTTTTCTATCCCCAAGGCTTAGCAAAGTGCCTTAGTATATGGTAAGTGTTTAATAAAGGTGGGTTTTCTTTTCCTTCAGTCATTCAAAGTTCAACTCAAAAATAATGTGCAACATGAATTCTTTCCTGCTCCCCCCAGTTACAAGTGCCCCCAATTTCTTTGTATTTTGCATATGCTTACATACGTACCTGTCTCCACCTCTAGAAAGTAAGTTCCCTGAGGGGAGAAACTTACACATTGTACTTTTACCACAATGACTGGCATAAAGCCGATGCTTACTAAATGACTTTTGATTAATTGATTGATTGACCTAAGTAAAATCAGCTAATGTAAAACCACAGCTCCCAAGAAATTTACATGACAGAATAATGTTTCACGAATGTAAAGAAAAATGGCACATTATAACTCATCACCCATCACAGGTCTATAGCAAAGGCGAGATAGTGTGCTTCCTTCCAAGAGGCCTGAATTTGGAAATTCAACAGCACTGTGAAGAAAAGCACTGGGTAAGAAGTAGACATTGGTTTTGATTCCAATTCTACCAACAACTTTCTCTTTAACACAGATCAAGTCATTTTGCTTGCATCAGTCTCAGTTTCCCCATCTGCAAAATAAAAGGGTATTGGAGTAGATGATCTTGAAAGAAGACATCTGGTGAATTGTAATTTTACATTAGCTCATTTCACTTATTCCTACCCATATTTATCTTAATATATGACAGACACTGTACTCAGTGACTTGGAGATCTCATCACTCTTTGATTTTATACAGTCACCCATGAGTGTTGCCACAATATATAAATATATGTATGTATGTACATGTATATGGATGGATGTATATTTACATAGTACATATGGTAGAGAAAGTCCAGAGAGTAAGGAATAGAGCTTAGAGAGAAGCAAGGAAATGGGGTTTGCTCTGAGGACTTACCTGCGGGTACAACTTTTTTTTTCCTGGACTACTTTGCAGAAGCAAAGGTTCCACGAACCCCAATTTGAGAAATGTAGCCATAGGCCATGGGAAACCTTTGGATTTTTTTGAGCAGGAGAATGATATCATCCTAGGAAGATTGCTCTACAGAAATGAGCATGACTGTTTGTCAAGGGAGAAACAGGAGACAGGGATACTGTTGAGAAGACAATTGAAGGTCAGGTGACAGGAACCTAACACAAGGGTAATAAAAAAAGATGGCCAGGAAGAAGGAGAATAGAGGTAGTGATCATTCGGCAGGACAATAACCATGGGGGAAATCTCTGTGAACCCAAGAGTCCTGGACAATCTTCTTCATGCTACTGAATTTTTTATGTGAACTGGATTTAAAGTCACGTGACTGAGAGATGAAAGATCATCACAGAGTTATGGAGGAAGCACTAGACCAGAAAAGATGTCTTGACTTGTCCAAGGTCACAATAAATAACAGAACCAAGATTTAAATCCAACTCTCTAACACAATACAACACTGCCTTACTATGTCTGCAGTCATACATTAGTGTGAGAATGTAGCAGAAAAAACCTGGATTTGGACAAATTCTGTCTTTGGGCTGTGACTTGGGTAAGGCATAACCTCTCTTGAGATTTCTTGGTTTCCAAATCCATAAAATAAAGGGGAAATTTTGGAAGTCAAAATTTTTTTAAAAAATGAATGTTAAAAATGTCTTTACATGTAACTGGGAAAAATAAAATATTATTTTTAAAAAAGGAAAGTCCAAAATAATAACTAATTGCATCTGTCTCGAGGATCTAAGCCTACTTAAGTGTCAAGAAAAACTCATTACCAGAAGACTGAGTTCTTCAAAGGCAGAAGTTTTCTTTTGTGTCTCTTTGTATCCTCAGTGCTTAGTATCTGGCACATAGTAGGTGCTTAATAAATGTTTATTGACTAACAAAAAATAAAATAAAATGCAGGGGATTGGACTAGATGACCTCTGAAGTCCCTTTTAAATCTCTGATCCTATGACCTTAAACAATGGCTGGTTCCTACTCAAAGTATTCCTTCCTCACTCCAGTTCCTGTTGTTTCTCTCACAGGACACTCCATTTCTCCTGTCTTTCCCTCATTCCTGGAATGCTTTCCCTTTTCATCTCCACCTCCTAGCTTCCCTGGCTTTCTTTAAAATCATGGCTTTTCCTATCTCCCTTAAATTCAATGCCTTTCCTCTGATAACTATTTCCAATTTATCCTTTATATAGCCGTTTTTACATAATTATTTGCATGTTTTCTGCCCCATTTAGACAGTGAGCTCCTTGAGGTTAGGGACTGTCTTTTACCTTTCCTTGTTTTCTCAGAGCTTATCAGAGTGACTGGCACATAGTAGGTGCATAATCACTGTTTATGGACTAATTATTGGTTAAAGGAAGAATTTTCATTTATTAGGAATAGATCCTAGGACCCCCAAAACAGTCTCACACATGGATCTTGGTGATTTCACTGTTATAACCCATGACCCAGATCCAGGAACCAGTCCCCACTACTACTGTTCCCAGGTAAGCCAAGCCATATCCTAAAGCATCAATCCCCAACTCCTTCAGTGGCTCTTCCCCCACCCCAAGCCCCGAGGCCTTTTCTTCAGGGCCAAGTAGCACAAACAGATCTGAATTTAGATTTAATTTCCAATCCCATTCTGTCATTCATGACCTATGTGAAGTTAGGAATTTTCTCTCCTGGAACTTCAGTTTTTTCACTTGTAAAATGAGACTGAGAAGCTTCCTGGCCTTAATGGATAGAGGGCTAGTCTTGAAATCAGAAAGATTAGTATTTAAGTTCTGCTTCTGACAAATACCTAAGTGATCTCAGGGAAATAACTTCACCTCTCTCCATGCACTCAAGCAGCCAAACAGTTGTCAGTCAATGTTGGGGCAGCTAATTTTCACACTGGGAGTACCTACATAGATGTAAAAAGAATCCGGAGCCATAAAATCCAGAATCATAAATCCAGAACCCCCACCAAAAAAAAAAAAAAGAAAGAAAGAAAGAAAAGAATGTGTGGATTAGACTAAATTATCATTGAAGTCCTTCACAACTCTAAATCTTTTACTCTGTGAACTATGAGAGGAGAGCCCTAGCAGCTGAGTGAACCTCGGAGATCCCTATAAGGCCAGCCTTGACTCAAATATTGGGAGAATGGAGAAAGCTGTAGGAGGAAGGGAAAGATCCACAGGAAGCATGGGATGAGAAGAAGACACCAAAGGCAGTGGCAGGAGGTAGGACCAGGTGTGAGGGAGAGTGGTAGCAGGGGCGGGGGCAGGAACAGACACTCCATTTGAGTCTGCCACCTGGGATTGCCGGCTCTCCCACTAATGCACATTGAACAGCTAAATCATACATTATTGATTTGTCAAACGTATTTGCATATAAATAAGCATGATCACTCATACAACCCTAATGTTGCTGTTCTCCCTTTACTGTTGTGATCACAGATGGATGGCACTGGTTAGCCGCCATTCAGGAACGCTGCTCCCGTGGCCCAGACGTAAGTTGCTGATTTAAAACTGCCTTTATTGGCGCATGTAAGTGTGACAGCCTATTGGTGAATTTGGGATAATTAGTCTAAAAGACAAGATAAATGAATCCTGAAAGTGGTATTGTTAGGAAGAAATGAGCCCTCCCTGCTAGCAGAGCCCTGGTGCCAAAAAAATATTGCAAATGATAATTAACTGGGAAATGTAGGAGGAATTATGTTTCAATTGTATTTTCAAAAGGACTCTGGGATTTTACACCCAAATTGATTGGGTTTCTTCCCCCCACACCCCCACCCCTTCCTGGTGATTATGAAAGATTGTCTAATTTACAGCATGAAGTATGAAGTATGTGACAAATTGTTCCCTTGCATCCATACGTCTTAGGAGGCTGTGCCTTCCTGGCACCATGGGGGTGGCTGCTTGTTGGGGGTTTTAAAAGCCAACCAGTCCAGGTATTTTCAATTAGTCTTGCCCGATCTTTAATCGAGATGGATCTTTAGGTCATCCCAACACACTGACCCATGAAAATTCTGTCTGCTATATTAATTCATTAAGCTTGCAAGATCAAGCCATGAGTTCTGAAGCTAGTATCAGCATTGTATGATGGGTCTCAGGCAGTATCTCTTCTCTCAACTACCAAAAAAAAAAAAAAAACCCAACCATTTCAGGCTCTTCAATTCAGGGGAGAGAGAAAAAACACTACTCACTAACACTTCATTTTAATTGTCCTAAATTACAGTTGAAGCCTTACAGAAGTGTGGGTGACAGGCAGTGAATACCAAATGAATTCATCAGGATCCATGCTGTTACAAGAAAGAACTGGTGAAGCCATGGTGCCTGGAGTCTCACTCCTTCTCCCCCTCCCACCTCCCCTCCTCCCCAATACACATTTTGTCTCTGGCTTAGAACAAGACAGATAGGTTCCCTTCTTCCGCTCAAAAAGACTTAGAAAAATTTATTTCATCCCAATCCCCTTTACATTCTAATTCTCTCATCTGGATATATTGTTCTTCAACAGAATGCAGGCTTTTTGAGGATTGTTTTCGTTTTTTATCTTTGTATCATTAGCACCTAGTACTAGTAGATACTTAACACGTGCTTGTTGATCAATTGCTTACATGAAGATTTCGTGAGTGATGCATCACTCTTTGGTCCTTGATATGGAGGGACAGACAGCAGTAACCCTTTGGTTCTGAGTCTATGGTTCTTAGAGTAAGCAGTCCATCAATTGCAAGTGCCTACTATGTATCACTGTACCAGCCCCTAAGGATACAAGTACACAGAATAAAATAATTCTCACCTGCGATGAACTTACATTCTAATGGAGTAGACAACAAGTCTGTGTGTGTGGGTGTATGTATATACACATTTATACATATATAGGTAGGTAAACCTATAAGTTAATAAATACATATAAGTACATATGTACAAAGTAGTTAAATAAAAAATGTTAAATAGAGGAGGGCACTAGCATTTGGAGGATCAGGAAAGACCATGTAAAAGATGGCACCTGAGCTGCATAGCCAAGGAAAAGCCTAGGGACTATAGGAGGCAGAAGGAAAGAGGGAGGGCATTCAAGGCATGAAGTCAGTACAGGAGCAGAGACAGAAGAAGGCTACTCTGGCCACATTACAGAGTGCAGAAGGCAGAGGCTGAAAAGGTAGGTTGAGGCAAGGCTCTGTAGGAACATAAAAACTAAACAGAGGCATTTATATTTTATCCTAGAGGCAGCTGGAAGCCATTAGAAGGAGTTGAGTAGGGCGCCCACGTGGGCAGGTGTGTACTTCGACAGCAATGTGTAGGAAGGATAGATGGCAATGGAGAAAAACTTGAGGCAGAGAGACCAACTAAGGAGTCTGTTCCAATAATCTGGGAGAGAAGGGATGAGGGCCTGAAATAAGATGGTAGATGTGTGAGGGGAAAGAAGGGTTCAAATACAGAGAAGTGAAGGGACCTTGTGGTGTTTCTCCCCCACCCCTGTCTCCTTTTATGGGGCATCTCCCTCCATTACATTGTAAACTCTTTGAGAGGCAGAGACTGTCTTTTTTTTTTTAATTGTATCTCCAGTGCTTGGCACAATCTGACACAGAGTTGGCGCTTAATATATGCTTACTGCATTGGACTAAATTGGATTGAAGGGAGAAACTATAAGGCTTTATAACAAATTAGATGTGTGGGGCAAGATAGCATGAAGGATACAGGATAGTTCAATATAGGATAATTGAGTACATACCTGAAAGACTGAGAGGATAATGGAGTTTTCTAAATGTAACCCTGCTTCAAAGGGTCACCTGTATGGGACTCTATTCTCATTGGTGGAGATTGATGACTCAGTGCCCTGTGCCTGCATAAGGGCGGGCAGAGTTGATGAGAAGGGGAGAGGAGAAAGATTCTAGCTTTTCTAGCTACCAGCATCAAGAGAAAAGGTATGTGATCCCAACCTCTCTTTAGATTATTGGAGGATGAGAAAAATTCTGTGAAGAAGCCAACACGTAGAAGTCTGAGAAGATCCCTATCCCCAGGTTACTACACTAGAGACTTCAGGGAATTCCACTTGGGTGAAATCTAGGTCTTTCTCTTGGTTGAGCTGAGTTACCTCACTCCCAAAGAGAAAGCTCATTCACTCTGTATTGTGTGGCATAGATTCTTATATGTATACTTTCTCAGATTTCTGTTGTACTTGGATAAATGGGTTTCCTTGCTATCATTGCGGAACTAGCGTTTGGTAGGAAGGAAGTCAAGCATTGAATATAAAGTTTAGGACCCTCCTTCCCCTATTAAGAAGTACCAGTCAGAAATATAGTTTGAATCTAAAAATTGCATCTCCTAGACCAATAATATTTAAGGGAGAAGATAGATATCATTCTAGCCCAGTACTCTCTGAGGAGAACAGAGTGGCTAGCCTCTGGTCCCAACCTTCTGCTTTCCCTCCTGGTAGGAATCAAAGTCTGCCTTGGAGAAGGATGAGGGGATGAGACTCTGGAGATATCTTTTCTTGCCTCTTTCTAAACCTCTTATATACAGACCCATGTGGATATACATAACCTCCACAGGTCCGCACACAACAGTTTACATACAAAAATAGGGAAGTTTGAAAGAGGGAAGGATTTAACAGGAAAAATAAGTTTGGTTTTTGGACCAAATTTAAGAATTTAAAGATGAATTTAAGATGCCTTTGGGACACCTGATTTGAAATGTCCAATTCAAAATTGATGATGCCAGAGGTCAGGAGAGAGGTGAGTTTGATATATACATCTTACGGTTATCTTCATAAAGGTTACAGGTAAACAGATGGGATCTGTCTTCAATATTCCTGGGTTAGATTCCTCAAAGGCAAAGAAAATGTTTACATGGGAAGCCAAATCATTGGCATTCCTATGCAAATATAATAATTACAAAAGCTTCAGGTTTCTCTGTGATTTCACCATTTCGTACGTTCACATTAAAACAGCTGGAAAATATATAATTTTTAAAATCTGCTTCTAAATACACAAAATATGTGGAAATCAGAATATAGCCATTCAGAAAAGTTAATAAGGATAATAAACCAGAGGGAGAGAAGAAGAAACAGCTTTCTTACCTGTGGCATCAATGGTCAATGAGAACTAAGCAGATGAAACATTTTCCTTATCAACACTGTTCCATGTTTCCAGCTAAAATTTGGATCTCAGTTAGTAGATATGCACCAAACTCAGGCTAGAAAAACCTGTTCAGGTCAATTCCACAAACACTATTGAGCACCTACTATGTGAAGTCTGGTGAAGCTTATAAACCTATTCTTAGATCAATGTTTTTAAATTCATAAAAATAAAATACATAGGATGACAAAGAAAAACAATGATATTAAAATAGTTATCAAAAAAAATTTTAAGTTCTCAGATCCCAGGTGGAATCAGGGTCTTTTCTATCCCAACTTTTCCACCCCCAGAATACTCACAGACAGGATCTCTGACCCAGTGGATGACAATCCCACATGAAAGGTCATACCTGGAAAACAGTAAAGCAGTTTTACAGAAATTACTTTTAAGCCAACATCTCACACCATATACCACAATTAGTTCAAAATAGATACACAAACTAAATAGAAAAGTTCACACTACTGAAAAAAAGTTAAGAGAACTTGATCAGGTAGCTTTCAGAACTATGACTGCAGAGAGAATTCTTTACCAAACCAAGGACAGAGATCATAAAAAATAAATAGATTTGAATTAAATGAAATTTAAAAGCATTTGCATTCATAAAATCAATCAAGTCATGATAAGAGAAACTGTTAACTGAAAAGAAAATCTTTGCATCAAATATCTCTGATGCGGGTCTGATATCTGAAATACATAGAGAACTGGCATGACTATATCATTCTGTCATTCCCCAATGCATATGTAATCAAAGAATATGAATAAATGGTTATCAAAAGAAGAAATACAAACTCTTAATGAGTACAGAAGAGACTGATCCGAGACACTAATACTAAGAGAAATGCAAGTCCAAATAATGCTGAGGTTTTGCCTCACATCCACTAACAAAATATCATACCCAAAAGTGAAGACATAAATACTATCAGCCTCTATACTATCCTATACTATACTATACTATACTATACTATTCCTATACTATACTACACTATACTATTCTACACTATGCTATACTATACTACATTATACTACACTATACTATACCATACCATGCCATACCATACCATACCATGCCATACCATACCATACCATACCATACCATACCATACCATACCATACCATACCATACCATACTATACTATACTATGCTATGCTATGCTATACTATACTATATACTAGGGATTTAGGTCTGTCTGGGGGTTGGCGTGGAGTTGAGTTTCTCACAAAATCTCTCTGGATCATGCCCCAGTTCAAAGAAAACTTGAGCATGTCAGTGAGTTAACTCTGCTCTTCAAAAAGGGACCCTCTATCTCCTCTACCAGCAATTCAGCTAAGGAGACACTAGATGCTGGAAAGGTTTTATTTAACACTTACAAGAAAATACAGAATAGATAAGTTTATGAATAGGTAAATTCTATTACTGGAGAACATCAAGAAATCCTCCTCTCCAATGAAAACCACTTTTCTTGGGGACCTAGACAGTCCATGTGATTCACCATATTAGCAAAGGGATAGGTTTGGGGTATATGTGGCTCCCTACTTTTTTAGTACTAACAAAGGTCAGGTTCCTGGGTTCACTTCTCCCCATCTGCCCCTGTCCCTGATTACTCCTGAGTGCATGTGGCTCCTTAGGGCTTCTTTCCCCTCCCTGCCTTTTTCTTTCAACCAGGCTTTGTCTTCAAGGGGGTTAGGGTGGGAGCGGGGTGGTGGGATGATAGGGAGAGAGGAGAGATTTCTACAACCCCTGGGATAATAGGAATATCTGCAAGATAGAAGTAGAAATAAAGAAAGCTTCAAGAATGCGATCCTTAGAAAATGCCAGCGATTTCTCATCCTGTGAATATGTGCACAGTGATTCCATTAGTTTGCAAAGAGAGCTTTACACACACTTGTTTAAATGGAAATTGACTTGATTTCAACGGAAACGTTGTCTCCTTAGCAATCTGATGGTTTATTTTATTGTTTGCAATTAGTGAAGAGAGAAATATACAAATAACTCCAATGTTCCAGGGTGCTCATATTACCACATGAGAGTTTTTACGGATTATAGGGACTTCTTTAGAGGGGAGGTTGGCTAGGAAAAGAGTGTGCTCATGTGCGGATAATAAGCATGTTTCCATAGCCCTCCCTCTAAGGTTTACAGAATACTTCCCTCTCCACAGCTTTCTGAGGTCTATAGGGCAAGTATTATCTTCTCCATTTTACAGAGGAGGAAACTGAGGCCCAGAAAGAAGTGCTTCTGCAAGATAACACAGCTAATTAGCTCTGGGAATCACACTCAGGTCTTCTGCCTCCAGCACGGCTTTCTCCTATTTCTGCTTCTCATGACGTTTCACAGCACAGTTGCTGTTAGCGATTGTGACATTTAAATTCATGAATTGTACCTGACACCCCACATCTCTAGAAAAGCAGCAAAGGAAATCATTTTAAAAAGGCATAACAAGGACGGTAACTCATGAATGCACACTGACATTTGATAAGTGGTAGCTTCATTAGAGAAACCGGGGCTATGTTTCCGGATCTCTCCCACAGTCCTCCTCTGCTGTTTTGTCCTGCCCTGGATGCCACCAGTGTAATAAACTCAGGCTGTTTACAAGTGGAGCAGAAAACCACTGATTTAGAGCTACAAAGGATGTTAGAGGCCATCCAGTCCAATGTTCCAATCTTATATATGAGAAGACTGAGAGCTTAAATGACTTACCCTAGGTCACAGTGTCAGTGTCTAGTGTGGGATTTGAACCCGGATCTTCCTGACTCCACATTTAATACCTTATTGGCCATCCTACTGGCTTCCAGTACAAACCACAATAATGGATGCTGTATCTGCCATACAAGGACTAGCCTAGCTAAGTGCAGGGAGGCTCATCACCTGAGGGGTTGGCCCAGAAGGGAAGATTTCAGCCAGTCAACCTGTGAATTCTATCTTAAGACTCAGAGGGCATGTGACCCACTTCTACAGAGGAAGGCCTGTGAAATAGACTCTCTGAGTGACTGAAATGATACAATTTGTGATACAACCCCTGTCACTGGGCACATTTTAGTTGTGTTTCCTGCTTCATAGGATCATAAGATAAAAATAAACTGATAATAATAATTGTATTATAAGATCACAGATTTAGAGCTGGAGGGAAATTTATAGGACATCTAGACCAATCCCCTTATTTTATAAAGGAGGAAATGAGGATGCAGAGCAATCAAGTGACCTCCTGCCTTAAGGTAAAAAGTGATAGAAACAGATCTGCGTTCTTTTCACTGTATCCCATAAACTCTAATATAGTCTGCATTATGTGGCATAAGTTATACATCCTATAAGATGTACAATTAGATCTAGGTTGGAGCTAGGTTGGCCATCTAGTCCAACCCACCCATTTTACAGAGGAGAAAACTGAGGCTTAGGGAGGTAGTGACTTCACCTAGGTTAGGGAGGGGGCATCAGAGGCAGAATTTAAACCTAAGTTTTCTGACTCCAGCACACTTTCCACTGTACCATAGTCCATGTCTTCAAAAATAGATGCCAAGCCCTGGTTCATCACTCGCACACTCAGAGAACAGGGTATCACTGTGCTCAGGGACGGAAGAAGCTTTAAACCTATGGCCCCAGTGAGCTTCCCCAGATGTTGCCAGTAGGTTGGCTACTCTGGCTCTTTCCTTGCCCTGACTGGTTTCATGGCATTTTTGAGAAGCTATTCCTTCTACTGTTGAGGGAAATAGTGGTAGCTAAAACTACTGTTTCTAAAAAGCAATTTTTGCCAGCACTAGGGATGCAAAGAGAAACAAGACACTTATTCCATTTCTCAGAGGATCTTTTGCTCTAGGATTCAGGGAGAGTGAGATAAGAGGAAGTCAGGGGCCAGGCAAAGTGGTATTGGAAATTTAAGGGGGGAGAGAAGATTACTGTCAGCTGGGCCATCCAAGAAAGACTTCATGAAAGAGGTGGCACCTGTGTGGGTTTTAAAAGGAGAGACTTCAAAAAGGATGTTTGAAGAATGGGGAATGCCATGAACAAAAGCTTGGAGAAGAAAGAGGACAGAATGAGAATGAGGGACAGATTCGACATCGATGGAATGGTGAATATGGGAAGAGATGAGACTCACAAAGTAGGTTGGCATCAGATTGGAAGGTCTTAATGCCAGAATCAGGAGTTTAGGCTTTGTTCAGTTTCATTTGGCATTATGCCCACTTACTACACTCCATTTCCCATGTCTGCTGCTAGTTTCCAGTGTTCAGGGTCCTAATACCCTAATATTTGAAGCTAAAAGGGAACTTTCAGTTAACTAGTTGAACCTCCTTATTTTATAGAGCAAGAAACAGAAACCCAGGAAAACTGAAGTGATTTGTGCAAGGTCCCAAAGACAGTCAATGTCAGTTCTTCATTCTGTCGCTGTCTGATGGTGGCAGAGAGGACCAAAACCCTCCCTCGTCAGAATCCAGTGTCCACTACCCATTCTTCACTCCAGAGAAGGACCACAGACAGTGGTCTCATTCTCAGCCCCAAACCCACATTCTTTCAGAATTCCGTTAGGACACACTGATGTCAGCCTTGCATGTAAAAGCTTGCTCAGCTCACAAGTTCTGTGTCTACTGCTGCTGATTTGTTGGTGGTGGTGGTGGTGGTTGTCCTTCATTCTCGAAGAGGACCATGACATCAGGGAGGTGATGCCATATCCCATATGATGGAATGATGAGAAAAGTAAAAAATGGTGCCATACAATGCCAAGCTGTGGATATGCATCCCTCTACCATCATTAGGCTCAAGGTCAAGAGCATTACGAAAGGTGAGTGGACCATTACAATAGCCTCCTTTCCCTGTCTCTAGTCTCTCTGCTTTCCAATCTGTAGACACCAAAGTAATTTTCTTAAAGCATAGGTCTGGCCAAGAATCTCCCCTACTCAATAACTTCTGATGGCTTCCTCTTACTTCTTGGTGTAATAAACTCCTTAGTTTACATTTAAAGTTTTTTATAACCTGGCCCCAATCCTACCTTTCAAGCCTCATTACACATTATTCCTCTCCACACACTCTGTGGTCTCTAGCCTCTAGCCAAATTGACCTTCTTATTTCTTCACATATGACATTTCATGTCCCATCTCTCTGCATTATGCTGTTCCCATATCTGGAATATAACCTCTCCTCATCTCTGCATCTTAGAATTCCTAGTTTCCATCAAGATTCAGTTTCTATGTGAAACCCTCCTTGATTCTAACAGGTGCTAATGCCTTAACCCACAAGGTTATCTTGGATCTGTTTTATTTATACTTATTTTCCTCTGTATTGACAAGAGGGATGATGGGGAAGTGTAATTTTTCCCAGAGGGAAGGAAGAACTAAAGAATCCTAGGAAGTGAAAGCCTCAGGTTGGGGGAGGCCAGGGAATTTTACAACCCCAGGTGGATGATGCAGGCCAGCCCAGTGACAAGTCAAATGCAAGTGAAGAATGCTGGTACCCTGAACCCAGTATCATCACTAGCAATTGGAGCCTTTTCTGGCTCCCAGCACCAGCAGAATTTACTGCTACACCAGAATATGGTGAATTTATTCCTACTCCACCGTATCCTGTTTTCCAGCCTGAGGAGCAGGTATTGCTTACTTTCAGGACACTCCTGCTCTCTTGAAATTTATCTGTTGCATGTACTTCTATAATGGTTTGTCTCTAAATAAAGATAGGATTATTTTACTGCATTCTGATAGTGTTTGTTATAAATGAATAAACCAAACTATAAGGAAAGACAAAGGGGAAATCCCTACAAGCCTAGATGACCGTAAACCTATATTGAAGCTAACTCTCTTTGTCCTTCTGTCTCAGTACAGAGAGGTGTTTCATGAATATTCTAACATAGAAGACAACAGGAATATATAAATGTAGGTATTATGTATAGGATAGGAAGTATAGCGTTCTCTTTTTTTTCCCAGATGGAAGAAGAATCATGGAAAATAAATACCTCAGGTTGCAAGAAACAAGGGTATTTTGAAGCCTCAGGGGAATGATGCAGCCCATCCCCATGGCAAACCAGTTGCAAGGGAAGGATACTGCTACCCCAAACACTGAAGATCATTAGCAGTTGGATATATATATATATATATATATGTATATATATGTGTATATATATGTGTATATATATGTATATATGGTTATAGGTGTGGCTGTGGGTATGGGTGTGTGTGTGTGTGTGTATGTGTGTGTGAGTATATACAAACATATAAATATATACACACACACACATTGCTATTGTCTTCTCTGTTAGACTGTAAGCTCTTTAAAGACAGGGATTACTTCAATTTTGTTTTTGTACCCCCAACATCTAGTATACAGTACCTGGAACATAGTAACTGCTTAATGACTGTTTATTGGTTGGTTGGTTGAATAAGTGACCAAGAAACAGAATCAGAATGAAAAGTACATGGGTGATGGGAACTGATCCCAGTAAAGTAAGGATGTTGGTGCTCTCTAAAAAACGCCCCTCAGAGCCAAGGTCAGAAAGAAGAGTGAGTGGGTAGTGCGCACTGACCATAGAAGAAAAGCATGATACTGTTCAAAGAACATTGGTTCTGGTATAAGACAAACTGGGTTCAAATTCTACCTCTGACAGTTATGACCTAGGCAGTCTTGAGCAAATCCCTTTTTCTGCTCGTCTCAGTTTTCTCATCTGGAAGTGAAGGGGTTTCTTCCAGAGTTAGCTAGGTCTATGAGCCCAAGACTTTCAGTCAAGTGAGGACACCATGTAGAACCTCATTTCTGAAGCTACTCAAGATGCAGGACCTTGGTCTATGCCAGCTGCCTAGATCTCATTACCCTCCAGCCTGAGGCCAGAGAAAACAGTGGGACCCTGCTAATGCCACCCACATTAGGACCATTCCAGCAGGACTGGTGTCCCATGACAGGTGTAACACAAGCCATTGGGGCTAAGAGGTGGGCTTCACTGAATGGATGACATGCTCTGGGAAACCTATAAAAGCATTCTACAAAGACTTTTCCCTAAGCCCACAGGCTGCTGGGAGGTGCCACCTCCCCATGCAGTCGTGGTTTCTGACAAACCCTCTGCATGCTTATCACCATGTAATTGAAATAATGCCCATTGACAGAGTCTTGCAAACAACTGCTCAATTTTCCTCAAAATTCAATTAAACTTCGTTTATTCTAGGGATCGATCCAATTAAAAGAAGGGAAATTTCAGATAGTCTGGGCCATACAATCTATCTTAAAACACTGTGTCTATCACAGTGATGTAATAATTCTCCCAATCAATGCTTTAAAAGCATTTAGCAGTCTTGATAATGAACTTTTGTCAAAATAGCCTTACAAAGCAATAAATGAGAGCAGATTAACATGTAGTCATAAAGCCACGAAGGCTTTAGTGCTTTGAAAGGGCCACTGCGTAAATTAGAGGAGGTGCAAGGCAGCCTTCTCCTCCTCCTCCTCCTTCTCCTCCTCCTCCTCTGCTTCCTCTTCCTCTTCCTTCTCCCAGAACCATCTTACTGGCTGCCCAGATTGTGTTCCTGATGGAGCCAGCAGGACCTATGAGGATGGTAGCACTCCCTCTCCAATAGCACACATCCCTAACCAACCACTAGACCTCCCAACCTAACCTCTGCCAACCTCAATGCTTGACCTCCTCCCCCAAGGATTGAAGATGGACTTGATTTGCATCATCTGACAAACATTTTTAAGCTCCTTTGTGAGAGACACTTTGCTAGGTATGGGGTTGGAGTGGAAGAGATGGGGGGGGGGCGGTGTTGGTCCTTGTTAAAGATATATAAAGACACACATTCTATTCTCAGGGAAGCTTACAACCTAAGGGAAAGGGACATAAAAATAACAAAGATACAAGGGAGAATGAAACAAGGACAAAGGAAAGGGCTGAGCAAAGGACTAGGAGAAATTAAAGGATAACTGTCATCTGGGTCAGCCAAGGAAGTATTTATTAAAGAGGTAATGCCTGGATTGGCTTTGAAGAAAGAGACAGATATCAACAGACAAAGATGGGTGGGAAACTACTTCTAAGAATGGGGAATAAAATAAGCAAAGCCTTGGAGGAGGGAGAAGGCAGGATGAGAATCAGGGACAGAGAGGAGTTCAGTGTAGAGGAAATGTGTATTATACAGAACAAGAAATGAAGCTCAAAAGGTAGCTTGGGATCAGACTGAAGGGTCCTGAATGTCAGAATCAGAAGCTTAGGTCTTGTTCAATAAACAAGAGAGAGCAACTCAACCATTGCAATATGAACAGTATTGAATTGGAAAAATCATTTAGACACTGACATGGATGATAGGCTGAAAAAAAGAAAGAGACAGCAGGCAGGACAGCCAGATAGGAGGCTGTTACAATGGTCCAAACAAGAAGAGATGAGGCCCATGAGAATGGAGAAGAGAGATTGGATGCAAGAGATATCATGGAGGCAAAAAAGCAAAAGAACCAGCAACTAATTGATTATGAGATCAAAGCTCTATAAATGGGCTTTGGAAGCCAGCTGGAAGAAATTAAGGCCAGAGATGGTAAGTGAATTGTCTAAACTCACAGAAATAGTGTCACAGACAGGATTTGAACCCAAATCTTCTGGCTTCAGAGTCACTGTTTTGCAATGTATTGCTGGGAAGGGGGTGAGAAGATGGGAGGGAGGGAACAGATGAGCTTGGGCTTCTGGTACTGCCATCAGTAGAGAAGTCAGAGTACTTCTGAAGTCACTACTCATGGGCTATGCTTGGGAAACCAAAGGGAGAGCATCCGAATGAACAGCCCTCCCTCGAGGCTCTTGACGAAGGGAATTTGAGTAATGACTTGCATCCAGCTCTATGAGCACTTTCCCTTGGTCACCTCTGGCTTTTCTGACGCCACTGGCTGATTGTTCCCTTGGACATCAGGGGCCTTTGTGACAAATAAGGGCTTCCTCAACGGTGCAGGAGTTGTCTGCACCCCTCTTTCCTGTAGGCAAGAGGCATCCTATGTCTGCACTGTGTAAATATGGATACTTGCCAAGGTTAATTTGTGATGGGCCAAAGATGGCCTGACGGGAAACAGAAAAGGCAATGAGGGAGGGGCAGCTGATGGGTGGGAGGATGGCTCTGAATGGGGAGGCAGGAAAGGAGGAGATGTCTGAGTCAAGAAAGGAGCGGAAAAAGGTGGGGAGAAGTGAGTTCATCCAGGGAGGAGGTGGAGGAGATCAAACAGACAAGTTAATAGAGGATGTCCATTCAGGAAAGAGAACAAGGGAGGGAGAAATTGGGGATAAGAAGACCAAGGAGGCAACAGCAGTCCCTTGGGATGTCAGGAGGCACCCTGGAAAACAACCTGGGCCTGAACCTTGGGAGGACTAGCTTAGAACCACCCAGAAAATCCCTTATTTCAATAACATCCCAGAGTGGAGATAGAAAGCTCTCAGACTGTGGTAGAAATATACTGAAGTCAAAGGAACTGTGGCCTGGAAAAAACACTGACCTTCAAGCTAGAGGTCTCAGGACAGACTTGAATCACCATTTTGCCAGGACCTGGTACTGAGCTTGTGATGGGAGAGAACAAGATCATAGCTTCAATCCCTCCATGAGTTACATAAGTTTTTGTAGTGTCCCTGCACCACCAATGGCCCTAACCTTACCCCAGTGATTGCCCCAGGAGAGTGTGGTGGCTCAGACCCTTGGGCAGGGAGCCCCCAACCTCAACCCACTGGTGGCCAAGAGTAAACATGGGCAGCTCAACCCCCAGTCTAAGGACAGTCATGAGTCAAAGCCTTCCACTCTCTTCCATGGTCCCAGAGTCCCAGATGCCAGGGTTCAGATGGCCATAGGAGGATAAAATACCTCTTAGTCTGGGACAGAGCTGACACAGTTCAGAACCACACCACAGGATCTGTCCTATCCCTGTGGGTCTTATGTTCCATTTCTCTGTCTTGTTCCATGTGTGACATGGAGGTAGTACTAGATCATGGGATCATAGATTCAGAAATGGCCTCAGATAAGGCCTCAGAGGTCATTCAATCCAACCCCCTCATTTGGCAGATGAGGAAACTGAGGCACATGACAGTTAAACAACTTGGCCAGGGTTACACAGCTAGTAAGTATCTTAGGAAGAATATGAACTCAGATCTCTCTGGCTCCAAGTCCAGTGCCTTATTCACTACACTATTTTCCACAAATGGGCCCCACCTCTGCTGACTTCAAGGGGAATGTAAGCATTGTCATATCTCTTCTGTTCTCATCTCATCATCCTCACTCCTCAGTGGGAGAAGGAGCTGGGGACATCCCTGGGGACTCATGTGGGCATGCTTTGCATAGAGCTGGTCTCAATGGAATGTTTTGAAGTGTTTTACCCACAGGCTTGGGCATGCATGGACTCTCTACTCAGTCTTCCAGCTCCAGAAACTATCCCAGCATCATAGGGACAGGGATTTACTCAGTGGCTCTGAGGTTATTCTCAACCACTCCCTAAGAGAGAACTAAAAATAACAATTTATTTAGCAACCTATTTTTGGACCAGACCCGTGATTTCATTTGTATAGGGAACTCCAAGTGAGGAACTTCCCTTTGCCAAGGCAAATGGATAAGTCTTCCGCAACTTAAAATCTTAGAGAGGCGTCTAGGACCATGAGAGATTAAGAATTCACCCGATCTCAAAGCCAGTATGTATCGGGGGCAGAATTTAACCCATCTTCCTGATCCCAGATCAGCTCTGTATGTTCCATGTCTTGACTGAAGGCTTAGGAACTGCTCTGCCCTCCAACTATGTGAGGTAGATAAGGCAGGCATCGGTAATCTCTTTGAGACTCAATTTATTCATCTACAAAATGGGAATTTCAATAAATATTTATTAAGTTGCTATTCTGTGCCAGGCACTGTGCTAAGCAACAAGGATACACAATCTCTGTCCTCAAGGAGCTCACAATCTAACGGGGGATTCAACGTGCAAACAACTACATACAGACAAGCTACGCGCAGGATAAACTAGAAATAATCAACAGATTGTAGAAGATAGGATTTTAGTTGGGACTAGAAGAAAGCCAAGAGGCAGAAATGAGGAGGGAGAGCATTTCTGCATGGGGGAAACTAATGAAAATGTCTGGAGCAGGAGATGGAGCATCCTGTGTAAGGAACAGCTAGGAGATTGGAAGGACATGATAGGGTGTAAGGAAAAAGAAGCCTGGAAAGGTGGGAGAGGGGCAGGTTATGAAGGACTTTGAACCCTGAACAGGAGATATCTTATTACTACATTATATTTTGTTTATACTTCATACATAGTATTTTAATATAAATATTAGATTTGATCTTGGAAGTGATAGGGAACTGGGAATTGTTGAGTGGTAGGTAGGGTAGGGACAACATGGTTAGACCTTTAGGAACCTCACTTTGACAGCGGCTGTAGAACTGGAGTGGGGACAGATCTGTGACAAGACAACCAGCCAGCAAGGTCTTCTAATAGTCTAGGCATGGGGAGACGAGGGCTTGCACTACAATGATGAAACTATCAAAGCAGAGAAGGGGGTATACACAAGAGATGTTACAAAGGTAAAATCAATGGTTCTCAGCAACAAAATGGATATGGAGGATGTGAGAGTAGGGAATCCAAGACTGGGTGACGGAGGATGGAGGTTACCTCAACAGAAATAGAGAAGTTAGGAAGAGAGGCAGATTTTGGGGAAAAGATACTGAGTTCAGTTTTGGACAGCATGACACAATGGATAGAGTGCTGATCCTGGAGACAGAAAGATTTAAATTCAAATCCAGCCTCAGACACTTACTAGCTATGTCACCCTAGGCAAGTCACTTAACCTCTCTTTGCCTGGTTCCTCAACTGTAAAATGGGGATAATAACAGTACTACCTAAAAAGATTGTTGTGAGGATCAAATGAGATGGAATCAAATGAAATGTTAAGAGGGTAGCATAGTGCCTAGCATGTGGTGGGTGCTATATAAATGCTTAGGGCTGCTAGGTGGTGCAGTGGATAGAGCTCTGGAGTCAGGAAGATAGACCCGAGTTCAAATTCAGACTCAGACACTTAATAGCTATGTGCTCCTGGACAAGCCATTTATTCTCTGTTTGCTTTAGTTTCCTCAACTATAAAAAAGGGATAGTAATAGAACCTATCTTACAGGGTTCTTGTGAAGATCAAATGAAGATCAAATATTTGTATAAAGCATTTAGCACAGTTCCTGGCACACAGTAGGTGCCATATAAGTGCTTAATCCTTTCCCCCAGAGAAATGCCTAGGGCACTGAGACTTTAGCACCTGAATGCTTAGTGCAGTTCCTGGCACACAGTAGGTACCACAGAGAGGTGCCCAGAGCACTGTGCTATGCTCTTTCCATTTCATTTGATTATATCTTACTTATCTCTATTGCAGCACCAGATCAACCACAACCATGTTCATGTCCTTGTCTGCTCCTTTTCCAGATCCAAGACTCTCGCCGTTCTACCATAGCTAAGACACATCCTGACTGTTTGACCCTTACCAACGGTCTTCGTTGTTCATCCTTCATTTTCCAAAAGTATCAATGACATCATGGAGCGATGTCTTGACTTGAGCATGAGTTGGATTTAAGTTGTCAGCCTCATTCTCTCTTCCAGAGTCATCCAAGTTCAACCAAGGCACGGACAAGGCCATGGACAAGGCAACGGTTGGTCTGGCTTCCCAGCAATGATGTAGAAAGAACATTCAATTTGCAGTCAAAGGACCTAGGTTTATTTATCTGTGTACATTTTGGGTCCCAACACACACACACACACACACACACACACACACACATACACATACACACACACACTCAATAGTAAAACATAAGCTACTTGAAGATAAAGCCTTATGTTTTAGTCCTGGCACACAGCAGATACTCAGTAGATGCTTACTGACTTGAATCAAATCACCTCACCCTGCCTCCATTTTACAAAAGAGGAAACTGAGGCCCAGAGGGATGTTGCCTACCAAAAGACAATAGCCAAATAGTGACAGGCAAAACTGGTACTAGACTCCAAGTCTCCCAATTCCTGAGCCAAGGTCCTATCCATTATATCACATTACCTAGACAATACTTTTTTAAAAAAAAAAATCAATATCTCAGAAATAAAATAAAAATAAAAAATCAGTATCTCTCCCAAGAAGTGGTTGCCATTCTCAGAGAACGTTCACAGCCACAGGAAGAGTAGAGAAGTTATAAAGTTATAGGTTTAAAGCTGGAAGGGACTCCAGAATTCATCTAATCCAACCTTATCACCCCCACCCCATATTATAGATGAGAAAACTGAAGTCAAATGATTTTTCCAGGGCTACACATGGTAGAGCTGGGGTTCAAACCCAAGCCACCTAATTCCAAATCCATCACACTTCCTCTCAATTCTCTCTGTGGCCCAGTCCAAGGATCAGGGGAAGGGCAGAGGATTTTATGTCATAGAGTTTTTATTTATTGTTATTTAACAACAATAACAGTCATAATCTTTTGCACCCAGATCTGGAGAAAAAGTATTAAATGATCCCAAATGTCAATAAATACAATTTAAAGATTTCTGCCATTATGGCTTAATATTGGATTTACTCCTTCTGTGCCTGAAAAATAGCTAATTTTTTTTTCAAAAGGTGCTTTTGATGCCAAAGGTAGAGCTGGGGCTGAAAGGAATTCACACATCAAATAGCATTTTGGAAATTTCAAACGGCTGTTTCAACAGGCTCACAGTCTCCCCATTCCCTAACCCCCCCCTTTGATTCCTGATGAAGTTTTGGGGCTCCTGAAGTCAGAGCTTGTGTTCTTGGTAATCAAAGGGCCCAGCAACAGCAGCGTCCCAATGAAACTTTCAGAACAGAAAGCATCCCTTTTGCAGGCAGATCAGAAAGACAAATGAAAAGGATGGTGATTGGTGGGGGAAACAGGAGGGAATCCCTGCTGGGCTGATAGGAATCTTCTGACTTAACTGAGTCCAGATTTGAATACATTTGGCCCAGACAAGGGAGTAAAAAAAGAAAAAAAAATCCATTAGTTTGCAGAAAAGCCTCACACCGTTTCAAAAGAAAATATGTTAATACTGAGAAAATGACCTGCCTGTGTATATACTATGTGCGAGTGTGTACATGTCTATTGTGCACATACATGTCTAGGTGTGATTTGTATGTACACATATATATATGTGTACATGCCTTGTTGATCACCAACAGGAAGCTGATAAATAAGACTGCAGAGTCCCCATCACCCACCACCTGGAAGCCTTCTAATTGACCTCCACCACCTACTGCCAGTGAGCCCTCCAATCTGCCCCATCACAAAGAAAACCTCTAACCACCCCCATCACCAGGGTACTTTCCAATACCCCACTATGTCCTAATTCCCAGGAATCTTCCAATCCTCCATATCATCCCCCACCAAGGAATCCCTCCAGTGCATCTCATGGCTTTATTATTAGAGGGACCCCATCACCCTTGAGGGTAGTGAGGGCCATACCAGTAGACTTGGGCTCAATACAGTAATAACTAAGGAACTAGGTAGGGGAGGAAGGAGGAGGAAGGGACAGAAAGAGGGAGAGAGTGAGGAGAGGGAAGAGAGAGAGAGGAAGAAAGAGGGAGAGAGAAGATGGACCCTCCAAATTGCAGAGAACAAATCCCCACTCTTACAGATTCCCACCCCCACCACACCCCCAGAGGTAAGTTTAGGTTATTCTTTGGAGCATATCTCTCCCATCACATGTTCATCTGTCCACTGAAACCATGGCTGAGGTAGCTCATTTCCTGACCTTTTTTTTTTTTTTTTTAATGATATCTGAAAGAGAAGGAAGCCAGGAAGGCTGCCAGTTACAGGAGTGCAGAACCATTCATAAACAGAAAGCAGCACCTCTGTAGACATAAGGGGATAAAACAGACTCACAAGAAGGAAAGAAGGTGTTTGACCAAGTGTTGGACTGTGGAGTGGTCAGAGTCACAGAATTGTAGACTGTCAGAACTGGAGACTGCCCCTGAGTGATATGTGGCTTTGGGCAAGTCACCAAAGCCTCTCTTGGTATAAGGTCCTTCCAGCTGTAATGAAGGCCCCAAGTAGGGAAGAAATTTGACCAAGGTCAAATTAGTGGCAATGAGAACTAGAGGTGCCAGCTGGGCATTATTTGATTAGTATGCCTAATATTTTATGGAGGAAGCTGGGTGTACTTTATTTAATGTTATGTTATAGGCAAATTTAGGTGTTTTTAAATTTTTTAATTTAGTACAACCAGCTAGGATTATGTAATCCATGTGTCATCCATACCTTGGCTTCTGACACAATAGACCAGGTTAATTCTCCAGGCCCTCTCTCTAATGGTAATATAAGTGGCTCATGCCCACGCCCAGGGAATATTAGAATCTGACTCATGTCTCTCAAAGAGCCTTCAGCCTCCCTGCAAGCACTCAGGCTAACAAAGACGTTGCTCACAGAACAGGTTTATTTAAGGCAGTGAAGTACAACAAAATGATCCATGTCCAAATCCTTAGAAAAGCAATTAGGAGAGCCCCACCTGCTGAGACCCATTCTCCTCCTCAGAGGTTTGGCACAGTCACTGCCAACTGCGAGGGACTTGCTGAAGTCCTTGGTTTATTGCTGTTATTACTGTTTGTTTATTTGTTTGTTTTGTTTTATGTGTTTTGACTGGATCTGTCTCACCTAGGCTGAAAGTGCAGTGGCCATTCATTAGCCCAATCCCATGGCTGATAGGCACTGAAGTTTTGACCTTCTCCATTTTTGACCTACATTGGTTTGACCCTTCTTAAGCAGCCTGTTCCCAGGGGCTCACTATATTGCACCAGACTGAGAGTGGACACCCAGTTAACTATAACTCTGCACAAGCTCAAAATTCCGAAGTTCAAATGATGCACCAACCTGAGCCTTCCCCAGTTTCAGAGGTGAGGGGCAGATCTTGCCATGTTGCAGTCCCTGTCTTATAAGGTAAATTTTCAGGGTCCTGCCTGGGGTCTACTCTCAGCCTCAGGTCAGCAGTGGATCCCTGGCTTTGAGTCATCTCTCTAAGGACACCATTCATAATCCTGCACAGCCTCTTTATCTAGTCCATGTCCATCCTCTCTCCCTTCTTTCCTGGCACAGTTCTCAATCAATTGCATGAGTGCCTATCTCTTTCATTTGGTCTTATACCCCTCTCTGGTCTCACTGACCTGGAAATTTCTGCTTCATGTTCTCTGCATCTGTACCCCTTGGAGTAAGCCCCTTTGGACTTCCTACTTGTGATCCATAGGAGTGGGGAGGCTGCCTCAGGTACTATCAGTATATATCCTACTACACTAGAACCTAGGTCTCCTGACTGCCAGCTCTGTTCTTTACAGGCCACCAACAGCTTCCTCGTTTAGTAAAATACAAACCATGACTGGGCCTGACTCCGAAACTCTGCCCTCCTCCTCTGCCACCCAGTCTAGGCTTGGGATCAGAGGCAGGGACAGATTCTGTTAATGCCCATCTGGCGCCTGCATAGATGGCCCTAGGCCAGCAGCTTGCAGTGCAGGATGGCAGGGAGCCTGTAGGATCCAGGCCTGGAGATTATCTGTCTCCCTGATGATAAAGAGAGAGACAGAGATGATATCTCATCATTAATGGACTTGAATTAATATAAATTAGTTGAACACATCTTTGCCGCTGATGTTGAGACAGAGAAAGGGAGTTGATTGGGGAGGCAAACAGGAGGATTTCTTTCGCTTCATATTCACTCTGTCATCCATAAAGACGCTGCCTCGTCCAGCTCCCCCTCCCTACCCCATCCCAGCCCCCTCTAGGACCTTGGAGCTGTAAAATAAAATGATTATGTGACCCGTGGGGACTCCCTAGCTTTCACCCCCCAGAGCCTTTTTCGGAGCTGGGCAGAGTGACCTTTCGAACATTGCCCTCTGGAGAGCTGGATCCATTAGGAGTACTTGACCTCTACTAGTGGTCCCTGGAGCCCAGGAGGGGCTTCTCAGATGTCAGGGACAACGTCCCTCCCACCCTCCCCTTCCTCCCTCTTGCTCTCTGGCCTTCCATCTTTTCTGCCCTCCCCCCCGGCTGCTCTCCTTTCCAATCTGACAGAGTGGAGATGGGGACTGGGCTGGAGATGGAATCTCTTCTCCCACTTCCTCGTACCAGATAGAAAGAGGAGTCAAGGAGACAGTTTCCCCTTCCCCCTCCTCACTTCTACACTATGTGTTTCTGACAGAGTTTATCTGAAATCTCAGCTAACAGAAATTAGGCCTTTCTGGAGAGGAAATACCCTTAGATGATTTAGGAAAATCATTTTTCTTCCCCGAATTGGAGCAATAAACTGTCTGAGGAGACTTCAAATGACAGCACGCAACAGCTGCAGTCTACAATATCTCATTGTAATTCTCACAGCATCCTTGGGGTCAAATTCCGGTTTAAATACTTATAGGGATGTGACCTTAGAAAAGCCACATTACCAGAATAAGCCTCAATTTCCTCATCTGTAAAATGGACATAATAATTGCACTACCTCCCTCCCGGGGTCTTTTTGAGGAAGATGCTTTGTAAACCTTAAAACATTCTAAGTCTGTGATTTGCAGAGGGAAGATAGAGCTGGGTGGGGTTCTGTGCCATAGCAGAGAAGAGAGAAGACTTGTTTCCATGCTGACTGTGTCTTTTCCAAAAAAGGAAAGCAAAAGATTACTTCAATCAGACCTGCTCTGATTAGTCATTGCTTCTGGTCCAAAGGTAGAGCCTCCCATCCTGAGTTCATCTGATCCACCAGCCTCAGCTTTCTCCAGCGTCAGGGATGACAAGCAGAACCTGCCTTGTAAGTAGAATCTAGGGTGTCCTACCTGGTGTTTACCCTCAGGTCAGACATGGTCCCCAAGAGGCAGGCTTTCAACAAGAGCCCTGCCCTACAGTAGCCAGTGTTGGGAAATGGAATCCACACAGGACCAAAATCCTGCCTGAATCACTTCTCTTGGTTCCCTCCTGGCCAGGGAGAGCCCATCCATCCTTCCCTCCTTGCCAACCTGCAGGGTGTGCTAAATACTAAAGAAGAGTGGCCTCCAAGATCTCATTCCTTGATTATATGCAAGCACAGTCAATGCCTGATCTTAAGAACTGAAAATAATCACCCATCTTAAAGGAGCTCATGCCTTCTAAAGATTATTGGAAGTAATTAGGGATATTAAGCCTTCAGAAGAAAGGTTGGAGGAGATAGGGTGGTGAGGAGGGAGAAACCTGATCACTGTCCTCAAATATCTGCAGGAAGCTCATGGGGGAGGGATATTAGCTTTGTTCCACTTGGCCCCCGGAGGGTGAAATTAGAAACCATAGATAGAAATTGCAAGAAGGGAAATTTGGATTTGATATAAGGCAAAAGTTTCTAGTGATTCCTAGTGATTGGAAAGGGCTGCCTTGGGAGGCAAGAGTTCCTCTTCAATGGAGGCTTTTCGATTCCGTACTAGATGACTCATTAGATAGAAAGGATTCCTGCTCAGATACAAGTAGGAAGGACCTTGGAGACCATCCAGTCCACCCAGTGGAGGAGGATGGCAGAGAAGTGCCAAGAGAGACAGACAGAGCTAGAAAACAAAAACCAGCCAACTTCAGAAGCAGCTGCCTCTTCTCCATGCATGGAGGAAGCATGGCATTTGCTAGAGAATTGGAAGCCAACCTACTTAATAAGGCCACAGAAGCACAGACACAGCATCTGTAATGCTTCTGTCAAACCAAATGAGGTCATTAACAGACGAGTTCAGTGATGGGATTGTCTCTCCCAGTATTTATTATATGGTCCTTTTCCTGACACCTCCCACTGAGAGAATATTAAATATTTAATGCACACCAGGGCCACACTCATTTGTCATCGCTACTTCAGCCTTCCAGTCAGCTCCAATCTGCTGCAAGGACCAAAGCTAACTGGACAATGGGGTGGAAGGAATTAACTCTTTGGTTTCAGCTTTAGCCTTTGTGGAATCTGAAGCTTGAGCTCTAGACCAGAGGCTTACTTGAAAAAAGGAAAAGAAAAAACCCCAAGTTAGGGGGCTGGAGTAACAGAGCAGAAGAAAAGACCACAGAGGTTGAAGGAGGGGGAAAGGAGAAGGAGAGAAAGAGCTACCTTCTATCCAACTTCCTCTAGCTGGCTCAGTGGAACTATGGGCCAGAGATGGAAGGTATGTTCTCTCTGGAGATTCCAGACAAGAGGTAATGACTTCACCATGCAACACTTCCCCCATGCTCAGCCAAAAAGCCCCATTGACAAAGGTCCAGACTCTACTTCTACCTTCTCTACCTCCAGTGTGCCAAGGGGCTAACCTGTAGCTCCATTGTCATCATCCTGAGGGAAGACTTTCAGAAAGACAACCAGGCTGTCCCACACCAGGAATACCTTTAGTTCAAACAGGCAAGGGAATGGCCGAGTCACTCAACTCAAAGAATTGGCCCAAACCAAATGTCAGACATATTAGAAGAGAAAAGGAAGTTAAGAAGGGAGTATCTATACTGGAGGGCAAGGGAGGGAGACAAGTCATTTGTGCCTTCCTATAAATTCAACTCAACAGAGATTCACTAAGCCCCAATGAGTAGTATACAGGATCCAGCTAGAACCAACTCTGAGAGCCGATTGTTAAATTTTACATTTCAGAAATCAGCACACTCTATAAATCAAGGCTTGATCTATTGTTTTATTTATTGTCTAGACATAATAAAGTGATGGACAGAATGTTAATAATGAAGATTAAACTTAAAAACATATCTTTTTCTCCCTTCCAGTTAAGTCAGCTATTCAAAACTTTCCAGCACACCCCTGGCCCCAACTATATTCTGAGTACTGCAAGAGATACGGATACTAGTCCTATGAAGTTTAGAATCTAGTGAGAGGAAAAATAAGACAAATATACAAACAATTCAAATTACTATTAGCTGACAAAGAATATGACCAGTGACATAAGAGAATATGGCCGAATGTAAGCTCCTTGAGAAGGATTATTTTGGTTTGTACTTCGCAAACTCAGCACCTAGCACAGAGTGGGCACTTATTAAATCATAATAAATTCATGTTGAGAGGTTCAAAGTGCATTAAGAAAAGAAGAATCACGTCAGATTGGGGAGAATCAAGGAAGAACTTGGAGAGTAGGTAGAGAATCCCACCTTACAATCTGTGTTACTATGGGTATAGTGCTTCCCCTTCTCAGTCTCAGCTTTTCCATCTGTAAAATGGGGATAAAAATACTTGAATTCATCCGCCTCACAATGGTGTTGGGAGGGAAGTGTTCTATAACCCTTTTAAAAAAATGCCCTTCACTTCTCATCAGGCTGCACACCTCTGTATTTCGCCATCATGCTACCCTGTCTGGGACTTTCTCCCCGCCCCCCTCCTTTTCATCTCCCTTTTATGCATTGTACTCCCCAATAGAACATAAGTTCCTTGCGGGCAAGGACTGGTTCTTTTTTTGCTCATATTTATACATCCAGGGCTTAGCAACTGCTGACATAGTAAGTACTTAATAATGTTTAATATGAATGTATATGTAGAGTCTGTATCAGATTGCACAGCATCATGGGGAGGAGGGAGGGGAGGGGGAGAAAATACTCAAAATTTTATGGAAATGAATGCTGAAAACTAAAAATAAATAAATTAATAAAGAAAGAAATTATTAAAAGTTTATTGACTGATCAACTATATAAATGCAAGTTATCACCATTCATGGAGACATTATTATTTACTATTATTATAATGGAGATGGGGGGAGGGAAAAATCTTTCCAAACAGAAGAATTAGGTGAAAAGCCATAGAACCCAAAGGGCTAGTCAGAAATGTTCAGCAGTCCAGTTTGGCCTGAATGTGGCATACCCATAAAGAAGTGATTTAACAGAAGGTTGGAAAGATAATTGGGATCAGAGCATGGAGGGCCTCGAATGTCCAGCCAAAGAGAATGGGCTGTTTGCCAGGTAAAAGAAACTATTGAATATTATTTTTGTTTTGATAAGCAGGAAAATGGCATGAACATACCCTTATACTAGTTAGATTCATCTGTCTGTCTGTGCAGATAAAAAAGTAGAGGTGAGGAGAGAACAAAGTATGGTGGTGATAGGAAATGAAAGAGAAAAGATGGATATTAAGAGAGGCACCTGATAGTCCAGTGGATAGAGGTCCAGTGGATAGAGGCCTGGACCTGAATTTAAATTGACCTGAAATCAAATCCTGCCTCAGATACTTACTAGCTCTTTTGCCTCAGTTTCCTCATCTGCAAAATGAGGATAATAATACCTCACAGGGGTTTTGTGAAATAATATTTGTAAAGTGCTTAGTTAACCTTAAAGCACTATTAAAAGTAGAAAACTGACAGAACTTGGTGAATGATTAGCTGTTTCAAATCGCTTTCTAAAAAGTTTGTTTTCTTTCTTCTAGCCACAGGCTATCTCACGTCCTTTCCATGACTTCTAGATCTGTGATATACTAGAAAGAGCCCTGTCTCTGAAGTCAGAAGACCTGGGTTCACCTCCTGCTTCTGTGTAAGTCGATCAACACCCTGGCCCTTCGTTTCCTCATCTGTAAAATTAAGGAAGTTGGGTGACATGGACTCTGAATATCCTTCCATCTTTGTATCTATGAGTATATAATCAGGATGGCAAAAGCCTTGCTGACCAGTGGTTAGGAAAGCCACAGTCCTTCTAATTCTGGGTTTGCCAAATGAGGATAGAAACACCCTGGGAATGCTTGCATTAGGTATCCTCAAAAGCTGACCCATCCGGGGGGCTTTAACTGCCTTAGGAAGGTCTAATGCCTTCCTAAGGCAAGAACTCTTCCCTGTGAGGAAATCCAGAGAGCTCAGAGCCAGCTGGCTAGATAGAGTCGCAGTGCCAAAGCTGGAAGTGATACCTCAAACTACCTGGCAATTCCAACAAAGAGGGAAATTCAGTCAACAGAGTGGACACAGGGAGAGACACAGACACTGCCACACCTCAGGGTCAGGGCACACCATCACTCATAATGCTGGGTTTCCCACAAGCAGCCTATCCCCATGGGGGCAGTCACACTGCTGAGGGAAACCAAACCTAGTAGAGGTTCCTGTCCCAAACCTAGGAGACAGTAGAAAAGACCTTCGCTTCCTCCCCTCTGGGAACCAAGGTCTCTTCAGTGGCTTCCACTGCACGGAAGAATTGTACCTCCCCAGGGGCACCCTGAGACAAAGGCTTGCTCACCTCTTGCTGATCAAGGCTTTGGCCAGCTGACCTCCTCTCAGCCCTGCTTGAGGCCCCAAAATCATAAGAGCTGAGCCGGCTTCTACCCCACATGAAATCCTAATGTCAAACCCACTGAGGGTACCATTAAGAACCACTGATACATGAAAAGAAATGAAATTCTTTTTTCTTTCTCTTCTCTCTGTTTCTCTCCTCCTCTTCCTCCTCCCTCTTCTTTTCTTTCTCCTCTTCATCTTCTTCCTCTTGTCTTCTCACCCTCCCTTCTCTCTCCCCTTCTCCTTCTCTTTCTTCTTCTCCCTCTCCCTCTCTCTGCCAGTTTCCTAAATACCTCATGTCTAGCTGGACTATCTAGGTATGTTCCCAGAGAAATACATATTTCAGAGAAAGCTTTTGGTAGGATTTGGACTCAAAGCCTCAGAGAGTGCCAGAATCCAAATAATATTGGGGGGGAGAGTGTCATTTCCACGGCTAAACACGCAGGGCTGAGAGTGAAAATCAGAGCACCTTGAGGTCTTGTTCCTGAGTAGATTGTGTCAAGTGTCCCTGAAGGGCACATCTCCACAGCCCAGAAGAAGAACAGCTTTCCCACTCCTCTCCCAAACTGTTCCTCATGTGGTGTGCAGAAGAAAATGTCTTGGTGATTCTCAAAAGAGGAAGATTCCTCACCCTCAATATTCCCAATGACCTTCAATTTAGTAGTTAACACTGTTGGAAGTGCATAGAATCTTAGGTAATTATCACTGAGGTCCTCTTTAATGCTAAACCACGACTCTTTGTTGTATCATCTAGCCTCTATTTGAATACTTTGAGTAGTGATGGGAGTTCCCTGCTTCTCAATACAGCCCATTCCATTGCTGGATAGTTCTAAAGACAAATTTAGGGCTGTGGCCCTATCGGCACAACCCACTGCAGCTCAGAGCTCCTGCACTCGGAAGATGTGGCAGTCTCAGGGTAGCTGGGATTATAGGTGTGTGCCACCATACCTGGAAGTTCTCAGAAAATGTTAAAAGACCCAGACCCTCCAAAGTATTCTTCTATGGAGGATCTACGGAAGGGAGTGAACAAAAATCATGCAAGGTGAGAAGGCATGGAGGGGCTATGCTCTGAGAGTACTCACATCGGAGATCCACGGACATACAAACATATATATATTAAAAACAGTGTATAGGCCATTATCCCAAATATAGTAAGAGCCAAAAGGAAAAAGAAACTTAAGCACTGGTAAAATGCCCTTTTATTAACTTAACTGTTACAAATTCTTAGGTGCTTCAGTGGATAGGGCACTGGGCATGGAATCAAGAAGACTCACCTTTGTGAGTTCAAATCTAGCCTCAGATACTTACTAGCTGTGTGACTCTGGGCAAGTCATTCAACCCTGTTTGCCTCAGTTTCCTCATCTTTAAAATGAGCTAGAGAAGGAAATGGCAAACCACCCCAGGATCCAAGAAAACCCCAAATGGGATCAGGAAGAATGGAACATGTCTGAACAACAACAATAAAAATTCCTTTAATCTCAATGTTCAACTAAATTTTTCATTTTCAGGCCTTCTCAACTCCTGCTCATGGTTTCTAGCTGTCTGTTCCAACTGATATTCATGACTACTATCAATGATAAAATCTATACCATGGGGGCATTGGGAACAAAGCCTTTTTAAACCATCAAGTATGGAATAAATGATGTATGGCCTGCTATAGGGGTAGTTAGTCATTCTGATGAGGGAGACTGGGCCTAGTAGAGGTTTCTATTCTCAGGCTCTCTGTCTCTGTCTCTCTCTGTCTCTGTCTCTCTCTGTCTCTGTCTGTCTGTCTGTCTGTCTGTCTGTCTCTCTCTCTCTCTCTCTCTCTCTCTGTCTCTCTCTCTCTCTCCCTCCCTCCCTCTCCTCTAGACCTGCCCCAGAGGTGGGGTACAGCCTTTGAGCCTTAAATGCTCTGACTCCATCTGTACCTTTCTCCAGGTAGAAGTAAGCTCTTCCATCATCTAGGGCACCAAACCTTCTTCTCTTTGCCTTCTTTCTTCTCCCAAGGCTTCCAAACTGCTTTTTAAACAGGCCCCTATAGCCTGCCTCCCCACTCAGCTGTTCCTAATTCATCCACTGATTCAGCACTCCTCCTTTTAAGATGAAAGGGTTCATAATCTATTGTACCTTCTGTCTTCTTAAAGGATCCAGGCCTTTATTCTTGATGTTATCTTGAAACTACCAGGTAAAATAGATATGGGCTGAACAAAGTTAAACAAGTTTATGAAGCTTTTGCCCTACCAGAAAGAAAGACTCAGAAAGCCCTGTGTTGCCCCTCAACTCAAAGCAATAACTATGACTCACCACTACAAATCAAGCCTCTGAGGCACCATGATGGCCAAGTCCCATTTGGGGCACCGCGCAATGCAACCATGCCACCCTATCCCAACCCACTGCATCTCTTCCTTTCCCTATTACTTTTTCCCCTGCTTTCTGTACTCCTAATATTTGTACAAGATTGGCATGCATCACCTCCAATACAATTCTCTCTGACTCCCTGACATCTCCTGACCAACCCTTACTCCCTTAGCAGGCATTATCAGCCACTCTCATTAATCCACCCAGCCTTGGGTGTTCTTTGGTGTCCTGTTCCTGCCAAGACAAGCTGAAATCACTACCAGGCCAGCCAGTGAAGACTAATCAGCTAATCATTAATAACTACCTTGAAACTGATAAGACATTTTATCCACACATGTATTTTTGTGTGCCCTAGAACTGTTATCAGCTTCTGATGAGTTCAGAATTATTGCTGAACATGAAGGTAAAACAGCAACTCAGCCCTCTATAGCAGAATAAAGCTCCAGTATTAGGAGGCACATCTATGACGAGGCAGCCTGATCTAGAGATTTAGAGTCTAGAGTTCTGGATTCAAAATTCTTTCTCTGATACTAACTTGCCATATGATTTTGGGTAAGTCACTTAATATCTACATGCCTCAGTTTCTCCTTATGCAAAATGGGGATAATACTTGCCTTGTCTACTTCAGGTGGTGAATGTTATTATCCTAGGCTCTTTTCAACCCCTGAGAAATGCCACCCAAACAAGCAAGCCAGTGTTCCACAGGGGCAGCTAGGTGACTCAGTGAGTGGAGTGCCAGGCCTGGAGTCTGGAAAGCCTGAGCTGAAATCTGGGCTCAGACACTTAGCTGTGTGAGACCCTGGGCAAGTCACTTAACTTCTGTTTGCCTCATTTGTAAAATGAGGATAAATAATGACATCTGCCTATGATAATAATTGCAAATTATCTCTGAGATAATAATTGCAAAGTACTTAGCACAGTGCCTAGAACACAGGAGGTGCTATATAAATGTTGATTATTGTTATTACTATTAGGAAAAGGAGAGAGGCAGAGGAGGCAGAGTGGCTAATGAATGAATGGCAGTATTCTCTTTTGGCTGCCTGAAAACATTAGACATAACAGAATGACTGAAGCGGAAGCACCTTTAGAAATCATCTAGTTCAGAGGTGGGGAACCTCTAGGTCCTCAAGGGTGGCTCTTTGACCGAATCCAAACTTCACAGAACAAATTCCCTTAGTAAAAGGATTTGTTCTGTAAAACCTGGACTCAATCAAGGACCTGGAAGACCACAGGTTCCTCACCTCTGATTTAGTCTCCCCTCCCCCCACCATCTCACACCTACCATTTTAAAGAAAAGGAAACTAAGGCCTATCAAAGGTCAAGGACTTACCCAAGGTCATACAGCTAGTCAGCTCCCATTCCTACCCTGATGCATGATTGTGGATGGGTGTATAATAGTCCCTATAATCGCCAAGGGAACTCCCAGATAAATCTGTATTTCTGCTGGTGAGGGGAATAAGAGCTAATCAGTCATGGAAAATGTTCTCTGAAGAATTTTGAAAATAATTTCTAAGAGGGAGAAAAAGATACTAAATCAAAAGCTTTGAGTGATAGAATAAGGCACAAAAGACTTCCAGATGTTCGTTTTGATTTTACTTCTGAGTGGATGAAGCCCTCTTGAGAACCTTTGCACTGTTCCTGCTACTACCCGACCCCACCACTCCCCATCTACCTTACCTCTTCCTCTCCTTCTCTTCTTGTGTGTCCTGTGCACTCAGTCCAACCCAATAAGCATCTGCTGGACAGGCTTGCTGATGAAGACCCATAGAACAGAAGCTCCAGGTGACAAGGTCTTACCTAAGTTTTGTACCCTTTCTTTTCCCAGTGCCAAACACAGGGCTTGGTACAAAGTAAATGCTTCAATAAATTATTGCTTTTTTGAATTTATACAGTCATAGATTTAGAGCTGGAAGGGAAATTAAGGTTCTAGCCAAACTTCCTTGTTTTATAGAAGAAGAACCTGAGACCTAGAGAGGTAGAGAGATTTTTTTTCTAAATCACCCAGGTAATTAGAAAGGTAGGATTTGAACACAGGTCTTCTGACTCTGAAACCAGTACTCTTTCCACTGTACTACACCACTTATATTGAATCCAATTCAGTTCAGTTGAATTTGAATTGAATTGGGTGATCTAGCCACCATCCTTTTAGACTGTCTGTGTGAGATGGTGATCCTATTTCTTCAATTGTCTGTGCTTGCAGATCCTTCTGTTGGTGCCTACAAACACTCTCAAAGGTCAGCGTCCTCACAGGCCTGCCTCTTCTTTAGAACATTGGCCAGCTTAGAGTCCTGGGGACCCACTGAGGCATTTAATGTAACTTTGAAAATATCCTTAAGGAATCACTTTTCATGTAGTCCATTCATTTGCCCTAGTGTTCTCTGATTCATGCATTTTTATGGTGTATTTTTGATTGTTTTTCCTTCTAATTGTCCTACCATATTTTTTCCCCTCTCTTGCCCTCTCCATTCTCCTACCCCTCCCTACTCTAAAGTGGAATCGGGTCCAGATCTCATTCCAAATTGGCTTTGGCCAAGGACAAGTATTCAGGAGCCTGGCCTGACATGTTCAAGACAAGAAGGTGATGCACCTAAAGTAACTGTGAATATTGCCCCTGAGAACAAGAATCAAAGGCCTCTGGAGTCAAAGGATCAGGGTTCAAATCCTGCCATTGATGCTTAGAACCTGTGCACCTTGGGCAAGTATAACAGCAAGGACCCCAGCATATACAGGAGGGCCTGCTGTATAGGTTCTTAGGTCTGCTTTTCTAAAAGGAAAGCAACTTTGGAGGAGTCAACAATCTGCTTTCATCAAGCACATATATCATTCACTTAGTTCAGGGGGGAAAGTCAGCACTCTGAACTTCAGAGAAAATACAAACAGAAATTGCAAGCAGAAATACCAACATACAGGGCTTCCAACTGTCTGACCATAAGCAATACATACATAGTTACCAGAGAGAGAAGCACCAATGTCTGGGTTTTCAAAGCTGGGGGGCTCCTTAGCGGCTGCCCAGAGTCTCATCTAGACAACCAAACACTTCCAATGAGTAAGCCCCAAAACAAAACCTCACCTCAGAGTATATATATACTTTTCAGAGACAGAGGGCATCACAACCCTTGAGAACCAGGGCTTCATTAGAAATTAACAAAAGATGTGGGCTTTCCTACAAAACAAATCTCCCCTAATCAAGCTTCCCTTAATGGACAGGTTCATTAATAGGTGGGGAAGATCTCTAACTCTCATTAACATTACAACAAGTCACTTAAATTCCCTGGGTCTCAGTTTGTTCTTCTGTCAAATAAGATTAGGCCAGATGGCTTCTAAGGTCCCTCTCAGATCTAAGTCTAGGATCCCATGAAGCAAAGCAAGTAGAGCAAAAATTTTCAAGACCGTGGCAAAGGAAAGCACTCATCACAGTCCTGGACACGAGGGGGCAGCATTGTTGACTGCCTGAATACTTCCCCTTGCTCAAGGGCAGGAGAATGAAGTGCATGCAGGCTTTCCCACCTTGGTCTGTTGGGCCCTCTTACCGTGTGAGGGTTCAGTATGTCAGAATTCTAAACTCATAGACTGTCAAAGCTTTCCAGCTTAGGGGTCATATGTTCCAATCCTCTAACTCAAAGGGAAAGAAAATGAGGCCCAGAGAGGTGTGGGTTGGCTAAGGTCACACACAACTGGATAGCACCAGACCTAGAGGAATGGCAAATCCTTTAAAAAAGTGAATGATACTTTCATTAAGTAAATAATCCTCCCCCTCATCATAGAGGGAATTCTTGCCTAGGTAAGCAAGATCTTCCATGATCTCTGAGGACCCTTCCTTGAATTCCTCATCTGTCCTCTCTCCCTTTTCTTTCTCTCCCTAATATATCCTCAGTATAAAATTTCTTACTGTTGTTCTGTCATTTTCAGTCATGTCTGAGGCTTCATGACTCCATTTGAGGTTCTTTGGCAAAGATACTGGAGTGGTTTGCCATTTCCTTTTTTAACTCATTTACAAATGAGGAAACTGAAGCAAACAAGATTGCTCAGGTCAAATTCTAGATATTTATATGCTGGATTTGCTTAGAATAAGGCATAACTTTATCACTCTGCCTCTCTTGAGGAATGCTCTACCCCATATCCTTCTCATCTCTCTGTTCCCATCCTCTAAAGCAAGACTTGCAAACAACTCCTCTAATGGAAAGGGAGAGAGCCTTGGGTTTCTCTTCTGCCCATTGTCTTGAAAGTTCTTCCTCTCCCTTCTGTTCTGACGTAGGCAAGTTGTGTTGTGAATAGTATCCCTTGGAGGCAAAGGCCTAACACCAGAGCCAAGTTTCCACCTGTGAATTGAAGATTCTCTTCTCTTCTCTATGTCATTTCCTTCCCAATAAAATGAGGGTGTGAGGCTAGGTGGTCCTGGAGATAAAGCTGGAAAGATAGTGTGATGTCTGAATGTCTGATTACAAAGGGTCTTGAATGCCAGTCAAAGAATTGTAGACTTAGACATTACAAGCCATCTAATCTAACCCCCTTCCTCTACAGATGAGGAATTGAGGCTAAGTGGTTAAGAGGTTAAGCGACTTATTCAGGGTTATACAGGCAGCAAGAGGCAGAGTTGGGATTCTAACCAAAGTCCTCTGTTTCCAAGTCCAGTCCAATTTTCATTGTATCCCATCATATTTACAATGATCAACATAACTATCTTCCTCCGATCCTAGTTCATCCGCATTCAACTGTCAAATTAATATTCGTAAAGCACAGGTCTGACTATGTCACTTCCCACCCTCGATAAAAGCCAGCAGCTCCCTATCACCTACAGGATCCAATCTTCTGCTGATATTCAAAGCCCTTCACAATCTAGTTCCCTACCACTTCCCACCTCACACATTCTTTGATCCACTGACTGACCTCCTTGCTGTTCACAAACAAAACACCCCATCTCTTGACTTTGAGCATTCTCACTGACTATCCCTCAAGTCTGGAGTGCTTTCCTCCCTCATTTCCACCTCCTTGCCTGCCTGGCTCCTTGAAGTCCCAACTCAAATCCCACCTTCTACAAGAAGCCTTCCCTTTCCTGATCCCTCAATACTGGTGCCCTGCATGTTGATTTTCTGATTGATCTCTCTGATTCCCCGATCTTCTCTGATTTATCCTGTACATACCTTGCTTGTACATAACTGCTTTCAGGTTGTCTTCCCTGGGAGCTCCATGAGAGCAGGGACTGTCTAATAACCAATTTTTTTGTATTCCCAGACATTAGCACAGTGCCCAGAACATAGGTAGATGCTCAAATAAATGCGTATTAATTATTAACTTTCCTAAACTTGATATCCCACATTCCATGTTGTAAGGCACATTCCATCTCTAACATTCTTGTTCGAAGTCCCTCCAAGCTTTGACTTTCCATGTGCCAAGGTATGTTCTAGTTTAAAAGTTGGTGATTCCAGACACTTCCTGTGCTGAAAGGCTGTAACCAGCTCCGAAGGTCCATGGGTCAGCCTCTTTCCCTGATAAGAGAGCAAAGAGGCATTTTCCAAGAGATAGAGAAAAATGGTAAAGACAGCTTCCTGGAAGACTCAAGCAACACTCAAGTGAAGAAATTCCCCTGCCCAAATACCTATGGATCTGACTGGATTCCTAGTTTAAAAGGATGGATAAAAATTCAACAGGTGAAAAAGAGGAGGAAAGGCATTCCAGTAATAGGGAACAGTGTGAGCAGTGGTACACAAGTGAAATAACACTGAGTTTAGGGGGAAAGGGAAAGGAATAAGCAGCTACTATGTGCCAGGTACCACGCTAAGTACTTTACAAGTATCCTCTCATTTGATCCTCATGACAACCCTGGGAGATGGGTGCTGTTGTTATTTCCATTTAGCAGTTGAGGAAACTGAGGCAGACAGGGTAAGTGACTTGCCCAGGATAACACATACTAGAACACAGAGTATGTGGAGGATATCAATAGGAGATAAAGCTGGAAAGATAGTGTGATGCCTGATTGCAAAGGGCCTTGAATGCCAGTCAAAGAATCACAGACTTAGATGTTACAAGTCATCTAATCTAACCCCCTTCCTCTACAGATGAGGAATTGAGGTTAAGTGGTTAAGAGGTTAAGCAACTTATTCAGGGTTATACAGGCAGCAAGAGGCAGAGTTGGGATTCTAACCAGAGTCCTGTCTCCAAATCCAATCCAGTTTTCACTGTATCCCATCATATTTACAATGATCAACATAACTATTTAGCCAGCCTGATATTTGTGCTGGCCAGTCAGTTCACTTTCTTCCCAAAATGGAAATCTACTTAAAAAACAGAATTAAGATTAGGTTTTCCAGTATCAATCAATCCATCAATAAACAAATATTAAGATTTACTATTGACAAATATAGAATCAGAGCAAAGAGAGTTGACTGCTTTTTGTTGTGGTTCAGTCTTGTCCAACTCTTCATGACCCTATTTGGATTTTCTTGGCAAACATGCTGGAATGGTTTGTCATTCCATCTCCAGGAAACTGAGGCAAACAGAGTTAAGTGACTTGCCTAGGGTCACCCAGCTAGTAATTGTTTGAGGCCAGATTTGAACTCAGGAAGATGAGTCTTCTGACTTCAGACCAGCACTATAAGCCACTGTGCCACCTAGCTGCCCTTGACTATGCTTAAAGGATGTTTTTATTAATGTTTGGTAGCCCTGTGTTCTCTTCTCCATCAAAAGGATGAACCTCGAAGTGGACTGGCTATCTGTGTCAGCAGTTGTGGACATCCTCTCACTTGGTCAGTACTGGGGTACAAATCACAACTCCTCTGTACCTCTGCTACTGACTTAGAGATCACCACTCTTTTCCTTGTATTTGTCATTACAACCTCACCTTTCATTTCCATATAATTCTATGACTTCTTAGATTTGTTGAGGTCATAGATTAATTTTCATTGATGATATTTGAGGTTGGCTGATTCCTGATGGCACAGGGAGAACAAAGCGCCCTAATCCCATTGGCTACATGTCTTCAAATTACACTATAGAATGATGATTTAGAGAAGACTGAGCTTCTGAAGTCATTGAGATGACTTTAGATGCAAACTCCATTCTCTCAGAGTCCCAGGTTCCCCCTTCTCATACAGTGGCTACACAAATTCTATCATACTATTCCCTGGACTCTGTCCACAGAATTTCTCTGGATTCATCTTTCTGCTGTACTAGGCATGTAGCATCCTGTTCAACTCCCCTGAGTCAACCCTCTTCTCTCTGCCCCATCCTTTCAACATGAATTTATTAAATATCCATCATATGACAGGCCCTGTGCTAACCTTTTCTCCCCATCTTGTCCCTATGGATCTTCTCACAGTTCCAATCTTTTTCACAAAGCATCACCACCTGAGACTTATTTCAATCAATCAATCACCAAGTCTTAATTTACTAAGCAACTACTTTGTTTCACGCACTAGGGATGTAAGTACAAAGAGTGAAAATTCCTACTCTCAAGGAGCTAACCTTCTAACAGACTTCATGTACTGTGGCCTGAGGAGACCAGTAATACTCACAGATTAAGGTATTATTTGGGGGAATGGAGCGAGGGACCATACAGTCAAGGTAACCTAGTCATGGAAACCCAAGCATATCTCTTTTTAGTATTTCCATTATGAAAATTTCAGAAGTATGGGGGACACTGAACTGCTTTGAAAGTGAGGTTAGACCTGTTCTACCTGACCCCTTAAGGCAGAATGAGGGACAAAGGGAATGTGAAAGTTCACTAAGAGGCAAGATCTCAACTCTATTGAGAAAAAAACTTTCTAGTGACCAGAGCATCCCTAAGGTGGAATGAGCTGCCCCAAGAGGTAAAAGAAAGGCCTCTCTATTATGGGAGGTCTTCAAGTGGAAGCTGGGTGATCACTTTCCAAAGAGTTCCCATTCCAGTATGGATTGAACTGTGTGTCTTCTGAAGTCCTTCCGGACGCTTAGGTTCTGCAATTCTGCCCCTTGAATATAAAGGTGAAAGCCCTGTCCATGCTAGGAATGAGAGGAAAGCTACACCCACAATAAACACCAGGAAACTCTCGTCTCTTTTAGATAGCCTCTGGGATGACCCCAGAGCTCCAACCATCATTCTCACATATTGATGCTCAAACAATGGTAGATGTAAAAATGCCCTCAGTGTCTACTCAGTTCTATGTGGAAAGGAAGGTAGGAGCTGCCTCCTCTATGAAACCTTCCTTGACCTTCCTTCCCTTACATTCACACATACACACACACACACACACACACACACACACACACACACTCCCCAGATGAAAGTGATCTCTCTCTCCCTCCTCAACTTTCCCATGATGATAAAGAGGAGGAGATTTAGTATTCTTCCTCCATCGGTATTGTGACCATATCTTCCTCCATCAGATGGTTACACAATCCTTAAAAACCAGATCTGCATCGTATCTATCTGCATATTCCCAATGACCAGCACAGGGCCTGGTACACAGTACATCTTAACAAATGCTTAACAAATGGATACATGAATTCTGTAATCATTTGATCAAAGAACCAAGGCAAGTAGCTCTCTTCAGTGGAATAGAGAATTGTTACTACATGAAACCTTTGTAAAAGATTTTTTTTCTTTTTTTTTCTCATCCCAGTCAGGATATCTTGGCTGAACCTGAGTCACCTCCTTAATAAAAATTCCATGTTCCATTCGCAGAAATGCTTCCAGCACAATTAGATCAATGCTCTCTAAGTAGCAATAAATGTGTTTTCCTTTAACAGGCCAACACAAGCCCATTAGCACAGCTCATAATCCCCATTCTCTCTATTAGCTCAGAGTACATCCTCAGGGGCAAGGGTCACAGCTAAAGACTAATCAGTCTCATTAGCCTGTCTAATTTATCTTCACTAGGGGGACACAAACACACTAAAACTGTTAGCAGGACTTTTTGATCAGAATATTGGGGCAATTCATCAGGGACTCTTGGGTCCTAGAGACAGGACCAAGAAAAAGCATTGACCACAGAGCCTCTGATCGGCTCCCTACCCCCCAGGCTGGGCCTAGACTGCCCAGTGCCGTGGGCACCAGAGCTCTCCATTCTCCTAGACCCTGTTAAAGTTTAACTTGTCCCAGGATGTGCTCTCCCCGGGTCCTGGAAATGGTCACAATGATGCTAGGATGTAAGGCCATAAGCCTACCACAGTCCCCCTTTCAAATGCAACTTTCCCTTGTCAGCTATAGAAATTCATCCTCTTCCTGCATCCCGGTTCACCCATCCTTCTCCCCATCAATGGGGAGTGCTGCATCATGAAGTTTGCTTGTTCCATTTGGCAAGTGACCAGGCAGAAGGCAGTGCCAGACACTGCTATCTGCTGGGGCTGCTTTGTTTGGGAGGTATCCTTCTTTAAAAGCAGACCCAGTTAACATGACTGTCACTCATTACCCAAGTCACTTCCAACTGGAATGCGCCCATTGATTTGCAAATCCCTGCCTGTGAATGGGGAAACCTACCCTAGCCTGGTGTTGGGATAGAATGGGGGAGGTAAAGAAAGCCTAGATCCCAAGTCCCACCTTGAGTCTACCCCACAGAGGTGGGGAGCTTTGCTCAAAAGGTACCAGTGGCCAACACAAAGAGATCCAGAGTAAATCCAGCTAGCTTTACCAATATCTTGGGTTTTCCCCAAAATGTTTTCCCCAAACCTCCAGGCCCAAAGTACAGTCTACTGTTTTACCTCATCCTGAAACAGGGCAAAAACAAAAGATAACTACTTGTCCCCTCTTAAAATTTTAAATATCAGGTACTAACTACAGAAGCCTGTTGCTTGTCACCAGACATCCCTTCTCTAGGGAAAGGATAATTATAAGAAAATTCAGCTGTTATAATTCAGTTATGCATTGCTCCGCTAGATATGATCAAACCTTCATCATTGTTTACTTCTACAATTCTGGCATATACTGCTTGTGGATAGTCTTTGTGGCAGTGTGGGCCATGATCCTGTACCCTACAAATGACTGTAGAGGGGGATAATAACCCAAGCTTCCACTCAAGAAGTCAATATTCCCCCCAACTAGTAAGTAAGAGATAGTCAGATGGCGCAAGGGCAGTTAGGTGGTGCAGTGGATAGAATATCAAGTCTGGAATCAGGAAGACCTGAGTTCAAATCTGAACTCAGACACTTACTAGCTATGGGATCCTGGGAAAGTCACTTAGCCCTGTTTGCCTCAGTTTCCTCATCTGTAAAATGATCTGGAGAAAGAAATGGCAAAACACTCCAGTATCTTCGTAAAGAAAATCCCAAACAGGGTCCAGAAGAACCTGAAACAACTAAATAATAACAAAAGTTGGCACAGTGGATAGAGGGTTGGGCATGGAGTTGGGATGTTCAAATTCAGTCTCAAACACTTCCTAAGTGTGTAGTCCTAGGCAAGTCACTTAACCTCTGCTTGTCTCAGCTTCCTCAACTGTAAAATGGGGATAGGAATAGCACTTTCCTCCCAGGATTACGTTTGGGATCAAATAATGTATTATTAGTAAAGTACTTAGCATAATGCCTGACACATAATAGGTACTTAGTAAATGCTTGATTCCCTTCTTCCAGTTTGTCTGCCTTTACTCATGCTGCTTACCATCACCACCCACTCTATACACCTCCTTGCACAGGCTGGCCTGATGAGTTGTTCCCTATGGTCAACAGTGAATAATCCATCTTCCCCACCTTTGCCTGTATAGTCCTCCATGTCTGGAATGTATCAGACTCTTACCTCCAGGTAGCAGAAGCCTCTCAGAAGTTATACTTCCTCCGAAGCATAGCTCAGGCTTCCAATTCCTCTTCAAAGACCTTTCCTTATCATCCCAGTTGTTAGCATGCCCCCTTTCTTGAAATAGCATTCTATTACTTTGGAAAGATATTGAATTCATTCATCTGGGTACACATTCAGTCCCCTCAACACCTACAATAGTCTCTAGGGCAGAGACTGTTTTGTTTTGGCTTGGTTTATATCTTTGCATTCGCGGCACCTAACACAGTGCCTTCCAAATAGTCAGCCTTTAATTTAAGAAATATCTTGAATTGAATTGACTAGTCCACCCCCATGCACTCTTGTTTGGTCACCCTACTGGGAATGCCAGTTCATCAGTCAGCACTCGCTTCAGTTGCTCCTCACCACTAGAGTCTCTAGGGAATCACTCACCTACCATGTCCTCTATCACCCAGACCCTTATTTTCCCAACTAAATTAACAATGTGTATCCAAATCTACAATTGAATCTATTGTGTAATGGAATCCACAAATGATGCAAAAACTTTCAGTCTATGGTCTGTGTCTCCTCAGCCATATCTTCTGTCAACATTAGGCATCCAGGTTTGAGTCCACAACACTGCCTTTACTTCCCCTGCTCTATCTTTGTTTTCCATGTAAATAAACAATGATTTATTGATAAATGATTATGAGTGTCTGAGAGCCCAAATAATTCAAAAGTTGAATAATCAGCACCTGGAGAATGATGAGGAAAAGGGTGCAAGGACAATTAATACTCAGCCTCTTACCCCTAAACTAGTTTATCCTTTTATACTTTTGAGATATTCCTGGACTTCAGTGCCTGAGGGGATTAAAGGCTCAAATTGTTGATATCACTTCTGTCATCTGACCTAAAAAGCTACCATGAAGATCTGAAGAGATTCTGAGATGCTTGGCTAGTGGGTGGAAGATGCTTGGCTAGTGGATGGGAGCTCTGTTCAGCTGAATTAGCTCAAGGTCTTCTCAGTGCCTCTCCTTATAGAATACCCTTCTCCTGCAATGGCTACGTAAATCTCCTTTTGTTAATTGGTGAATGACTTATGAGTGCCTCACTTTATTTCAATATCAAACCAAATCTACAAACGGGACCATCCAAGTCAAGCCTAGCACAAAACGGAAGTCTAGGTTTCTTTAGTTCAATTCAAATCAATGAACATATATTACATACTCACTTTATACAAATAAGATTTATTGTGGCATCCCCTGATTAGCATGTGTCCAGTGGGTACTCATGAAAGATATTTCCCAAATCCTCTTCTGCTAGCCACTCCCACTGGGAAGTGGGAATGGACAATGGATCCCCCCTAATAGAACCCCATCTGGCTGTCATAAGGCAGAAAGTCCAGTATTTAAGAGATCTGAAACCCCCTTACCTCTAATCACCCAGATTCTGCCAGACTGCCATCCTCTATCCCTCATCCAATACCTTTCCTGAGGGCTCAATTCATTGACTCCAAACTTGGTGAAAAGCAGCAACTCCAAGATAACCTTTCCCTCTAGCCCAAGAGACTCAGCAGAGGCCACTTTGATTTATAGCCATTTGACTCATGTTCCCTCCTCAGCAGAAAACTTCCATCTTAGCTGGTAATGATGGCAGTGGCTGCTCATCACTCTCCTCCCATGGAGTTTTCCCTTGCCTGAGAAGGGAAACAGACTGTGGGCTCCTTGAAGGGCTTTCTGGCACTATCTGGGACTACCCTGTTTGGAAAGCATCCTAGGGTCACATTCCATCAAGCACTAACCTCAGCCCACCAATCAGCTTGGAAACCATCCCTAGGCTCAGGTGATCCATGGAGTCATGAGAGGCATTCATCCCCTGAACGCTGGGCAGAGCTACATACTCCTAGGTCCCTGGACAAGCATGGAAATTGGCACTCCCCTGGGATGTGGAGGAATCCAGTGGATTTTACAGGAACTTCTCCTGATCAGGGGGTTAGGAGTCCTGGACTGATCCTGGTTTCACCACTAAATAGCTCTATGGCCTTGATCACATAGTTTTCCCTCTCTTGGCAGAAGGCTGAGCCAAGAAGCAGAAGGGAATGAGAATGGCTACTTCCTAATATCAGCATAGTAAAGAAATAGCCTTGTGCTATTCCCATATCCCCTACCCTCCACCTCCATCCTTTCACTTTTCCTTAAGGGTGCTGTTGTGTTCCCTTTGAGCTACCTTCATATCATCCTCCATTTCTCCTTACCCCAAGCTGTTTCCTGAACCAGTGTCATCATACCATTGCAGGGAGGGAGGAGGAGGAGGCAGGAAGTGAGGGGAGAGATGACAGGAGGAACATGATTGTTGTCTTCATGTATTTAGGATTTAGAGTCAAAGGACATGGATCTGAACTCTGCTGTTTACTAGCTTTGTAACCCTGAGTACTTTATCTCTCTTGGCCTTAGTTATTAAATTGTTAAAATAAAAGAGTTTGACAAGGTTATCCCTAACATCCCTGCTAGCTCTAAATCCTACGCCCTAAGACTAATTTGAAGGACTATTATTTGGAAAAGAGATTAAATTTGTTCTATCTGGCCCCAAAAGGCAGCACTAGGAGCAAAGGGTGGAAGTTGAAAGAAGGCAGATTTCAGCTCCATATACCAAAATATTTCTTAACAATTGGGACTGTTCAAAAATGTAACAGGCTCCCTCAGGAGGTAGAGAATTTAGTCATGGAATGTCAGTATAATGAATTCTCACTAGCTTTGTCTCTGGGCTAAGGCTGTTTCTCTCATCCCACCTTCACCCAGATTGGGGTGGTTCTGCAGAAGGGGTGGACATATTGCCATAATTCACTTTTAGAGTGAGCCAGTAATCTTAGGGTAGACAGAAGTTATATACATCTACTAATCACAATTGTAGCCCCTCAGCCCTGCTAGTATGCCTCCCATTCAAACAGGTCAGCCAGTATGACACTACTTATAATTAATCATGAAACTTTTACTAAACACTAAGGCAAAAGCAACACTAATCATAACATAACAATTTACCCATGGTTCATGTGTTCCCACCAGTGCATGCAATGTCCATGAGGGAGAAGAGTGGGTACAAACTTGCAGAAACCTGGTAGGGAAGAAGATAAATAGAGAAAGCCTATGTGCTCAGGGCAACTCATAACTTTGGACTGCAGGCCTTGAAATCTCCTTAAGGAGAGTCAGCACTCACCTGATGAACAGGGTCACTCCTCTTTTGGGATTTTTCATACTTCTGCTGAGCAAAACCACTTTTCTGTCAACTACTACTCCTAGGTTACTGAAATACAATTAAGTTCTTTTGGTGAAGGCAGAGATTCTAACCTTGGTGTCTGCAGCAATGGCCAAGTCTGATCCCTTGGCTAGGCTCTGAGCATTAATTAGCCTTCTCAGCAAAATGGTTCCCCTAACCCTAGAATCCACAATTCTACTTGTTTGCTCACTGGGCTCTGAGGGAACTCCCTCTCTCAAGCTGTATGCAGTAGTAAAGAGCAAAGTACATAAACTTCTGAAGGGTTTCCATTTTTCAAGCTGTAAGTAGCACTAAAAAGTCAAGCACCCTACCCTTTCTTTTCACTGTCCAGCTTTTCATACAAGAAAGGATGTTTTTTTCCTCCAGGCAGTAGCAGTGTAATTCTTATCAGTTCATTTAAACAGCAAAACATTCCTCCAGTCAGATCAGCTCCCAGCAGCAGCTGCAAAGCCTTTCTTAGCTGGTCTCAGGTCAAAGCTGTTTTTCTCATCTTTTTGTCTCTTCAGCTACTTCCTTCTAAGAGCAGGGTTTCCAGGTATGAAGTGACTTACTTTTAACTTAGAATAAGAAAACAACACTCATATTTCTGTCAGCCTCAACACAAAGTAGCTATATACAATTTTCTCACAATCCTCAGAAAATTATACTGATCCCAAAGCTTTCAGTCTTAAAGTACCTATGATGTAAATTAGCTGCTGAGGAAACAAACCACTTCAACCAGCTTTCATTTCAGGAAACACTTTTTTATTTTTCTTAAGGATCTATTTCTCTCAGGTCCTCTCAGTTCCTAAGTTCTGTCTGTTTTTCTGCCCTTTTTCACAAATAAAGTTATTCCAAATTCAAAAGGGCCAGCACCTTAAATCAGAGGTGGAAGGAACCCTGATGACCGCCTCATTTAACCTGTACCAGAACAAGAATTTCCACCTATGATAAACTAGACATGTGTTCACTTAACCTTAGCTGGAAGACCTCCAATAAGGAGGAAATTTTTTTCCTTGGACATCTTCAAGTGGAAACTGTATAGTCACTTGTGGATGTTGAACAGAGGATTTTTGTTCAAGTATGGCTTAGTTTAAATGCTTCATGAGGATCCTTTCAACTCAAGGATTCTAGAAATCTGATCCGGAGTGCTCCCTGTATCAACTGGACCAAAGCTCTGGAAAACAGGGTATCTGCTAAGATCTTGACACCTGAAAGTATCACCATTGGCCTTAGAGTAATCCTTACATCAAGTTGTCTGGTTTCTTGTCAGAGATGTCATAGAAAGGAATCAGGAGCTTAGTTTTTGGAAGAAGGTTTGTGTGCCACATGAGACTCTGGGAAGCTGCTAAACAGCGCCCTGGCTTTGAAAACTCAGATGTTAGTGCTTCCCTCTCCGGTAACTACGGTCCAACAGTTGGACCTGTCTATTGATTTATGATATATGTATTGCTTATGTCAGACAGTTTGGAAACTCTGTATGTTAACTTTAGATTTTTCTGTATTTTCTCTGAAGTTCAAGGTGCTGACTTTTTCCCCTGAACTAACTGAATAATGCATGTGCTTGATTAAAGGGATTGTTAACCCCTCAAAAAAAAAAGCAAGAAAGGAATCATGCTAAACACTTGCTAGATGACATCCTGGGATCCTTCGAATGGAAGGGTTCTAGGAATCCGTAAGATTCAAGACCCTCAAAAACAAAGGTTCTTACCCATTTCTGGATCATGAACTTTTTGGCATGAATAAAAACTTATGAAACTTGTAGATACCTCAGAATAATGTCCTTAAATAATTGAAGGAAAAGATACATTTCACTTAGAGTTAGTAACAATAAAAAGATGTTATTTTATTCCATCTAACTTCATGGATCCTCTGAATCTAACATCGCTTCCTATTATTCCTCATCACGAACCCTCTCCTAGTGACAATGAAGTAGTATGGTATAGTGGACAGAGCCTTAGTGCTCCAGTCAGGAAGACTGAGACACCCACTAGCAGTGTGACCCTGACCAGGCAAGACACTAAACATCTATAAGCCTCAGTTTCTCAATCAGCAAAGTGGGGTTAAAGTAGAACCTAGTTAACAGGGTTGTTTGTTAGAATTTAAGGACATATTGTGAAATGCTTTGTAAATTTTAAAACGCATCCCAGTAGATAAAGAGTTGACCTTGGCTGTGCTGCCTTGGGCATGTTATTTAACTTCTCAGTGCCCCTTAGAGTAACTCTTTAAATTTATACAATTGCATAGCAGGTGCCAACCTCATTGGCAGAAGAAGTTCCTCACCCAAAGCACTGATGAAATCACAGGCCTTGTCAAAAATAAAAATAAATGTGTGCTATTGCCATTAGTATAAACCAATAAGTCTCCTCCCTGCCCTTCGTTTATACACTACACACATTCTTACCCCTGCAATATTTGCAAATGCCATTCTCTGCTCTTGAAATGTTCTGTCTCCACTTCTCCAACTTCCTTAAGCATGGTTGCAAGAAGGAAGAAAGGCAGTGATGATGCAAAAGATACAGTGAATGATAGATGGAACTGGATCCCAGAATAGGAAAGAGGTGATGAGTCCAAGAGTACAGATAGATTCACTCAACAAATTCATTCAACAAGCATGGTGATGTTCTGCCACATTTGTCTCTGTGGCCCTTATAGCCCCTACTGCAGGGACTGACCACACAATAGGTGCTCGGTGAAGACTTGTTGAGTGAAGGAGTAATTGACAGTCTAAAAAATGGCAAGACTTACCAATGGTATCTTCACCTGGACCTTGGGAAAAGTAAAGTCAATACTCCACACTTGAGCCATGAAAGCTGGAATCAGGCAGGCAGGAGCACAGCACATCAATCAACTGATCAATCAACAAGCAGTTATAAACACCTGCTAGGTACTGAACTAAGCTCAAAGATACAGAAAACAGTCCCCGGCCTCAATGAACTTACATCCTAATGGGTGTATCAAACAAGCAAAGAAAAACCACAAAGCTTTCTCTAAAACAGAAAGACTATACAAGCCAAAGCATATTATTTCTCACTTTTTTTTTAGTTCAAATTTTCTTCCACAAAAGTGACTAATACAGAAAGGGAAGGAGGGATATAATTTGGAACTCAAAACTTAAAATGAAAAATAATATTAAAAATTGTTTTACGTATAATTGAGGAGAAAATAAAATATTATTTAAAAAAGTAAAACTGAAGGATTGTGCTTCCATCTAACAGGCAGCACAATTGGATCCACAACCAGCTTTGTGAATTTACCAAGGAGGAAAACCCTTGGAGCTGGGACGGAATGCTCCCACTGAAACAAAATGCCCTGGTTTCAAGTAAAAAAAAAAATACATACATCCATACGTGTATGTAGCAGTCCCCTAGCATCCTTTATGACAATAGCTGAAGGTCCCCTGGCCATAAGCCTACACCCACCCTCAGGGTTTTTCTACTACGCTGGCCTTATACCCTCCTTTCCCCAAAGGGCAGACAGCATGAATTAAGATCCATAAGACTCTTTCCTTTTATTCAAGATCTTACATTTAAAAATCTGTTTTCATCCCAGCTCCATTAGATTACAGGGAAAGGAAAAAAATCAATAACCCAGAGTGAAACAGGAAAAGGAAATAGTATTTCTAGAAAGCAGAAAAGGAAAAGGTCCACCTTGATGCCTCCCCAGGACTTTTGGAAATCATGTCTGTGTTCCCCAAATACCCCCTCCTCATGGTCACACCTAGTGACCTTGCCTATGACCTTGAGAGAAAACTGGTCCCATGTGGCCAGAGCTTCTTTGTCTGAACTCAGCCTGCAAGTAAAGGTCATCTCTATTCAGCCTTGCTAAGCACCTACCTCCAAACCCTGAATACACATGACCAACCACTCTGAGAGTATAAAAGGCCCCCTACACCTCCCCATTCCTACAGCACCCCACACTCAGTAATTCAGTAACTCCCCCTTGGTACCTACTTTGGAATATTCTATTGCTGATATCTTTCTTGTCAGCTTTCTAAGGGACTCCCTTTTAAGGGACTTTCAACTGTCTCAAGTTTCAAGACATGAAGCTGTTTGCCAACAGTGAGCTTCCCAAGTAGGCATGATTGTTTTAACCTTCCTACTCTGGCTCCTCTCTACTGCTTCATGTCACTAGTCATGTCTCTAAAGATATAGGATCAAGTCAGACTGAGTCCACACTGGCTTATCCAGAGAGAACATAAACATGCCCTAAAGTCTAGCATCAGGTCAGCAATGCCAGAGGAAGAGAGGCCCCCATGCACTGAATGACTGGCCACGTTGTCTCTGCCACAGGACTGGGGGACAATATATTGCAGTGTCCCGCTATCACAGAACTCCTCTCCACCCGGCTTTTGCTGACAGAATAACCTTCACTAACCTGAAATTCCTGAGTAGTCCCCAGAGCTCCATGCATCTTGGAATAAAATTTGTGTAATGTCATTTCAGGCTATCCCTAATCTAGAATTATTGAAGGGGCCTGGGTCATGGGAATTGAGTCTGACACTTGACAAATACTCGGCTTTGTATAAATGGACAGGCTACTGGAATAACTGCCTTTGGATGTCACACAGAGAGGAATTAATTCTTTATTAACTTCCGCAATGATAATCTAATAAACTCATCTGGATCTCCTCATTTCAGCATTTAAAGTGCCCTGTGGATTGGATGCACATCGGGCTTCACCCCCATGTCACCTGGAAAGTGTTGGAGATGGGCCAGAATAATTAGGTTAATGGGTCAGGCCCATCTTCACGAGGTCAAGTAAGTTCATTCCCTCTAGGGAAAGAGAGGCCCCAAACTGCTGGGTCTCTGACATTTTCAATGATGCTCAAACTCAACTTCAAGCAATTGAACAGCAGACAAGCAATGGGTCTTTCCTCCAACCCACTTCCCCTTTGGATCAAAGAGTCATCCCTTTGCTCTCTGTGGACTGAGTCATAGGATCATAGATTTAGCATGGGAAGGTAGATCTCTGAAAGACACACTAATCCAACTCCTTCATTTTACAAGGAGGAAAGTGGGTCCCTCAAAGGGAAAGTGACTTGCTCAAGGTGACATAGGCAGTAAGAAGCAGAGCTAAGATTTGAATCCAAGTCTTCTGACTCCATGACTGACTCTTTCTCCTAAACCTTGATGCCGCAGAGAGGTCACGTAGCCCCAGCAATCAAATACGTAAAGCTGAATGAGACCTTAGAAGTCATCTAGTTGGATCTCTTCATTTTAAGAGAGGAGGACACTGGGAACAGAGAAGTAATTTGCCCATGACCACCCAAATCATAAGGAACAGAACCAAGATTTTACCCAGGCCCTCTAAATCCAAACCCAGCCCTCTTTCCACCATGATGCATGCATGCATTCATGATGCTCAACATAGTATCCCATAGGTAGTCTCCCTGCCTTCCAGGGGAAAACCTGCTAGAAGTGAAACTTTTCCTTTTTTGTCAATGAGGAACTATTTTAGGATTTCAGTAACTTGAAATCTACGTTTTACACAACTAAACTCTGAAGAAAGTAGCATCATAAAATTCCTGTGACTATCATCGCCCAGTTACCTGCACCATACAAATCAGGGAGATTCCAAAATACCCCTTGTCCAAACTTCCCTGTTACTGTCAAGAGACCACCACCCTTCCAGTCACCCAGGTACACAATCTGGGTGCCATTCTCAACTCTTCACCCTCACTCACTCCACATAGCCAATCAGGTGCCAGATCTTGTCATTTCTACCTCCATAACATTTTTCAAATCCATGCCCTTCTCTAAACATACAGTGACCACTGTAGGTCAGGCCCTAAATATCACCTGCTTTTGAATAGAATCAGGAAGGCTCATCTTCCTGAGTTCAAATCTGGCCTCTGACACTGACTAGCTGTGTGACCCTGGGGATGTCACTTAACCCTGCTTGCCTCAGTTTCCTCATCTGTAAAATGAGCCAAAGAAGGAAATGACAAACCACTACAGTATCTTTGGCAAGAAAATCCCAAATGGGGTCATGAAGAGTCCAACATGACTGAAACAACTGAACAACCATCTCCTAATTGGTTTCATTTCCTCAACTCTTTCCCCTACTCCAATACATCCTCCACACTTCTGCCAAAGTGATTGTCCTAAAGTGGTTTGAGTATCTCACAAATCTACAATAAACCCCCAATGGTTTTTTATTACTCTTAGAACAAATATAAACTCCCGTATTTGGCATCTAAAGCCTTTATAACCTGCCCCAAGCACCCCCTTCCAGCCTACATTTTGCTTCCTCAAGCTTGGTTCAATCATTAGCCTTCTGTTCTTCAGAACACACATGTTCTGTGTGACTCTCCACTTCCCATTTTCATACCATTGCTCTGTCTCCGCCATATCTGAACGCACCTCTACCTTTTGGGCTCCCTAGTTTCCTTCAAGACTGAGTTCAAGCACAGCTTTTCTTTATTATTTTTATTGATGTATTTTGGTTTTTTTAGCCTGCATTTCCCCATATGCCTTTCTCCTGTCCCACTTCCAAAGAGACATCCCTTTTAACAAAGAGGAAAAAAAATTCAGCAAAACTAATAGTAGCATTTCTTCTAGACTATTCCCTCAACATACACTTGCTTCAACCAGGTTGAGTCCCTGGAGGCTGGCTGCTACCCTGGAATTCTAGGGGTAACCCTGGGTACAGCTATCCTCAACTGGTCTCCATAACAGCAATCAATCAGTGAACACAATTAACTCTTAGTGAAGAAATTTACTAAGATAATATAGTAAAAACAGCAGCTAGAAAACATCCCCCTGCCATAAACCTCTTCCACAAATACACACAATATCCAAGGGAAGAGTGATTTCAAACTTGGTGTACAATGATTGTGATGCAAACGTGTGGTATTCGCAGTGGTAATGATAACTTACAATGAGGAGTTAAAGATCTAGAAGTCCTTTCCTTATTCATAGAGACCTTATTCTGGGTTGCCAGGGTCTGATCCTCTCCAAAGTCAGCTTTATTCTCGAATGAGACTACTTCCTACTTCTAGTGACTGCCTCTCTGAATCCATGTTTGGTTTTTTGGTTTGGTTTGGTTTGGCTTTAGAGTGTGTATCTCTGATCTCTCACTTATGACTTTAAGTCTCATGGACCAATGAACTTTCTAACTGCTTGGTGAAGTGTCTTCCTCTGGGAAGTCACTGATAGATGTCGTGTTCAATGGCAGAGGAAAGCAATATTCCCCTCTCCTTACCTCTCCACAGGGGTCTCCTCCACAAAGTCTCCAGGGACTGCTCCAGAAATGCTGAAATTCCTTAAGGACTCAGCCATTTAAAGATCCCAAGAGTGTGACTGAATCGCTCAGTTACTGACAAAGAAGTGTTTATACATCACAAAAGGTATCATTGGTTGTGCCCAGAATTTTTAGTTTGTTTAGAACTTCATTAATAATTTGTGATTACATGATGAGCTTCCTTGTCTAGAAGGTTACTCAGACAACTCTCCTACATAACCAAAACATGAACCAAATCCAACATTAGATTCCTTTTGTTGTACTTGTTAGCCAATCAGGGTTAAGTCACCCCGTTTAGTAAGTGTCTGAGGCCGGATTTGAAAATTCAGGTTCTCCATGACTATGGTGCAATTGTATTTAATAGGAATGTATGCGTAGAACCTATATAAGATTGCAAGCCATCTCGAGGAGGGAGTGGGGAGGAGGGAAAAAATCTAAGGTATATGGAAGTGATTATAGAACACTGAAAACAAATAAAATAATTATTTTTTAAAAAAAAGAAAATTCAGGTTCTCCTGACTCCAGGGCTGGTGCTCTATCCACTGTGCCACCTAGGTATCCTTCCAACAGTATATTCTGTCATCCACACCTATAGTCCCCCACCTCTGCAAAGAGGGAATAGAGAAGCATTTTCATGTCTCTTCTCTAATCCCAAGTATAATCATTATAGTTTCACATCATTTAGTTTTGAGAGTTGTCATTATTCTTTCCTCTTACATTTTTGTAGTCCTTGTATTTTCATGATTCTATTTCATTTTGCATTGGTTGATATGTCTTCCCATGTCTCTCTACAGTCATCATGTTCACCATTTCTTATAACACAGTAATAATGCATTATATTTACCATAGCTTAACATTGCCCAATCAATGAGTAATTTGTTTCTGGTTCTTCACTACCATCAAAATTGTTGCTATAGATACTTTGGTGTATAGGGGAGCTTTCTCTTTTTTTCTTTAAATCATTGCTCTCCTTTGTGGTAAACGGCTTTTAGCGGGATCCCTTGGTAGAAAAATATGTAGAACTGTTTCCTAGAACAATTGTATTGCTTAACAGATCTACCAATAGCATATTAGTATAACTCCCCAACCCAACTATTTCCATCTTTTTTTCTCTTTGTCAGCGGGGCAAAATATAGGGATCACATTTCCATTTTGATTTGCATTTCTCTTACCATTGATTAGGAAAAAATGATTGATTCAGGTTGAAAAAAAAACTTTAATAGAAGGGTCATTTATTAGGCAAAACTATTATGTCACTGTTGGGCAGCCATAGTGTCTAAGCAGACCAATATTCAAAGAGCTTCAATGAAGGTTCTGCTTTCTTGAACTCAGCGCTTTGAAGTTGCTGCATTGTTTTGGATAGGACTTGACATGGAAAGGCTTATTTGAACTGATGCAAAATAAAGTAAGAAGAAGCAGGGAAACAGCATACATGGTGACTACAACAATGTGAATGGGGAGGGAGAGAAGATGAGAGGACAGGGGAAAGGGAAGAGAAAGAAAGAGAGGGAGGGAGAGGAGCAGAGGAAAAGAAGGAAGGAAGGAAGGAAGGAAGGAAGGAAGGAAGGAAGGAAGGAAGGAAGGAAGGAAGGAAGGAAGGAAGGAAGGAAGGAAAGAAGGAAGGAAGGAAGGAAGGAAGGAAGGAAGGAAGGAAGGAAGGAAGGAAGGAAGGAAGGAAGGAAGGAAGGAAGGAAGGAGGGAGGGAGGGAGGAAGGGAGGGAGGGAGGGAGGAAGGGAGGGAGGGAAAGAAACTGAATCCTGTGTGATTATAATGACCAGGCTTGGCCTTGAAGAAGAGAAAAAAAAATGCACCTCCTTCCTTTCTTTGCAGAGATGAGGAACTTTGGGTCTGGAACATTGTGAGTACTCTCAGACTTGGTATATGTGTTGACTAGTTTTGCTGAAATGCTTTTTTAATTCTTTGTGACATGGGATATTCTCTAAGTGGGGAATGTGTTTGGAAATGAAAGTGAGGTAAAAGTGGGGTTTTTTTTTAACTCCATCTTTCTAAAGATCTAAAGGCAGGAAGTGGAAAGCTGTTACCATGAGGTACAGAAAGCATCTCTACTTTCCTGGAAGCCAAGGATACCTCAAATAAACTCCAGAGGCATAGGAGGAGAGATAGTATTCATTCAGGAATATTTTCCACCCACCAGGATGTGACCTGTATCACATAACAATAACAATAAACTTGAGCTTCTGTGAAGACACAGAAGCTGGCATGGATAGGTAACCAAAGCTAACAGAAACATTCTTGGGAATTACCTGAGGCCTTCACGTCACCTGCTGTCTTTCATGATGAGAAGTGTCTGGAAAATAAACTCACGGTTTTGAATAAATATACACCATTTCCATTTAACACATCTCCTGTGCTACACTCACTTGGGCACCCAATATTTGCACTCTGTGCTAATTCCACAGCAAAACAGCAGCACAAATGATATCAAAGGTCTGTTTTGTAAATTACATATAAATTATATAATTTTCCCAGGAATGTGTTTTACATCTAATTAGCATAGATTGTCTTACAAAACTAAGGAAGTTGTTTTCCAAAATGCCATGTGTGCTTTGATTATCATCTATCATCATTAAAAACACCTTTTTAAAAAGAGAACTAAGGACTAAGCTTTCAGGTCATGCATTCAAACTTGGGCTAGTCTTATGGAATTTGGTTCACAGGAGGCCCATAGTCACTATGGAAAAGCCTCTTATTTGAGGAAGAAAATTGTGTTCTCTCCTCCTCATTCAGGACCCTATATCCAAACCACAAAAATAGCCAGGGCAAGAAAAGTCTGATAGAGAAAACAACTTGGAATGATTGGTCCTCTTTCCCCATCTCCCTCTATGGAAGTCCACTCCCTTCCTACAAAGCCCCAACTCATCTCCTCCATGAAGCCTTCCTTCATCCCTACCCCATCCCACCTTGGATAAAAGCCACCTTTTCATCCAAATACTTTGAGTGAAACTCTTCTTTGCACTTCCTTTGCTTTCTACGGGATCATAGGCTATAGAGTTAGAAGGGAGGTTAGAGGTCATTTAATACAGCTCCTTCATTATTTTACAGGTCGGGAAACTGGAGACCAGAGAGGGGAAGGGACTTCCCCAACGTCACAAAGTAAGTAGCAGAGCTACTTGGCAGAATTATTTTGTATATGTTAGAAACACAAATCTAGTCTGTAAACAAAGGGAGGACCCCCAGGTACCACCTGTTCAGGGATGAAATTAAAGAATAGGTTTGCAAGCTTCATGAAAGGAGGGTCTGAGTCAGGGGCTTTGAGGCTGCATTTGACTTTCTCTAGGTCCTCAAGTGTGGCTGAGTCCAAGTTTTACCTAACAAATCCTTTTATTAAGGGAATTTGTTCTGTGAAGCCTCGAGGCCGCAGGTTCCCCACCCCCAGCCTGGGTCCTGTCTAGACTTCCTTGTAGTCCCAGAGCAAAGCACCAGGTCGTCAGATTGAACTGAATTGAGGGGACTAGGAAAAGTAATGCATAGAGTCATAGCTAGCAGTTTTGGCACCTGGGGCAAGCAAGCAGCAAGAAACAATCCTCAAATAAACACTGAAAGCCAATGGGGTTGAGGAGAGCGGCACTGAAGGAGTGGGGAAAGATCCTCAGCTTCAGTCCTGTATGGACTTCAGTCTTGAGACCTACCCAGGGCCAAGACATTCAGAATGGATGTCTATGGAAATGAGAAGGCAGGGCATTCCTATAGAGCCTATGTCATAATTTAGTTATTAGGGACTGAAGGCTCTCAGTTGTATGTAGACTTCCTGAGAAAACATTGCAAGATGAGCTCTAAAGTTGGAGCACAGATTAATCTTCCATGGAAAATTCATAGAAACTTTCAGGTAGCTGTGAATGCCTGGTCTGGGGTCAGAGACCTGAATTATGCAGATAATGGCAGGAATGACTGATTTCTCAGGAGTCTTATGATCTAGAAATCTTCCATTCATTCATTCAATAAACATTTACTAAGTATGTGTGGATCACTGCGTTGGATGCTAAAGGATATAAAAGGTTTATAAGAATAGACCCTGCCCTAATAAAGTTTTCACTGTAATAAGGAAATGACACAAACATGAATAATTGTGAGGGAATGGATGAGGAGGAGCTCGGATGTGAGGGAAACAGGATCATAAGATTATTAATTTTGAGCTGAAAAAGAGCTTAGAGATCATCTAGTCCAAATCCCTAATTTTGTAGATGAGGACACTGACTGAGGCACAGAGAAGTTATGATTTCCAAGATCATACAGGTAGTAAGTGGCAAAGGCAAGATTTGAACCCAGATCCTCTGAGTCCATATCCCATACTTCTACTGAAGCAGAAGACAGCAGGCCCTTTTGTTACTTTTTGCAGTCTTGTTTCCTTTCCTTATATAGAATTTAGCCTGAAGCTTTTGCTGATCCCTAGCATACCGGACTTCTCTTTTCTAGCTTCCACAAGGAATCTTGTGGAGCTGGATCATAAAGCCTTTGTCTCTGCCCCTGTGGCAGAGGTCCTTTTGAACTCTGAGATTCTGTGATTCTATGACCTTAGAAGGCTTTCCAAGTAGGAATCCTCTGAATGAAATTTCCAAAAGAAATTAGCCATTCAATCTATGCTTGGAAAACTCTATTCAAAAGGAATTCACTGTCTCCTGAGGCAGCCCATTCTACTTTCCAGTAGCTCTAATTGTTAGGGATATTTTTCTTCACATTGAGACAAAATTTACTTCTGTGTAATTACAGTACTCTCCTGAGGCCACTCCCTAAACGAGGCACTCACATTCATAAATTAAGGTCCCTAGAGGGTGACTGACTATGTCCCCCCCCATGGGAAATAAGGGGAGATGGAAGGGCTATAGTACCTAGTAGTGCCACTCATGAGCCCCTACTGCTGTACTATGCATCAACAATCATGCCTGACACACTTAATTAGCTTTTAAAAAAAGGATTTACTGAGAAAGCATAGTGAGACCAGATGGCACAAAGTATGCCCCTCAGACTGAGCACATGCCCTCCCCTTGGACGAATAAGGGCCTGGGCAATAGTGTACTGAAGCTTAAAGGACAACGACAAGGAGTGGCCAAGGAAACCCACAGGCCTGAAACTGCCCCAATGTCTTTTCTTTCTTCATTGGTTCTTTACAAAGTTTAATGCCTGGCACGGTGTTGGCGATGCATGAGTCATCCTGCTGGGTTGGAGGAAGGCACACCATCTCTGGTGGATGGTTGAATCCACTCCTCTTCTGGGCTGATTTTCTTCTCCAACAGCTGTTGTCAGCTACTATCATTTCTGTGACCACTGCTACAACCACTATCACTCAGCTCTGGTCTCTGGTAGTATTTGTGATCCAACATCTAGATCTCCTAAACTCACAAATCACCAAAGCTCCTCCATCTTATAATACTCATTCGCCTAAGATGAGAGAGGGATAAACAGAAAGAGACAGAGATGACCATATGCTCACAGCAACTACATTCAGGAAGGGAGGCAAATGTCCTCCCCCACTCAGCTCTCAGCACCAGTTCAAAGTAGTCCTGCCTCCTTAACAACCAGACAAAGGAGCAGGAACTGAGTGAAAACACAAAAGGGGCAACCTGCCCCTTTGTCACTTTTTTCCTCATTGCCCCTAGTTTTGCCTTCTGGAGTGAAGCAGAACAAATCTAAGCCCCCTTTCCCATGACACCCTTTTAGTTATTCAAGGATAGCTCAGTTCTCTCTTCTCATAGCTGAATATATCAAGTTCCTTCCCTTGCTCCTTACAGGGCATGGTTTCCATCCTCTTACCATCCTGATCCCTATCCTTTGGATTTTAATACCATTATTAAATTATACCATTATTAAACATCCAGTATTTATAACCAGGCATAATATAGTTATCCCTTCTACATAGCGCGGATTAGGTTCAGTGTCTCTGTGAGCAGGAAAATCCACATAAAAAATTTTGGTCCTCACTTTGTACCAGAGAAGTCTGAATTTTTACGGCATTAAAAGATAAAATATTGTAACATTAATACTTAATTATAATGTATAACATAATGTATCTATAAATTAATAATATAATATTAATTAATATTAATATTGTAAAATATATTTTGTATCATGCATTTCTGAGTTTCTCAACTTTTCCATTGTCAGCTGCTTTTGTGAGTTACAAGTTGTTGGTGACTTCTCCAAAACTCCCCCAAAATTCCCATTTAATTTCTTATGCAGACCTGCAGTACATTGAAATGGGGCACCTGGATGTGGAAGGGATACGTTATACTCTAGGCACGGTCTGGATATAACATCGATCAATGCGGTGAATGCCTCTTCCCTTTCTGTAAGCCAGAAGGTGCTGAAGAAAGAGAGGGGAGATCTCTGCAATGCTTGTAACCTCAGATGTATCAATGAATCAAACAACAAGCATTTATTAAGTACCTACTGTGTGCCACCCCCTGTTCAGGAGTGCTGGAGGTGCAAAGACAAAAGCAAAACTACCCCTGCCTTCTAGCAACTTGCATCCTATTGGGGAAAACAACAGGTACGTAAATATACACAAAATGTATACAAAATAAATGCAAGGGAATTTGGGAAGGGAGCGCACTAGGACCTGGGGGCAGCAGGAAAGGTTTCCTATAAAAGGCAGTGTTTAACCAAAGTTGGACAGAGACAAGAGGTTTTAAAAGGTGCAGGTAAAGTGACAGTGCCTTCCAGGCTCTAGGGAGGGTCGGTGCAAAGATGGGATGGGAGATGGAGCACCTGCTCTCAGGAGCAGCAGGAAGGCCAGCTTGACTGGACAGTAGAACATGATAAAGAAAGCTGTTACACACATGCGTGCACACACACATACACACACATATACATACATATATACATATAACCTTTCATACTTGTTTATTATAATATACACATATATAACCCGTCATATTTATAGTTATTACCATATAATATATACATATATAAAATCTTTCATATTTACATTTACTATAATATTATATATATATATATATATATATATCAAATTGCTTACCATCTTGGGGAGAAAATTCAGTAAACGTACACTGATTTCCCTAGGTCCCATTAAAAATTCAGTGAGAATAATCTGCCCATTTACAAATAGGTAAACTGAGGCTCGTCCCAAGTCCAGCCAGTGAATGAGCAGAACTGTGAGCAAATCCCACAAAGACTAGGCAGGTGTTGTACCCATTGACTGTATTCCTCTGTACAATTCTCAGTATCCAATAAACCTCAACCACAGCTAGGAAATCTGGGATAGAAGCCAGGATGGATTCCTGGAGGACTCTTGGCTCTGAACTCATAGTCAAGACGGTCATACCAAAGAGCTTGGACCTGGTTCCTGGTGCCAATACAATTGGCCACATGCTTCTATAGCCATGGCAGGCCAGAAAGGAATAATTGACATTCTATCTATTCGATCAAGGAGTATTCAAAAGCTCTGACTAGTTTCCCCCTGTCAGTTTTTCTCTCAGCCTATCCCTGCGAATATGAATGGGTAGTCCCTGGTTATGAGGATACAAGCAAGGACTTGACAAGAAAACCTTACTAGGTCACCAACTGTGAGCAACTGTGGGTGGCAAACACTCAAGAAGAGAGATGAGAGCTGCCCAAAGCCAAATGCTACTGCATCATTACTCTCATGATGATTAATCATTATTAATAAGTTATTAATAAAGATTAATAAATACCCTCCCTAGAAGCCACTGAAGAGGCCGCAGAACAATGCCTGACAAATGGATGAACAAAACGCAAACAAAAATCTTATTCCCTGCCAGGGCACGGGATAATTCCAAGACTGAGACCCAGAATGTCTCAGTCATATTCCTAAGGACTTCTCAGACAAAGCTAGACACACGCTCACTCAAAGTGTCTGTCTTTGTTATGAAGAATGCCCTGTATAGTTACAGGATCATCAACTTAGAACTGAAAGCAATCAAATCCAACTTCTTCAGTTTACAGATGAGGAAACTGAGACCCAAAGAGACTTAGCAAGTCATATGGGTCATAAGTAGCAGAGTGAGGATTCGAATTTAGCTCCTCTGGGTACTCTTTCCACAATATCACACTCTCTCTCAAATAGAAGACAAATTGTCTATGGGATGATGAGGTCATCCAGATATGCCAGTTTGCAGTTGACATCCATTGTGGTGACTGCAACAAGGGACAAGATGGTATCAGACCTCCTCAATGAGACTCATGGCTGCCAAAAAAGAGTCTGACCTAACAATCCACCCAGGAAAATTCAATTGGATGATGAATGCCTATTGTCTATACTATGGTATGATTATTCCATCAGTCCAACTATCTTGGACAGAAGCTTCACATAGACAATGAGTTGGGGCCAGAATTGGATAAGAAGAAGAGAAAGGAAGTGATTGCCTTTGAAAAAGTGCATGACACTCAGTGATCCCAAGCATCTCTTGAACCAAAAACTTATTTTTCTAATACCAATTATCTTCTAGAGATATTAGATGGTTGTAGATCATGGCAGGCCAGTATCTGAAGGATCAAGATTTCGGGCAATCCCAAAGGGTGATAGAGAAGTAACGCATATGGCTGATAAAGAGTACAAAGTGACATAAAATATATCACTTAGGAAATGTATAGGTAGAAAAAAATGTGGGCCAGTCAAAGAGCAAGCATGAGAGATAATAGACAGCCTCAGTGCAACGCTGGATAAAAAAATAATCAGATAAAGAACGCCTATTGTCCAGACTACAGTATGCAGTTGAATAGACAACCCAGAAGCCAGTTCATCAATAAAACTATCTCAGAGAGATGCCCACAGAATGGCAAAAGACCAAGAAGAAGATCAGTAGACAGTTGAGTAGTGACTGTATGGGGGATTTACAGGACACAATGAGAATCACACAGGCAGAGGAAAAATGGGAAGGTTTCCATTTTCATTTCTAGAGGAAACACTCACATCATGAAATTACAAATCACACCATTAAAGTAGAAAAGAACCCTGGGAAGACATCTACTTATAAATAGCTACCATGATCTGAGGCACTATTCCTTTATTTTATCCACAGAACAGGAAATATACAAAGGGGGTGCTACTCCAAGGGTTCATTCTGCATTCAGTGCTGGACCAAGGCAGCCACACATCCTGTCTTAGCCCCCTTGCACTGATCTCTCAAGGTTACCTCTGAGCTTATATTTGGGAATAATTGTAATGTAATTTGATACATAATTGGGCAGAATAGAAGACCGCGTATTTAACTACCCATACATCCCCATCTCATTTAAATAATTCCTAATATATCTAACTGGTGTTGCACTGATGTGTATTGAACTGAGGATAATGAAATAAGAAATGAGAGAGGAAAAATGCTATTTCAGAGTCTGAGGATCACCAATTAATGACACGGGGAACCTTGTGGGAATATTGCTGCATTTAGCACCACTCCCCTGCAGGCTGAAATGCAACCACATCTGGAATTGTACAGTGGACAGAAGACAGAAAGCACTGGGCTCAAACCCCACCTCTGGCGCTTACTGGCTATGTGACCCCAGGCAAATCACTTCAACTCCTAAGCCTCAGTTTAGTCATCAGAAAAATGGAAATAATAATACCTGCAGTACCTGCCTTGCAGGATGTGGTTGTGACATTCAAATGATAAAATGCATGCATGGTGCTTTGCAAACCTTAAAGTGCTTTACAAATGCCAACTATTAATCAGATACCCAGGATGTCTGCCAAGGGCAAAGCACAAATGGAGTTAAGTACAGACTTGACTAGCCTCAGAAAAGGTGTGCCCCTTCATTCATTCAGAGGACATGTATTCATGTATTCATATATGTGTCAAACATCACGCGTCATTGAGGTAGATGCAATGTTTAGAAAAGATATAGTCCTGGTCTCATGGAACTCAGTCTAGTAAGGGATATGACATATATGATTAACATTGAAAAATGACAATATGGAGTCTTTATAGATAGCTACAATATACAACATTATGTGAGGAGTGTATTTAGGGATGCACAAAAATAAAGTGCTATATGAAATCCGAGGAAGATCATTGTCAACCAGGAAATTCAAGGAAGGCTTTTTGAAGGAAGCAGTATATAAGCTGGGCTTTAAAAATTAGGTGGAACTTTAATAGAAGAAAAGGGAAACCTTATAGGCATACAGAAGAAAGACATAGAAGTAGGAGAATATTCTGCCCTCTAAGAGAAAACAGTCAATGGAGAACCAGTGTACAGCATGTTCTTAGACCCATAAAGACACATTTAGGCATATGAATTCGAGACAGACTAGATAGGAGGGGGGGACATACATTCCCAGGGCTCCCCAAAGCACCAACCCTAAATATTTTTGCTACCTCTCAAGTAATTGGAGGCAGAGTAGGATAGGCTATATTTTGAGGCTATGACATGACCTCTCCCCAAGGACCTTAGTCACCTGTAGCTCCTCAACCTCAGCCTGACTCTCACAATGCAAGGTCTGCCTTCCTCCCATATAAGTATTCAGAGGGAGAACACCCAAACAAACTCAGATCAAAGATCTTGAGAAAGCAAAACACAGATCAAAATGGCCTCCTTTGAAGTCCAGTGACACCCCACCCTGTTTAGTCTATACCACCCTTGATCTCCTCTGTTCCTAAAACCAATTCTACTAGACTTGGAGCACCATAAGAAAGGGGACTTATCTTGTCTTATCTAAATCTTATATTATTTATCTGGTCAGCTAGCATGGTGTCATTTAATACATTTTTTAATGTGTTTCTAATTTTTTTAATTCATTTTTAAATTCTAAATTCAATTTTAAATTCACTTCATTTTTAAATGAATAAATGAATTTCCCTAACATCACCTTCTCTCTTCCTTTCTTACTACTCTTACAACTTTCTTACTTACTACTCATTTTTCTTAATGCCTTCAGTTTCTTACATAGGTTGGCTCTTCTCATCCTGGGTTGGTGTCTCTGGTACTTTGTCCATTCCTTCCAGTCAACTCGGACACACCGTCACTTAACATCCCCCAATTCTACATTTGTACATCATGGAAGGGGGAAAACTGTGGAGAGGATCCTGGGAAGGATGGAGCTAGTTAGGATTAACCAGGAAAGACTTTGGGGGAGGAAGTTGGGAGGGTAAAATGTATAGAATGAGATGAGGTTCAAAAAGATAGAAGGAGGATAGTTTGTGTGATAAGCTGGTCTGGGCAACTGCAGCTGGGGAAGGCAACATGGCTCGGTAGAATGCGAACTCAGTTTTGAATGAGAAGGTCGCCAGTTCTGCTACTTACTACCAATGAAATTTTAGACAAGACCTCTCTGGGTCTCAATTTCCTTTGTCTATGGGGAGGGAGTTGTATTGAATGTCTCTAATGTTTCTTTTAGCTCTAAATGATGGGAGAATCAAAGGTGAGAGTGCAGAGAAGCCCCATTTATTAGTTAATTCCTCCAGAATCCAACTGAACACTGACTGGAGTAGATCCTGCACTTTTAAATCCCTTACTGTTGCTTAGTCATTTCAGTTGTGTCCAATTCTTCATGACCCCATTTGGGAGTTTCTTAACAAAGATACTGGACTGATCTGCCATTTCCTTCTCCAGCTCAATTTACAAATGAGGAAACTGAGGCAAACAAGATTAAGTGACTTGCCCAGGGTGAGACAAATAGTAAGTGTCTGAGGTCAGATTTGAACTCAGGAAGAGGAGTCTTTCTGACTCCAGACTGGGTACTCTGTGCTCTAGGGGCCACCTAGCTGCCCACTGAATCCCTATAGTTCCCACCAAAGAAAGGATTAGATTGCTTTTGCACACAACAGTTCTCTCCCTCTACCCCCCACCCAACCTTGCAAAAATAAAATAAAATAAAAATCTGCCTGTGAAGAGAGCTAGCCACTGACTATGGTGTAATAGAAAGACAGTTTCTAAGGACCCTTCAACTCTAAATCCTAAGAAGCCAATGAGTAATCTTCCCAGCCACAGAGGACTCTCAAATAAATATTCTAATCCAATTGAATTGAAATGAATTTCTCCTAAGAGACTTCTCAGGTTTCACTTTCTCCCAATGTGATACCCTTGGCTCTGCACAGCAAATTGTGACTGGGCTTCCTCTTTCTTCCTTTCTTTCTTTGTTGCTTTCTTTCTTTCTTTCTTTCCTTCTTTCTTTTTGTTAGGCTCTCTTGGCACAAACAGCCTGGGCATGCTCTGGGCCAGGATTTCCCATTTCTCTGACTCATAGCCCCCACCCAGAAAATCTGGGAAAATCACTCTCCAGCACTACCCTGTGGATTGACACTAACAACCCTAGCAAGCAATAAGCTCCTAACATTTAAAAGGGAAGAAAGCCTTCCTGAAAGACAAAACCCTGGGAAAAACAAATACAACCTCATCGATGAACAACTTGGCTATAATGGGAAAGATCTAACTATGAATCTTCACTCTGTCAGATGCTCAGTCATGGAGCTGGACAAAGAAACCTGCCATGCCCTACCCTGGCCTCCTGAGATGCAGGAATGACCACGCCTTGCTGACTGGAAGGGGCCTGGCCAAGAAGATGAGCACTGCCCACCTGGCCATGCAATCCAAAGTCCTAAACAGAATAACCCATAATGGCAGCCTCTACTTTCTCACTCAGCAATCACATCTCAATCCCTGTAACCTATCTTACTTTGTTCTCTCCAAGGTGGCCATTGATCTTTCAGGTGCTGAACATAATAGCCTTTTCTTAATCATCATCCTGCTTAATTTCTCTATAGATTTGGGTGCTAGGGACCCCTCCTTCCTTCTGGACACTCTCCTCTCTTATCTGTGAAACTGATCTTTCCTTGTTCTCACCCTACCAATCTGAACCATACCATCTCAGCTTCATCTGCTAGTTCCTTCTCCTGCCCCCTTCGGGTAGTGTTCTTCTCTCAGGGCTCTGTCTTAATCACAAAATCACAGGATTAAAAGTTGGAAGGGATCCAGAAATCATCTAATCCAACATATACATGAAAAGAATCCCCACTGCAGCAAATCTAACAAGTTGTCATTCAGCCTTTTGAAAGACCTCCAAGGAGAAGAAGTTCACCATCTCTCCAGGTAATCCATTCCACTTTTGGACAGCTCTCATTATAATTTTTTTTTCTAAATTTACCTTTTTAGAATTTCTACCCCACTGTTCCTCAATATTCTCTCTAGGGCAAAATGAATCATATCTCCTCTCTCCTCCATATGGCAGCTCTTCAAATGCTGGAGACAGCTATGATGTCTCATCTGCTTTCTCTTCTCCAAGTAAAACATGCCTAATTCCTTTAACTAATACTTCTATTACATGAACTCAAGGCCCTCTACCGTCTTGGTATCCTCCTCTGTACAATCTCCAACTTAACAACGTCCTTTTCAAACCATGATACCCGGAAAAGAATCCAATACTAGGTCAGATGAGGACAGAGTATACAGTAGGCTGATCCCCTCCCTATTCCCAGAATCTATGCCCCAATTAATGTAACTCACAATTGCATTAACTCTTTTGGCTGCCATATCACATTACTGACTCATTGAACTGGGCCTTTTTCTCTCTCTATGCATGAATTCTTGGAGATTTCATCAGTGCCTATTGGCTCAAGTATCACCTCTATACAGATGACTCCCAAATCCATGTATCCAGGACCAACCTTCCTCCTGAATCCCAGTCAGACATTATCAAGTGCCTCCAAGTTATCTCCTCCTCAAAGACCTACAAACATTTCAAACTCTATGTGTCCAAAAAAAGAAGCTCATTATATCCCCTGCCCCAAAGTCATAGCTCCTCCAAACTTTACTTTCCATTGATAGCATCATTACCCTTCTAGTTACCCAGGTTTTCAACCTCTGAGGCACCCAGTACTCTTCCTTCTCCCTCATTCCCACGCCCAATCATGTGCCAAGTCTTTCAGATCCTTCTCTTTACTCACATGGTCACCAATCTGGTTCAAGTCCTCTTCATCTAGACTACCTACATCAACTTCCTAATAAGTCTCTGCCTTTTCCAATCCATCTTCCACACAAGAGCCCAAATAATCTTCCTATGGCATAACTCAAACCAAGTCACTCAAAAATGTTCAGGAGTTCCCCATTACAAATGGCTTAATTCAGTATTTGAGGCCTGCCACAGTGTAGCTCCTATCTACCATTCTAGCCTTATTCCATTCCAGTCTCTTTCATGAAATCTGTATTCCACACAAACAGAACTATTAACGGCTTCCTCTTTCACTTTAGTGCATTTGTACAAGCCATCTCTATGTCTGGATCTATTTCTTCCCTCAAATCTGCCTCCTTCAAGCCTCATCTAAGTGTCTGCTCCTTTTGGAAGTCTCCCCTAATCCTCTAGCTGTCAGTGTTCTCTGATCTCTCAGTTTTACAAATATTGGACTTTTTTATGTGCATATTCTTTCTCCCCAATAGAATAAAATCTCCTTGAGGACAGGCACTGTTTTGTTTTGGCCTTTACACAACCAGAGCCTCCCACAGTGCCTTGAACGATGCAAGACAATGAAATATCTTTTTTGGATTGCAGGATGGTGTTGAATCCAGTGTAGAATCCTCAGCTAGATGGCATGGTGGATAAAGGGCTGGTTCTGGAGTCAGGAAGATCTGAGTTCAAATCTAGCCTTAGAAACAAGCTGTGTGACCTTGGGCAAGTTACTTAACTTCTCTCTCCTTCAGTTTCCTTGACTTTGAAATGGAAATAATAATACATTCTAACTCCCAAGGTTTTCGTGAAGTTCAAATGAGATAAAATATATGTAAAGCATTTAGCACAGCACCTGTCACACAGCAGGCGCTTAATCAATGTTTGTTTTCTTCTTTGTCCCCTCCCATTCCTTAGCACCGCAAGCTATGCCCAGTATCTTCAAACCACTATATGTCTATCCTCAGCTTTCACGCATCATTAAAGGCATGGGAGTCTCTTGAAAGCATCAGAGGCACCACAATGACCTTTGCTCATGGAATACCCCAATCCTCCTCATCTATTTCCTACCCATTTTTCAAGACTAAATCACACAATCCGGAATCCATTCAGTTCAACAAACATTTATTAGATGCCTTTTAAAGAGGAAATACAAAATGGAGACGGGGAAGGGGAGGGAGGAAGGAGTCTTTGCAGTAAATAAAATCTCCATTCCCTTTGATTTAGTGATCTTACTGCTGGCATATGCCCCAAGGAGGTCAAGGATAAAATGAAAACCCTCACATACACCAAATGTTCATAGTAGCATTTTTTTTGAAGTAGCCAAGAACTGGAAACAAATTAAATGCCCACCAATTGAGGAATGATTTAAAAAGCTGTGGTACATGAATGTCATCAAATAATACCATGCCATAAGACAAAATAAATGTGACAAATACACAGAGGCATGGCAAAGCTTATATGAACTATTGCAAAGTCAAGTCAAGAGAAGCAAAAAGAGAATATACACAATGACTTCAGCACTATAAATAGAAAGAATAGAAATAAAATCATCCAAATTGAATGCTGTGAAAAATATGATTGGAGATAAGATTAGCCCCAATGCAGAGATATGAAATGACACATCTCCCATAATATCAATTAATTAATATGAATAATATAATAATATTGTATTATATAATTATTATTAATAATCCTTATTAAGAGGGTTATGGACTTATTTGTGGCTGATCAGCCACAGCTGGACACACTGTACCTTGACAGTGTGATGCCATTTTGGTCTTCTTCAAGCACAAAAGACAACAACCGTCTCTCTGAAGGGTCACACAGGAGGAAATACAGGAAATATAGACCCTTCGGAGAGATGGTTGTTGTCTTTTGTGCTTGAAATACAGGTGATGTGGGAACAAAGGATATCACAATTTACTTTTTTAAAAAGAGGAAAATAGATCTTTGACCCCCAGGAGTTTACAATCAAGGAGGGGAAAATCAGAAAACATACATGCTCCCTTTTCCTTGGGGACATTACCATGCGGACAGGAAGGGTGAGTGAGAGAAGGAGTGTAAACGTTCCCCCTAGATCCCTCCAGCCTCCAGAAAACATGTGTGAGGCAGAGGTTACATACACATAGCTAAGCTCCACTCTAAAAAATGGACAGGGGCAGGACAAGCAGGGGTATGAGAGACGTATGGAGAGAATGATCAGGAAAGACTTCATGGAAAAGTTAATAATTAGCTGGGCCTTAAAGGGGAGGAAATATTTCAGCAGGCAGATAGGCTTGCTATCAATTTCTAGCCCAAGTGACTGTCTGCAGAGAAGCAGAGGACCTCCAAGTTGCCCTCCATGCCACCCTAGCACACGATGATCCCACCTTCCTCTGGTCTCCTAGAGCTGTCTGAACCCTGGCAGCAGCCACGGGCCATTATATAGTAATACCTGACACTATTTCAGGTTTTGTGTTTTCTCCTTAGCTAAGTGTTTGAGGTCAGGGAGTGAATCGTCTTTTTTTGAATCCCTCACAATACTAAGAACATAGACCCATGGCCTTAGATTTAGAGCTGGAAAGGACCTTATAGAGCTCCAAGTCCAATTCCCCTCATTTTGCAAATCAGGGAACTGAAATACAGAGAAGTGAAGTGACTTGCCTAAGGTCACACAGCTAGTAAGTGTCTGAGGAAGGCTTTGATCCCAGGTATTCCAGCCTGTATCATGCTCTCTTTATCAAGAGCAACATCTCAATTAAAAATAAAATTTAAAAATTTTAAGAGATTTTAACAATTTTATACTGTCTCAGTATAATGGCAGCTAGGGGGCAATTGGCTAGTGCAATAGGCCTGAAGTCAGGAAGACCAGAGTTCAAATACAGGTTCCGACACTTACTAGCTGTGTGAACCCTGGGCAAGTCACTGAACCCTGTTTGCCTCAGTTTCCTCATCTGTAAAATGAGCTGGGGAAGGAAATGGCAAGCCAGTATCTTTTCCATGAAAACCCCACAAGGAGTCAGACATGACTGAACGGCAAAGTCTTAATATGAGTCAATGGTACAACACTATCGCCAAGAAAGCTAACGCAACTTTGCTCCTGTTTTTGTTTTTCTTCTCATACTTTTATTTCCTCCATGGAAGGAATTCACCATATGGAAACTCCTTCATCAAAGCAAATCTTGTACTCATCTATAACTTTTCAATCCATGAACAAAAAGTACTTACTAACCTTCTACCGTGTGCCAAGTACTGCGTTAGATATGGGAGTACATAAACAAAAATGAAACAGGCCCTGCCTTCTAGGAACCCAGTCATAAAAAGTTTCCTGGACCACTGAAAAGCTAATGACTTGCCCATATTTACAGAGTTAATAAATGTCAGAGGTTTCCTGACTCCATGGCTGGCCCTCTAACCACTATGCCTTGCTGCCTCTCTCAGTACAAACTTACCCTGCATTAACAGAGACATAATGTCCCAGATGACATCATAATGTCCTGATTTTTTCTGCCCTGGTCAGAGCCCATCTGTAGTAGGAGCATCATATTTGAGGAAGAGCAGAGATAAACTGGAGCACATCCAAAGGCGGATGACAGGGATGGGAAATGCACTATGTAGACCTGACTTGACTTGAAGGACTTGAAGGACAGTGGATGACAGGGATGGGGAATGCACTATGTGGACCTGACTTGTCTTGAAGGACTTGAAGGACAGAGGACATAAGGAAGTCAGGGTGATAACTGTCTTCAGAGGTCTGAAGCAATGTCACCTACTAATGCTCTGATTGGCCCCACAGGGCAAAGCTAAGGCTGGGTGGAAGTTACAGAGACAGGTTTCAGTTCAATATGATCTCAGCTCAATATAAAGACGTAAACTTCCTAAATGATTAAAGCTTTCCCAAGGTGGAATTGACTTCTGCGGGGTGCGCTGAGTGAACCATCCTTGAAGGTCTTTAATCAGCCCTGGATGACCACTTGCTGGGCATTTCATAGAGGGAATTCCTGCTCAGCTGGGGGTCTCAGTAAATAGCCTCTAAGGTTCCCTCCAGTCCTCAATCTTTCTCATTCTAAAGAGGTTTATTTATCAATGAGCAATTAAAAGGGCAAATGTATATGTATACATATGTTCGTATACATGTATATGCATATAACTCTATATGTGTATATATTTTGTGTATGCATGTGTATAACTACATGTAAATGTATATATGTATATATACATATTTTATGTATGTATTGTGTGTGCATATACATATGTACACCCCACACACATATACATTTTATATTTATTTATGTATCTGACTTTCCCCCTTTGATACTTTCTGCCCTCCACCCCTGGGACAACACAAACATGGAGAAATGGAGGGCTTCCTTCTTCAACAAGGAGACCATTCCTAAGAATGTGCTTTTGAAGCTCTTACAAGAATGACAAACTCTAGCACTAATCCCCTTCCCTAGAAGCAGGCAAACAGACCAGAATTTAAGGGACGTTGTGCCTCCGTCTCCTCTTCCAGCTTCAGCCTCCCCTCCAATCCCTCCAACCCCCCAGCCCACCTTCCAGCCCTGGCTTCTGTCCAGCCCCCCTCTCCTCCCTCCAGACAGATGCATCATCCGTCCCCTCCTCCTGCTTCCCCTCCCCACCTCCTGCTTTGAAGGATCCTCCCTGGCCCCTGCTCCAGTCTGGCCTCAGCTGCCGCTCAGCCCCAGTCTCCTTTCAGGACCAGGTAAAAGTTTAACCAGCAGCCTTTGAGTGGGCAAAGCAGGGAGGGCCCCATTCACAGCCATGATAAATTGCTGTTGTCCAAACTACATGAATGCTCATATTGAAAAGTGCTTCTTTCTGTCTCCCTTCCCTTTTCCCCCCAAACTTTATTTGTGTCCCCTCGGAGTCACTCACTTGTCAACCAGCAGTGAATGCCCCTCCACCCCAAGCCACTTCAGCCTTTGTCTCCTTCGCCCACCAGTCTCCTTTGCCTGAGGGTCTGCTCACCTCGGGACAGCCCCTTTTCCTCCCACCTGTATCCTCAGGGGATGTAGAGCAAGAATGGACTTTAATAATAAAAGAGGGGACCTGGTACTAGGGAAAGACTGCTGGGTTTATTCAAAATGTCAGGAATGGAGAGAGGGAGCTGGGTTTGAAGTCAGAGGATGTAGATTCAAATTCTGCCTCACGTATTTTCTACCTCTGGGACCCTAAGCAAGTCACTTAAACTGGCCTCTATTTTCTCATCTATAAAATGAGTGGAAGGAGCAAAGAGCCTCTAAGGTCCTTCGCAGGTCTAGCTCTATGAATGCATCCATTTTAATAAATGAAGACCAGAAACAGTAAGTTACTTAACCATACTCACCTAAGTAATAAGGTGGAGTCAGGATTTGAACTCAGCTCCTCTGATTCCAAATCTCATGTATTTTCTGCTCTACTTCCTTTCTCCTCATCTTTCCTTAACTCAATCTTTTTTCGGGAAACACCTATTAAGTGTCTGTTATGAATAAGATCCTTATTAGGCAAGGTGAGGAGGGAATTTGTGGGGAGGTTTTAGGGTCCCTGCTTTCAAACAGCTTAAGGTCTAGTAGGAAACACGCAACCATAACTATTGTACAAGGCAGACTATTTCCACCTGTCCTATACATAGCACAATGTGCTTTGGAGGTTCTGTGGATGGAAATATCACCTTAGGCTGGGAGGACTGGTAAAGACTTCTCATCTTCCCCACCCACCCTCATCATCTGCCTCCCTGCTTCCCCCTTCAGGGTGCTTTCTTCCTGCCCCCTTAACTGCAGAATCTGAGTTGAAAGAGATTTCAGAGGGCAGTCAGTCCAACTCTTCCCAGAATAGGAATCATCTCTCCAGTTCATCAACAGATCATCATCCAGACTCTATTTAGGATCATAGATGCAGAGCTGGAAGGATCTTAAAGGTCATTGAGTTCAACAGGGAAATGGAGGCCTAGAGAGGTTAAGTGACTTGCCCAGGGTCACACAGCTGACTAGTGCCTGAAATGAGGTCTGAAGCCCAGTCTTCCTACCTCCAGTTATAGTGTCCTAGGACCCCAAGCTGCCTTTTTTCAAGATCTGAATACCTCTTTGTGATAAAGAACTCACCACTTCAATCACATTCCATTCCACTTTGGTACAGCTCTAAATGCTAGGAAGATTGTCCTCATACCAAATGGAGACCTGCCTCTACAGGACTTTTATACAGTCCTCTTAATTCAGCTCTCCATCTTCACACCACTCAAGTAGACTATATCCAATGTCTTCTCCATTACAGGGGTCCCTCTCTTCCTAACCTATGCTACCTGATATGAGCTTCCACAAGGTCTTAATGGGAAATGAAATCATTTAACATTTATCCATTTATTTATTCAATGAACATTTTTAAACCCCTGAAAGTGTCAGAGCACTGTGAACTAGAGCACTAGGGGAGATGTAAAGCTCCTTGACCTCCTGAAATGTATCATCTGGTAGAAGGATAAGTCACAACATTGTAAGAGAAGTGCATTAAAAAGATTCCGAATAAAGTGGGAAGTGAGGTTGGAGGGAAAAGGAAATATTCAAGTATAGGGGGAAAAAATTGTTCCTTTATGACAAATTTTCTCAAGTTATTGGCCCCATCCATGTAGAAATGCCCTCCAACTATCATGATATCCTAGAAAGAGTTCCTGATTTGGAATTGGAGGAACTGAGTTCAAATCTCAGCCCTGCAACTTACTACCTGAATGATCTTGGGAGATGAGCCTCAGTTCCTTTATCTGTAAATAAGGAAATTGGATGAGACAATCTATAAGGTCCCTTCTCATTCTAAATCCTATGATTCGATGAGTGCTTATTGAATGTTTTACCAGCCTCAAAGTGGTATATAAACACCAGCAACGATGATAATGATGATGATGATGACGACGACGAGAGAGATGATGATTCATTGATTGGCTGATCTTTATTTAAAATGTCAGGAATGGAGAAAGGGAGCTAAGTGTCTAGTCTGGACTATATAATAAAAACAAGACTAACCTTTCCTATTTCCACTCTGCCCACCCCACTTCCCTCCCCCTCCCCACACCTACCCCTACCCCCACATATACTTCTGGGTATGTCTCTAACAAAGTGAGTGCAAGGCATCACAGTGTCATATAAAGAGTATTTGATCAGGAGTTATAAGACCTGGTTTCTTATCCCGTTTCAGACTCTTCCTAAACAAAGAGATGGGACCTCACTTCCGTCCTTTGAAATGCAAGGAGGTAGGATTTGATGATCTCCTAAGGTCTCTCTCATCTCTAGCATTCTACATTCTAAGATTCTTTCCAGTTGGATAGTGTATTTTCTAAGATTTTAGAAGGTAAATAAATGATTCTTTAAGTACTTCCTGGCTACACTGGAAGAGCCTGGGGTAAGTGCCTTTGATTACTTTGCTGGCATAATGATATGACGAAGGATGACCACTTCTCAGTTACTGAGTAGAGGGCAGGGGTTGGACTAGAAATGATCTGTAAATACCATCTTGACCCTGAGATTCTGGGATTCATCTTCATCAAGATGAAGATCCTTTGCCTCCTTTGATCTTCAGTGGTCTCAACATAAAAATGGAGATGACAATATTGATTCTACATTTGAGAAGGGGATGGGGGTGGGGTTGTTATGGGAAGAGAGCTGCAGTCTTTGTTATGGTTGTTTTCCCATTGCTATATCCCTAACAGGGCTCCTTATAGCATAGGGCCGTGGTGACTAGTACAGGTCCTGAAGGCATGGGGATTGAACTGAAGATTTCCTATTAGTGGAAAGGAATGACAGATTGCCTGAGTCAGGCCATTTCACAGTCCCTGAGGCCCTGCAAGATAAAGATTGTCCCTACAGCCAGTTACCAGTCCAGGAGGAACAGCCGAGGAGAAGCTAGATCTGGCCACTTCACAGGATTCAGAAAAACTCATCCAGAAAAGTTTCACCTTGGGGAGTCCTGATTAGCCTCTGGTTTTCAGAAGACCCCGAGGGGATTTGACTCCCATTGGGTAAAACATGCCAGCTCCCATGGTAGGCAAAGAGCCTGGGTTGATGCCCTGAGGTCAGTTTCTGTGTGGGGTAAGGGAAGGGAGGAGTGAGAACCAGAGAGGGCACTGAGCAGGACAGAGTTTACAAGTGCTGGGGCATCAGAGTCCCGATGTCAAATATGACACTTGAGCATCTCCTTTGTGGATACCTGGCAGAGGGGGAGGGTATTAACAGGGGGACAAGGGGTGAAGAGGAGAGGGGGAAAAGGAGGAAGGAAAGTAAGGCAAATTCTTCTTATTGAAACAATGCAAATAATGCAAAAAAAGGAAAAAAGGCAACTAGGCAGTAAGGGCATCCCAGAATCCAGTTGGAACTTTTGTTTTACAGTATAAAGAAAAAAGGCAATGAAGACTGTCCCTAGGACTCCCCAAGTCCTAGATGAGTTTGAGAGCTCTGGCTCTTGGACCCAAGAGGTAGGTAATCCAACACAATCTAATTTAACAAAGTTCCTACTCTTTGCCACCTGGCACTCTTGATACAAAACCAAAATGAAATAATCCCTGACCTCAAGGAGCTTATATTCTTTGTAGAGGAAACAATATGTGTGTACAATTAGATACAAAATATATGTGAATTAATTCGAGGAGGAGAGGGTCCCAGTATGTTGATAGTAAAACAGTGATTCCAGGGAAAACAATGAAAATGTAGAGAAGAGTGGGGAAGGGATACTGGAGAGATGGGGCTGATATGGATGAGTATGAGGGAAGCAGTGGTGGTGGGCAGGGAAGAGAGCCTAATACTAGCCTACCTGAAGCACAGGATTGCTGTGCAAAGTTGTAGGGCAATAGACTGTCACAGCAACAAAGGTCACTTAAAGGAGGGGAGTAGGGATGTTAACTGGCAAAAGCCAGCCCAGCTGGATTCTTGAAAGACATTTGGAAGTCTTTTCCTCAAAACAACCCTGTGAGGTAAAGATTGGAAGTAATATTATCCCCATTTTACAGAGAGGGAACCCAGGTTCAGAGAGGGAAATGTGATGAACCCACAGTCTATGGCAGAGCAGGCATTCAAATCCATATTTCCTATTGCCAAGGCCACCCTTATTTTTCACTCTACCATGATACTGCAGTGGCTCTGTGATCTCATAGAGGTAGACTTCCAACAGTGTGAATCCCAACCTAACCACACTTTCTCCTTCTGAGCTCTCAGTCTCCACCAGGAGACCACCCATCTCTTGAAATTTCATGGACATGAACAGAGAAAGAGGCCTATTTGAACTAGGTCACTAACCCACTTCCTTACATCATGATAACTCTTATAAATTTGTTTTCCTTATTATTACTCCACAACCCTCTCCCATTATCTCCCATTAACTACCCTTATCTTCCCTGCTTCATTCATTCCACATTCATTCAATATTTACAAAGTTTTATCAAAAAAAGAAATTAACATTACTATGTTATATATTCAAAAGGAATAGCAAGGTATACATAATAGATTTGCAGTTTCATGTGTAATTATCTTTTTTATACTATGTTATGGAAATGCTTTTTAATTCCATAAATTAAAAAAAATAAAATATTTACTAAGCACCTATTCTGGGCAGTAGAATGTAGACTGTGAGCTCCCACTAGAATATGGGATCCTTGAGGACAAGCTATTTTGCTTTTATCTTTGCATCCCCAATATGTGATATATTTGTTTAACTGAATTGAAATGTCTGGGGAGGAGGGGAGAAGCAAAGCCATTTTACTTGGCTCTCCCATGGAGCTTAGTCTAGTAGGGAATAAGACACAAACAGAGGTAATAATAATATACAATATTAAGTCATAAGTGCATTAGACAGGTGTGAGAGAGATAGGGCTGTTGTGGATGGATATGAGGGAGGAGGAAAGGTGTGACAGGAAAGGTCAGAGACAAGAGCTCAGTATGAGCCTGCCTAAAGCATAGGGATGCTGTGTGAAGTAACGGGGTTAAAGAATTGGCACAGCAGCGAAGTCAGTTAAAGGATGGAGTAGGCATGTTAAAGGGCAGAAGACAGCCCAGCTGGATTCTTAGGAGACATTTGAAAGTCTTGTCCTCAAAACAACCCTGTGAAGAGGGTAAAAAATGAAGTAGTTTCTGATGCCTGAGGGGGATGACTGAGATAATAACAGCTGACTTGCTTATAGGTTTTAAGGTTTGCAACATGCTTTACGAGCTTTGTCTCATTTAGTCCTCAAAAATCCTGTGAAATAGCTACTATTATTAGACCCACCTTACAGATAAGGAAACTGAGTCTCAAAGAAGTCAAACAACTTGCTTAGGGTTCTACAGCTTATAAGTATCTGGGGCAGGATTGGAATTCAGCTTCTCTTGACTCTAAACCCCACACTTCACCTACTATACTATATTAGGGGTAATGGGGAAAGGAATAGAAATTACCTAAGGGAGGTGACATTTGGGTTGGATACAAAAAGAAGGGTTGAAATAGAAATTTAATGTGGTACAAGTAAGAACAAGGACATTTCCAGTCACAGGGAACAAACATAAGGAGTTGAGAGATGGCCTAGCACATAGGTTCCCAAAGTGGACAATACTGCCCCCGGGGAGCATCGGACCGATCCAGGGCAGGGTATTAGTAGCTTCAGGTGCAATTTTGGGGGAGGGTGTTGAATAAAAATAAGGGGGTAAGGGAAGCATAAGGAAAGAAGATAATATAATAAAATTTTGAAAAGCCGTGTGTACTTGTTTCATCTGTTGTGTAACAGTTAAAGTCATAGTGATTACATTGTTTTCCAAATAAATCCGCAAAATGCAAATTACAACCAATCAGTGATCAAGTCCACCAACAGGTGTTAACAAGCAAGTATTGGCAAGCAAGTGCATTGCATGCGTTGTCAGAAAGTCCAGCATGCATTGGCATTACCTGTATTGTGTGTGATGACTTGATTACAATATGACACAATACAGCAACGTGATGCAATGTTGCATCATCAAAATTTCAATGCAGGGAAAAACCCACAAACTTAGAATAAACTATTCAATTAAAGATGCATCATTTTAAAAAAACATTTTTTTTTTGAAATGACACAAATTTCAAAAAAACTGATAAAGGGTTAAAGAAAACAGATTTCCAAGGTGGCACTAAGCAATTTTTTTAAAGGGGGCAGTAGGCCTAATAAGTTTGGGAATCTCTGGCCTGGCATGTCCAAGGAACAGATAACTGTTGCAAGAAGCTCATTCAGGTGTAAGACCCTGGGCAGATCTGGGCTATCATCCCTTAGGTCTGGACTAAAGATGCAAATGAATCTCCAATAACCAGAAATAGCTGCAGGAAGGAACATTTTTCTAGGCATATACATTCTAGTCCTGTGTAAAGAGGAAGGGAACCTGTAGCTGCCCATTAACTCAGTGGTCCCCACAGTTTCTGAGGCACCTGAGAACCATCTCTACCTTTTCCATCCTGCCTCCATCAACTTCTTTTCCAAATGAAAGTCACTATAAAGTAGCCTTCAAGACAGCAAGGCCACATGCCACCAACACTGGACAGCCTTAGACGTTTTTTAGACACAGACAGTATATGTGTAGGTTATCTTTGCTTGACTCTGCTTTTTGTTACAAGGGAGGCAGAGATAATAATGCCCCCTTCCCAAAAAAGAAGAAAAGAAAGAAAGAAAAGGGTTTCAATGAAACTTTTAAAAATGCACAAAGGAGAGCAGAAGAAATTTCAGAGGAAAATACAGGCAAGCAGAACTCTTGAATTTGTGATGCTGAATTTGTTATTTTATTATTGTATTATTTGCTTAAAACCAAAAATGAGATTATGGCATAAAGATTCACGGTATCATAAACAATCTGCTTTTTTTGCTTTTCTTTCTGCATGGAAATAATGATGTTTTGATGTTTCTCAAGATCACAACAATAAAAAATCATTTTTAAAAAATTGGCCAGTCATACCTCAGCACTTTCTATGCAGTAAACTCTGTGGAACCATAAGGTTTAGATAAAACACAGTCCCTGCCCTCACCGAGCTTATACTTGAGTAGGGGAATGTGACACATACAAATAGGTAGAAAAGGAAATCAGACCAGCTGATGATTCAGGTTCAGGACTGAAATGCAACTGGAGATCATCCAACACACCAAAAGAGACTGTTTGACAATAGCATGGAAAGGATATTAAGAAGGTATTCAATACTGAGTCAGGTAGAAGGCAGCTTTCTTTATCTCCGTGTGGAAACTTGTGTGGTTAGAAGGGAAATTTAGGTCATAAATATGTCCTGACTAGCATATCAGGGGGACGTCCTGACTAGCATATCAGGGGGACATCCTTCAAGTCTAATCCGTTTTATGAATTTGGCAACTGGAGAGTTTCTTCAATGACTCAAACTCTACTCCCCTAAACCAATCAAGTCTCAGGGGACAGCTTTCCTGCCTTTTAAGGAAAACGTAGCTTAGTTTCCATGTCAAGGGTCCCCCACTAGATGCTGCTCCTTTTGTACACTGTGAGACACATAAAATGAAACATATATTCCCTGTCCTCAAGGAGCTTACAGTGGAAGGGGAATGTGCCACATAGACAAACAAATGAAATAGGAAGTCATTTATATCATTGGTTGATTGATACTAGAGAGAAGAATGTTTGGTACCAAAATGTTATGAACTCACGTCTTTCAGCAGGTCCTCTAGACTCTCCTTGAAGACCAGCTTGTCCAAGCCAGAAAGGCCCCACAAAGCCTGATTCAATCAGCTCTAAATGCTCTCATCTCACCGGTCATTCTGATCACCAGCACCCCCTTGTGGCTGGTGAGGATCACAGGGAGGCTGTACCAACCAAGAGAAGCCTCTAAAGCAGCTTCAGGGATGCCAAAAAGTATAAAACAAAGGCGAATGCAAGGAATAAAGGCTCTAAAGTTGGGGAAAGGTTTGGCATGCAGCGTCAACATGTAATTTTAACAAAGTGATATTTTTATGACTCAATCTTATCTTGTGTTTGAGTTTCCTCTTATTCCATAAGCATTTTATAGCTGCTTTCTTACACTGTCAGAGCCGTAATGTGAGCATTACAATGAGCAGTTTGTGGAAGTGAAGACAAGGACATTGTTTTATTCCACTGATGAATGTCCCTGGTGGATGCTGAGCACTTGGATTCTTGAGTACTATCTCTGACTCCCCCCCAGAATGAGGGAGAAAGAAGGGAGGGAGGGAGAAGGAAGAAAGAGAAGGACAGAGAGAGGGAGGAAGGAAGAAAAATAGGAAGAAAGGGAAGGAGAAAGGGAGGGAAGGAAAGAATTACAGAAAGAGAAAGGAGGAAGAGAGGAAAAGAGGAAGCAGCATTACACACACACGCACAAAGCAATAATAAAAGGCATCTTGGACTGTGTTCTGAATAAAATCTCACTGTCTTCCAAAGGAGAATTGACTTGAATTCTCTACATATAGCACCCCATTCTACAGATGATCCTCCCAGACTTGGCCAGAGCCTTGACCTGGAGAGCAGGCCAAGAGAATTATTTTGAAAGTCCCAATTTAGAGCATAGAGCAGTGGAAGTAAATTACCTCCAAGGGTCCCCAGCTCCAAATCTCTGATCCTGTGATCATCTCTAAAGTCCCTTCCAACTACAAAACTATGATCAGTATAGTTAGACTGAGTTGCTGCTTTTTTCCCTACATGACATCACCTTTCCCACCCCCAACCCCCCAACCTTTGACTATTTCCAAGAAATCAAACCTACCTTCAAGCTATAAAGACTACACTGAGGATGATTCAAAGAAAGCACCATGTCTAAAGACAGTTCCCAGAGAGGAACCCCCTATATTTATTCATTCACCAAACATTTAAGCACTTACTTTCTATATATAAAAATCTGGACTAGGTACTAAAAATGCAAAGATAAATAAGACACAGACCTCCCTGGCTCTCTTTAAGTCCCAACTAAAACCCTACTTTCTACAAGAAGCCTTTCCTAACCTCTCAGTGCTTTCCCTCTTTTAATTATTTCCTAATCATCCTGTCCACAGCTCACTTTGTATATATTTGTTTGCGTGTTGTTCTCCTGTTAGATTGAAAGCTCCTTGGGGGCAGGAACTATCTTTTGCCTGTTTTTGTATCCCCAGTGCTTAGCACCATGCCTAGTACATGGTAGGCACTCGATAAATGTTTATTGAATGAAAATGAATAAATGAATACACAGACACATGCACAAAGGAGACAACAATCAAGAGCTTACAAACTAATAAAAGTATTCAAATGAATATGACACAAGAGTGAGTGAAATAATTTGTCCAACAAGTACCTATTCAGTGCCTACTATTTGCAAGGCACTGTACTGGGTAGGCATTGAAGAAGCAAGGGGGGGAAATTAAACTGTACTGCCCTCGGGGGCTTACATGCTACTGGGAAGATACAACTTGTACACAAACCAACCCAAGATAATCCAAAGAGACAGAGAAAGTAACAGGTAGGGAAGGGTCAAGAAAGGTTTCCTGTAGGAGATGGCATGAGAGCTGAGCCTAGAAGGAAGCAACGGAATCCAAGGGATGGAGGTAAGAAGAGAGTGCAGGCTAGGTATAAGAGACAGCCTGGGCAAAGACAAATACATCTACCCAATGTGGAGTCCTAAAAAAGGTTTATTAGGTCATTTTAGCTAGAACATAGTCTACATGATGGGGAGTAATAAACTTGGAAAGATGGGTTGGAACCAGATTATGGAGATGTTTAAATGTCAAGGTGAGGAATTTTTATTAAATTCTAGAGTCAATGGGGAGCTACTGAAGATTTGGGGGCAGGGAAGTGACATGATTAAACTTGTGTCTTAAAAACACTCGTGTAGACCACCATTTCAGAAGATTCATGATGAAACATGCCACCCACCTCCACTCAGAATGCAGATGTGGATTTTTTTGGTCACAGTTAATTCAGGGATTTTGTTATGCTTGACTATACTTGTTTGTAACAGAGATATTGGTTTTCTTTCTTTCTCAGTGGGGGAGGGAGGGAGGAATGGGAGAGAAGGAAGATTTTTTACTGGTGGGAAACAATAAAATTTAACTTTAAAAAAAGAAAATTTGTAGAGCAGCTTTACAGAGAATGCATTAGAGAAAACAAGAGACCAGAAATGGTGCGGTCAATTAGTAGACTATTACAATAGTCCAGTCAAGAGGAAAGGAGAGCCTGAACTAAGGTAACAGTCTTATGAATCAGTGGCAAGGGAACAGATGTGGAGAATGTTATGAAAGCAAGTTGACAGAATCTGGCAAATGGTTGGATGTAGGATCAGAAGGGAGAGGGAAGAATCAAGCATGACAGCTGTGAAACAGGGTAACTGGAAGGATAGTGGTGTCCTCAAAAGAAACAAGGAAGTTTAGCAGAGGAATGGGTTTAGAAGAAAAGACAATCAGTTCCCTTTTGGAGATGGTGAGCGTGGAATGCTGAGCTAGCTACAAAAACTTCTGTATTTTCTAACAGGCTTGCTTTCTCTAGAGATGCCCCTGATCCTGCTTGGTACTCCTGGCCTGACCCTTTTCTGGATTCCATCCACCCTCCCTGTATTTGGATTTTTGTTTGCTGTAAACTTTGATTCCTCAACTTTACATGAAATAAATCACCCTTTCTCAGTATGGGGAAAGGGGTAAGGAGGACATGATATAGTTGAGGAATGAAATATGTTATTGTCAGATACAATAACTTTAATTAAAAATCATTTTATAAAGGAGAGGTCAAAGAAGAGGATTGAGAAAGTTGGGCTAAGGATAAATGATCTTGTAAAAAAGCAACAGTCGAAATTATAATTTTTTAAAGAAAAAAAACGTCTATCTTGCACACGACCTCCCACATTGGTGTATCCCTGCATGTGACATCAGGGCTGGGGACCCAATCAGATAGTCCTGATGGACACCTCATACCTGCCTAGAACACCTGGCCCACCTCTTCGCTCTCGATCAAAACTGCTACGTGGGACAACCTGGGTATTCCACACCAAACAGAAAACCGGAGAGGAGACTGAAAGAACTTGACATCACCTGGATGCCAGCACAGGAAACTACCTCCTCCTGGGTCGTGGCTCCCCTTCCTCCTCCTTCTGGATCTGAAGACCGCCTCACCCAAGGCCAGAACCCTTTGTATCTGGCCCCTTCTTTTCTTGTCATTCTCCTTATACTTTCTAAAGTTAAATACTTTCCCTAGTGGGAAGTAAAACATGACCATGGAAGAAGACCTATTTGTCAATTTTCTTCTTTTGTAGAAACCCTCTTAGAACCCCCCACTCCCACTCCATAAAAAAGGTCTCTGCAATGATCTGAACCAGATGCTTATGAGATGTCCAGATGGAGATGTTCAGCAGAAAGTTAACAAGCTGATGATGGAAAATTCAACTTCATAAGAGAGGTTAGGGCTAGATTTATAGATTCTGGAATTATCTGCATAAAGATGGTCATTACACTCATAAGAACTAATGAGATCAAGGAGGGTGGGAGAGAGAGACAACAGACAGAAGCAGAGACAGACAGAGACAAACATAGAGAAGAAGAGGGCCCAGGTCAGAGCAATGGAGGATGCTCTCTCTTAGAAGGAGGGAGATGGGTGAGCACACAGTAAAGGAGACTACAAAAGAGTGGTCAGACAAGTAGGAGGAAAGCAAGGAGAGAACCATGTCACAAAAGCTAAGGGAAGAAAGAATATTCATGCAGAAGATGTGTTCAACAATGTCAAAAGGTGCAGAGGAGTCAAGAAAGATGAGGTCTGGTTTGGATTCCACCGGATTCAAAGGTTCTTAGAGGGAGGAGTTGCACTAAAGTAGTCTGGTCAGAAACCAAAATGCAAGAGCAACCAAGATAAGGATAAAGCAGGTCCTAAAAGACCTGAAAGGTCTGTTTCAATTGGGAAGGTCAGGAAAACTTCATCATGAAAGTGTTATTTAAATTGAACTTGGAAAATACTTTGAAGCAAGGATTTTAACAGATAAGAGATGGACAGTATTCTGTTCGAAGTTTGGGGACAGCAAGAAAAAAGATACAGAGATGGAAGAAGAGTGGAAAAGAACTGGGAATGTGAAATGTATGCTGCCGTCTTCAGTCAATGCCTCAGTCAATCAGTAAGTATTTATTAAGCATCTACAATGTTCCAGACATTTTGCTAAACCCTAGAGATATGAAGATAAAAAATTAAAATGAAACTGTCTCATTCTGTTGGGGATACAACATATACATATACAACATATGCAGATACATATACAGGCTGTCTCTCTACCCGGTCCCCACTCCCACCATGCCTGGGATGCTCTCCTTGCTGTGCTCCAACTACTGACCTCCCTGGCTTTCTTTAAGTCCCCACTAAAACCCCACCTTCTACAGGAAGCCTTCCCTAATCCCTCTTAATTCCAGGGCTTTCCCTCTTTTAACTCTTTCCTATTCAATTTGTGTTTAGTTTGCTTTATGTGTGTGTGTATACACATATGTATATATAATCTGTGTGCGTGTGTGTGTGTATATATATATATATATGTATATATAATGTTTGCTTGCATGTTGTCTCCCCTATTAGATTATAAGTTCTTGGAGAGCAAGAGCTGTCTTTTGCCTCTATTTGTATCTCCAGAGCTTAGCACAATGTCTGGCACACAGTAGGCAATTAATAATTGTTTATAGACTGAAAATGAATGGATGAATATACAGGCACAGATATAGAGAAGACAACATATACATATACAACATACATAGAGAAATTGTAAGTATATATATACACACACATACACATATATGTGTATCTGCAAGATACATAAAAAATGAATTCAAAGTTCTGCGGGATTGAGGCAGCAGCAACTAGAGGGAACACTCAGTGATAACTGGAAAAATTTCTGGACTCCCAAGGGGACTACTTTGATGGGACCAACTCTCCCTTAGATGAGTAAGTCCTGCTCCATTTTTTGTTGTGCTTTGAAAAAAATCAGATTATTTTCTCCCCTCTGTGAGTCAATCAACCTCTGAGGGTTCTAAGTACCTCTGAAACTTTAAGCTGTAAATAAAACGCCAACCTATGCTAGCAGAGGGAGCTTCCTGTATCCTCCTCATCCGGAAGTTTCCAGCTTCTGTCACAGATCCAGTCCCTCCCTCTCTGTGCCTGTCCCTCTACTCCTCATAACAGTCCTGGGATGCAGTTAGGTTAGACAGAACTGTCTCCACTTTATAGTTAAACAACTGAGATGTAGGAAGGACTGATTTGCTCATTATGAAGCCTGTATGTGTTAAAACAAGTCAATGAAAAAGGAGTCATTCTTTTCACCATAACCTTTTTGCAAACAAAAAGGAATCGTAAAGGATCTAAAGGATCTCCAGTTGTTCCAGGGAATCTAGAGACCTCCAAAGGATTTCTTTTGTTTTGTTTTTGTTTGGGTAAAGGGGTGAGCCTTGGCTCACCCATCTGGAAAAGTGAAACTTATCCTTCTAGTGAGTGCATTTAAGTCACTTGTGCCATCACTAGTAAGGTTCACTATTGGCTTCTTAGGAATCATAATACAGAGAGTTCAAAGGAACCTTAGAGGTAAACTAATTCCTCTTTTGACACTTGAGGAAACTGAGGCCTACAGAATTGGAACCTGCCCAAGATCATACTGGTAGTAAGAAATGAGTCAGAATTCAAACTTGCATCCTCCCCAGTTTGTTAGTCTTGTTACACTCTGCCTCTCAGAAAAATCATGGGAATTAATCTTAACTGTCACAAAGTTATGAGAAGTAATATTTGTGAGATGATTTTTTTTAGTTTTATTAATACCTTTTTTTATATCGCAATCATTCTAGAATGTACTGTCCGATAACAATCACCAAATGATGCCTCCCTTGTAAACAAGAAAAACAAGTAAGCAAAATTAAAAGTTGTAGAAGGAAGAGAGAGGGAAGGGGAGGTTGGGGGAGGATCCAAGATCTTTGGAGCCTGGAAAGGGAAATACACCACTGCAGGTAGCAACAGTAGAGGAAAAGGAGGCCTGGAGGTTACCCCCATGGACCCAGGTCTAATGGCCCTCTACCTCCTCCTTCTCCTTCTATACCTTGAAGCAGCTGGAAGCAATGCTTCCTGAAGAAGAAAATCTTTGTCACCAGCCAGTCCTGGGCTGGCTGCAGATGTCCAGCATCCAGAAGTACTGCCTATCCCCAGGTTCCATTGCCTTCCTGGACCTCTGTCTCATATTTATCTCTGGTGCTTTCCTGCTCTATGATCTCATCAGATTCACCTACTCAAACTATGCCTCCACTGAGGCCATTGAAAGCCCCCCAAAAATAAAGATAACATTACCATCTAGTTTATCCACTGGAAGGAGTTTGGGCTTTGGGGCCTAGCTGAGTTTTTTCTCTAATATCTTCCTCTTTTGACTTCTCTTGTGCTATGCAGGGAAGTGGCCCTTCCTGCATTAGTACATGCTACCCTGTTCCTGTATATCTTCCTGAAACACCAAGTCTCCAAACACTGCCTAGTGAAGGGACAAACACTACACTGGACACAGAGGTCAATATTATTGGATAAGCAAGTGTGACTAAGCAACAGAAGAGTAAGTCACCCTTGACCTCAGAGGCAAGCCAAAGCCAGAAGCAGAGAATGACTAAATCCCTCTTCCCCTGCCCCTCAGTCAAGGCCATGGCCTCCAGTCCCATGTTCCTAAGGAGCTGACCCCTCCCAGCTGTACTCATCCACCTTCACCTCCTTAGCCTTCAAATTCAACATGAAAGTCTCCCCAGGCTGGGAGTAGAAAGGAACCTCTGCCCATCCAAGTTCCACCAGCCTCCCCTGCCCCTGCTCTCTGAAAGGGAGCAGAAAGTCTCCAACTTTATGCCTTTATGGCCTAAAACTATCTACTTTTGGTCCCCTCCAACTGCCACCAGCCCATTTAATGGCAAATCTCTCCTCAGAGATATTTGATGAAACCTAGACTATTTAAACTCTCTTTGTATCAAAAAAAGAAAAAAAAGTCCTGCATGAACTACATGTGGAAAGGACAATTACCAGTAGAAGAACCAAATCCACCAGGGTATGTAACATTCTGAACCTGTAGTTCCCCACCTCTTCAGTATAAGGAGGAATTGCTTCCATACCTTTTCTCTGAGGTCAAGATCAGTCTGTACAGTTACTCAGAGAAACCATGACTGTGGTAATAAAATCCAAAACCACATGGAGAGGTAGCTTGCAGCAAATGAACAGGAACGTGCAGATGTCCTTTTCTACTCGAAACTTTGCCCTACAAGTAAGTACTGCCCTCCCCTTCCCCAAAGCTGCCTTGAGCTGGCTCCCCCTTTCTCCCCTGCCTCCCTCAGCACAGGAGAGCCAAGAGAACACTCCCCAGCAGGCCCCACGATGGAGCAGCTCCCTCCCCGCTCAGGATGTTTGCACAAATGCATCATTTATCTTGAGGGATGTCAAATCGAAAAATGTTAGCTCATGTCACTGTCATTGTAAATGCCAAACTTTAGCTTTCTTTCATCTGAAAAAGGAATAATTAACTTTGCAACTGTTTCCAAAAGTGCTAATTAATGGGTTTTACCAACTTGATTTGTCAGGACACATCTTGATCTGAACAATAGTGTGCCACCCCTGCAAGATTACCCACCTCCCTCTGGCTCCTGCTCTCCGGCTTTCTCCTTTCCATTTAGGCTGAACTGCAAGGAGTTCATACACTAATGTGAAGCTAAAAGCTCAGAGCATCAAGGCCAGAAAACATGTTACCATTTAAGATCTCATATTTTCTTTTCTCTCAGAGTCCATCTTCTTCCATCCTTTCTCTCTCAAGTATCTCTATACCATCACTTTTTTCCCTTCCTCACACTTCCCTTGCCTTGAATGCTACTCAGTTGAAAAAGACTACATAAGAAACCCTCTAGTTTTGTTCCAACTCATGTTATTCTCCAAGACTTTCTCTAATTCCTCCAGCACATATTGAGCCTTGGATCTATAACTAGGAGAAAGGGATAACTAGGACTTTGTGCCTAAATCACAAAATGTAAAAGGTACTTCCTGCCCTGCCCCGCAGTGTTCCACAACCTAATCCCGGGCACACTTTCTCTTCTTTCAATGGCTTAGAAATCTCATGCTTTCCCTGGAGTGTGCTTTTCTCCCACTGGTGGCCAAGTCCCAAGTGAACTTACTCCTTACCACTGCAATTCGCCCCAGGTATAAGAATGGTTAGTTACAGTTCTGCAGGACTATCCTATCTCTGATGTATTCTGGAGCTTAAAAGCCAGACACAGACAGTCACACATAGGATTCTATCTGGTGTTGCTCTAACTTCCAGGCAGTGAGCCACAGTAGGTAAAGAGCTGGCCTCCGAGACAGGGTAACCTAGATTCTGACACATGATGACTTTGTGATTCTCCCCCAACAAGTCATTTCACCTCTCAGTGCCTGCAAACCAATCTCAAAGACAAAGGTTGCCCAATGGTTGCTGACCTGAATTAGTAGAGGGACTTTCCCCCCCAGAAACTCCCCAGAACAATGAAATCACAAACACAGACTCAAAACTGGTTCAATTGTTGTTTTCTGTATATTAATCTTATCTTCTCAAAAAGACTACAGCCTTCTTGAGGGTAAGGATCAACACTTTTACATCTCTGTTCTCTGTGTCTGACCCACTTCTGTCAAGAAAGGACTGTTTCCCCACTGACATTCCCCATGTGGAATTCACAGCCTTTGGCCTAAAGTATTTTGAGGGTCTCTTTCTTAACTGACCTCATGCCATCCACCTGCAGTCCAGCACCAAGTATAGTGAAAAGAGAACTGAACTTGGAGTCAAGAGACTTGGGTTTGAATCGCATCTCTGGGACTTACTAGCTGGGTAACCTGAGGCAATTCACTCCACCTCTTGGGATCTCAGGTTCCTAATCCAAACAATGAAGATAGCAATTCTTGAATCATCTACCTACCGAATGAGGATAGAGCTTAGTAAAAGGTAAGGCACTGTGTAACTGTGAGTGCTTAGCACACAGTAAATGTTAATAAATGTTTTCCCATCCATCCACCCAACCAACATTCATTCATTTATGATATGTGTACATATGTTTCCCCAGTAGAACATAAACACCTTTAGGGTAAGAACCATCTAGCTTTTGTATTTATATCCCCAACACTCAGGATAGTATTTAGAACATAGCCAGCCAGCCAGTCATCCCTCCATCCCTTACGTATGAATATATACTGTCTCCTTAAGAACAGGACTCTACTATTTTTTTCATTCCATACCTAGAGCCTAGCACAGTGCCTGGCACATAGAAGATACATAATAAATTCTTGTTCATTAATTAGAGATGAAAAAAATCTTCAAGATTATGTATTTCAAGAGCTCATACAGTTTTTTGGGTCTTGCGCTCCTTGGCTTCTAGTAAAATTTACCATACCTCCCATTCAACTTGAAAGGAAATAAATTCTAGTATTTACCATGCTAGAAGTGAAAAGTAAGTATAAGAAGTAAAATTAAGAATATTAAATTTGAACAAAATTCTCTGTGCTTTCTTGACAGATTTTTGATACTCTGTGGGGATACAATTGCCCCAGATTGGAAATCTCCAATATATTCTAACAATTTTGTGTTATAGATATAGAAACTGAGGTCCAGAAAAAGGAATGACTTGTTCAAGGTAGCAAGCTAGTAAGTATCCAAGATGGGACTCAAACGCAGCTCCTCTGACTCTAAACTGGCTCCCAGTGTGTGTGGCTGGAAACATTCTAAAGTGGCTGTTCACTGCCAACAGAACATCTTTACACTAAAGCCCAGGCCCCAGTCATTTATTCTATCAACAACTTTAATGTCAGGATTGACTGGCCTTCCCTAGGAAGCTGAGAGAGTGACATTAAAGAGATGGAAGATTTACACTCTTCACATTTTCTGACAGGAAGTGGCATAGAGCTTTCCCAGTTTATATCAAAGATTCACACCCTGCCTAGAACAGGACTCTTTTCTGAAGTGAAACCTGTAAGATGAGATTTAGCATGATGCACAAAGCACAAAGACACCACAGAAGTATGCAGAGGCATTGAACAGCTTCGGGGCTGAGCACTGATGGAGCTGATACTAAGTGGGTAGGTTTGAGAGCTCCAAGAACAGGGGTGGACCTAAGGGAAATGGGCAGCACAGAACTTTTCCCATCATGCTTTGCAGTCTTGGGAGGGAAGGGAGGGCAGTGCTTTCTGAATCCTGTCCAAATCTGTCATTTACTGGCTAAGTGACCCAGAGTAAGCCACTTAACTTCATGTCTCCAAGCCTCAGTTTCTTCGAGGAGTGAAAAGCAATAACATTGAAAGAATATACAATCTATACACAAGTAAAATACATTAATCCTTAAAACAGAATACACAGAGACTTATAAGGATCATAGGCCTTCCAGAGGAAGATAACTAGTCAAAAAAATGAAAACCATAATGGTAGGAAAATCGTGTTCGTCCTTCGTTGCCAAAGATCATGCTATCAGAGAAATGATGACATGACTTGCACTTGACTTTGTTTTGAGTGAGGGAGGGCTGTGCAGGTCACCAGCCTGACTTCTCCTCCAGAGCCATCTGAATCCAGTGACCAGATATTCATCAGGATGACTGGAGATGACCCAGGATGCACTGGGAGACCTTGACCCCTTTAGGCCAAGGTCTTTGCAGGTACTCACTTAGGGTGAGGAACCCCCATTCATTGAATAGGCCTGTTTAAGAAGTAGCCAGGTCATGGCCCCTTTAATGAAATCAAGAAAATAACACACAGATGATATCCAGAATTTCTGAATGAAAAAAACAAAGCACCAATTTTAAAAATCCACAGGTAGCCTTAAAAAAACACTGTGCTTCAAACTCCAAGACACATAGTGATTAAATTTAACATTTCCAAAGAAAAATAGCAAACTCTTTAAGAAAATAAGAAGCCAGGAGAAAGACCTTCAAATATAAAGAAAAGGAAATTCAAATTACACAAGACAATTCTGCACTCACAAGAAACCACAAAAGGGAATGGAATAATATGCTTCAAAAGGCAAAGGAACTCAAGATGCAACCCCAAATGACATCCTGCAGACCTGAGTCAAATAATCAATGAGAAAAGTTCAATAAAAGGGAGGCATAGAAAGCATTCCTACCCATCCCCAAAAAAATGCAAGCAGAATTCACCTTGGGCAGGCCTGTTGGCAGCAGTAAGAATGAACAAAATAGCCAAGAGTGATTGGAAAATTGTAGATTAAAGGTAAGAAAGTGGCAGGTAAGTTAAAGAGAAGCTCCACAGGTATAGGAGATTTCAGCTCCAAATCAAAATGACTAAGTGTAGAAACACAGTGTTCAGAACAAGAGAGTGATTTTTGGCATTTCCCTCCGCCTAAAACTGATTTCATTTGGAAGGCTATTTCCAGTTCTGCAACCACACTGTAAAGATCATTGATAATCCAGAGGAAAATGACTAGGATGGTTGGAGAGACTGAACACTATCCCCTGAATATTACTTCAATTGGGAATGTTCAAACTAGAGCAAAGAAAACTTGGGGATTGGGAGGTTACAATCTCCATCTATAGATATTTGAAAAGTTGCCATGAGAAAACAAGTTTAGAATTTTTATTTTAATTTTTGTTTTGCTTAGCCCCAGAGATCAGAACTAGCAGCCATGGGAGAAAGGAGAAGAGGGGCAAAAAGTTACAGAGATGCATGTTTCCACTTAATGTAAGGTAAACCTTCTATGATAATACAAAAAAACTAACTGGTGTCAATAACTGGTGATCTCTACTATAGACTTGTCTGCTTTTCCTTTGTAGTACTTTCTTCCTTTTCTAGAATCATCAAAACCTGAACCTTCCGATACCTGAAATTTCTATTCAACTTTGTAAACTGACTCTCCCTGCCTGTGCTATCAGAAATGGGAAACCAATTATACAGGCCTAAGGCTTTGTCCTTCCTGTAAAAGCCCCGACCCTTCTCCATATCAGAAAACTTCCTTCTTGTGTAGAATGGGGCCCAGCATCCCTTCACCAATCTGGAAGGAATGAAAAGAGCATGGCATAACCAGGATGTGACCTGATTGTATCCTTGTCCTTTTAGTGTCTATGATCCAGATGTATTCTTTGCCCTGGATCTCTCTTCCCTTACTCTCCTCTTCATGCCTCTGAGGATCTCAGGTTAGACCTTATATATTCCTTTGTGCAAGTTAAATTTGTGCATAATAAAATCTCTTGTTTTTTTCACATCACAGACTTGTCTGTCTCTTCTGTGACAACCTCTATACCCTCAGAGAAGCTGAAATGGAATGGAACAGCTTCCTAACAATAAGAGCTCTCTACAAGCAGGATGGCTATCTCAGGGTGTTGTATTTCCCATCACTGGAGGTCTCTTAGGTGGAGGCTATATGACCACTTGCTGAAAATGTAATAGAGGAGATTTCTCATTAGGTGAGATCACAGATCACAGATTTAGAACTGTATGGGACCTTAGAGGTCAACTGGTCCAACAACCACACTTTATAAATGAGGAAACTAAGGCTGAGAGAAATTAAAAGACTAGTCCAACGTCACATAGGTAGTGAATGGCAAAGGTAGGATTTGAACCCAGGTCCTCTGACTCCAAATTCAGTATTCTTTCAACTACACTATGCCACCCTAGCTAGAGGTTGGGTTAGATAATAGAAGAAGAAGAAGAAGAAGAAGAAGAAGAAGAAGAAGAAGAAGAAGAAGAAGAAGAAGGGAGGAGAAAAAAGAGAAGAAGGAAAAGAAGGAGGAGAAGAAGAAGAAAAAGAAGAAGAGTTAGCATTTATATGGGGCTTTAAGGTTTGCAAAACACTTAACATGTGTTATCTCATTTTACTGTAATTATAGTAACTGTTACCGTTGTTGTCTTTCATTTTCAAAGAGGACCAAATGGCATCACTGTGCGGGAGTCAAGTTTTAGTGTGTCTGACTGTGACTGACCAGACCAATACAAGCTCCAAATGTTCTACCACAGGTCAGGCACAAATAGTCCATGTGAACATTTGGGGTGGATTCTCCAAGTTAGCGTATCTTGTGTTTCTCTTGAACTATTCCAATTCTGCTTTGCTCATAGAGTACAGCACCTTCTCTGAGGTGAGCACACCATGCTGGGTGGTCCTGTGCCACTCTCTCCCATGTCACACAATCAATTCCACAGTTCTTAAGACAGACCTTGAGAGTGTCCTTGTATCACTTCTTCTGACCACCATGCGAATGCTTGCCCTGTGTGAGTTCTCCTTAAAATAGTCTTTTTGACAAGTGTACATTTTGGTGTTTGAACAACGTGACCAGACCATGGGAACTGTGCTCTCTGCAGTAGAGTTTTGGTTCTTAGTTGTCTTAGGAAGATTCTAAAGATCACCTGGCAAGATAAGATTTGACTCTAATAACAACCCTGTTAAGTGGGTGCTATTATTATCCTCATTTTGTAAATGAAGAAACTGAGGCTCGGAAAAGGTAACTTGCCCAGGGTCACACAGCTTATTAGCATCTGAGAGAGGATTTGAACTCAGGTATCCCTGACTCCAAGTCCAATACTCATTCTGCCTTAGAACACTTCTGGTTGTGAAATTCTGAGGTTCTGGGTAAGGGTGAGGACTTGGAATTGTATCCGGAACAAAGGCTCAAGAATGAAATATGATAGACCAAGAATGGCAAAATAAATCTAGTTGAAGGGAGTTGTAGAAAGGTGGGGAACGGAAAGAGTAGTTACCATTCACATGTCTATAGTGCTTTGCAATTTACAAAGTAGTTTCCTGAAGATTTATTGAAATGATACAAAGTGAAGTGAGCAGAACCAGGAGATTATTGTACATAGTAACAACAATATCATGTGAGGATCAGCTATTAATGATTTAGTTCTTCTCAGCAATATAATGATCCGAGACAATTTCAAAGGATTCATGGTGGAAAATGCTGTCCCACATCCAGAGAAAGAATTGATGTGGTCCTCATGCAGACTGAAGCATACTATGTTCACTTTATTTTTTTCATGATTTCTTTTCCTTTTAGTCTGTTTCTTCTGTCACAACATGACTAATATGGAAACATGTCTTACATGATTACACATATAAAACCTACATCAAATTGCTTACTGTTATAAGGAAGCAGTGGGGAGAGTGGGAGAAAATTTGGAACTCAAATTTTTTCAAATGAATGTAAAAATTGTCTTTACTACAACTGGCAAAAATAAAATAGCATTTATTTACAAATGTGTAGCGAAAGGAGGGATAGCTGCATGCCCCACAGAATCGATGTAGTGTCGAGATTTATGAGGGAGCCCCCCAGCACTTTGAACCACTGTGGAGAACGTATGGGAAGATATGAACAAGAAGTAGGCAAGTTCCTTGTCACAATCCTTTAGAGTGAATACTCCAAGTATCATCTTCATTTTGCAGACAGGGGAACTGGGACTCCAAAGTGATAAAGGACTGACCCATTGTCACCCAACTAGTTAGGAAACGGACTTCAGCCCACATCTCCTGTGGACTAGACCCAGTCCACACTTTCTATATCAGGACTTTCCTGATGAGCAGGCAAGTTTGACAGAGGCCTTTGTATAAAACCCGAAAATCTATGGGTAGAATATTCTCTGCAAGTCTGTCCATCACTCCTCAAGGAAGGAAGATTCCGTGTGGTTGGAAGAGAGAGAACTAGATAGAGTAATGATATCAAACTCAAATGATACTTGTGGGATATATATTGACTTAGAAAACCACAAATTAAGGTTATCTATGTTGCATTATATTTTTATTTGTTTTGTTAAACATCTCCCAGTCACATTTTAATCTGGTTCAGACTCACTCAGAGCTCTGTGACACCTCTGGACTAAAGAGATGCTGGTCATAAGGCATAAGAGAGATGCCCGTCATAAGGCATAAGAGAGATGCCCGTCATAAGGCATAAGAGAGATGCCCGTCATTTAAAGTAAATGAGGCCTTTTTTATCTAGAGAAAGAATAAAGTAGCAAGTAGCAGTTCTATAGTATTTCACACAGATCCTTGCAGCTGAGTTCCACTACAATCCTGTGAGACAGTACTTTACTTGACAGATGAGGAGACTAAGTCTCAGAGAAGGTAAATGGCATGCTAAAAAGTGTCTGAGCAAAGGATTTGAAGCCAGGTCTTTTTCATTCCAAATCCAGGATTTCTATCCACTATGTCACTAGATCCTGGTATATATGGCCATGAATAATCTGACTAATCTGACCATAGACCTATTTACCATTTCTGTGTCTAGAATAGAGCTGCCCACCAGAGTAGGATCACGAATCTAGAGCTGAAGGGAACCTTAGCTTTCATCTAGTCTAATCTCTTCACTTTACAGATGAGGAAACTGAGGCCTAGGAAGATTAAGTGACTTACTGCCCAAGGTCATATAGGTACAAGTGTCAGAGGAGAATTTGAATCCAGCCCCTCTGACTCCAGAGGTGGTACTCATTCCATTGAACTGTGTTATTCCCTAGGTCTGCCATAAATCTCTAATTGATACTAGACTTAGGGGGTTCCTTGAAAAGTGAGTAGGTTAAGTTTAGGACAAATTTTAGAAAAGTTGGCTCCAAACAGTGGAATTCATTCCCCAAGTGGTCAAGTAAGTTGAAAACATAGGTCAATGGACAACATATCCATACCAGTCTATTAAGGAAATTGAACTGTGTAGGGATGTCACTGATCTCTGAGACTGATATCAGGAAAGAGACCACCCTCCCCCAAAGTTATCCTTCAATACTCCCATCAAAAACAGAATAGAACTTAGAGCAGATTTCAACCAAATGGTGAATTCAGAACTGATTGAATGACCAGACCACATTAATGATCAATGATTCATCTATTTGGAGGGAGGTCTATAATAGAGTGCCCCAAGGATCTCATCCTTATACTGTTCACTATTTTTACCAATGATTTGAATGAAGCGAAAATGGTACATTCATAATATCTGAGGAGGGCTCAAAGATGACAGGATTAGCTAGCTAATCTTTGGATGACAGTCAGGGTCCAAAAGTTATCTCAACAGGTAAGATAATAGGCTAATCTAGTAAAGTGGTCTTTAACAAATATAAATTCCTACACTTAGGTTCAAAAATTAGCTACACAAGTGCAAAGTGGAAGAATTGTGACTCAACAGCACTTTGTCTGAAAAAGAGACCTGGGTGAATTTCAGCAGGCTACAAATTCAATTTGAGTCAAATGTAAAATGTTGGTGAAACAATTTAACGCAATCCAGGGATCCAGGAAGATACACATAGTATCCATAATAAAGAAAGTGATAGTTTCAACAGTTTCTGTTCTCATCAGCCCACTTCTGGGGTGCTGGGTTCACGTCTAGATGGCACATTTTAGGAAAAACAGTGACAAGATACAGTGTCCAGAGGAGAGCACACATTTGTTGTCTAATCATTTTCAGTTGTGTCCAACTCTTTGTGACCCCATTTAGAATTTTCTTGGCAAAGAGACTGAAGTAGTTTTCCATTTCCTTTTCCAACTCATTTTAAAGATGAGGAAACTGAAGCAAATAGGGTTAAGTGACTTGCCCAGGGTCACACAGCTAGTTAGTGTCTGAGGTCACATTTGAATTCAGGAAGAGAGCTCTTCCCCATTCCAGGACCATCCGCTGTGCCACCTACCTGCCCCAGGTGGACATAGTATCCATAATAAAGGACATGGTAGCTTCATCAGTTTCTGCTCTCATCAAGTCATGCTGGAGTATTGGGTTCAGGTCTGGGGGGGCACATTTTAGAAAGAACATTGACAAGCTGTAAAGTATGCAGAGGAGAATAACTATTCTGGTGAGGGGATGAGAGATTACGCCCAAGGATCAGCGAAAGGATGTTGAACCTGGAGAAGGGAAGACTTAGGAGGGAATGATAGTAGCTGTCTTCAAATATTTAAAGGCCTGTCATGTGAAAAGGGATTAGACTTGTTTGGCATGGTCCCAAAGGGTAGAACTAGGAGAAATGGAAACTAAAGAGAAGTAGATCCACTAAATGTAAAGGGGAAATTTCTTTAACATTTAGAACTGTACAAAAGTAACAGAGACAGCCCAGGAGATCATCTTCCCTCACTGAATTCTTCAGGCGAAAGCTGGATGATCACTTTGGGGTGGGGTGGAGGAGGGGGATCGCTTATGGGCAGGTTGGACTAGGTCACCTCATTCCTGCTCTGAGGTTCTGAGATTCTGTGACTGTTCCTAGACTCTGACTCTTCAGTCCAAGGGAAGCCCTCCAACTGGGAAATCGATAGAGCAGAGCAAGATGTCCCTGGCCTGACTCACAGACCAATGAACTGACTTCAGTATCCTTATGGACCTGTATGCAGATCCTACAACTGTCCAAGATCAGTCAGGCATGTCTCTAAACACAATGTCCTCCAGGCTTTTTTCCCTTCTCTCTCTGGATTGGGTTCATTTGCTAAAAATTAGTTGAGAATGGGAGGAAAAAAACTCAGCTAGTTGATTAGTGTGATATGATTTTTCTCATGCTCCTCCCCCTCCCCCAGTATGATGAATTGCCTGGTGTGGAGATGCTAACTCCAACCTGGGAGTTAGCAATCTCCTCCCCGTCCCCTGTGCAGACAGATGGGAAGGCCCGGGCCCTGACCATGATTGATTAGCTGGAGAAAGCCTGTTGAGTGGAGTTCCATGAAGATTGATGCTTTCTCCTTCTAACAGCATTTCCAAAAAGTTTCTATTACATTTTGATTATGTTTATAGAATCTCCCTGGTCTGAGAGAAGATGCAATCTTTTCTTCCTGTGCGGGCATGCATATGCACACAGCCTTATACGGGCCAGCCTGGCTAACTGAGCACAGGCCTCTTAGCTGGGAGACCCTAGCATCAGCTCCGCTCCCTGGGATGTTCCCTCATTTCTGTCCCTGGTATCCCGTATCCCTTCTCAGAGACCACTGACCCACCCCACAGCCCTCTGTGGGCAGATCTGCTTCCTCCTCCTACTATTCCCTCCTCTCTTGTCCTTCTTATAATGCTCGCCTTCCTATTTGTCCTCCCTTTTCTTCCATTCATCTTCCTCTTCCTTTCTTCTTTCCTTTTCTCTCCTCCTTCCCTCTTGTCCTATCTGCATTCCTCTTTCTACTTTCTTATTCTCTTCTTTGTCCCTTCTTTCCTCCTCTCACTCAATCCCTTCCTTCTCCATCTCCTCCATCCCTCTTCTTTCTCTTTCCATTCTTTCTTCCTCTCCTCTATTTCCCTTTCTCTATCTCCTTCATCCTCCCCCTTTCTTCTGCCTCTTCCTGCTGCCTCCCTTCTAGGGTCATAGGATTATAAAATTTAGAGTTTTAAGAGATCTTAAAGATCACCCTCCAACACTCTTATTTTACAAAGGAGGCCTTGGAGTCCAGAAATGTTCAATGCTTTCCCCTAGGTCACACAGGTAGTAGAAATAGAAGAGCCAGTATCTTATGGGTGGCATAATGGAAAGTGCTCTGATCTGAAATCAGAACACCTTTGAATACAAGCCTGCTCATTCTGATATATACCTGCTGCATGACTCTGGGCAAGTCACAACCTCTCAGTGCTCCTACAACTCTTTAGGACTTCAAATTTCAGAGAAGTTTCATTTCAGTCATTTTTCAGTCATGTCTGACTCTTTGTGAAACCATGTGGGGTCTTCTTGGCAAAGATGATAGAATGATTTGCCTTTTCTTTTTCCAGCTCATTTTACAGATGAGGCAACTGAGACAAACAGGGTTAAGTGTCTTTCCCAGGGTCACATACTAGTAAATGTCTGAGGCCAGATTTCAACTCAGAAGGATGAGTCTTCCCAACTTCAACCTAGAGCTGTATCCACTACACCACTCAACTGCCCTTCAGAGAAGATATCAGATCCCATATTGGTAGAAAGAGTTTCCTCATCCATGAGTTCTCTAGAGCATGACATTCCAAGACCAGTCCCTGTCCCTGTTCTCTGCTCCTGTGCACAAGCTGTGCAAGGCAGAACAGGTCCCTTCCCCTCTTTGGATCTGATGACCTCCAAGGCTCCTTCCATGTCTAAATCCTGACATCCCTTAGCTCCCAAGCCAGGGCTCATTCCACTGTACAGTTCTTGCTGTCCCCTCATCCCTTTCTCCTCCTTATTATCTCCATCGTCTCACTGCAGGAGATAACAAGGTTGATCCAGCTGGGAAGGCCAGCCATCCTCAGAGACAGCCTAGAGTGTGACCTTGATTACTCTTTGGGCAAAGTGGTTTGGGTTTTTTTCATAAGATCATAGAAGGGACCAGGAAAGAACCTTAGAAGATGTCAAGTCCAATGGACTCATTTTGCAGATGGGGTAACTGAAGGGCAGAGAGGTCTAGTGACTACACACAGTTAGTGAGTGTCTAAAGTAGTATTCAAGCCCAGATCTCCCTAACTCAAGGCCAGCACTCTATCCACTCTGCCCCACCACAGAGCCCGTCTAACTCATTTTACAGATGAGTAAACTGGGACCAGGGAAGTCATCAGATCATAAATTTAGATTTTTAAAAGCCATAGAGTCAATCTAGTACAGCCCCCCTCACTTTTACAGATGAGGAAACTGAAGCACAAGGAGAGGAGTGATTTGCCTAAGTCCAGACATGTGGTGAGCTTCATCAATGGAATTTAAATTCAGGTCCTGTGACTCTAGATTCAATAATACTCTTTGCTCTGTTGCTGTTGCTCAGTCATTTTCCAGTCATGTCCAACTCTTTATGACCCCATTTGGGGTTTTCTTGACAAAGATATTGGAGTGGTTTGCCATTTCCTTCTCTAGTCCATTTCACAGATAAGGAAACTCAGGGTCACACAGCTAGTAACTATTTGAGACCAGATTTGAACTCAGGTCTTCCTGACTCCAGGCAGGGCAGTCTATCCACTGTGGCATTTACTTGCCTGCTTTCCACTCCACCAGGTCTCTTAAGTCCAATCATGTACTTTTCCTACTATATCACACAGACTCTCTGAGCTAGAAAATGACGATCTCTCCTATATGTGTAGGCCCATTCATGCCTTCATTCCTTTCTGGGCTTTAATCCTGGCTCTGTGGATTTCTTTCTCCACCACACTCCCATCAAGTACCTTCTCATTCCTCCCCTTCTGCCCTCTTTGCTTGTCAGCCTCCTCTTCCAGGCAGCCTTCCTCCATCTGAATATAGTTTAGGCCAAAAAGATAATATAACATAACACGATGCAATATAATGTAAACCAAACGTATAAAAATGAATACAAGATCATTTATCTGGGAGAGCAGGAGAGAGAATTACACAGGTATGGAAAGGCTTCATGCAGCAATCAGTGCTTAAGTTGAGCTTTGAAGAAGGCTAAGAATGGTAAGAAGCAGATGTGGAGAGGGAGACAATAGGGTATAGTTGATGGGACGCTGGATTTGGAGTCAGGAAGACCTGCCTCAGATACCTACTGATTGTGTGACCTTAGGCAAGGCACTGTCTGTGCCTCATTCTATCCTCTGGAAAATGAATGAGTCAGATGAAATGGTCTCTAATATCCCTTCCCTCATCTGTAAAATGAGGGGTAGTAGACTAGATGGTCTCTAAAGTCTTTGAAAATTTAAATCTATGATCCTATTACCTCCCTGGCCTCAATTTACTCATCTATAAAATGAACTAGATGGTCTCTAGAGTGAGGCAGTTTGGCAGAATAGATAGAGTAATGGATTTGAGTTAGGAGGATCTGGATTAGAATGCCACCTCAGACACTACAAATGCAGTCAGTCAACCTCTGCCCTTCAGTTTCCACATCTGCAAAATAGGTAAGTTGGACTTGATGTCTTCTAAGGTCCCTTCTAGGTCTTATGAAAGAAAACACAAAAATAAATGTATAATTTTTTGGTGCATTCTAGGCACAACCACTGCAAAGGTACAGAAATGGGAAGTAGAAAATCATGAGTGAGGACCAATGGGAAAGTTGGGTTGAATGGATTGTGGAATGCATGGAGGGAAGTAATGTACAATAAGTCTGGAAAGTTACTCCAGAGCCAGGTTGTTATGGGCTTTGCTTGGCAAATACAGGAATCAGTACCAGAGCTGAGACCTTGTTCTGGTATTGAAGTATCTCCCAGAGAGAGTGTGCCTTGTCTCTGTTAATTATTTCCTACTTATCTCGTAAATAGCTTGTTTTGTATATATTTGTTTGCATTTTGCCTTCCCCATTAGAGTGGAAGCTCCTTGACGGCAGGGACTGTCTTTTGCCTCTTTTTGTAGCCCCAGCGATTAATACAATGCCTAGAATATAGTAGACTTTTAATAAATGTTGATTGGTTGAATGAGTACCCCTACCCTAAGCATTGCTGCCCATCTTAACCCACTCTTGGGATGGCTGATTGAATCATGGCTTGAATGGATTTGAATGGATTGAATCATCCACCCAACCCATACCTTTGGAGTTGGTCTTTGAAAGATAGACACAGAGGTGGTTGGGAGTGCAAAGCAAACCAGAGCTAAACTAGAAACATAGCTAGGAGAGGTATTTCAGAGATTGAAACTTGGTTCCTTGAAAGAGAATGCTGTACACCAACAACAAGCATAAGAGCTTTAAAACCAATAAGGGGCTAAAGCAAAGGAGTAGCAAACCATGAGGAGGAGCAAATCTGGACCTTCCACTTCAAGGGTACTGTGAGCAAGGTGACTGTGTAGTCAAAGAGAAGAGGGCTGACTCTAGCAATCCTCAGCTCTTTCTTTTAGTGACTTCAAGCACAGGATAGTTTTCTAAGTATGAAAAATCCCCTGATGAAGGTGAGACTCAAAGGAGAAGGAAGGGAGATTTGTCTTTTGACTGAGCTAGGATTTGAGTTTGCTGTGTTTTATGTTTTATGTTGAGTGAAATAAAACTTGTCCTTTATTCAATATATTATTAGCTTGAATGCTTGCATGGGAGCTGAGGGACATTTTACGTTTTCTGTTGAAACTTAGACAAAAGCTATATTCTGATGTTCCCAGAGAAAACCCTAAATTGTGGCATAAACCAAAGAGCGTAATCCATGAGAAATCCCCCAATATTTCACCAGCTCCATGTAATCCCAAAGTTCTGGTTCTGGGCTACTGGTTACAGGAAGAAAGCAATTTCTAAGCCTTAAAGAACTATAGAACTGGGAGCTAACACTGACCTCCTGAATATACCACTTCTGCTTGGACTGTGTCAAGTCACAATTTCATATTGTATCTTTTACACATGGAAACCATTTTGTGATCCCTAGAGTTACTAGTTCCTTTTAGGGGTTTACGGGGAATATTTTTAGTTCCATGTTCTATACAGTAGACATGGTATAATGAGTTTAATTACTGGCTTGGAATCATAGGACCTGGGTTCATCCTGGTCCTGATAATTTTGAACAATGTGATCTTGAGTAAGTTGCTTGATCTGTCTAGGCCTCAGTTTCCTCAGCTATAAAATAAGGAATCCCTGAGTTCCAATCTAGCCTCACTCACTCACTAGCTGTGTGACCCTGGGCAAGTCCTTTAACCTTGTTTGTCTCAGTTTCCTCACCTGTAAAATGAGCTGAAGGAAATAACAAATAGCAAACCTCTCCAGTATCTTTTCTAACAGAAAAAATAGGGTCATGAAGAGTTGGACATGACTGAACAACAACATACTAGATTATCTCTAAATCCTGTCATTCTATGTTCTAAGGTCTCCTCGGTTCTCATATCCTCTGCTCTGTGTTCTAAGGTTTCTTCCAGCACTGAGGTCATTCCATGTTCTATGATTCTTTAATCTCAGTATCAAAATGTGGATAATGTATATATTATCCAAATGGAAATTGAAGTCACACTGTAAGATGTGGGCCACAAAATTCCTGATTTCTTCCCTCCCTTCTCCCCCACCCTTTCCATTTGGGTCTGTTTTTATATAGATCTAAGTTTTATTTCTGCATTTATTACACATGCAAATTCCAGATGAAAGCATCCACTACACAAGCCATTACTCAGAGGACCATCTTTCCAACGGCTGGACTTGGACTGAACAGCTTGTGCTTAATTTGCTATATAATCACTGCCTGCAACAGGGAAGCAGTGCTCTGCCGATGTTAATATTATGAAAGGGAAGTTAACCACAGAGAGAGATTCTAGAGCTTAAGTGAAGAAAGGAAGAAAAAAAAAGGAAGGAAGGAAGGAAGGAAGGAAGGAAGGAAGGAAGGAAGGAAGGAAGGAAGGAGGAAGTGAGGAAGTGAGGAAGGAAAGGAAGGAGGAAGAAAGACAAGTGAATGTGCTACCCAAGAAGAAGGGTGGTAAAAGTGTCCCATTGTATTTTTCAGGAATAAATAATAATAACAATAATGATCAATATCTAACATTCATATAGTGCTTTAAGGTACAATAAAGCATCTTGTATTTATTTTCTCATTTTTCCTTCACAATAACGCTGTGAGGTAGATTCTATACTCATCCCCATTTTACAGATGAGTTTATTGAGACTGAGAGAGCTTCATTCATTTAGCGTCACACAGCTCATAAGTGTCTAGGCCAAGATCAGAACTGATTTGGAGTCCTCTTGACTCCACGTCCAAATGACTTCATTCTTTAGCTCTCAGTGACTCCTTACTGCCTGTCCAAAAGAGTGCAAGCTTCTGATCTTGGCTATCAAAGCCCAGCACAATCCCTCTCCAATCTTCCTTTCCAGCCTGTTCTCTTTCCCAAACTCTCCGTCTTCTAATCTTATTCTCTCCTCTCCCAATTCTGAAGCTTAACTTCAAAGCCTCAAGGCTGCAGATTCCACACCCCTGGTTTAGGAACTCCAGGCTTGTGCATTTGGATATTCTGACAATTCACAAGATCGAATTGACTGGAAGGGACATTAAAGGTCATTCATTTTTTCAGTCTTTTCACTTTATAGAGGAAGAAATTGAGGCTCCAAGGGGATAGAGGATAGATTGCATAGGTAGCAAAACAGGTATTAGAACCCAGATTCTAGGATCATAGATTTAGTTTGAAAATAAGTTCCGTTCACATGGGAGTCCTGTTCTGTATCTGCAGGACAACAAATGTATTTCATGGTTGAAGGGTGGCCATATTCAACTCAAAATGTCAATTCCTACCAAAAAGGAACAGTGTCATAGACCCAAAGGGGATACACCTCCAGAAACATCCAGAGCTTGGCTATCCTCAGACAGTCAATATAACGGAAAGAGCACTGGACTAGCATCAGAAAATGGGTTCATATGTTGGCCTTACAATTTGCCAGCTACATGACCCTGAATAAGTCGCTTCTCCTCTCTGAACCTCAGTTTCCTTATTTCCAAAATGGGGAAGTTGTATTATATAATCTAGAAGGTCAAGTCAACAAGTAATTAAGTAAACAGAGATTTAAAGCAAGGCAAAAACCTGATCCCTGCTCTCAAAAAGCTCTCAGTTCCTGAGCCATTGAGTTATAAAAGCTTCATTCTAGAATCTCCAGATCTGAAGGTCTAAACAGCTATCTATGAGCTCCTTGAAAAAAAAAAAACTGTTTTTTTGTCTTTCTTTGTACTCAAAGCTCTTAGAACAGGACCTGGTATTTTTGTTATTGTTCAGTCATTTTGCAATCATGTCTGACTCTTCATGACTCTATTTGTGGTTTTCTTGGCAAAGATACTGGAGTGGTTTGCCATTTCCTTTTCTAACCCATTTTACAGATGAGGAAACTGAGGCAAACAGCGTTAAGTGACTTGCCCAGAGTCATACAACTGGTAAGTGTCTGAGGCCGGATCTGAGTCTTCCTGACTTCAGGCCTGGCACTCTATCCACTACGCCACCTGACAGCAGTGGAAACAATAAAAGCTTGTTGACTGACTGGCTGAAGACAGAATGTCCAAATAGTGCAGCAGAGGCAGCCATGGTCTTCCAGATGTTTTGCCTACCTCTCTGCTGTTGCACCCCCCCCCCCCCCCAATACAGCTATCAAGGAGTAGGGAGGGGTCTGGCTAAGCCATGAGTTGCAGCCCTGCCCTGTCCCTCCTGAGCTGACCAGACCCAAAACACCTTCTGGGCCTCTTTCCTCTCTAAACAACATGGCAGGGCCCATGCCTGTCTGTCAGCAGAACAAATTCCCCTTCCACCAGTTAATAATTGAACAAATGGCTGGGAAGGCTGAGCCTGGTGGTTAAAGGACAGTGGCAGCTCCTACAGCTCAGTTCTAAAGGAGGAGGGGGAAGGGAAAGAAAAAGGAGAAGAATCAAAGGGGTCCCTGAGCTATTCAGGCAGTAGAAAGGAAAGAAGTATTAGGGAGTGAGGGGACAAGGGCAGAGAATGGACCTCAGGAAATTAAAGTGCTGGCCTTGTGGTTTCAGTTTCCAAACGCTAACACAGAGCCTGGGAAAGTCCATTTCAATCACAGCAGGGAGGGGAGTGTTGGTAGACCTCCACCACCACCCCCCACATCTAGTAGCTGTCCAAAACTCCCTCCCTTCCCATGAATCCTTACTCTCCTCCAGATATTAAGATCATAGATTTAGAGCTTGGAGGGAACTTTGAGACCAACTAGTCCAACCCTATCATTTTACAAACGAGGAGTTCCTAGGTTCACAGAGTTAGTATCTGAAAAAGGATTTCAACTAGAATCTTCCTTACTCCAGGTCCAGTGCCCTATCCACTGGACTACACTGCCTCTCATTGTCTCCCCCCAAGCTCACAACTACCACAGAATCATAGAATGTGATGATGTATCACGATTTATGTGAGATGTGTGAAGCTGTTCAGTTCAGCTCAGCTGAGACAGGGAGGGCTAGGGTGAGAGTGGAGGGGAAGTGAGAAGTGGGTGGGAAGTACCTTAGATCTCTAATACCCCATGACACATCCATTCAAGACATAGTGCAAAAGGTAGAGGGTTTGGGGCTTGGGCATTTGGACAGATTTCATAACTCCTCCTGGGCAGAGAACTTGCAGCCTTGAGGCCACATGTGGCTTTCCAGGTCCTTGGGTGCAGCCTTTTGATTTGAATCCAAGTTTTACAGAAAAAAAGTCTTTTATTAAAGGGATTTGTTCTGTAAAGTTTGGATTCGAAGGGCTGCACCTGAGGACATAGAGGGCCACATGTGGCCTTGAGGTTGCAAGTTCTCTACCTGTGCATTAAACTGATACTTGGGAAATAAAGGAAGAACATGAAAGCGTCACAAGTAGCCTCTGCCTCAGGACCTATGATCAGCTTCTGCCTCCTCTCTGAGCATTCTGCCTGACAACACCAAACGGGATCACCCGCTCACCCTCACACCAAATCACAGCAGTCCCTGTGAAGAGCTCAGACCAACCAGGACAGAGGAGCCTTCCTAAGAGCATGAGCTAGGGAGTTCAGAGGAAGACCCTGATGACAGCGGAGGAGTGCCCTGGGAGACAGGACAGAGGTAACTTGGAGTCCACACCATGGAGAGAAGCCTTCTGATGGCAAAGCTACCTTTGGGTTAGTCACTGACAATGAACAGAAATCTGTTGTTTGGTAGGGGTAGTGGAACTGTGGACTAGGAGTCCAGAGACCTGAATTCTAATCATAATTTAACTGAATTGTGATTATGAGCATACCTCTTCCTTTCTTTGGGCTTCATTGTTCCCATTTGTAAAATAATGGAGTTGGATTAAAGTCCAGGGATGGGGAACCTGCAGCCTCAAGGACACATATGGCCATCTAGGTCCTCAAGTGCAATCCTGAATCCAAATTCAGTCAAAGGGCTGCACCTGAGGACCTAGAGGGCCATGTGGTCTGGAGACTGCATGTTCCTCACCCCTGGATTAAATGTTCTCTAAATTCCCTTATAAGCTGATATCTATGCTCTAAGAGTCCGTCAATCAACAAGCATTTTTTTTCTCAGAACTTATCATGTGTCTGGCACTTTATTAGATTCTGGGGAGACAAAAAAGTGAGAAAGTCTCTACCATCATGAAGTTGGAATTCTATTCTCATTCTACTAACAGGCCTAACACTACATATATTCTCAGCTCCAACAGTCGATGTTCTCTAAGTTCCCTTGCAGTTTTTAAAAGGGGGAAGGGAAAGAAGTGGGGAAACAAAGTATATTTGAGAGGACAAGGAGATTGTGAGAGTTGGGGGTTGAGGCAAGGGAAGTATAGCTTGGACTTTTCCTGAAATCATGCTCTGAGAGAACCATTAACCAATCAGAAGATTGGGTCTCTAGAGTCTAAGTTTCTCCAACTCAGGAAAGTAGTGGCTGCTGGTAAGACTATAGAGGACATGTTGTCACTGTGGTGCCTGGCTTTCACACAGATCCCAGTCACTCTCTGAGAATCTCTGTGAGTTGATTCCCCCCATCCCCACCCCAACCTTGTACTGCATTCTGAGTACAGGAAAGAGAAGTAGGAGTAGAAATGTGGAAGCCAGACAGGGCTTGCTTAACAGGGTATCCTAGTGGGCTCCCACATGAATGCTCTGTACTGTACAGATATCAGTCTGATACTCCTCCAAGCAATTAATGGATCAACAAGCATTTATTAAGTACTTACTGTGTGCCAAACACTGGTAGTCGCTAAACACACACACACACACACACACACACACACACACACACACACACACACACACACACACACACACACACACACCTGTGCTATCTCAGACTTGCTAGAACAGAAAGATTTCTCTCCACCACCCTCACTCCCATAAAGCACCTAAGTACAGAGCTAAAGTGCTTTAGATTTCTATCTTTCATTCTGTTGATGGAATGGTGCACTTGTAAAAATTTAACAATTAGCTCTCAAAAAAAAAAAAGTAGGCATGACACTTTTAAATTTAATCTACACTATTAACATTTTTCTCCATCACTATCTTAAATCTAGATTAGGGGTGGGGAACCTTCGACGCTCTAGGGCCTCAAGTGCAGCCCTTTGACTGAGTCCAAACTTTGCACTTAAGGACCCAGAGACCTTGAGGTCTAAGGTTCCCCACTCCTGGCTAGACAATAAAGAAATAAATAAATAAGCCCTTATTCTTAGTATTTGCTGAGTTCTGACTTAGAAATGCTCACACTGAAAACTGAACAGTTGACAGCATACCCCTATCCATAAATAGGAAATCTGACCCTCCCTTCCCTGAGGGCAGAAAGGGTGCTCAGAGCTGAGTATGTGAGTGTGCTCCGGCATAGTCTCACCAGCATTATTCAGGCAAACAGACCACAAAGATGTCTCGGTCCACAGTCATCCAATTAACTGGACAATGGATAAATCCTGGCTTCCCACTGTGCTGCATAGACACAGACTATGTAGGCCTAGGCAGGCTCTGCTCCATGCCACACAGGCCCCTCTGAACATCCTCTCCCAGATGAGCATGTACAACTTCTACCCATCTCCCATCTCTGCCCATCCCCAGGACAGGACAGACCTGCTCCCTCCCGCAGCGTCAAAGGGTTTGAGCTGCACTCTTTTACTAACACTGGTGTTCCACTTGAGAAGCAGCCCATGACCAGCTTAGCATTTGGTTTTAAACTTGCCAATGTGGGCCTGAGATAAGTTATGTAAACATGACAAGCAGCACCTGTAGTGGAAATAAGTACTGACATCAGTGGGAACAGGAGACATCAGGGTGGGGAGACCTCAAAACACTTTTTTATGGTGGTTGTAACACTGCCCAGGTAAAGCGATATAACAGAAAGACCCCTGGTTGGGAGTCGGAGGGCCTTCTTTGAAACCCCAGGTGGTATAAAGGAGAGGGTGCTGGATTTGAAGTCAGGAAGACAAGAATTCAGATTCTGACTCTGGCATTTACCAGCTGTGTAATCCCAGGCAAATTGTACTTAACCTCTCCCTGTTTTCCCCTCTGTAAAATGAAGGGATTGGCCTATTGACCAATCAACAATGATTTATTAAGATAAAGTAGATTCACTAAGCACCTACTATGTTCTAGGTACTGTGCTAGGTGGTAGAGAAAGCCCTCAGGGGGGTTCCCATTTTAGTGAGGGAGATGCTTGTAGAAATATATTTTTAAAAAATACAAGACAATTCTGGGGCAACACAAGCAGCTGGGAGGTGGGGGGCAGGGAGGAGGACCAGGAAAACTTTCATATAGAAGGCAGTGCCTGAACTGAGCTTTGGAGGAAACTCTTGATTTCAAAACAGAGCTGGAAAGGGAGAGTTTTCTAGCCATGGGGATAACCCAGGCAAAGAAGCCTGGGAGATGGTCTATCATGTAGGAACAAGAGTAAGATAAGTCTGTCTTGACTGTTGTGTGAATGAAGGGAAATAATCTATCATAGATTAGATGACAGCTAAGTCTTTTCCAGTTCTAATTCTGTAATACTAGAATCCATGCTACTTGCATGACCTTGAATAAATCATTTGTCTCAGTTTCCTCATACGTATAATGAAGAAGGAGGAGTATACTGTGTAATATCAAAGCTTCCCTCTGACTCTGCATCCGATGGTCCTAGATGCCCATTTGTCAATTTATCTGTCCCTGACTGGCAATACTCCGGGGTCCCAAAGCTCCCGTTGTCTTTCTCTCTGAAAGGTGATCAGTCTGTTAGAGGGCGAGGAGAGAATGGAATTAGGGAATTATTCTATGGGAATTAACGCACAAGGGTGGCAAGGTGGCATAGTGGATAGAGCAGTGGGCTTGGAATCAGAAAGACTCATCTTCATGAATTCAAATTGGCCTCAGACACTTACTAGCTGTGTGACCCCAAGCAAGTCACTCAACCCTGTTTGCCTCCGTTTCCTCATCTGTAAAAATGAGCAGGAGAAGGAAATGGCAAATCGCTATAGTATCTTTGCCAAGAAAACACCAAAATGGAGTCAGGAGGAGCTGGACATGACAGAAACAACCAAACAACACCAACAATTAGCACACACAGAAAAAAAATCAGTCCACCATTTGACAGGTCAGAGGTCATTTGTGATCCCAATCTTTCCCAGCCTAATTACAGAATCATAAATTTAGAGCTGAAAGGGGACTAGAGGTCACCCAGTCAACCGCATTTTATAGATAACAGATGAGGAAACTGAGACTCAGGAGGGTTAAGTGATTTGCTCAAGGATACACAGGAAATAATTGAACCCAGCTCCTATGCTCCAGAAGCAGCCCTGTTCCCATCACCACTTTTTGCTTGGCTCCCTATTACAACATTATTTTATTGCCAAAGGTTTCCAAAGCACTATCCCTCCTACAACCCTGGGTGGTCTCAGTATTATTATGTCTATTTTATAGATGAGGAAACTGACGTCCACAGAGGCAAACTGAGTTTGCAAGACCACCCAGCTAAAAGGGATCAGAGCCAAACGTCAAACCTAGGTCTCCTTTCTCCAAATCTCTCCATTGTACTACACCAAATGACCAACTGAACAACCTTAAATTGTTTCTAAAGAAACAGGCGTGGTTTTACTTCTTCTAGTATCTTTTGGGAGTACATCCTGCTTACTGAACTTAAACCTGAAAGGAGAAAGGTTTGCCACCCTTGAGGAGCTTTGAAAGAAGCCATTGCCAAGGAGGAATCCCAGACTTCTGGAGCCTGTGGGCAGCATCTCAGGAGTACGTGCATGGTCTCCCAGGGAGGCCAATTGGATGGGCAAAATTAATTTGGATGAATGTGTTCTGGTTTACTTGGGGGTTCCCAGTTCTGGGTTCTTTCCATCCTCCCTCAGACAGCTGAGCCCCTTCTTTCTCTGTCTGTGAGCTGGGAGTCACACCAAACTGCCGTGGGGAGGCCATGCTCTTTCTTAGCTGTGATTTCCTGGCAGGGGTTGGCAGGGGTGGTGCTGCCAAGGCACCTTGCCTTTGTGAAATATGTTGTTCTGATTTACAAGGAAACTCTGAAGCATGAACATAAATCAAGAGACAGAGTTCTCCTTGTCATTCCCAAGCACATCCCAGGGTGGAGGAGACAGATCTGCCTTTCCTAGCCTCTCTGAGAGGAAAAACTGCTTCTGAACCCAGACCAGGACTGTGCTTCCCTGGAAGACAAGGGTGGTTAATACCATGGCATTTAGATAAGATGCTGTTTCTGCCCTCATGGTGTTTCCAATCTAGTAGAGAGATAAGGCACAAATACAGACCAAAAACAAAATAGTGCAAAGTAGGACTTTTGAAAGATATGAGTTAACATTTCCCAAGTTTTATGTTTGAAAATATGTTTAATTTGAATGTCTATGTAAAACCTATATCAGATTGCATGTCATCTTGGGAAGGAGGAGAAAATTTGGAACTCAAAATCTTATGAAAGTGAATGTTGAAAAGTTAAAATAGATGAATATTTTTTTAAAAGCACTTTATATTTGCTATCTCATTTGTCCTTACAATATCCCTGTGAGGTAGGTGCTGTTGTGATCCCCATTTTACAAATAAGGACAGAAGATAAGAGAAATTAAATGTCTTACCCTGGGTTACACAGCTGGGGCAAGATTTGAACTCGGTTCTTCCTAACTCCAAGTCTAGTACTTTACTGATTGTCTCCTGGCAAGGCTCTGTACTAGGCTCTAAGGAAATTATCATCTCACCCCAGTAAGGAATTACAATTTCCAAGTCTGTACATGAGAAATGTGATGTCTCATAGAATACGATGGTGTAAAAGGAGAGGTCTGAACAGAGTGTCCTAGGAAAATTAAAAAGAGAAGGAAGATGGTGACTATGTCAAATGAGGAGACAGAGAAACGAAGGCTTCTCAGGAGGGCCTGAGACTGAACAACAGTTCAGTCCTGTCAGACTCTTCATGACCCCCTGGACCATATCATGCCAGTGTTGTCCATACTATTTTCTTGGCAAGGATACTGTAGTGGTTCACCATTTCTTTCTCCAGTGGATTAAGGCAAACAGAGATTAAGTGACTTGTCCAGTGTCACACAGCTAGTAAGTAATTGAGGTCAAATTTGAGTTCAGGTCTTCCTGACTCCAAGGTGAGTACTCTATCCACTGAGCCACCTAGCTCAGAGGAGATGGTACCTCAACTATGGGGCTTTGAAGGAAATGAAGAATTTTAACAATAAATAACTCCAAAATCTCCCATGACTCCTTATTAACTTTAGCATCAAATACAAACTTTAAAGATCTTTATGATCTGACTCCAATCTGCCTCTTCATTGTTATGTATCCCTCCCCTCCATGTCCTAGACAGCCCAGTCAAACTGGCTTTCCTTGCTGTTGCTTACACTTGCGCCCTCTATCTCCCATTTCTGTACCTCTGCATAGGCTGGAATGGTAGATTAATTAGTCAATTAAGCAAGTAAGTATTTATTAATGACCTACTATGTGCCAGGTACTATGCTGAGTACTGGGGATGCAAAGACAAAAATGAAATAGTCCCTCCATTTAAGGAGCTCACATTCTATGGAAGGTGGCAAGATGTAGTACACACACACACACACACACACACACACACACACACACACACGCACACGCACACACACGCACACACACACGCATGCACATACAATGTAGAGAATATATATATATATACAGTACATGTTTTTATATAAGTATAAAATATACTTTAAGCATAAAGTATTAAGTGTAAGCAGGGGCAGCCAGGTGGTGCAGTGGATAGAACACCAGTATAGGAGTCAGGAGGACCTGAGTTCAAATCTCACCTCAGATACTTGACACTCACTAGCTGTGTGACCTTGGGCAAGTCATTTAACCCCAATTGCCTCATCCTGGGTCATCTCCAGTCATCCTGATGAATATCTGGTCACTGGATTCAGATGGCTCAGGAGGAGAAGTGAGGCTGGTGACCTGCACAGCCCTCCCTCACTCAAAACAAAGTCAAGTGCAAGTCCTGTCATTATTTCTCTGATGGCATGGTCTTCTTTGGCAACGAAGGACGAACACACAATAAGTCTAAGTATAACACATATTTTAAAAGTATAAAAATACTTAAACACATTTAAAAGTATATCGTATGCTTGTTTGTTTGTTTTCAGAGAACCAGCTGTTAAACATTTACCAACATACTACTCAAACTTATAGTGCTTTTAGATTTACACAGTGTCATTCTAGTAACAGTTCATTAGGTACATAATGCCAGTATTTTTTCCATGAGGAAACTAAACTGAAATTCGTGAAGGTGCTATGACTTGCCCAAGGTCACACAGGTACTTAGTTAGAACTAGGATTCAAACCTGGGTCTTCTGACTCCAGATTCTGTGATCTCTCCACTGCACACCATGCTGGCTTCTCTTCTGTCCCCTGTATCCTGAAGAAGCTTACAAATGAGTCAGGGAGTCAAGACTAACACACAGGAAACCGACGGAACCAAGCAAACCAGGACATAATCAAGTTTGAACTGTGTTATACATACAAGAAGCATGCAAGTAAAAACTGACTGTGTGCCCTCCATGGAGTGGAAGAGTGTTTGTGCTGTCTGATAGATAAATAGATAGATTGATAGGCAGATAACATTATATATCATTTAATCACATATTATTAGTATATGATACAAATATCTTATTAGAATGTATGTCATAAAATTTATTACTTACAATAAAACTTATTAAAAATTATTATTTACAATAAACAGAAGGAAGGAGGGAAGGAAAAAAGGAAAGAAAGAAAGAGGAAGGAAAGGAAGAAAGGAAAGAAGGAAGGAAGGAGGTAGAGAAAGACTTCAATGCAGTTTGAGCTCTAAGACTCACTGCAATGAGCATAATTAGAGGGAAGGGGGTCCCACCATAAAATTTTTTTCTGGGAAGGATCTTGAGGGATAAGAGAGCTCCAAGCATTAAAATTACTGCTGTTTAGGGGTCACTGTTTCATCTGAGGACAACTCAACAGTACCTCTCCTTCCTCTGCAGAATGAACTCAGAATTGACAAAAAAAACAGTGACCAGAGAGGCCAGAGAGGAAGGCCACTGAGAGGGTAGAACACTGCCCACACTTTCAGATGCAGTCACTGCGTTGGTTGTTTCTGCTTCGGCACTTTTCTTTGTCATGGGTGTGGGGGTTCAATTCCATGGAGACTGGAGGAGGCAGAGGTAGGAGGGGGCAGATATCTAGAAGTGACTGCGATGTAAAAACAAAGGGCACCGAAGTTACTGATTTAAAATAACAAAATTAAATCAGAGGAGGGAGGGAAGAAGGGAGGGTGGACTCCTCAGGGCCACAAGAGCAGTGAATTGCTTCAGCATAGACACCTTCCTGGGGCCTCTGTCCCTTGTCTCTGCTAAGGTACAAAGCAAAGCATTCCAGCCCTTCCTAGATCATCTTGGGGGTTCTAATGACAGCAGGTTCTTGTGAACCCCTATGTGCCTATTCCTACATTTAGCTGAAACCCCATCCATACCCTCAGGAGCTCACAGTCTGGGTGGAAAGGCAAGAATATCATAGGGAATGATTAAAGGAGAATCAAAAATAATAGACTTCAGGATTTCAAGGAGCCTTCAAAGCAATCTAATCCAACTATTCCATTTTACAGAGGAGGAAATTGAGGCTCAGAGAAGACATCCAAGGTCACACAGACTGCACATAGCAGATGTAGAATTTTAACCCAGGACTTCCAAATTCTACAGTACCATGTAATAAAATGAATATAAACCAGGGCCAGTATCATAGGATCAGAGATGTAGCCCTAAAAAAGGACCTCTTAAGCCATCTAGTCCACATCTCTTATTTTAAAGGTGAGGAAAATGATCCCAAGTAGGTAAAATTACTTGCCCAAGGTCACATAGGTAGTAGATATCAGGTGGGTTTCGTTCACAGGGTCCCCTGACTCTGAATCCCCTGTATCATAGTGTAAGTTCCTATCAATGAGAATAGCGGGCAAAATAATAGTAGTTAAATAAAAGTAGGGGGAAGACAGGAAAAAGCCAGGCATATACTATAAAAATCCCTTGACCTGACACATGAATGATGGGTATAACCAATATGTGCGATTGTACATCTAAAGGTCCAGCTTCCTTCTTTAAAAGCATGGGAGCCCATGATCCTCCCACCTCCTTGCCCAGCCCCCATACCCTCCAGAGGTTTGGAGATGTATCCCCCAGGTGGGCCTCTCCCTCCCAGGGCTACTTGGCTGGCAGCCACAATAGCAGCTGGAGAATAAGCAGATGGCAACTACTGCCTCTCAGATGGTATGTGGTGTGTGTTGTTGTGTTTCTTTTTTTTTTTAGTTTCATGGTATCTTTTTTTCTAAAAATTCCCAGAAAGGATAACTTCTCACTAAGGTGAGGGTGGGGGTGACTGGAAAGAGGCCAAGTGTGGAAATCCTAGAACACTGGCTGCCTCTCATTCCTTATACAGGGAGGGGAAGAAGGACATCTGGACTAGGACCACCTTGAAAAACACTAGAAAACCAAAAGGTTGGATCACACTTATGTGATGATCTATGCTGTCTTCAGTATTTTGGTAGATCTGGGGTTTCATCTATTCATGCAGAGAGGATGCTTTCTTATCCTGTGTGACTCACGTCCCTTTCCTCCCATAAAACCTCCACAGAGAGTTGGCCAACATTACATGGGTAACAAAACAGCATATGAGCTATTTATCCATGACACAGTATAAAGGGTCCTGGCTCTAGGGTCAAAGGATCTGGGTTGAAATCCACTTCTACAGCTGTAGCTAATCTTAGGAAGATCACCTAACCTCCATGGATGTTTCCTTAACTGCAAAAGGAACGATTAGACTAGATGGCCTCTGAGGTTTCTTTCCAAATCTAAATCTGTAAGCCACAATCCATTATCCCTCAGTTTCATAACCAGCCTGCATTTTTTGTTGCAATTTGGGCAGTCCATTTAACTGAGGTTCAGAAGGGATTTCCAAGATCACACAGCTAGGAGCATCCAAGAAAGGATTTATCAATCTGGTAAAGAAGTTCTGGTGGGGCATCTGAGGCCCAGAATCTATCTGTGGAGGAGGCTGAGGAAAAATCTGAGGACACATTTCAAGATCATCCTTTTCGTTTGTAAATGATAAACCCTTGCTAAGAAACATAAATCATGGAGAAAAAGCCATGATGACAGAGTGAGAATTAGCATTTTGGTGTAGTTCTCCCAGTGCTGAACCTCCTCAACAACCTAGAAAATGTGACAGATGGAATTGTGAGGAACAAAGTCAAGAAAAAGTCACAGTGAGTCATTTTTCCAGTGTGGGGCAGTTTAGGATAACAGACAAAGAGGTCTTTGGACACTGGGGTGGGATTTGGCCAACTCATCCTGCAATTGCAGTGAAAACAGTGAATGACTGAAAGCATTCTAATGTCCAGTGATAGAGAGGAGTCAAGACAGAGCACCCAGGCAGGAAGCACTGAGGCAGAAAGAGATCCCAGGGGACCCCTGAACTAACACTGGGAACAGAAATGGGTGCTATCTGTCACCCATGACTCTGCTGTATGTCCCAAATCCAAGACAGAGAGGAGCTGCTACAATTCATCACAAACCCCTAACAGAGTACTGAGCACAAAACAAATTCCAGAAACTCAGCTGTGTGGCTCCGAGCCCAGGAGCAGAGTGGCAATTCAATTCTAATTTTTAGCCCAGCATATAAGCCTGCAGTGGAAAAACCAGGGAAGGAGACCAAGACCAATGGGAAGCCAGCAGTTCAGTCGCTCTGAACCTGCATAACCTCTCAGCAGGCTAACAGTGACTGAATCCAACAACAGCCTACTAAGACTTAATTACACACGAGGCAATAGACCCTAACCTATGTCAGGAATTTGCAGAGCTCAGACCAGGACAGTGAATAGATCTCTCCCTGGATCATATCACTCTGGAAGCACTGAAAACTTGCAGGCCCTCTGACGGAGCTGTGAAAGCAGCAGAAACTCAGGCCAGACACCCTTCTCTCCAGAAGTGAGTAGAGCCCAACACTAACATAAAGTCCAAAGTTAAGAAGTAGTAGGCTTCAAGAATGAGCAAACAAAAAAAGCAACTGACCATAAAGAGTTACTATAGTGAAAAGGAAGCTCAAGACACAAACACAGAAGAAGATGATGACTTGAAAATATCTAAAAGCAAAGCATAAAGAAAATGTGGATCGAACTTAAGCCCAACAAGAATTCTTCAGGGAGTTAAAGAAAGTTGTTTTAAAAAATAGCAAAAATGTACTTTAAAAATGAAATAAGAGTAGTATAGGAAAAAATGGAGAGGGAGGAGAAGTCAGGAAGAAAAATAAGAGCTGTCCAAGAAAGTTGTGAAAAGAAAATTAATAGCTTGGAAAAAGAGGTGCAAAATCTTACTGAAGAAAATAACTCCTTAAAAATTAGAATGAGTCAAATGGAAATTAATGATTCTATAAGATATCAAAAAATAATAAATCAAAGTCAAGAATGAAAAAAGAAGAAAATGTGAATTATCTGATAGGAAATACAACTGACCTGGAAAGTATATTGAAGAGGGATAATTTAAGAATTACCAGACTACCTGAAAACTATGAACCAAAAAAGAGCCTAGACATATTTTTTTTTTCAAGAATTATAAAGGAAAACTGTCCAGCTATCTTAAAACCAGAAGGCAAAATAGAAAATGAAAAAGTCCACCAGTCACCTCCTGAAAGAAATCACAAAATGAAAACTACCAAGAATATTGTAGCCAAAATCCAGAACTCCCAGGAGAAAATATAGCAAGCAATCAGAAATAACTGAAGTACTGAGGAACCACAGTCAGGATCACACAAGACTTATCAGCGAGCTCTATAAAGAAACAGAAGGCTTGGAATATGATATTCGAGAGGGCAGGATTATATTATAATCTAGCATTATAATCAAGAATAACCTACTCAGAAAAACAGGATAATCCTATGGGGAGGAGGGCAAAGAAGGATATTTAATGAAATAGGGGACTTTCAGCTGAAATGCCAAAACTGAATAGAAAATTTGACATTCAGATACAATATTCAAGAGAAGCATTAAAAAAGTAAATAGGAATGAGAAATTATAAGGGACTAAAAAATGATAAACCATTTACATTATTATACAGGAAGATGGTACATGCACTCTTTTAGAGGGAGTCTAATCAGACACAGAGCCTGGGTGCATTTCTATTATGTCTTAATGATTTCAAAAGAATAATGGAAGATGAGGGAAGAAGAGGGAAAGAGGAGGAGAAAAGGGAAGAATGGAGAAAATTATCTCATAAATGAAGCATGCAAGGAAGAATTTATACAATGGAGGGGACATGGGAAGAACCTCACTCTTACCTAAATTTGTTCAAGGAAGGAAGAAAACACATACATAGTCAGGTACAGAATTTAGTATTACCCAACAAGGAAATAGGAGGGAAAGAGAATAAGGGAAGGATAGGGAGAATGAGAGGGAGAATAGTTAAGGGACCAATAGTGGTCAAAAGTAAAACAGAAACTGAAAATAAAATTAAATTGACTTCAAAAAAAATAAAAAATATATCACTGTTGATCTGGGAACAAGGAAGGAAAAAACGATGAATGCCCATAAGAAGAAGCTGCCTGATGGTAACCATTTTTGAGAGTATAGAAGCAGTTGAAACTTGAACAAACTAAGGGGACCTTGCAGGTAGGAATCAGTCATATTAAGATCCACCAGAAGCATATTCAGCTGACCTAATTCCTCTGGGTTCTATCGGTTCTCATCACTTTTCACTCATCTCCACCAACATCCTCTTTTCTCTTCCAAGTTTTCCTTCTGCCTTTTTTTCTTTCCTTCTTCCCCTCTCTGGCATTCAGCTTCTCTCCTTCTCCTGCACAGTGTAGGGCACCTATTGAACATCATATGTAGCAGTGGCTCCTGCTGGTGCATGGTCTGTCATCTTTCCAGGCCAGAGGCCCAAATTAACCATTCAACCTTTACTCAAGCCCTGAAGAACATGTGGGAGATAATAATAATAATAAAAATAAGCCATCTTCTTAATTAATTTATTAATGTAATTAAAGAAAGATAAGTACATCAGTGTAGACTACATTAGAGTTAATTTGTACAGACAATTAATTGCACTCATTAACTCATGCAACTGCCACAGATGTTGACTTGTGACAACCCAAAGGTCATTAGTGAGTGACCCAGGTTCAATTTCTCTGATGTCCTTGCCAGACTGAGATTCATGACCCCATTCTACAGCTGCTGGATATAGGAATGGACAGAGCCTGGTTTCTATACTTTGTTCTACCTGATCAACATTCTCTTGCTTTGGATAACCTTTCTTCAAGATCTTGATTTCCCACAGGGCTAACTTAATATATTATTCTGAGATTAGTCATTGGTAATGGCTACATGAGTTGTACAACCTAACAAGTAGTGATTGCATTTTAGAATCTTTGAACATGGATTGGCAGAGATAGAAAAGACCTTTGAACATATAACATCAAAGCTGGGAGCAGGGTCCTGGAGCATAGAATATAAAATGTCAGAGCTGGAAAGGAATTTGGAGACCATTGAATCCAACTCCCTCATTTACAAAAGAGGACCCTGAGACCCCAAACAAGTAAGTGACTTGCTTAAGGTCACACAACCAGAAGCTTTTAAATGCTTATAGACCAATCTTAGGTTGGTGCTCTGTCCTCTACAAGGGGAATGGAAAGAGAGAAAGGGAGAGGGGGATGAAGTATTTGTGGAATGCCATATATGTGCCATATATGTGCCAGGTTCTATGCTAAGTGCTTTTCAAATAATATATCATTATAGAGGTAAATCTTAGACAAGAAAATCTAACTTACACCAAAGTATAGCCTTCAAGAGACCCAGTCTAAGTAAGTTTTAGTCTTACTAAAAATGCTATAAATTGTTTTCTGTGTTCTCTCCTCTCCAGCAAACCCCCAACCAGGTTTCCTCTGCTTTCAATCCTTCAAGTATAGACCTGCTTATATACACACTTGAATACAAGGTGTAGGGGTGTATGCTGGAATGGTGGAGAAATGTTATCTGGCTCTGGTTAATTAATAAACACATTTGCAACTTTGCAGGATCAGAAGGGGATGTTTTCACACCTATTACAGCTTCCATCTATATTTCCCAACTTATCACAGGTAAAATCTACATCCTTACAAATTGTTTCTCTCACACTAAAACTCCAAGCTGAAATGTTTCCAGGAAGAGGGGCACTTGGTCTTCAAGGCTGAAGCAAATCCAAGGGAGCCTTTAGTTGGACACCCAGAGGGAGTAAGAAACAGTTACAGCATCTCTGTTGCTGAGAGAAAGCTGAGGATAAACTCAATCGTCATACGATGTGGCTCCTTCCTATCTAGTCTCTACCAGGCTCAAGGGTTCACAGCCTGAAGAGATTGGCCTGAAGACAGTGCAGCATAGTGGGAAAAGTGACAACTTGCCATCAGGAGGATCTCAGTTTGAATCCCACCTCAGACAGTTATTAGCTAGTATGACACTGGGCAAGTCAGTCAATCAGTAAACATTTGCTAAGCACCTACTATGTGCTGGGCAAAGTGCTAGGTGCTAAGGACACAAGAAGAGGCAAAAGGCAGTTCCTGCCCTTAAGGAGCTCATAATCTAATGGGGGAGACAACTTACAAACAAATATATATTAAAAAGCATGCTATATATGGGATAAATAAAAAAAATCATTGACAGAAGAAAGGCACTGGAATTTAAAGGGATTGGGAAAGGCTTCCTGTAAGCCGGTGGGATATTGGGTGTGGTTTAAAGGAAACCAAGGAGGTCAGCAGTAAGAGAGAGGAGGGAGAGCATTCCAGTTATGGAGGACAGCCAGAGAAAATGCCTGGAGCTGAGAGGTGGAGTGCTTTCTTCATGGAACAGCCAGGAGACCAATATCAATCCATCAAAGAGTACATGCTGGGGATTAAGGTGTAAGAAGACTGGAAAAGTAGGAGGGGGCTGGGTTTTAAATGCCAAGCAGAATATTTTGTATTTGTTCCTGGAAGTAAAAGGAAGCCACTAGATTTTATAATAATAATTAATTAATTAATATTTTATAATAATAAAAATCTAGTAGGGGGGATGAAGTGATCCGACCTATGTTTTAGGAAAAATCACTTTAGTGGCTGACTAGAAGATGGATTGGAGTGAGGAGAAACTTGAGGCAGGCAGACCCCTGAATAGGCTATTGTAATAGTCCAGACATGAGGTGTTGAGGGCCTCCTTCACCTCCTCCACCACCAGGGTGGTGACATTGTTAGAGGGGAGAAGGAGATATATTAGAGAGATGTTGCAAAAGCAGTTCCTGCCTTGGCAATACATTCGATATGGGGAGTGAGAAATAGTGAGGAATCCAGGATGACTCCTATGTTTCAAGCTTGAGGAACTTGGAAGGGGGAAGGTGGGAGTGGGTGGAGGGGAAGAGTTTAGAGAAAAAGATAATGAGTTCTATTCTGGACACATTGAGTTTAAAATGTCTACTGGACATCCAGTTCAAGATGTCTAAAAGACAGAGACTGGAGATTGGAGGTCAGTAGAGAATTTGTGGCAGGATAAATAGATTTGAGAATCATCAGCATAGAGATGGTAACTAAATCCATAGAAGCTGAGGAGATCGTCAAGTGAAGTTGTTTAGATCAAGAAGAAAAGAGGAGCCAGTACAGAACCCTAAGGGATGCCTATGGTCTAAAGAGAGGATCCAGCCAAGGAGACAGAGAAAGTACAATCAGATAGGTAGGAAGAGAACCAGAAGTGAGCAATATCCTGAACACCTAGATAGAAAAGAGTATCAAGGAGAAGAAACTATCAAGTAGAGTGGTCAAGGAGAATGAGGATGGAGAAAAGGTCATTGGATTTGGCAACTAAGAGATTATTAGTAACTTTAGAGAGAGCAGTTTTGGTGGAATGATAAAATCCAAAGCCAAATTGTGAGGGGTTACAAAGAGAGTAAGAGGAGAGAAAATGGAGGTACCTATTGCAGAAGGCCTTTTGGAGTTTGACATCTAGAGGCAGAAGAGCTACAGAATGAGAGAGTTGATGGAAAGATCAAGGTAAGGTTTCTTCAGTATAGGGGAGACCTGGGAATATTTGTAAGCAGTAGGAAATGAGCCAGTAGACAAGGAGAGACCATTTAACTTCTCTGAGCTTATCAGTTTCCTCATTTGTAAAATGAAAGAATAATAGCACCTACTTCACAGGCTTCTTGAGAAAGTCGAATAAGTTAATGTAGGTCAAGTCATATTTGGCATGTGAGCTATGACTCTCAGCTTCTGATGCAGGGGCAGTGATGACAGCACTGAACTCTGGTCCTGCATCCATAACTCTCTAATATTTATGTGGCCTTTGTGGCATCATTTAATCTGACCCTCAGTTTCCTAATATTTAAAATGAAGGGTTTGGACTAACATATTTATAAGATCCCTTCTGGTTTTCAGCACTAGGATCATGTGAGTCTCTCTGAGCCTCAGTTACCTAATCTGTCAAATGAGGATGATATCAACACCTGCTCTGCTTCAGGGTTACTGTGAGGATCAAAGGAGACAAGAAATATGTCAGTATGTTTTTTTAAACTACTATTTCAAATGCATTAAGAGTATGAAGGGCATTGTTATTAGTTCACCAGGGAATATTTGCAGATTATTGTTACATTTACTTATGTAATATTATCATCATTATTATTACTTCATATAGTTCTGATTCCAGTGGGAAATGAAATAGCAGTCAAGTGACACAATGGATAGAACATGGGACCTAGAGTCAGGAAAGACCTGAGTTCAAATCCAACCCCAAACACTAGCTGTGTTATCCTAGGCAAGTCAGCCTCTGCCTCTATTTCCTCACCTGTAAAATGGGGATACTAACAGCACCTACTTCCCAGGGCCGTTGTGAGGATAAAATGAGATGACATTTGTAAAGTATTTTGCACATCTTCAAGTGCCATATAATTACTAGCTACTATTATTAAAGGAGAAAAACAATGAGAACAGAATCAGAGCCAGGGAATAGCTTTCTCCTTCCTACCCTATTCTCCACAAGTGTAAATATGACCCTAATAACCCGTGCAAGTGAGGTGGGGGAACAGTCTGGGAATCTCTTGACTTCCCCAATTAACGAAGGGAAAGGAGAGTGCTTTCTGACATTTCGGTTGGGGAACCAGCTGTTCAGCTCTGCCCTCATGGAGGTGGGGGCTTGGTCTTCAAAGCTGAAGAAATTCCAAGAGAAACTTTAGAGTACAAGAGGGAGTAAGGAAAGAAAGTTACAGCATTTCTGCTGCTGAGAGGGGAGCCAATGAGCTTAAATGACACATGATGTGACATCTGCCTATCTGACTTCTGCTAGACTCAGGTGGAGTTGGAGGATGTGAGCGAGACAATAAAAGGTCAAGACGAGTGTTGCTGGGGCTTTGAACTTGGGTGATTAGAGGAATGACGGTCCTCTAGTCTAGAACAGGGAAGTCCAAAGGACTAACAAGTTTAGAGGGAAAAATAATCAGTTCGAGGTTTTTTTAATTTATTGTATTCTCAACTTAAGAAATGAAATAATCATTTACAAAACATGGTAAAATGGAAAAAAGATGATTGCATAAGAAACTGCAAATATATTATGTACAACTTGCTGTTTCTTTAAATATATAATAAAGTCATCATGTAACTTTCGTTTTTTTCCTTCTTTCTTGCCTCCTCCCCTGACCCTGTCCTAGATATTGCTATAATCAGATATAAATAGGTATATATGTAAAACCGTACTATACCTACTTCTATTTATCAGTTCTTTCTCTGGATGCAGACATCTTCCTTCATAGGTCCTTCGTAATATGAGTATTTATAGTAGTCGAAATGACTTAGTCACTTAAAGTTGTACTTAAAATAATATTGCTGTTACTATATGCAACGTTTTTTTGTTTGTTCATTTTGCTCTTCATTATTTCCTGCAAGACTATCCATGTTTTTCTAAGATCACTAAGTTCATCATTTTTATAGCACAGCTGTATTCTATCATGATCATATACCACAACTTGCTCAACCATTCCCCAATCAAGGGGCATCCCCACAATTTTCAGTTTTTTGTCACTACAAAGAGAGCTGCGATAAATATTTTAGAACGCATGGGTTCTTTTCCTTTTCTTCTAATCATCTTTGGAAACAGACCTAGTAGTGGTATTGCTAGGCTGAAGGGTATAGGCAGTTTAATAATTCTCTAGGTATAATTCCAGGTTGCTTTCCAAAATGATTGGATAAGTTCACAGTTTCACCAACAGTGAATTAGTATCTCAATTTTTCCATATCCTCTCCAATATTTGTTGCTTTCCCTTCAATCATTTCAGTCAATCTGAGAAGGGCAAAATCATATTTCCAGGTTGTTTTAATGTGATTTCTTTAATCAATAATGATTTAGAACATTTTTCATGTGATTATAAATTGTTTTGATTTCCTCATTAGAAAACTGCCTGTTCCTATTCTTTGATCATTTATCAATTGGGGAATGACTAATATTCTTTTAGATTTGCCAAAGTTATTTATATATTTGATATATGAGACAGTTATCTGAGAAACTATCTATAAAATGTTTTCCCAATTTTCTGCTTTCCTTCTTACCTTAGCTACATTTGTTGTATTTGTACATAACCTTTTTATTTTAATACAATCAAAATTGTCCATTTTCCATCTCATACTGCTCTCTATCTCTTGTTTATTCATAAATTGTTTACCTATCTATAAATCTGATTGGTAACATGTTCTGTGTTCTTCAAATTTTCTTGTAACATCTCTCTTTATATGTAGGCCATGTATCCATTTTGACCTTATCTTAGTAAATAGTATAAGATACTGGTCTATGTCCAATATCTGCCAGACTGCTTTTCATCTTTTCCAATAATTTTTTACCAAATAATGAATTCTTATACCCAAAATTTAAGTCTTTACACTTGTCAAATGCACAGTTACTATAATCATTTGCTTCTGTAAATTGCATGTCTAGTCTGTTCCATCAATCTACCCTTCTGTTTCTTAGCTAATGCCAGATACTTTTAATAATTACTGCCTTATAGTATACTAAACTATAGTATAGTTTAAGATCTGGTGCTACTAAACCTTCTTCCTATATATTTTTTTCATTAGTTTCTTTAGCATTCTTGACCTTTAGTTCTTCCAAATGAATTATGTCATTATTTTTTCTAACTCAGTAAAATAAGGTTTTAGTAATTTAATTGGGATGGCATTGAATATATAAATCAGTTTAGGTAAAATTGTCATTTTATTATATTGGCCCTGCTTACCCATGAACAATTAATATTTTCCAATTATTTAAATCTGATTTTATTTGTATAAAAAGTTTTTTAGTTATTTTGTTCACATAGTTCCTGGGTTTGTTTTGGAAGGTGTACTCCCAGGTATTTTATACTGTTCAGAGTTATTTTAAATGTGGTATCTCTTACTATCTCTTCTTACTGGGTTTTCTTTGTGACATATAGGAATGGTAATGATTTATATGGATTTACTTTATGTCCTGCTACTTTGCAAAAATTATTAATTAACATTTTAGTTGAATCTTTGGTATTTTTCAAATATATCAACATATCATCTGCAAATAGAAATAGTTTTATTACCTCAATTCCTTTTCTGATTTCTTCTATTTCTTTTTTTTCTCTTATTACTATTGCTGGGATTTCGGATACAATATCAAATGATATTGGTGACAGTGGGCATCCTTGTTTCACACCTGATCTTACCGTGAAGGCTTCTAGCTAATCCCCATTACAAATAATGCTTTCTGATGGTTTTAAGTAAATACTTTTTATCAGTTTAAGGAAAAGTACATCCATACCTATACATCCAAGTGTTTTAGTAGAAATTCTGCATTTATTGATATAATGATATGATTTTTGTTACTTTTATTATTGATATAATCAATTATGTTAATACTTTTCTTATGTGAAACCATCCTTGCATTCCTGGTATAAATTCCAATTGACTCTCTTTTAACAATTTTCTTGATTTTCTTGGATTGTTTTTATTTTTTTCTCAATTTTTCCTTGAGCTCTCTTATTTGATTTTTTGAATCTTTTTTAAGAACTCTTTTTGGACTTGGGACCATTGTTTTAGAAATATTGAGTTTAATATGCCTGTAAATCATGCAGATGTAGATATCCATTCAGCTGTTGGAGATACAGGACTGTAGCTTAGGAGAGAGAGGAGTAATGGATATGTAGATTTATAGTTGAATCTATGAGACCTGATGAAACCACTGAAAGGGAGAGAGCCAAACAGATAGACAGACAGACAGAAACTGAGAGACAAGAACAGAGGTAGAGATAATGACAAAGACAGAGAGAAGCAGAGAGAAAATGAGAGAGAAGAGATTGAGAAATAAAGAGGGGGAAGAAAGAGAGAGGAGGAAAGGGAAGAGGAAAGGAGAGGAGAAGAAAGGAGAAGAGAGGAAAGGAGAAGTGCATATGGAAGAGGAAAGGAGGGGCGAAAAAGAGAGACAGGAGTGAGATGGACAAGGAGAAAAGACAAGACAAGAGAACCTGGAACAGAGCACTAGGGACACACCTACACAGAGAAGTGGGCCATAGATAAAGGAGACTGAGGTGGATAGACAGATTAATCTAGACAGATTAGGGGCACTAGTACCTTGTGTCTTCCATTTCCTTCTGGGCATACCATGTTCCTGAAGGAAAGGCTGCTAGGGACCAGGTCAGGCATCTTCTATCCACCCCAAAGCAACCAATTCTCTCTGTGCCAGAACAAGACAACTTCCATGTCCTGCTGCCAGCCTAATCTCCCAATGAGGATATGTTGAACCTCTGATACAAAGAAGAGCAACCCTCCCTTTGACTTCAGGATTCCCATTTCCTGCTGCATCTATCTTTGAGTGTAAAGGAGTGTCATACCCCACTCAGTGATGAACATTCTCATACCCTTCGCATCCCAGTGACTCTGAACTCCTATAGATCCTCATCCAACCCTCTTACCACAAAGTTTCAACCTTATGCCACCCAGCTCTTCCACTGTACTCTCCAGATTACCCATTGCATAGGCAACAAACTTTCTTCTCTCACTCCTTTCATCTACTAGCTCTTATTCGAACCCCTGGCTCCCCCTGATGACACATGGTCCCTGGTCAGCCTTCCCAGTACTGACTACACCTTCACTCATTCTCTTTGGTTCACTGGTCAAGGCAGGAGAGTTGGAAGATTCCTTGCTCCGCATTGCCACTTCCAGGTTCTTCCCCTTCTTCTATCACTCAGTAACCTCTCTGCCCTTGAAGCTCTTGATATTGTCTACCATCCAATCAAAATCCTGATAACTGTCATCTACAGACCACTATGATCACTCACCTGCCTTAATGAGCTCAATACTGGGTTCACAATATTTCTCTCCTTCCTAACTCTTGCCCTCATACTAGGGGACTTCAGCATACATATGGATTCTGCCGAAAATACCCTGACTACTCAATTCCTCAACCTACTCACCTCCCATGGGCTGTTCTTCCACCCCACCTTGATCTTGCCATCACACACAATTGTATTATCACTATGTTCAAGAATTCCAAAATCTCCTTATCTGACCATAATCTGTTGGTTTTTCACTTCTTCCTCTGTCTTCCCTTACAAAACCCTACTCTATGACTTCTAATCACTTGACCTTCAGTTGTCTCCCAGGCCACATCCTATACTTGTCAATTTCTCCTTTTCTCCTCATCTTGACCCCTTGGTGAACTAATTCAATTCTACACTGTTCTCCTTTCTTGAATCCCTATCATATCTCCAATTACTTCCAGTCAAGCCTAGCCTTGAATCACTCCCACTATTTATCACCTTCACTCCTACATACATGCTGCAAAATGAAGGTAGAGAAAAATCATACAACCGTTCTGACTGGGTCTGCTATAAGTTTATGATACACAATCTCAGCTGGACCTTCACTGCTACTAGCTCCTTTATCAACTCACTAACCCACTCTCCATAGCAGCTCTTCCAAACCATTTCATTCCTCTTCAAACCTCCAATGATTCTGCTTCCTCCCACTCTCTCAGTTGAGAACCTTGACTCATAATTTCCCAAGAATGAGACCTTTCATGAACTCCCTCCCCTCCCCTCTTCCTTATGTCCTATCATTCAGGTGCCTTCTGTCACTTTCTCCTTTTTCAGTCCTGTCTCCCATGATGAAGTTGCCTGCTCCCTACTAGATTAATTCCAGCATTTAGCACGGTGCCTAACACATAGTAGGTGCTTAACAAATGTTTACTAATTGAGAAGGAAGGAAGGAAGGAAGGAAGGAAGGAAGGAAGGAAGGAAGGAAGGAAGGAAGGAAGGAAGGAAGGAAGGAAAGAAGGAGGGACAGAAATAGAAAAACACAGTAAAACAGGAAAGGGGGGTGGTCAACTACATCAAGAATTTCAGAGAAGTCAAAAATAGCAAGAACTGAGAAAAGACCAGGAGTTTTGTCAATAAAGAAAAAAACTCCTTGGGAAAAGAATGCTAAGGTTTGAGAAGTAAATGGGAAGAGAAAAAGTAGAGGCAACATTCTTCAACAACTTTTCCTAATAGTCTATATCAAATAAATGTTCTTTAAGGAAGGAAAGAATTTGAAGGTGTTTGTAGGCAGCAGGCAAGGTGCCAGTAAATGAAAAGAAGTCGAAAATTAGAAAGAGAGAATAACAGAAGAGGAAAACACCTGGAAGAAATGGAAAGGGATGGGACCATGGGCATAAAAGAGCATTTGGCATATGGAAGGACTACCTCAGAATCAAAGATTTTGGAAATGCAAAAGACCTTCACCAGCATCTAGTCAACCTGAAAGGAATGCTACTAAGACCTGTCTGACAAGTGGTCATAGAGTCTTAACTTGAAAATCTCTGACAAGGGACAACGCCCTCCTCTCAAGAGAGCTTATTCCACTTTGGGATAACTTTAATTACAAAAAAAGTTTTACTTAACATCAAATTTAAATTTCTCTCTTTTTGACTTCTACCCATTATTCCTGGTACTACCCTCTGGCACCAACCAAAATGAATGGAATTCCTCTTCTGCCTGATAGCTCTCTTGTTAGCCCTTCCCTTACCTCCCACTCCCAAACCTTCTCTTCTCCAGGTCATACATATTTAATTCCCTCAACCTAATCTCATGTGTCATGTTCCTTTACCACCATGGTTGTCCTCTGGATACTTTCTAGATTATCAATGAAATTCTTAAACAAACTTAGAAGAGAATCCAACATTCCAGAGGTAGTCTGACCAGGACAAAGTACAGAGAAGCTATACCCTTCTAATACAAAGATAATATATTCCTCTTCATGCAACCCAAGAGCATATTAACTTTTAGGCTGGTACATCACACTGTTGACTCAGATTGAATGGTTAGCCCACTAAGACCTCCAGATCTTTTTCAGACAAACTCTTGCCCTCCAATCAAAATGCAAACTCCTCAAAAGTAATAACTATCTCACTCTTCTATTTGTATCCCCAAGGTCACTGGACCTGTTAGAGGATCTGGTGGCACCAAGATGGTGGCAAATTGGGATCTCTTGTTGTTGTTCAGTCATTTCAGTTGTGTCTGACTCTTCCTGACCCCATTTAGGGCTTTCTTGGCAAAGATACTGGAGTGGTTTGCCATTTCCTTCTCCAGCTCATTTTAAAGAAGAGGACACTAAGGCAAACAGGGTTAAGTGACTTGCCAAGGATCACACAGTTAGTAAGTGTCTGAGGACAATTTGAACTCAGGAAGATGAATCTTTCTGGTTCTAAGCTCAATACTCTATCCACTGTGCCATCTAGTTGCCTCTAAAGTGGTATAAGGTTCCCATTAAATATTAACCAGGGAGTTCCTTTTCTGGAGGTACCTGGAGAACTGAACTGCCACCAGACCCTTGCCTATTCCCCAACCTAATTCTCTATAACACCCAGGAATAGTTCTGGTCCTTTGCATACACAGGGAAAGGACAAGGAGGCACAACAAAAAGGATTCACCATTGTTCTTCTTGCTGCTGCTTTCAGCCCTTTCCCAAATGCAACATCATCTTCCCTAACTTGTGGGGTTGACCCAGGTCACTCGGCTATTTTACTTCCTATAAAGCAATGGGGGTATCATGTTCAGTGCTTTGAGATCCCTGAATGAAAGGCTGCCTTCTTCACACGGTCCTGGTGTTAGCCAGACCAGAGTGGGGGGAAAGGAGTCTCATTGCAAGTCATTTTAGCTTGTGGGAACAGAATCAAAAAGAAAAACAAACCCTACACCAACTCCAGGAATACAAGTTCCCTATAGGAGCCCTATATCAATACCGTATATTACATTTCCTTTCCCTATTAGACGCATAAAGGATTCTAGGAAACGGCCTTGAGTCATTTGTCATAGAGGTGAAAAAACAGATTTAGTTTCTAAAGTTACTGCCTCTTAGCTTATGTGAAATAAAGGGGGCGGAAAGATTGAATACAGAATTATTTTCTCCAAATAGAGACTGCTCCTCCAAGTCCTTGGGTTGAGATGGTGCAGAGGCTGTGCTGCCCAAAACAACCCTCTTGTTCTCCCATTGTCCAAGAATTACCAACCAAGAATTACTAAAAGGCACCAAATTCACTCCTTTGAAAGCAGCTTACACCTTATTTCTCAGGACCCTTCTCATTATTATCTCCAGATTAGAGATTCCAAGTATTTTAGATCTTCAGAGATTCCCTTCCATGTACCTCAGATCCTATGATGGTCTAACTACCTCAAGCATAAATGGGTTCTTTCTGGGTGGCCCTAAAAGCATTTGGTCATTGAACTATAAAATGAAGCGCTGGGGTTTTAGAGATGATTCAGTGCAGGAGTGCTGAGCATGGATTCACAGGACCTGAGTTCAAATTCTACTTCTGTTACTTACTTCTTGTGTGACCTTGGCAAGTAACAACCTCTCTGGCCTTAGTTTCCTCATCTATAAAATGAAATAGTTGGACTAGATGCCCTCTAAGGTCCCTTCCAGTTCTAGGTGTATGATCAGATGAGGAAACTGAGGCAAAGTGATGGACCTCAAAATTACATAATAAGTGGGTGGTAGAACCAGAGGCAGAGAACCCCTTTCTCCTAACTCCCAGTTCTATTTGGGATGTTTGATGTTGTTATTTTGTTGCTTGTCACAGTGGTTGGTTTGTTTGTTTTTCCTACTTAAGCCAGAAAGTTTGGAAAAGAAACAAGTGAGAAGAGATAACTCAAGAATTTCCAGGCTCTCCAATGCACCAATTTTGCCACTAGAGAAGGCTTAGCTTTCTGAGTAGCTTATCTTTTAGAAACCTCTATAAAACAATTTCTCTTCAATTTTTAACAAGTTTTCCTTTAACTTTTCACCTGCTTATGGATGATCAGAAGGAAGGAATTCATTTGCCTGGCAAAAGGCTCCCAATAGTTTTTAGGGTCCCTAAATCATTCCTGTAATAAATTAGGACAGCTCTATTTAAGGCTGAAGAATATGATTCCTCCGCAACATTTTTTTCCTTGCCATCTTGAATCCTCATCATTCAAAGTCACATTGGCATAAAAACAAATTTGCAATGGATTCTTTAAGGTTAATAATTCAGAGGCAACTCTAACATAGCCCAAAAAGTACTGGCCTTAGAGTCAGAAAGTCCTGGATTCCAATACCACCTCAGACAATGTCTGTAGGATGTGGGCAAGTTAGACCAGACAATTCTCTGTAATATCCTCCCCTGGGCTACTCTTCCAACTCCCACTAGCATTAGCTAGCTGGATTACCTGAGGACCACTGACTACTACCCTCCTCAAGGGGCTACAGATAACTCTGAAGGGTTGAGGTTTGGGGAACTTTTACTCACAAGGCCCTATTTAATGTGCTCCGCAATATCAATCAACCAGTGAACATCACATAACCTTTACAAAGGAGATACTTACTGATAAGGTATAGCAAAAACAGAAGTAAAACTGGAGACATTCTCTGCCCTTACACATCAGATTCCTGAGGAGAGTGGGCTCAAGCTCAGTATATGTGGCTAAAGAGCGAATCACAACTCCTGGTTACTGGAAATTTTTCTTCCATGAAATCTCCATGAAGTTCCCTTAGGTACAGCTCTGCTAGAATCTGAGGGTCAGTATCCCTGAAGATTTTTGAAGCTTCCTTGCCTTAGTGTATCTAGTTTGCCCCCACTGTATCTCCCAGCTTCCAATACAGATCCTACTATAAGTCACTGCTACTCCAGGAACTGTTGGGATTGGACCGTCCACACGGAATTGAGCTTCCAATCCCAACAAGGAACCCTGCTACCAGCTCAGGTAGACACTGCTACCAGTGCTGATGGGAATTCCAGATTTGCCAATGTGTTGAAATTAATAAGAACATCAGCTGGTCAGTGAGAATTGAGTGGAAAAGAGAGATAGTCACCCATCCCTTTCCTAATCCAGGGGAATTCTCTCAGTTACCTGATGCTGACTAATTAGCTTGCTGCTGCAATGATCCATATCCTGAACTGGCTTGAGTTTTATCCATAGTCCCCCAGAACTAGTTTTTTCAACTAGTCACAAAATATTTCCAGTATGGGCTCACCTGCTTTCATTCATCATGAAAGTAAACTTCATTCCTCCCATACCAATTAAAGACTTGTCCACACCTGGTTTATACCTTTAATTGATTGGTTAGTTCAATCTAGGTTTGCATTCATTGGGGTTACGGTATAAATCCTTCATATCTCTAAGACTACAAATTAGAGAATAGTTGCCCATCTGCATCTATTAAGGAAAGTTTCTCCTTGAGAATTACCTGTCCTGTGAAATCTCAGTTCCTCTAAAAAAAAAAACAGACATCTCTTAACCACCCTGTCAAGCTCCCAATGGACTTAAAATCCAGGCTTTTCTTTAGTTTTGTTTCTTAAAACAATAATTTTTACAGCCCATTACAGCTGTACAGTGGCTTCCTCACAATCTTACAATTTGATATGATTACTTTTGTCACTCAATTAGCTTATAGCCTGCAGGATTTTAAACAATGGAGATAATTCTGGGGGCCCTCCAGGAACATCATTGGAAGCTTGGGCAGCCTATAGATGCCCATTTGTCTCCTCACCTGTGCTAGAGCCTTGAGGGCTTAGAGTCACAATGCTCTCAGGATGGGAGTGCAGATGGAGATAGTCATCCTCTAGAGATAGGAACACCTTCTACAAGCTGTTAGATGTATTGTAGTACAATTCATTGGGGTGCTTGAAGATGGAGTAAAATCTGATATCTCCTGTGGTAGAAATAAGCCTTTCAAGTCTATGATGGACAAGTCAGAGGTGATGGAGCTTGGGAAAAAGTTGTCTTTCCTTGATTTGTCTAGTTTGTCCCAAGTGTGTTTCTCAGCTCTCATCTGGCCCAGGTAAGTGGAGCCAGAATGTGAAAAAGGCCATATCTCCAGACTATCCTTATCAGCATCCATCCATACTTTCATCTTTGATGTGGAACTTATAATGAAATTAGAATGATGGGAATTATTCCTCTAGCTCCCTGTTCTTTAATTGAACATGGACAAGTCCAACATCTCAGCTTCCAGAAAAATACACATGCATTTGCATAGAGTTTTCCCTCAATATTCCACTCCATTTATTGCATAGATATGTACCTCAGTTGAATGTGTTAACATCTAGCTTTGTTCTCAACTCTTCCTCTTTATACACATGCTGTCACTGACCTACACACTGTAAACCTCCATTTGTCAAGGTATTTATTTTTTGTTTTTGCTCTGGGGATAGGATTTAAATTGAAAGACTTGAGCTATGTATTTAACACTAAATGTATGATCAAGCATTAACAACAAACGAATTAACTTTAGAAAAAGAACTATTTAGACAGGAAATCTTCATCCCTTTTGTCTTTTGGACGAAATTATCTATTATGTAGTTTAAAGAATTTTGCTGCTGCTGTAGGCCATAGCAGAGCAGGGAGCTGTTGAGGGTTAGCATATCCTCCAAGTTGAATGATTTCCTTGGAAATTATTAGTCACCCCATCCAAAGTGAGAGTAGGAAAGGAGGAGTTGCCTCAAGCATTGATCCCTCTTTCCCTACCCCACCTTTACTCACTTGCCTCTTGGTGACTAGTAACTACAAAACACGTCAAAGCAATTTAAAACTATTTTGTTGATGCCCAACTTTTATTTCTCATCTTGTTTTCTAATAGACTAGAATGATTTTTTAAAAAATTAACAAAGACCATCAAAGTTCTGTAACTTCTTACATTTCAAGAATGTGAATTGATTGTTAAACCAACTATTTGTAGAAAATTTCAACACAACAAAAGTCCAAAACAAATTGTTGGGTGTCTCTACAAAAACAAACAAGGAAAAAATTCTGATAATGATCGTTACAACTTCACCATCTGATGCTGATGTTCACTTCCCCTACTGCTAATATCCCCAACCTCTCCCCACTGTCCATGCCTACTATCTTTCTCTTCCCAGTCTCAGTCCCTTTTTACTGACCTGTCTAGTAGTAATTTGGTAAGTGCTACCTTTCACTCTCCCTCCTCCACATAGGAGTTTCAAGTTTTATTGTTGAAATAAAATCCTTTATGCTGGTTTTTCTCAAAAAATACACACAATGAAAACGTAAAAATGAACATTGTCTTCAAGAAAAATCACTCTTCCGTTAGTAACATTCCTAGGCATCTGGGATTATGATTAAGGTAATTTTTCTGCATAATAATAAATAAACTAACTCTTTTAAGAAAAATATAGTGAACTATAACATTGTATGATGGATAGAGGTCATTTAAACTAACTCTCACTGAGTCAGGCCTTTCTTATCACTTTTTCTCTAATACGAGCAGGACCAATACCAGTCTGCTTAGGTATAAAATGCATAAGCCCATGCTGCACTGTAACCAAGTCTATACCCAGATAGACTTTAAGGATATTTCCCCTATAAAGACCTATAATGAAAAAAGATTTGAAACAACATAGCTGTAGCATATTTTGAATGGTCTCCTAAAATATTCATTAAAAAGTCAGGAGAGCTGGGCAATTTCAAGTCAGTAAATAGTCAAAAAGCATGGAGTTTTAGAGACAAAAGAGACCTTAGAGACTATCTGAACTAACCCTTTCATTTTACATATGAAGAAACTGAGTTCTTGGTGTTGACAGTCAAGTAAGAATAGCACTGGAGTAGAAATCACTTCTAGTCCCAGCTCCTCCACCTTATCCTCTCAGGACATCAGTTTCGTCATCCATAAAATGATGGGACTGGAGTAGCATGATCTGTCTTCAAAATTCCTCTAAATTATTTTCCACCTCTGAAATTTATGTTTCTAGAATTCACCTTTCTCAGCTCTATTCCCCTCTTTATGCGAAGGAAGGAGTTTGCTTTTCTTTTCAACCAAAACCACACTTGACTTGAAGGGATAAATAATATAGTCCTTGGCTTTCAGAATTGTGATTTCTTACGGACAATAGGACTGACAGGAGTCTCACTCCTAAGCCTTTCTTTTCATTCAAAGGCATGATAGGAGCATTGTGTTCAGAGTTTGGGTCTGCACCTGTTCCAATATTCAGATTTCTTAAGCTAGAATATGGGGATGAGGACTTAACACAATCAACTCTTAGGCTTGTGAAATAGTATGGATATTTCACACACACACATACACACACCTTTTTGATTTTGGGATATTAACTGCTATTATTGTTTTCATACTCTTGATTATATGTATACATCATGAAGGGAAGGACATGCCCCAAAGGAAGCTCTGAGCTCACATAAACATGGATTGATCCTGAGGAGACTGACCCCATAAAGGAAGATCAAGTCTCTTCTCTCTCTCTCTCTCTCTCTCTCTCTCTCTCTCTCTCTCTCTCTCTCTCTCTCTCTCTCTCTGGCTCCGCTCCCACCACAGGTCAACTACTTCAGGGATGATGCTTAGATTTGCATGTTAATTTACAAATCTTTCTCTTTTGCCTTTGGAAAATCATATTCCAAGATTTTCCCTCCTTTATATAAGTTGCTACCAAATCTTGTGTAGCCCCATTTGTCTTCCCCTTCAACAGGTAAAAGCAACTCCACTTGGCACATAATTAGCAACAAATCCAGAGTAGTTCTCATTCTGAGCAGTGAAAAGGAACAGGTTCTAGAAAGCGAATGACTATAATATGGTGATTACAACTGAACAAGAACTGCTGAATGCAACCAACATGGCTTTTTTTTTATTGATTTTATTTATTGGTCCTCTGGTCATAGTTTGCCAACCCCTGATATAGATGAAAATGTAACACAGGAGAATAAGGAGAAACCATCAGATAGACAGGAAGAGAACCAGGGTGAGAGTAGTATTGCAAAACCCTAGAGAGGATAGAGTGTTCAGGAGGAAAGGGTGGTCAACTTCAACAAATGCAGTAGAGAAGAGATCATGAAGAATGAGTACCAATAATACTATTACATTTAGTATTCAATTGTAGATGAAAGGTCAGAGAAAAGGAAGGTATAAGAAATATAAGGAAAGCCAACATTGCCATGTGGATTTAGATAACATAAATGTATGGTGTGGACCTAGTTGAGGTCAGGTGACATAAATGTATAATGCATGTGGCAGTCAGCTAGGTTTCATAAGTTCTTCCAGCTCAGCTCAGTAGCATGTGAGTAAGAATGAAAGGGAAAATAGCGAGAATAATCCAGAATTGGATTATAATGGAAAGGGATGAGTGGCAAAAGAACAAGAGAGCAAAGGAATTCAAGAGTTGAGTACAAGGTAGAATTATCCAGATTAACTAAAAAGTGGAGGTGGTCTGCACCTTTCTTGGGCTGTGGCTCCCTTTGGCAAACTAATGAAGTCAGAGTCATGTTTTTAAATACATAAAATAAAATATATAGGATTACAAAGGAAACCAGTCACATTGAAATACAGTTATTGAAATATTCAACAACAACAACAACAAAATAGTTCACAGATACCAGGTCAAGAAGTTCTGCTGCAGGGTAAAGATTTGGAAGGGGGAGAAGTGAAGTTATAGCAAAGGTAATGACCTAAGAACTACTGAGGGGGGAAGGGATAAGAGACAGGAATGAGCAAAGAATAGACTTAAGAGAGGGGAAGCTTAGGGAAAGACAAAAATAAGAGGGATGGTCAGATTTTTTGATTACAGAAGTTGAACACATCAATAATCATTAGGGCCAGAGGATGACCATCTCATATTTGGCTGGGGTGGAGGGTAAGAGGAGGTCATGAGATTTGAGATGATTGAGAAACAGGAAGGTTAGAGTGTTTCAGGGATCTTCTCTACCATAATGCCCCTCTTCTTCATCTCTTCCTGCTGTCTGCTGGGTAGGGCCATAGGGATTCATAGAGCCTAGACTGGGTTTGCTAGCACACCCTGGGAAGAGCATTACCATTGACTGACTCTTCCCCAGGGGGTAAAACCTTCAAACATGGGCTTCCAAGGAAAGGGAAGGGCCAGTGCTAATATTTGCCCCAGGGCATGCCAGCAAACATGGGTATACTTGGCCCATAATCTGTGCATATCTATGAGCAGAGTCAGATAAGCTGGTGGAGGCAAGGAGGGGGTGCAGATCTGGGCATCCATTTCAAAACATCAGTACTTCAAGGACCCATAATCTTATCCTGATTAGATAGAGTGACACAGAGGGCAACTCCCCTATGTTCTATGAATGAAACGAGAAATGAATTAACAATTATTTTTGCTGTATGCAAAGCTTCTTACTAAGCTCTGGTGATAAAAAACAGCCTCTGCTTTCCAAGAGTTCAGGAGGAGACCATATGGTATAGAAGGGTTTAGCTGCCAGGCAGATGGCAAAGCCTATGGGTCCTTAGGATGCAGTAACAATAATAATAGCTAACATGTATATAGCACCCTAAGGTTTCAAAGTGCTTTACAGATACCATCTCATCTGGTCCTCACAACAACCTTGTAAGACAGGTGCTATTATTATCCCTATTTTACAGATGAGAAAGCTTTGACTAAGAGAGAGAAGTAACTTACTCAGGATCACACAGCTGTCTGAGGGAGAATTTGAACTCAGGTCTTCCTGACTACAAGTCCAGCACTCTATCCACTTTGCCACCTAGCTGCCAGTAAGTGGCAAGATGACTAGCAGTGCCCTAGTTTTTAGGGTGAATGTGAAGGTCAGATGGCAATTCCCTAAGAGTCTGGAGAGTATGGCCACAGAAAACTGCTTTCATAAGTTGCTGTAGAAGAAACAAGTCTTTCCCTGATGATTAGTTTTCTGCTAATGAGCCTTTCATATTGCACAAAGGCAGATGTCAAATGACCAACATATAGGCCAACACCAAGCTGAGACTTTCTGAAGCCTTTCTGGCTGGGCATGGCCTTCCAAAGCACAGCCTTCAATCAATCAATCAGTTAACAAGTATTTATTAACTGCTTACTATAGGCACTGTGCTTATAGCACTGGGGATACAAAAAAAGCCAAAAACAGACCGGCTTTCAAGGAGCTTACATTTTAATGGAGGGAAATAAATAGGTACGCACGTGTAAGACACCTTCCAAATGCATAGAAGGTAACCTTAGAAGGGAAAAGAGGAGAATATCAGTGGAAGCTCAAAATTCAAAGGCAGCTTCAAGTTTCACAGGTAAAGAATCACCATCATTTAGTTCTAGGATAAAAGCCTTCCAATGTTTGCAAAAGGCTTAGCTTCAGACAGGATCATTCCCAAAACTCAACTACTTCCCAGTACTAAGTGTACTCCATAAGAAAGAACTAGAAAAACACTTATTAGATCATAAAAATATATTCATTTATATCTCACCATTCTGGGATATTTATTTTGTTTTAGTGCAAAGTAGTTTATTATTATCATGACTCAAGGTGCCTCCAAATCTGAAAACAGCCAGGTCTCCATGGGCCTTGGAAAGTCCCTGTTCTCAGGCTCTGTGTGAGATCTTGGGCAAGTTATTTCACCCTTCTCAGTTTTCATTTCTCTAAAATAAGGACAGCCAGGGGGCCAATAGAGTGCAATGAAAAGAGCCCTGAGTTTGAGAAGCAAAGGACCTGAGTTTTTTATTCTGAGTTTATTGCAAGAAAAAAAAAACTATAGAAATTCCTAAAACCAGCAGTGAGTTATGAAGAGCTGACCCAAAACCTATCAAAATGGGCAGGCAAGAGGTCATCCCCACAAAAGATGCCATCTTGGATCTGTGGGCACCACCAGTCTAGAGCCAACCACAGCTGGAAGACAGAATGCATCTGCACTGATTATATGTTATATTAGATATGTAATTCTAATATATAATACATACTTAATATAATAATGATATATAAATAATTGATTATTACACAATAACCTATCAATCAATTAATTGATTAATCTTTTGGACCTAGACCCTCACCCACTTCCATCACTTGCTAAATAAATGAACGAGTAATTAGCTTCATGTATGTAGGCTTCAGTTCTTCCATCTACAAAAAGGTATTTGGGGGAACAGGGGTAGAGGAGGATGGCTGGAAGATTAGAGAGAGTGTGGCATAGGAGAAAGAACTCTGGCTTTAGATTCAGAAGTCTTGGGTTCAAATCCTACCTGTATGACCTTGGACCTTCCCTGGATCTCAGTTTCTCACTTATAAAGTGAGTCAAGATGGCAGAGTAGAAGGGCAGACCTGTAGAAGCTCCCCCCCATAGCCCATAAAATACCTGTAAAAATGACTCCAAACAAATTCTACAGCAGCAGAAGCCACAAAACAACAGAGTGCTAGAGATTTCCAGACCAAGGCAGTCTGGAAGGCCCACAGGGAAGGTCTATCACACCAGGAATGAAGCAGAGTGCAGCCCAGCCTTGGCCACAGCACAGCAGGGACAGGACCTGGAACAGGCTTCAGGCAGCAGAATCCCCAACAGCAGTTGCAGTTCCCAGATTGCTCAACCTACAAATGCCAAAGACAGCTTCAAAGGGAACAGGGCCTGGCCCAACCAGCAGCAGCAACTGCAGCAGCAACATCCATTTTTGGAGCCCTCAGCCTAAAGCCCCTGGGGGAATTGAGCTGCTGATCTGAACCTCAGTCCTGAGTGGCTCTCCTGGGCTGAGGAAGAATGCTGGTGTGGTGGAATTGGAGGTGGTTGTGGAGAGGGAATTGTACTCATACATCCTGGTCAAAACAGAGTGCTTATGGTTGCTCGCAGACAAGAGTGCAGGCCAAGAGAGAAGTAAGCTCCTCTCCCTTGATTGTGCCACCTTGGAGGAACCAAGAACTTACAGGTCCTCAGTAAAGTGAATACCCTCCTCTTGACAAAGGACTCAAAAGTCAAGTAATTGGCTGGGAAAATGCCTAAAAAAGGGAGAAAATTAAGACTATAGAAGGCTACTTTCTCGGTGAACAGGTATTTTCTTTCATCCTTTTAGATGAGGAAGAACAAAGCATACTATCAGAGGAAGACATAAAAGTCAAGGCTTCTGCATCCAAAACTTTCAAAATAAATATGCCATGGTCTCAGGCCATGGAAGAGCTCAAAAAGGATCTTGAAAATCAAGTAAGAGAGGGGGAGGAAAAAATGGGAAGAGAAATGAGAGACATGAAGTCAAAGCACGAACAGCAGATCAGCTCCCTGCTAAAGGAGACCCAAAAAATGCTGAATAACACCTTGAAAAATAGGCTAACTCAATTGGAAAAAGGGGTCTAAAAAGCCAATGAAGAGAAGAATGCTTTAAAAAGCAGAATTAGCCAAATGGAAAAGGAGGTTCAAAAGCTCACTGAGGAAAATAGTTCTTTCAAAATTAGAATGGAGCAGATGGAAGCTAATGACTTTATGAGAAACCAAGAAATTACAAAATAAAACCAAAAGAATGAAAAAACTAGAAGATAATGGGAAATATCTCATTGGAAAAACAACTGCAGAAGAGACAATTTAAAAATCATGGGACTACCTGAAAGCCATGATCAAAAAAAAGAGTCTAGACATCATCTTTCATGAAATTATCAAGGAAAACTGCCCTGAGATTCTAGACCCAGATGGTAAAATACATATTGAAAGAATCCACCGATCACCCCTTGAAACAGATCCAAAAAGAGAAACTCCTAGGAGTATTGTAGTTAAATTCTAGAGTTCCCAGGTCAAGAGAAAATATTGCAAGCAGCCAGAAAGGAACAATTTGAGTATCATGGAAACACAATCAGGATAACACAAGATCTAGCAGTTTCTACATTAAGGGATCAAAGGGCTTGGAATATGATATTCCAGAAGTCAAAGGAACCATGATTAAAAACAAGAATCACCTACCAGCAAAACTGAGTATAATACTTCAGGGGAAAATGGTCATTCAATAAAACAGAGGACTTTCAAGCATTCTTGATGAGAAGACCAGGGCTGAATAGAAAATTTGACTTTCAAACACAAGAATCAAGAGAAGCATGAAAAGGTAAACAGGAAAGAGAAATCGTAAGGGACTTACTAAAGTTGAACTGTTTACATTCCTACATGGAAAGATAATATTTCTAACTCTTGAAACTTTTCTCTTGAACTTTTATGTTCTAAAATATTTATAGTGGTTTTCTTTATGGTGACAATGAAATGGAAATGGATTTTGGAGGGATTATACACATATATACAGAGAGAGAGCACAGGGTGAGTTGAATAGGAAGGGATGATATCTAAAAAAATAAAATCAAGGGGTGAGAGAGGAATATATTGGGAGGAGAAAGGAAGAGATGGAATGGGGCAGGTTATCTCTAATGACAGAAGCAAGAAAAAGCTTTTTCAATGGAGGGGAAAAGTGGGGATGTGAGAGGGAAAAAGTGAAGTTTACTCTCATCACATTTGACGTAAGGAGGGAATAACATGCACACTCATGGGTATGAAAATCTATCTTACACTACAGGAAAGTAGGGGAGAAGGGGATAAGTGGGGTGGGGGGATGATAGAAGGGAGGGCAAATGGGAGGAGGGAGCAATTACAAGCAAACACTTTTGGGGAGGGACAAGGTCAAAAGAGAGAACAGAATAAATGGGGGGCAGGATAAGATGGAGGGAAATATAGTTAGTCTTACACAATATGACTGTTATGGAAGTCTTTTGCAAAACTGAACATGTATAGTCTATATTGAATTGCTTGCCTTCTCAGTGGGAATGGGGAGGGAGGGAGAGAGGGAAAGAAGTTGGAATTCAAAGTTTTAGGAACAAAGGTTGAGAATTGTTTTTGCATGCAACCTGGAAATGAGAAATACAGGCAATGGGTTATAGAAATCTATCTTGCCCTACAAGAAAAGAGAGAAGATGGGGATAAGGGAAGGGAGGGGTGTGATAGAAAGGAGGTTAGATTGCAGAAAGGGGTAATCAGAATGTATGATGTTTGGGGTTTGGGGAGGGGAGAGATGGGGAGAAAATTTGGAACTCAATTTTGTGGAAATTAATGTTGAAAACTAAAAATAAATAAACTAAAAAAATCTAAAATAAATAAAATAAAATGAGGGGGCTATGTTAGATTCCCTCTGTGGTCTTTTCCAGCTCTAAAGCTAATTATCTCATCTCTTTTGCTGGCTCCTCCTCCTCTTCCTTCCTGCAACTGTGATTGACCCCCAAAGCTTAGTCCTTGGCCCTCTTCTTTTCTCTGCCCTCTCTCAATCAGTGAACTGAGTCTTTCTCACAGCTTAACTCATCAGCCCAATGCCAAGAACTTCTTAATCTGAATCTCCATCTCTGACTTGTCACCTGAGCTCTACTCTATTATCTCAAATTACCCACAAGACATTTGTACTGGAAAATCCCCTGGCAGCTTCATCTCTCCATTTCCAAATCTAACCTCATCATCTTTCATTCAAACCAATCTCATAGACTGATGATTTGGAAAACTGTATAGGAGGAAAGCAGTATGAAAGAATGTTGGAGACAGTGGACCCAGGTTTAAATTCCAGCTCTGCTTTCTACTACCTGTGTGACCTTGGACAAGTCACTTGACTTCAGTTCATTTGTACAATTAGAGGAGTGGACTAGATTGCCTCTGAGGTCCCTTGCACCCCTAAATCCATAATTCTAGGAATACAAGTTATTATTTCTATAGTGTTACAAGGTTTGTAGAGAATCATCCTCATAACTTTGAGAGAAGTGGTACAAATATTATTATCCCTATTTTACAGATTAGAAAACTAGGGCAAAGAAATGACATAATTTCCCCATATTTACACAAGAAGAAAGTGCCAGAGCCAGGATCCAAGGTCAAGTCTTCTTATTCCAAATTCAATGAACTTTCTGTTACAGCAAGTTGCATCTGATAGTTTAAACTGGTAGAGCAAATTATTATTTTCATATTTACACTCTCTTCTTGAACCTAATAGTCCTGTGAAAGGTAGGACATTGGGAAAGTGAAGACACTGAAGCTGAGAAATGTGAAATCAGTAGTCTAAGGGTGGGTGACTGATACAGGACTAGAACCTATGTCTCCCCTCAACCACCAAACCAGGGTTCTTTCTATTGAGCTCTGATGTAACCTCTCTGTACATACTGAATATGAAGGTCACTTGCTCCTTCCTTTGAGGCTTCCATCAGTCCTATCATTGATAGGTAAGAGGCCCTGTGGTCCTACCCATCCATCACCTTTCCCTTCACTTAGTTTCCATAAGCACCATGGGCAGTAGGACTTTCTTGGTTTGGCAGTGATGAAAATATAGTCATCTGAGGTGTCTGGACAAAGATTGGTAAGCAATGTCAACCTGGGGAAGACAGAGCACCCAGAGAATGGTTCACAGATAAGGAAATTGACTACCCACAACCCAAAGAATGCTCTTGGATGTAGTGAAAAGAAAAATGGCCTAGGAATCCATATACTTAGATTTCAGTTTTGACTCTGCCATTAATTTACTGAGCGACCTTTAGCAAGTCTCTTCTCTTTTCAAGGATTTAATTTCCCTCTTCTGTAAAATTAATGGTTTAAACTAGATCTCTAAGTACCTTTCCAACTTTGACATTCTATATTTCATATTCTAAGGTCCTTTTTATCTCTATCGTTCTATGTTCCATGTTCTAATATCTCTTCCAGCTCTAATATTCCATGTTCTAAGAACATTATATGTTCTATGTTCTCATGTTTGCCTCTGACATTCTGAGATTCTATGAGTCTATGATTCTCTGCCAGGTACTCCAGGTGGTGTCTGGCTCCCAGAAGGGTGCTCTCCAACATCAACAACCAGTGCTGCCAACACAGAGGTAAGAGTGCCACCTACTGAATCCCCAGTCCATGGCTGATTGCTTACCTCAGAGAAAAATCCTGAAAGGAATTGTTTGAATTTGCAATATTCAAAATGGTGGTAGCCTGTCATCCCCATCTGCCCCAGAACTAGCCCTGCCTTGGGGACCAATTGGTTAGCTTGTCCCTTTCCTGCACTATTCATGGTGTTTGGAATCTGGACACTCTCCAGGGGAAACCAGTATCCAAGGCTGATACCCTCAGAGCAGCAGAGCTGAGCTGGCCCAACCACTGCCCGAAATCTTTCTGCATGCTAAGGCCCTGTGGCATGGAGACCAAACAATGACATGTATTGTGACTAAATTTCCCCCTGAAGATCTCATTCAAGATGTAAGAGTGAGAGATCATAAAATGAATTAATAGTTGATTCGCTGTATAATTTCCTAGTTCAATATACTTTAGTGTAGCGACTAAATGAGGCATCGAGCCCATTCAGTGCGGCCAGATAGCAGCTTTATCATTGAGATCTCAGGCTTAGAAATAAAAGCAATTCTTCTGAAGTAATTGCGTCTAATTAAAAGAAACATTTAAAAAGTGTAACCAAAAGGAATTCATTTCAAATGGAAAATTAATGCTGAAAAATAGCCCTAAGCTCTCTTGTCGCAGTAATAGCTGAGCAGTCTCAGAATAATTAAACTGTTTTGAAATGTTGATACCTTCCCCTCTGGAAATGATAGCCCTGGCTGAACACATCAGCCTGGCACCAGGATGAAGCCTCTGCCTCCTAATCGGTGCCGGGGCCCACGGCCAGGCGCCAACACCAGGTTCCTACATGGGGAAGGGCTGGAGAGGCCATGGGAAGCCTGGCAGGCTCTGGCATCAGAAAAGCCCCATGGCCAAGAAAGAGGAAGCCAGCACTCTGGGCTTTGTGAGACAGGATGGCTTTGCAGGAACAAGCTGCCTTTACCAGCACTTCTCAGTAATGTCTCCATGCTGCCCCCACTTCCTGAATCCTCTGGACAACAAATTCCCATTGAGAGTTTTGGCCTGCTTAAAGTCCTCTGTGAGAGTCATAGTGGAACTTACCCTGGTTTGGGGTGAGAACTGAGCTAATTTGGGGGCAGGTACTTGACCCCAGAGAAGCAGATCTCTTTATAACAAAAGAGTTTCAATACCAAGAGAATGGTGGCTCCCCAAATAACTTGACATAAGTGCACAAGTAATGGAATCTTTGGGAAATATGTCAAGGTAGTTGTGTCCAAGGCAGGAGAAGAAAGTCTTTACCATTCAGTTTGAGTTCCCTGAAGCCAGGACCTGTTTTTCATTTTTCTCTGCCTCCCCAGTGCCTAGAAGGAGGCCTGAAGCATACTAGGTACTTCATAATGTTTGTGGAAGATTTTTGAAATATAAATATGAAGGTATCTCCTTCATGAAGCCTCGCTTTCTCTTTGCTTTAAATTTCTCAAAGAATTCTACAAAGTTCTCTCCCTTATATTGCAGGGAGGTAATCAGCCATTTGGCCTACCCCAATCACCATGAGCTGTTAAACTCCTTGAGTATAGAGCCCATACTCTTTACTATACCTGCCTAATTTCAGCCATTGAGCATTGCGTATTGTGGCCGTTGAGTTGTTTCAGTCGTGTTGGACTCTCCGTTATCCCATTTGGGATTTTCTTGGAGAAGATGCTAGAGTCGTTTGTCATTTCCTTCTGCAGCTCATTTTACAGAAGAGGACCTGAGACAAACAGGATTAAGTGACTTGCCCAGGATCATGCAGCTAGTAAGTAAGTATTTGAGTTCAGATTCGAACTTAGGTCCTTCTGACTGTAGGACCAGCACTCTATCCACTGGGCCACCTAGCTTGCATATTGGTGGTACCCAAAAATACATGAATTGAATTCTAGATCGTGGGATGACTCAAGAGAGGCAACATGACCCAGTGGAAATCCAATCCAATAAATGTTTATTAAGCATACTACTATATGCCAGGCACTGCACTAAGAGGCGGGGATATAATAAATAAAAAAATAAATAGAGTCTCTGCCCTCAAGGAGCTTACTATCTAATGGGGGGATTGGAGGGAGGGAAGAGAACACACAAAAGAAGGCAGGAAAGGGAGGGCAAGAGACCAGGGGATATTCTGTCCAGGGACATGTTATTTCACAGAATTGAAATCAGGAAAAGCGGCAGATACACAGTGGAGTTATTGAAGAATGCAGTACCCACCCCCATAAAGGAAAGTATTTGGTGGGGGGGAGTTCGGTGCCTTTGGTGCCCTACCTTCCAAGCCCTCCAATCAGAGGAGAGAGGAGGCTGAGAGAGGTGGCATTAATCAAGGCTAGGGTCAGCACAATGGGGGCAAGTTGAGTTAGAAGTGATGAACTTATCCTGGGAAGGGCTGTTTGCTTTGTGGAGCTGAACAAAGTAGAGAAGCATCAGATGCAAAATCCAGGCAGGCAGGAGTCCTGGATTCCTATCCAGTTCTGCCATTTATGAGCTGTGTGAACTCAATCAAGTCATCTCACCTCTGGACCTACTAGGTTCTAAGTTAACTTTGAGATAATTGACCAGTCATATTTGCTTCTGTATCTCTACTAGGCAGTACCACAGTGCATACATAGAATGCTAGACCTAGAATCAGGAAGATCTAAGTTCAAACCCATTCTCATTCCCTAGATATGTGACCCTGAACAAATCACTTAACTTCTGTCTGTCAGTTTCCTCATCTGTAAAAAGGGAATAATAATGACACCTACTTTCTAAGGCTTTTGCAAGGATAAAATGAGATAATAATAGAGTGCTTTGCAAATCTTAAAGTGATATCTAAATGCTAGCTATTACTATTTTACTCTATAACTAACACAACACATAGCACACAGTAGATATTTAGTAAATGTTGGCTCACTTTCCTCATGCATAAAATAAGGGTGTTGGACTAAATTCTTTTCCAGCTCTAACTAATTAGAACTCATTCATAGGATCATAATAATAATAATGATAACCAACATTTGACTTTTTTTTTATAGGACACATAATTTCATTGACTAACAGAACTCCTAGTGAGGAAATTCTCCCTACCAATGCAAATCATCCCTTGCTCTGCAACTTATAATCTTAAAGAGGTAATTTGGGTGCTGAGCAGTTAAGTGATTTGCCCAATATCACAAAGTTAATATGCAGAATGGGGACTTGAACTCAAGTCTTCAGACTGGGAAGCAAGCTCTCTATCCACTACATTTCTCTACTCATATTTATAAAAGTTATTTTCTAGGGTTTAGAACTAAAAGGAATTCAGCAATGATCTAGTCCAGGAGTGGGGAACCCGTGGTCTCAAGGCTACATGTGGCCTTCTAGGTCCTCAAGTGTAGCCCTCTGACTGAATCCAACATCAAAGGGCAACACTTGAGGACCTAGAGGGCCACATATGGCCTTGAAGCCGCAGGTTCCCCATCCCTGATCTAATCCAACCCCCTCGTTTTCCCAAGGACACATGAGTGGTAAATGGAAGAACCAGGTCTCCTTTCCTCTGAATTCCTGGGGTCTCAAGCCTGCCTTCTCATCTATTGTGCAGCTGGCCTCTGATGTTGCCAGGGTGTAACTACACATTATCTTCACTTCTTCAGTCTCCATCAACTCTAACACCTACCCCAGCCAATTAACTCACACAAACAACCACTCACAAAACACCATCCATAGGAAGTAACCTATAACAAAGGAATTTGCAAACTACACAAAGAAGGGCAAGTAGAGGCCTTGTTATGGGCTTTCTTCATGAATATGGATTGAGAACCACTGAATTCAATCAGTAGATTGAAGATAAAAGATTAAGGCATCTTCAGATGGTCCTGGAGCTCCACAAATGTCCTCCTCTGATTCCACATCCTGGTTTCTAGAAGGATCATCTATGTAGAACCAGAAGATCTCTCGTCTAGTCCAATCTCTTATTTTACAGAGGTATTGAAGTCTAAGGAGGTTAATTGATTTACCTAAGTCCACACAGGCAGTAACTTTGCAAGACTTCATACCGAGGAGAAAAGAAGTCAGAGTATGGGCTTGCAATGGATTGTGTGTCTACTGGTCCCTGGACCCAGGCAAGCTGAGTTCATAAACACTCATCTTCAAAAGGTTAGCCAATGGGTAACATGTATATTTTCGACCATAACAACTCATTAAGTCATCTACTAAGGTATGGATTGGCTGTATTCTGCATTGGTGAAGGTTGCCCCTATACTAATGAAATCAGGGGTCATTTGGAATGAAATGGAAAAGCATTTTACTAAGCACTTACTCTATGCTAGGTGGCACAGTGGATAGATCGCTGGGCCTGGAGTCAGTAAGACCTGAGTTCAAATCCTGCATCAAATACTAACTGTTATGTGATCCTCTACAAGTCGCTTAACCTCAGTTGGCTCCAGTTTTCCTCATCTGTTAAAAGGGGATAATAATAGTACCTACCTTGCAGTGTTATTAGAAGGATTTAATGAGATAATATTTGTAAAGCACTTAGCACAGTACCTGGCACATAGTAAGAACTATATAAATGTTAGCTGTTATTATTATTCAATGCTGTAGTAAGCACTTTATTACAAATAAAAAAGTCAAGATAGTACCTTTCAAGGAGCTCACATTCTAATTGGGGAAAACAACCTATAAAGGAGGATTCATATTTATGTTCAGTATATGCCAGATGGGAAGGCTAGGTAATACTTGGGTTCTGGTAGCAAAAGTATAAGGCCAGTGTCCATGGCTGCTCCCAGTTATCAGGCCACTACAATGGGGATGGGGCAGTGGAGGGTAAAATCAATGGAAGCATTTCTATCTTCAGGTAGAAGAAGCATTGGATTTTGAGATAAAGTATTTGAGTTCATATCACAACTCTCACACTTTCTATCTAGGCAACCTTATGTCACTTAATCCCGTGCACCAAAGTTTCCTCCTCTGTAAAACAAAGAGGGTTGGACCACATTATCTTTGAGACTCTCCTCATTCTTAATCTATGATTTATAATCCATATGATTTTTCCACATTGTAGACCCAATACTAATGATCAGTACTCCTTTCACCTATATTTGTTACTTCTACTACTGTCTCTTTAAGGCTCTGGAAAATACCAACTTAGTATCTACTATCAGCATAAAATTCAGAGAGCCATTCCAGGAAAAACAGGAGAGGTGATGGTCTTTTTATCCTATTCACATCCTGTTTCCAAGGTTATTGGATCATACAGACAGCTGAACAGATATAACACCTGGCTCCTGACTGTCATAAATCCCCTTGCTCCCTAGAAAGGGAGACCAGCTTGAATTTGGGTAGGTGAGAACCAGCATGATAACATTCAGTCTAGAGACAAGGCTTAGCACTAGAGGAGTTTCTAATCAAGAACCCTTCATGACCTGGCCCCAAACCATCTTTCCAGCCTTGTTACCCATCACTCCCTTTAACTCACTCTGCAATTCAGTCAGGGTGGGCTTCTACGGTTCCTCATACACATTCCACGTCACATGTCTTGGCATTGTCTATCCCTCAAGCTTAGAAATGCATCCCTCCTTACCAATACCTCTTAGAATGCTTTGTTTCCTTCAAGACTGCTCCAATACTATCTTCCACATGAAACTTTCCTCATTCCCTAACCTACTAGTGACCTCGCCCTCACAAAAAAACTCATATCTATTTTGTATATATACCTACATGAAGCCATCTCACCTCAGCTAGATCAGAAGTTCCTTGAAAACAAGAACTATTTCACTGTCTTCGTATCCCCAGAAAATAGCACCATGCCTGGGTCAGAGTAAGCATTTAATAAATGCTTATTGATTGCTTCATTGAAGAATAAGAATAATCACATTTCTAGAACACTTTAACATGTATAATGAGTTTTCCCCTACAACTCTGTGAGGGGGTTAGTGAGAAGACTATTAATGGAGGAGGAAACTGAGCTGAAGTGACTTGCCCAAGGTCACAGAGCTAGGAAGAATTTAGAAGCCAGATGTAAAGCCTAGTCTGCAAGTTCAAGATGGTTTCTGAGAGACCACATTTCCTCATTGTCCACCACCTGCACTGACCACATCTCTGTGGTTTCTGCCACCATTCCCTTTATCTGGCATCTCCTTTCCTTCTAACAGAATATGCTCGATTCACCCAAAACTTTTCCTTTATCCTCGAACCTTTCTAATTGAGCTAACATTATTAGAAGGTTTTAAAAAAAAAACCTCCCAAATTCCCTTTGCGTATCAGTAGCTCTTTAATATGCGAGGCAGGGAGAGATGAGCTGGGTCTAATTACAAGTCCCTGGAGTAGCCAGTCAGAAAATGAATTGATGCGTTTTTTCCTTATGAACAATGCATGTCCCACAAATTAGAGCCGCCATCGCCAGAGATTTAATTACAAAATATCATTACTTTCACACATCATTTCAGATTTGGCCTGATCAAATCAAAGTTGGGGAGAGAGGGGGAAAAACTGCACTCCTAGCAGGGTCAGATGTTCAGGGGGACGTGAGCGATTATGGGAAGGAGGGAGGGATCTCTCCTTGTTGAAGCTTCCTTCTTCAAAGCCTGCTCTGGAGAGGGAATTGAAAGCAGAGGCAGGCAGGGAAATGGAGAAAAGCTGCCTGGGCTCCAGCTACAGGGGATCAGGGTTCCTGAGCCTGGCAGAGCCCACCTGGGGCCAGGACAAGTCTGAGAAGGAACAGAGATAGGACAATGAGTGGGACAATGGGGAACCATGACAGGTAACTCGGGAGAAGCAGTGTGGATAGAGTGCTAGATCTGGAGTCAGAATACCGGAGTGTACATTCCCCAGTGTTCCTCACTACCTGTGTGACGCTGAACAAGTCACAACCTCTCTGGCCTCTGGGCCTCAGTTCCTCATTTGTGGTGATGGACTGAACAGGATAGCACCTCTTGCAGTTCTTAATCTATGATCATTTCTCATGACTCTCTCTAACGCCCCTCGGGAAAACCTCAGCTGACTGTTGTCCTTGTCTGAACAATGCGATTGAGCTAAGGTATGGGACCTTCCCTTTGAAAGGGATTTGTTTCTTTAACCACAAAACCTCTTGAGATGGGGTCCCAAGTGACCTACTGATAACAAATTCTGTTCGGGATTACCAGGCATGATCATGAAGGTCCCCTGAGTTCAGCATCTGAGCTGAGAGAGGGGCTTAGGCTCCACACCATGCTAGACACCCTAAACCAGCAGCCAAAGTTGTCAGAATGACACTATTGAGTTCCTCATTGTTGCTCAGTTTTTTTCAGTCATGTCCAACTCTTCGTGACCCCATCTGGAGTTCTCTTGGCAAAGACACTTGAGTGGTTCGCCATTTCCTTCTCCAGTTCATTTTACAGATGGGAAAACTGAGGCAAACAGGATTAAGTGACTTACTCAGGGTCACATAGCTAGGCCAGATTTGAACTCAGGAAGAGGAGTCTTTGTGATTCCACATCCAAGATCCTATCCACTCTACCACCTAGCTGCCCCGAGAGTTTCTAGGAGAAATATTAAGAAATTATCTTAAGAAATCATCACTAAGAAATTCCATCTGCTGCATTGGAAAAAAATTTGGATCTGGAATGAGAAAAACTTGATTTGAATCCCAGCCCTGCCACTTACCATCTGTGTGACTCTGGTAAGTCACTTAACTTCTCTGAAGCTCAGTTTCCTCATCTGTAAAATGAGAGAGTTGCACTAGATGGCCTCTGCAGTCTTTTCCAGCTCTGAATCTGAAACTGTGATCCCAGTTTATATGTACAGTCCCTGCTCCAACAGTGAAGAACACCAACTGGGAACTTACAACAGAGACAGAAAATAAACTTGGCCTTTTGTCCTTTTATCCCTAGCCCCTAATACAGCACCTTGTGCCTAAGAGAAACTTCAAAGTTTTTGAATTTATCATTCTATCAGACTGAGAACAACCCCAAGTTGTAGCCCCTGAGCCCTCCCTATCCCAAGATAAAGTGAGGGACAATATTTCAGTTCATCTTAAGGAGAGAGGGACACTGACTTTAGTTCCAAGAAAGACTCAGAATACAAGTGACAGCAATCCCAAAGTTATGGGACTGGGAATGCCTGAAAAAAACAAGAGAAAGCTTCCTTAGACTACCATTTGTAATCAAGGGCCAATGGACACCAAGCTCTGTCATGGATTTTGGATCCTGGCCTAGGGACAGAGCCATCAGGCCAAGGACAGTATAAGAAGGCATATTTCTCTTCTCCAGAAATGAAGAAATAAATGAAGGTCTGTTCAGGTCTACATTAACCTAAGGAGCAATGGGGTCAATAGTCATCCTCTATAGATGATGACAGGTCCCAGATGAGAGGACCCCCATGGGAGAGGGACATTGAAGCTGCCAGATGTGATATACAAGGGGATGGATCAAAGGAAGTCAATGTCTGAGACAGCAAAAGCAGCCAGGCTCACTGATCACAGGGGAAGACAGGCTATCAAACAAGGTCATAAGCTTCCATGTCTACTACAGTAATTTGTACGATCATCAAACTGCCCAGTTTGATAGGAAAGGTCACTGGCAGTCATAATGTCATAAGTATAAAGAATCATAATCATAAGGATAGCTAACATTTATATTTAAGTGATCTGTGCACTTTAAGGTGCATGTGTACACTTTGCAAAAATTATGTCTTCAACAACAACCCTGACTTAACTACTACAGGTGTTATTATTCCCATTTTACAGATGAGGAAACTGAGGTTTGGCAACTTGCTTTTGGTCATCACTTACTAAGCAGGGTGTGGTCGTTGTTGTCCGCCTTCGAAGAGGACCAAAATGACATCACCATTGTAAAGTGAAATTTCAGTGTGTCCAACTGTGGCTGATCAGACCAATAAAACTCAGAATGCTCTACCACAGGTTGGGCACAGATAGTCCGTGTGAATATTTGGGGTGGATATCCCAAATTTGTGCATCTTGCCTTTACTTTGTGCTGTCTCAATTCTGCTTTGCTCAAAGAGCACAGCACCTTTTCTTATGTGAGCATGCCATGCTGAGCAGTCCTATGCCAGTGTCTCCCATGTTGCACAGTCAAATCCAAAGTTCTTGAGAGAGACCTTGAGAGTGTCCTGGTATTGTTTCTTCTGGCCACCATGTGATCGCCTGCCCCATGCAAGTTCTCCATAAAATAGTCTTTTTGGCAAGCATATATTTTGCATTCGAACAATGTCACCAGCCCATTTGAGTTGCACTCTCTGAAGCATAGTTGGAACACTTGGAAGTTCAGCTCGAGCAAGGACTTCAGTATCTGGTACCTTATCCTGCCAGGTGATCCTCAGAATCTTCCTAAGACAGTTCAAATGGAAATAATTCAGTTTCCTGGCATGGCACTGGTAGATTGTCCATCTTTCACAGGCATACAACAATGAGGTCATCACAATGACTCTGTAGACCTTCAATTTGGTAGTCAGTCTAATACCTCTTCTCTACCAAACTTTTCTTTGGAGCCTCCCAAACACTGAGTTAGCTCTGACAATGCATGCATCAACCTCATTGTCAATGCGTACATCCCTGGAAAGTACACTACCAAGGTAAGTGAACTTATCCACAGCATTCGAAACTTCTCCATTTGTTGTAACCAATGGTTCCATGTATGGATGATGTGGTGGTGGCTGATGGAGCACCTGTATTTTCTTGGTGCTAATTATTAGGCCAAAATTAGCACAGGCAGCAGAGAATTGAGCATCTCAGCTTCAGAGGCTGCATTGAGTGCACAATCATCTGCTAACAGAAAATCATGCACCAACACTCCCTCCACTTTGGTCTTGGCTTGTAACCTTTTCAAATTGAAGAACTTGCCATCAGTACAGTAGCTGACCTTGATGCCATGTTCATTCTCATTGAAAGCATTTGTCAACATGGCTGAACACTCTAAGCAGGACAGACAGGATATGAATATAGGTCTCTTCCAACTCCAGATCAAGTCAAGTTAACATATATTTATTAAGCACTAACTGTGCTAAAGGAAGATACAAAAATACAAAAAATAGTCCCTGCCTTCAAGGAGCTTTTATTCTAATGGAGAAAAGTCTAGGGCTGCCACTCTTGCCACTACATCATGCTGCCTTTCATTAAAGAGAGAAGATTATAAGAAACAATGAGCATGAGGAATTTAGAGAAACAAAGGTTTAAATGAACTGATACTGACTGAAATAAGAACCAAGAAAATAATGGCTAGAATAATGTAAACTAAGGTATCAGTATAATGAGGCCAAATTCTGTGTTATTATAATAACCAGTCTTGGCTCCAGAGAAGAGATGAAGAAACATACCAAATTCTTTTCAATGAAGAGGTGGAGGACTATGACTGCAGAGCATCACATACGCTATCAGACACAGCTTTCTGTCCACTGGTATTGCTTAACTGTTTTTCCCCCAAGGGAAAATTCCTTTGATTGGAAGGGAATATCTGGAAATAACTTCTAAAAAATGACATAAAAACCTAAGTCATCAATAAAAGATTTTTTTTAAAAAAAGGAAAGGGTCCAAAATAGGGGCATTTGGAGGTAGATATGTTACATTTCTCAATCCAAAACAATAGATGAAATAGATCCTAAGTCTGATTAGCCCCAAGACCCTTTGGAGGGGTCCTCAGAGTCAAAACTATTTTCTCAATGATGCCAAAACATTTTAATTTCTAATATGATAAAATAAATATCTGGTATTACAGATAAATTTATAATATGATAAATTTCCAATATAACAAATTGATAGCTCTAATCCACATAAACAAAAGTCCTTTGAGGTCTCAATAATTTTTATCCAAACAATGTTTATTACAACCAAGTCAGACTTATACCAGGGATACAAGGCTGCTTTTATATTGGGGGAAAATTGGCATAACTAATCACATTGAGAAGAAAATCATAAAATTATAGAACGGATGCAGACAAAACCTTTGTCAAAACAAAACATTCATTTGTGCTGTTTTATATTGTTTTAATCCACCCATAAAAGCACACATATCAATGGGATATTTATTAACCTGAAAATTTATATAGCTAAAATCTAAAGCAACTATTATTTATAAAGGAAAAATTCTAGAATTTTCCCGATAAATGCAGGGAAAGCAAAGGCACTTCTTTTACCACTATTACTTGACATAGTTCTGCAAATTCTAGCCATCACAATATGACAAAAAAAAAAAACACAAGTACTGGAAAAGATGAGACAAAATCATTCCTATTTTATGATGACATGATACCATAGAGAATTGGGAAAGAAGCTAATTGAGAGGATAATTTCAGTAAGGACAAAGGACAGCAGATACCACAAATCAACAATTCTATGTAGCAATAACAAAAATCAGGAGGAAGTGGTAGAAAGAAAATTCTTCTTTAAAATATCTCTAAATGCATGAAACACCTGGGAGCCAATCTACCAAGACATACTCCAGACTGGTATTGATAAAATTAAAAATAGTTTTAACAGAGACCAAAGAGAAAGAATTAGAATATGAGCTCATAGTTGGATCATAGAAATATAACAAGTATACCACATTTAGTGCCTTACTATTAAAAGAGGAAAAAAAAATAACAAAATTCATTTGGAGACACAAAAGGTTCAATTTTATTTATTTATTTTTAGTTTTCAGCATTCACTTCCAAAAAATTTTGAGTTCCAAATTTTCTCCCCATCTCTCCCCTCTCGCTCCCCCATGTGAAAAAGTCCAATATTCTAAGATAAATATTGGTAATTGGAATGAGGGGGAATAGTACTACCAAACCTTAAAATGCCTCAATAATTTTTAATACATAAAAATGTAAAAATCCTAACACAGGAGCTTTTATTTATTATGAACTTAACAAATATGAATGTTTCCATGTGCAATGAAGAAAAGAGCATTATATATGAAAACTGAATATTTACTATGTATGTTACTTTTAAGTCTATATTCAACTTAACACAATAGTCCCAGCACTTTCCTATTTGTTTTTGTCCCCTCCTAATTTTCCTTCTGCTCTATTCTGTGTATCATTTTTAATGTTCCATAGATGTTTTTTTCATCAATATTCCTACTCACCCACTTTCCCATCCCACAATTCTTCCCTTTCAAAATAAAAGCGCCCCCTCCCCTTGTAACAGATAGATAAGGAAAACAAATCAACATATTGGCTATATCTATTTCTGTATGTCTCACTCTGCACTTCTAGTTCATCTTCTCTATGCTAAGACATAGGAGGCAAGACATACAATCTTCTAGGGTAATGACTGGTCAATGAATGGATCAGAGTACTTAAACCTTTCAAAACTGTTTTCCTTTATGTAATTATAGTCACTATGTAAACTGTTCTCCTGGTTTGATTTATTTCACTCTGAAGCAGTACATACAAGTCTTTCCAATATTCTCTGAATCTTTCCCTTTCATCATTCCCAACAACACAACAATATGCCATTACATTCATCTACCAATTTGTTCAGCCATTCCCCAGATGGTAGACATGCACTTTGTTTCCAGTTCTTTAGTACCACAAATATCATTGCTACAAATATTTTGTACATATAGTCCTTTTCTTCTGTCTTTGATCTGTTGTGGGGTATGCCTAGCAATAGTATTTGGGAAGGTTAAAAGTGCTTTTATCAGTTCCATTTTTTTGTATAAAACACATGAGAGAAACCTAGGCAATCAATGCACAAATTGCTTCCATATGACAAGATATTTTGTCAAACTTGGAATCTAAAGAATGTACAAATGTTTTGTCATGTCTATAGTCAATAATTTATGTATTTCTATTTAATTTTTTTAAATTCCATTTATTGTCATTTTTTCTCCTGTCTAACATTACAATGACAAGGAAGAATAGGGTGGATTAAAACAATATTCTATGTACTGTGGACCCTTTTTCCACTGACCCTTTTTCCAATCAAACCTAGCAACAGTATCAATGGATCAAAAGGTATATACAGTTTAATGACTTTTGGGTATGATTTCAAATTTCTTTCCAGAGTGGTCAGACCAATTTTAAGCTCCACCAACAGTGTATGAGTATGCTGATACTCCCACAGTCTCTTCTGTAATTGTCATTTTCCTCTTTTTTTTACTTATTTGATGAGTATGAAGTGGGTGCATTTAATACAGTTAACATGCATTTCTCCTTTTATTACTTATTTGGATCATTTTATATAGTTGTTGATAGTTTGTGTTTCTTCATTTGAAAACTGCCTGTTCACATTCTTTAACCATTTATCTATTGGGTAATGGATCTCATTCTTTTATATTTGCATCAATTTGCTATATTGGTTGGATATCAGACCTTTTCCTAAGAAATATAGTGCAAAAATTTTTCCCAGTTAACTTTTTCTCTCTAACTGCAATGGTTTTGTTTATATAAAACTTTTCAAGTTTATGTACTCAAAATTGTCTATTTTATTTTTTATGATCTGCTCCTTATTTGATCAAGTACTAGCCTCCTGTCCAAACTGCAACAAGCATCTCTTTCCTTCCTCTTCAATTGCAAATCATGTCATCATCTCCCTGATGTCATGGTCCTCTTAGAGAACAAAGGGCAAATCACAACCTGTGTACAGTCCAAGCTGCCAGAATGTGGACCCAGTTCCAACTGGGCAACTCATATCCTCCACACCTCTCCTCTGTTGTTCTCAGGTATCATGCCCTTACTTGAAGATGTTCTGTCCAAAGGAAAGTAAATTTTGATGACCAAAACCTACCTAGTTAACTTGTTGACTGAATCTCTTTCTCAAAAAACATACCTTAAACCCAATTCACTATGGATCTCATTGATTGGACAACAGGAGATCCCTACCCAAGCAGCACTTAATGGTTATTTTGAGGGCCCTCCAGGCTCAGAGTGAATGTAAATAGTAACTGTTTCTCTTTTGGCCAGTCACCCTGAGGGTCTTCCCTTTCCAGTTTGATTTTTTTTAAAAGGGCCATCCCTAGACTCACTTCTTAAAGAGGTCTATTCATGGAATGGGCTGTTGCCTCACTCAAAGTGAAAACCTGAAAAGGTCTTAGCTTAAAAAGGTCAAGGTTTCCCACTGTATCCAGGGCCATCACCAGTTATCCTGATAAATATCTGGTCACTGGATCCAGATGGCTGTGGAGGAGAAAGTGAGACTGGTGACCTTGCCACAGCCCTCCTTCACTCAAATCAAAGTCAACTGCAAGTCATGTCATCATCTTCCTGATGTCATGGTCCTCTTCAAGAATGAAGAACAAACTATAACCACAACCTACTTTGTTCATAACAACTTTTTTTTTAAATCTAAGTCATGTATCCATTAGAAGCTTATTGTGGTATATAGTGTGAAACGTTAGTTGAAACCTAATTTCTGCCAAACTGCTTTGTGGTTTTCTCAGTAGTTTTTATCAAGCAGTAAGTCCTTACCCCAGTAGTTGTCCTTAGGCTTATTGGACACTATGCTACTTACAGCTGATTGCTTCTAAAAACAACAGCCAACATTTTTATTTTTTAAACAGTACCAAATGGTATTGATGTAGTATAGGTTGAGATCTGATACTGCTAGTTCCCCTTTATTTCTCACCCTTTTTCATCATTTCCCTTGAGATTTTTGACATCTTGTTCTTACAGATGAATTTTCTTATTATTTTGTCATGGGAGCTTTTCTACCAAGCATCTGTTAATGGGCCAGGTCACAGCTGCAACTGCTCATCTAGGAAGCTGGCAGGGCCAGCCTCAACCTCAACTATGACTTCTTTCCCATTCTCCTTATGCTATAGGGATGACTCAGTTATGACGGTGGCTATGACCAGACAGCCTTGGCCTGTATCTCCCTAGGCTTGTAGGAGCAGCAGATGGGTAGAAGGAATGTAGCTATGGCAATGTGGCTAGTACTACCCTTTGAAGTTGTCTACAATGGGCAGGAGATGATGTCTATGATGAGAGAGGACTTAGCCTCTCTCATCAATGATGAGGTCCTAAGAAATGTACACTCCTGATGGGAAAAGGGATAAACTCATAGCCTTACCATTCATTGTATCTTTTAGACCACCAAACCTTACCCTCTGCCCTCCAGGTGATTCTTCCAATGAACCATATTCCCTGCAGCTGTACCCTAAGGACCCCCAATCCTTGCTGTCTACTCTGCTCTAGTCCACTAAGAACCATTGGACCTTTCCATCCCCTCTTCAGCTGACCCGTCCTATATGTGTTCTTACCCTCGACTGGAATGAGGCTCCTGAAGAACAGGGATCATCTCAGTTTTCAATTTGTACCCCAGAGTGCTTAGCACAGTGGTTGACACACATTGTTGTTGAGTTGCTTTAGTTCTGTTTGACTCTTTGTAACAAAGAGTCTTCGACAAAGATGCTGGGGTCATTTGCCATTTCTTTCTCCAGCTCATTTTACAGATAAGGAACTGAGGCAAACAGGGTTAAGTAAGTGACTTGCCCAGGATCACACAGCTAGTAAGTGTTTAAGGCCAGATTTGAACTCAGGAAGATGAATCTTCCTGACTTTGGGCCCTGCGCTCTATCTAATGTGCCATTTAGCTGCCTGCATAATACATCATAAGTGCTTAATTCATTTATATTACTATCAGTCCAGCTTGAGAAGATGAGCTGCACTGAGCTCTCTCTTCTCGTCTGAGAGATCCACTCAAACAAGGTGTGAGGAATGACCATGAAGATCCAGGGAGTGGAGAAAGGGCATAGGTTCCCAAAAAGAACATTCGTGTTAGGTACAGAAGGTTGTACCAGAATCCTTCTGAGACTCTGACTCTCAGATTCTTTATGTCTAAAATTTTGAGCAGTTTCATGAAGAAGAAACCAAAGACACGAGGAAGAGAATGTCTGCCCAGATTTCATTATGGCAGAGAGAATCATCCTTGGACTGCAAACCTGGCTATGACCTCCTCAGAAGGAGTTTGCATATATCTGACCTGACTTCTTTTCAGAGACACTCAGTAATCAGTACAATGTCATGGGGTATGAGGTGATGCACAGGAAGTAAGACCCATAAAGCTCTGGTCCCATTTCTGCAAGTGACTCCCCATGTGATCGTAGGTAAATCCCTCCCTCCCCCCTGGCCTGTTTCCTCATCTTCAAAATGAAGTTCTAAAGCAAATTATCTATAAAATCCCTGTAAACTCTAAGTTTTTCTGTTCCTTTCCTGTAACTGTGAATCAACACTATAAAATGATGCAATAAGGTTAGCACCAAATATAGAGGGCAAAACTTTTAACCTGGGCTAGGGTCCTAGAAAGAAACAGCTAGCCAGGATTCCAATGGAACAAAGGGAGTCCACACACATAGAACAGAAAGGAGAAGATATTTTCTGAGAGGTGGGAAGAAAGAATAGACATGATAGAGCTAAAAATATAAGTGTGAGTCTATCTGTGGGAGGCCACATACTCAAATGAATACAATGGACTTAGAATCAAGAGATATGGGTTCAAATCCTGACTCTCATATAGATTAGCTGTGTAATCCTGGATCAAACATTTCCTCTCTTGCTTTCCTCATCTATAAAATGAGTATTATAATACTTGCACTACCCACCTTATTGGAGTGCTGTGAGAAGAGTGTTTTGCAAACCTTAAAGCACTATGGAAATATAAGTTCCTGTTGTTTTTGTTGATCTTATAGGTCCTAAAAGGTGGTAAAAAAAAAAAGGTCAGCTATCAATCTGGCTATATGGCCCCTCAGGAGACAAAGCTTAGGGGTCAGATAGAGCAAAAGGGGAAAAAACCCGGCTTCCACTTGGAAACTGGCTGGTGGATCTCTCCAAGAGTACAGCAGGAGGAGAAAATTGGAGCTTAGGGCACTCTGAGCCCCATCTCAATATAACTAACAGCATGGAAGTGGTCCATCATATTTTATGGCATACCCCCTCACCTACTCTCACCAATCTGGACTGCCTGCCATGTCCTAAGCCAAGAGTGGGGAACCTGCGGCCTTGAGGTCTTTGACTTTCACCTTTGACCCTTTCACATTCTTTGAAGTTTGATTGGGTCAAAGGACCTCACTTGAGGACCTAGAGGGCGACATGTGGCCTCAAGGCCGCAGGTTCCCCACCCCTGTCCTAAGCACTTCTTATATTTTTCTGCCTTGGGCCTTTTGCATGTGTTGTTCCCTCTGCGTATAATGCCCTCCCCTACACCATTTCTGTGTATTTAAATCTCATTCCTCTTTCAAGGTTCAGCTAAGTGCTTCCTCTTCCACATTGCTTTGTTTGATTCCCTCCCCCACTAAAGTGCTCTCTCTTTCCTCTGAACCCCAAAAGCACTTTGTACCACTTTTATGTGCATGGCACATTCTATTTTTAATATAGTTATCACCATATTAAACTTATTGAGAGAAAAGACACAGTCTTCTTTATTTCAGTATCTCCCCTAGGGCCTAGCACAGAGTCCTACACGAAATGAGTGCTTTGATAAATTTCAATTAAATGAATAAACGAATGAATTGTAATATGAGTTAGACAAATCAGAAAATCACTCTCTGTAGAACTCTCCTTCTTGTTCCTTGGGGCAAAAAGGGGGTTGTTCCTATTTTTATTCCCATAGTATTTCCTGGTGATGGGAATCTTGCTTCCCTTGAGCCCCTAGCTGTCATTATGTGAATTGGATGGAAGAGATAAAAGAAATGGAGTTGAGATGGTAAGAAGGAAAGAAAGGGTAAAGAGCCATAACTAGGATAGAACATCCAAGGCTTCACTTCCAAGGAAAAACTAAATTTAAAGGAAACCAGGAGCACCATGCTGGAATGCACTTTCTACTCCCAATAATGACACCCCAGTTGAGCTCCTCCCACCCAGTCCTACCCTTGGCATTGGCAGTCTTATACTGAGACACATAACCTCCCCACAATAACCAAACTCTTTCCCAAGCCCACCCTACCCTCTGCCCCCCAGGGCAGTGGCCAGCTCTTCAGTAGCACAGAACCTTTGTGGTTTCCCAAGGGTATTTTCCTCCCTCCCATGGCCACACTCTAGATATCCTTTCCCTCTGTTTCCCTTTTTCCCTCTCCCCTTATTCCACACACACAAAAAAATTCTAGTTATAGGTTGAGGGTGAGAGTGATGAGAAAACAGAAAGTATCCTTTCCAAGCTTCTTTCCTGGGCCCCAGGGGGAGGCCAGACCAAGTATGTCTGTCATAACCAAACTCAAAAGCAAAGGATGCCCTGAAATATAAAAAATGTCTCTTGATAACTCCCTATGGTAGGACAACCACACTCACGCATACACTGTAAGGGAAATCACTGAGAAGACACAGATCTGACAAGGCAGAGACTCTTATACAGAGGACCTTTGCAAGCAAGCAGTATCTGTCTGATACTAACAGTCCAATCCTAATTGCTGAACTGGGAGAAGTTAAGCCCTCTCTTCTCACTCATAGGCCAAGCTATGCTAAGAGGTCACCTTAGACAGGTGAGGAGAGGAATGACAAAGGGTCCAGGTGCCTCACAGGGAGGGCCAACACTAATCTAAGTCACTGTAGGGAAAGAGTCTCAGAAACTATTCAAACCCAAACCAGAAGAGTCTGGATGAGTTTACTGGAAAGCTGGTGGGGCTGAGACTTGAAATTTGAAGACAAGGCTTCAGGAAGCCAGAGGGTGAAGACGTGGGAGGCTGGATGACTTATGGCACCTATTACAAGAAGGAAAAATGAGAGGGATTGATTGGTATCAATTATCAGGGACAAATTGTTGCTGCACACAGTCATGTTAATCACCTCTCTGCTGCAATTCTAGGCAGCGGGATTTTTGACCAATTTGAAAGGTTTATAGCAACAATATGATGCTGATTTATTTCCCCTTAATAAAAAAGTGATCAAGTGAAACCTGCATCTATCATTCTGTTTATCACTCAAGGTGATTTATTAACTAATTATACTTACAGTGGTCTCTTTCTATAAGGGTGGATAATAGAGTGATGCTGTGTTGGTCCAAGGCATCCGTAACACTGGAGTACAGAATGTTTCATCATAAGGCTGAGGCACAAGCAATAAGACCCCCGTGGTGTGGTAAGAAAGCCCTAGTCTAGGAGTCAGGCAAAGTGGGTTCTAATCCCAACGAAGTCAGGCACTCCTGGTCTGCGCAAATTACTTTATTTCTAAGACTCTCTATTTTCTTCTCTATAAAATGGAGTTGTAATTAAGTGATCTCTAAAAATTCCTCCAGCTCTGATATACCAATATCTTTGATTTTCTCCACCAAGATAACCAGAAGGCCTGATGATGACCAGATGTAAGGATACCAAGACTAATGATCGCTTTTGCTTTGTATCCTATACTTTTACTAATGAGACCAAAGATGACATAACTTTATTTAGCAACGAAGTCATGTTGTCGGATCACATTAAGCCTGTGGTAAAATAAAACCTATAAGTCTTTCCACATAAAGTTGCTGCCTGGCCATGTTTTCCTAATCCTCTTCTTGTGTAGTTGATTTTTTGAGCCTAAATTTAGTTCTTGGCATTTATCCCTGTCAAATTTCATCCGCTTGACTTAAGCCTAGTTTTCCAAACTGCTGATCTCTTTAAAAACATTGATTCTGTCATTGATTTTATTAGTTATCCCACCCCGCTTTGAGTTATCCACAAATTTGATCAAAGGTCAAAAAGAACAAAGCCAAAGAAAACTTTGTGATATTGTATCTTGAGGCCAACCTTCTCTGTCCATCCAGCTCTGGAGCCGAACTCACACCAGATCATATTTCTCTATCTTTGCCACTAAAATGTCATGGAAAGACATGGGCATACTTTGGTGCATTGTTTCTCTCTAATATTGCATTTTGATAATATTATCAAAGAATGAAAATGAATGGAGTTAGTTTGGTATAATTCGTTCTTAGTAAACCCTTGCTGGTTCCTACTGATCACTACGTTATTTTCTACTCACAAATAATGATTACTTGACATACTCACATGACCACCAAGCAAAGTGAATTCTTCCTTCTCAGATCTCTCATAGCACCTTACCTGACCAACTCATTTGCACACTCTCTTAGCTGATAGTTATTTGTGTTTATATATTCTCCCTCCTACACACATCATGCTCCTTAAAAGCAGAAGCTATGATGTAGCTACCTGTGACATCTGGTATAGCATCCTACACATAGCAGGTATTTATTAAAGGTTAATTGAATTGGACCAAATTGAATTATTAGATGATCTCCTGAAGGATTTTGTCTAGAATCAACATCATACTCACTGGTTTGTCTTCTTCCAGAATCCATACTTGTCCCTCTTTGAAAACTGATACAATATTTGCCCATCATCCATTTTCTGGATTCTCTAATTCTCTATAATTCCTTAACATTTGCCAAGCACAAGTCTATGGTCTTTTCTGCAAACTCTTTTAATGTCATTCATGAAATGCAATTCATCCAGACTTGGAGATGTGAACTTATTTAAAGCAAAGACAGGCTCTCTTGTACTTTTTCCTCCTAACTTGATGTTCAATTCTCTCTCTGATTGTTTGCCTTCCCTTTATAGTTTGAAAACTACTTTTCCTAACAATAAGATGGAAGCAAAATAGCAGTTCAGTAGTTCTGCCGTCTCTCTTATTAACACTTCCCTATCTTTCATCAGTACTGAGTCTGTCCATGAATGTGCCTTTTCTTAAAAAAAAAAAAAAAAAAAAAACTAGTGGCTTCCAGACACTAGTCTTCAGGCAGCTACCCCAAAGTGGCACAGGAAGAGAGTGCCAAGCCTAGAATCAAGAAGACTGATCTTTCTGAGTTCAAATCTAGAACTTAATCGTTGGATGACCCTGGGCAAGGCATTTAACCCTGTTTGTCTCAGTTTCCTCATCTGCAAAATGAACTAGAGAAGGAAATGACAAACCACTCCAATATCTTTGTCAAGAAAACTCCAAATGGTATCACAAAGAGTAAGACACAACTGAAAATGACTCAATAACTCTATCTGTATGGTCTTAAAGGTCTTACAAGCCCAAACCGTTCTTACTTAATTTCTCCTACTTCCATCTTTGGCTTGTGTTTTTCAAACCTGAGTTCATCTGAAAGCGTCTGGTACAATCACAGCAATTTCTTTAGATACCTTCCCCTTTTTCCTTTTCAGAATTCCCTTTTAAAATGAACAAGGTTCACATTTACAGACTCAGATCATTAAGTCATAATAATCTTTACTTAAAATGTTTTTAAAATTAGATTTCCTAACTGTGCATACCCATTGACCCAGTGATATCACTATTAGACTAATATCCCCAAAAGGAGAAAAATGAATATGGACAAAAATATTTATAGTAGCTATCTTTGTCTGGGATCATTATAATGGCAAATAATTGGAAGCCGAGAGGAACTCATCAACTGAGCAAGGGCTAAACACATTATCATATATTAATGCAGTAGAATATTATTTATTGTGCTGTAAAATATGATGAAAGGGATGGTTTCTGAGAAATCTGGGAAGACTTACATGAATTGATGAAGAATAAAGTGAACAAAACCAAGAAAAAAATTTGTACAGCAGTAACAACATTGTAAGAAGCAAAAAACTTTTAAAGACTCATAGAATACTCATCAATGCAGTGACTAGTCACAATTACAGAGAACCAAGGATTAATCATGCCACCCACCAGGTTATTGCAATATGTTTTCAAAATGTACAAAAGAGGGCAGAAGAAAACCCAAAATCACCAATACAGAAGGACAACTTTAAAAGTAACGTGATGAATTTATTATATGTAAACAGGAAAAAAAGCTGCATATAATAAAGATTTAAAGTTTCTTCTACAACTCTCCTCTAATCTGCTATGTATACAGAAGGGTTCATTTTAAGTTTAGAATTTTTTAAATGAGGAAAAAGTAAAAATAGAACAGGGTAAATGAGAGGCAAGTGGCACTGTGGAAAGAGCCCTGGAAAGAACTACCATGTTAAATTTAATACACACTTTTAAAAACTGCACATAAAATTTCAGAGTTTCAGACAAAATTGTCTATTCTGATCATTTTTTGTTTATTGAAATGTTTATGTTTGTTGACATCTGTTAAGTTTATAATAAAAATATTTTTTTAGAAGCACTAGTTTGAGAGTCAGAGACTTGTGATCTATTCCAGACTCTGCCACTGACTAGTTAGCCATGTGACTTTGACTCAGTTCTTTCTCTTTCTGAACCTCAGTTTCCTTATCTGTAAAATGATGGATTGGGCTAGATCATCTCTAAGGTCCTTACCAACTCTGATCCCTGAGAAATCTATATCTTACTATGCCCACTGTGCCTCCTTTCTTCACTATTGCAAATTCCAGGATAACAAGGTCACTTCCCCAAGGTTTCTATGACTTCTATGCCACCGCTTAAAAGAATATATTTATTTTAAATTTTTTAAAAAATATTTAATCTGAAGTTATTTATGCCTCCTGGCTTTTTTGTAGCTGATCACTAATTATGTTCCCTGAGCTAATGTCTCTCCTGGGGAGAATGAGGGGGTGGTCAGCCACCCAGTTCTGTCCTAAAGGACCTGGTTGTAGCTTGATTAAATAATTACATGGCATATATTGTGTAATCATGTTATCTCAAGGAGAAGGAAACTTCTGAAACAGCATATCACATTTCCCCAGGTCAAGAAAAAGGGGAAAAAAACCAACCCTAGTAATGACATATGTGCCATCCAATATTGCAGGGGGGAAGTGGTACATTTATTCATTTTTTATTTAGTTATATACGTATTTCTTTTCCCTCTCATTGGTCAATAGGCATTTATTAAGACCCTACTATGTGCCACGCACTATGTTAAATGCTGGATTAGAATGTAAGCACCCTGTGAATAGGGATTGTTTCATTCTTTGTATTTATATATGCAGTTCCCAGCATCTATAGGCACTTGACAAATACTTGTTTGGCTCATTGGGGAGTGTGGATGTGTCTGTCTAACAATATCCTATTTCTATTATGTCACTTCTACAAGTGACAGCCAGGAACTTATAAAACTGAGTGAAAAAAGTTTAAATCTAGAAGGAAATGAGAGTCCTTTATGATGGAAAATGCTATCCACATCCAAGAGAAAGGGCTATGGAGCCTGAATGCAGAATAAAGCATACTGTTTTCTCTTTTTTGTTGTTGTTTTTCTTTTTTGTGGTTTTTCCCTTTTGTTCTGATTCTTCTTTCACATGACTAATGTGGAAATAGATTAATATGATTGTACATGTATAGTCTATATCAGATTACTTGCCATCTTGGGGAGAGGGGAAGGGAGGGAGGGAGAAAAATTTGGAGCTCACACACCTGTTCACAAGTCATAGCCTGAAGTTTCTTCCCTGGACTAAAGTTGTTGACCTCAGTATTGCTCTATCTGTTTGGAATTTATCTCAATCAAGTCCCACCTTCTTATTGGGATTACTACCACACAGGGTTAACATAGACAGTTTTGGAAAGAGTCCATTCATTCCCTTCCTGCCCCTCCTGTAATAACAAAACCTTCTTCCATGGACAGTGGCCTCTTGGTGCCTCCTTTTGACTCCAGTTTTCCTCCAGGGTCTGCAGGAAGGTTGTTTCTGGCTAGGTCCCCCAGGCCTTTTGGCGACAGTCACCTCTGTGAGAATCTGATGGCTTCAAAGGGTTTCCCAGACTAAGGTAGAAACAAAATCAAGGAATATGCGCTCCCTCACAGCCATCAGTCACAAATACTAGAGGAAGTTGGGTTGGAGATAGTGGGATTCTGAATCCAGAGCTCAGAGGAGCTAGAATGAGATGTACCTTGGATACTGACTTATTTTATTTGTGCCTTCCAATTTTTCTCACAAATACACTCCATTTCTATCCTGCTCTACTCCAAGTCACAGACTTCTCCAAGGATCACAGAATTTAGAGCCAGCAGGGGCCTTACAGACCATCTGGTCTATTTCCTATTTTTTATAGATAAAGAAAAGAAGACCCAGAGAGGGCAACTTCCTTTTCCCAAGGTCACACAGGTGGTAGAATCCCAACTCTCCTGCACTCTCTTCCTTCTCCTTTCTTTCTCCTATCTCCTTTTATCCATTTCTTCCTCTCATCCTACTCCCCTTTATGACCTGTCCTCTTCTTCTCTGTGTTCTTTTTCCTAGGTCCTCTGCCCAAACAAGGCCTAGATTTTACCTCAGAAGACCTGAGATCAAATCAAATCTCTGTAATTTGCTATCTTTGTAACTTTGAATGGACAGCTAGGTGGTGAAATAGATAGAGCACTAGGCCTGAGTCAGAAAGACGCATCTTCCTGATTTCAAATCTGACCTCAAACACTTATTAGCTGTGCGATCCTATGCAAGTCATTTAATCCTGTTTGCCTCAGTTTCCTCATCTGTCAAATGAACTGGAGAAGAATATGGCAAACCACCCCAGTGTCTTTGCCAAGAAAACCCCAAATGGGGTCACAAAGAGTCAGATACAACTGAGATGACTGAAAAACAACAATCTTGGGTTGTTTTTCACTTTCTTCCCTGGGCCTTGGTTTCCTCATCTGTAAAATAAGGGAATTGGACTAGATGATCTTTAAGGTCCCTTCCAGCTCTAAGTCTCTACAAGCAGCAGAACCAAAAAAAGTAAACCCAAGTTCTTTAACTCTAAATGTAAGGCACTTCCCACTATGCCACACCCCTTCTCTTTGTGGCCAGTATATATACTCATGGCAACCATGTTACCCTAACACCCATATTTCAAGTACCGATACCCTACAGGGCCACTCTTGGCCCTACAGCCACTCAAATTGATTCATCAATTCCATTCAGTTCAATAATCATTGACATATTTATATGTATTTATTTATTATTATGTGTTATTGTATATTTATACATATGTATTTTATCATATATTTATCATGTTTTATTTGTTTATATAATTTTATGATATTTTATATTATTTATTATACATTTACATTATATTTACTTGATAATATATTTAAATTATATTTTTTATTTTATGTATGTGTATATTACCAATCATTTCTATATTACAACAAACACTCCAAAGCTCAATCACTGCCAGCAGCAAGGAAGGAAAGCTGAAGGGAACCTCTTTTCTGACTGGTCTCCTTGAACAATGGCTTTCATTTTTGCTCCCTTTCTCACCCAACTGAGGAGCAAGGGGTGGTAAGGGAGCTCTGGGGTTGGAATGAAGCATTTCATGCACCATCCCTAAGCTCACTGACCCTAAAACAAGCCACCTTCATATCAGTAAAACGGGCATTTGACCAGAAATGATGGTTTAAAATCCCTCTGGTTACTCTCATTACTTTTTATCTTGGCTGAAGCAGCAGGGGTAGTGCAGGAAAGGGGAGAAAGAAAAAGAGGGACACTTTCATTGAAATAAATCACTTTCAGGGAAAGAAGAAGTCACCTTACTCTCTAAGAAAGAACCACAAATATGATTTCCTCACATATAGTCATGAGAACATCAGTACTTTTTTGATTTCACCACAGACTGCATTACCCCAAGTGTGACATCAGAAATGAGAATGGTGCCACACAGTGCTGACCTAGGACCTGTAGAGAATTTAAGCGAGAAAAGAGTTGAATCCATGCTCTCAGACCATTCCTACTCAAGGTCAATACAAACAGTTGAAAAGGAAAGAATTCAATCACCTGGTTATTTTGCGTCTGTTATCTTCCCCTAAAAAGAGTTTCATTAAAAAATGTTTTAGGGGGGCAGAGCCAAGATGGCGGAGTAGAAAGACGCACATACACATAGCTCCTAACCCACAACCCATAGAACAAATACAAAGAAGTAACTCACGGCGAATTCTGCACCCAGAGGCCACAGAACATTGGAGCGAGGGAGATTGCTGTTCTGGAGAGACCTGCAAACCTCTCGCAAAAGGTCCTTCACGCAGCAGACTGGGCGCCGGGACTGGGAGCTGAGTACAGCCCTGCCGCGGCTGCGGCACAGAGAGAAACAGATCCGAGCAGGCTTCAGGGACGGGATCTCCAGCAGCCGCACAAGTCCCTCCACCCACAGGTGACAGGGGTCAGTGAGAGAGTCTCTTTGGCGGGTCAAGGGGGGAGTGGGGTGCCCCCATGGCTCGGGCCCCCTTGGGAGACAGAAGCTGAGGGGAGGCGGCAGACCGGAGCTCCCCAAGCAGGCAGGAGCCTGGATCCATTGTTGAAGGTCTGTGCATAAACCCCCTGAGGGAACTGAGCCTGAGAGGCGGCCCTGCCCCAACCTTAGCACATGAACTTAATTCTCACACTGAATAGCAGCCCTGCCCCCGCCAAAAGCCCTGAGGCTGGAAGCAGCATTTGAATCTCAGACCCCAAACGCTGGCTGGGAGGATCAGGAGGCGAGGTGGGTGTGAGGAGAACATTCAGAGGTCAAGTCACTGGCTGGGAAAATGCCCAGAAAAGGGAAAAGAAATAAGACTATAGAAGGTTACTTTCTTGGTGAACAGGCATTTCCTCCCTTCCTTTCTGATGAGGAAGAACAATGCTTACCATCAGGCAAAGACACAGAAATCAAGGCTTCTGTGCCCCAGCCCACCCAATGGGCTCAGGCCATGGAAGAGCTCAAAAAGAATTTTGAAAATCAAATTAGAGAGGTGGAGGAAAAGCTGGGAAGAGAAATGAGAGACATGAAGTCAAAGCATGAACAGCAAATCAGCTCCCTGTTAAAGGAGACCCAAAAAAATGTTGAAGAAAATAACACCTTGAAAACTAGCCTAACTCAATTGGCAAAAGAGGTTCAAAAAGCCAATGAGGAGAAGAATGCTTTCAAAAGCAGAATTAGCCAAATGGAAAAGGAGGTTCAAAAGCTCACTGAAGAAAATAGTTCTTTCAAAATTAGAATGGCACAGATGGAGGCTAAGGACTTTATGAGAAAGCAAGAAATCACAGAACAAAGCCAGAAGAATGGAAAAATGAAAGATAATGTGAAATATCTCATTGGAAAAACAACTGACCTGGAAAATAGATCCAGGAGAGACAATTTAAAAATTATGGGACTACCTGAAAACCATGATCAAAAGAAGAGCCTAGACATCACCTTTCATGAAATTATCAAGGAAAACTGCCCTGAGATTCTAGAACCAGAGGGCAAAATAAATATTCAAGGAATCCATAGAACACCGCATGAAAGAGATCCAAAAAGAGAAACTCCTAGGAACATTGTGGCCAAATTCCAGAGTTCCCTGGTCAAGGAGAAAATATTGCAAGCAGCTAGAAAGAAACAATTCAAGTATTGTGGAAATACAATCAGGATAACACAAGATCTAGCAGCTTCTACATTAAGGGATCGAAGGGCATGGAATAGGATATTCCAGAAGTCAAAGGAACTAGGACTAAAACCAAGAATCACCTACCCAGCAAAACTGAGTATAATACTTCAGGGGAAAAATTGGTCTTTCAATGAAATAGAGAATTTTCAAGCATTCTTGATGAAAAGACCAGAGCTGAAAAGAAAATTTGACTTTCAAACACAAAAATGAAGAGAACCATGAAAAGGTGAACAGCAAGGAGAAGTCATAAGGGACTTACTAAAGTTGAACTGTTTACATTCCTACATGGAAAGACAATATTTGTAAGTCTTGAAACATTTCAGTATCTGGGTACTGGGTGGGATTACACACACACACATGCACACACGCACACATACATAGAGACAGAGTGCACAGAGTGAATTGAAGAGGATGGGATCATATCTTTAAAAAAAAATGAAATCAAGCAGTGAGAGAGAAAGATATCGGAAGGAGAAAGGGAGAGATTGAATGGGGCAAATTATCTCTCATAAAAGAGGCAAGCAAAAGACTCATTAGTGGAGGGATAAAGAGGAGAGGTGAGAGAAAAACATGAAGTCTACTCTCATCACATTCCACTAAAGGAAAGAATAAAATGCACACTCATTTTGGTATGAAAACCTATCTTACAATACAGGAAAGTGGGGGATAAGGGGATAAGCAGGGTCGGGGGGGATGATAGAAGGGAGGGCATGGGGAGGAGAGGGCAATTTGAGGTCGACACTCATGGGGAGGGATAGGATCAAAAGAGAATAGAAGTAATGGGGGACAGGATAGGATGGAGGGAAATATAGTTAGTCCTATACAACACAACTATTATGGAAGTCATTTGCAAAACTACACAGATTTGGCCTATATTGAATTGCTTGCCTTCCAAAGGGAAGGGGTGGAGAGGGAGGGAGGTAAAGAAGTTGGAACTCAAAGTGTTAGGATCAACTGTCGAGTAATGTTCTTGCCACTAGGAAATAAGAAATACAGGTAAAGGGGTATAGAAAGCTATCTGGCCCTACAGGACAAAAGAGAAGACGGAGACAAGGGCAGAGAGGGATGATAGAAGAGAGAGCAGATGGGTCATAGGGGCAATTAGAATGCTTGGGGTTTGGGAGGGGAGGGGAGAAAAGGGGAGAAAATTTGTAACCCAAAATTTTGTGAAAATGAATGTTAAAAGTTAAATTAAAAAAATTTTAAAAAATTTAAAAAAAAATAAAAAAAAAACAAAGAAAAAAATGTTTTAAATAAAATGATCAACTTGGACAAATCGAAGTGAATAAAGTGGAGAAGCAGACGGGCTAATGAGGAGTTAAATCTGAGTCTCTGGGTCCAAACTCATTAGGCCAATTCCTCTGGCTCATATCAATATACCACTTCATTCACATGGCTGCTCTCCCTGTTACCTATGGGCAGCATGGCCTGATCAATCTCATTACAATGAAGCCCAAATTCATTAATAATGATTAGCCTCTTATTGTAAAGGGTTGTGTAATCAAAGGGCCATTAAAATAAAGTGCTAGGGAGGAGAGAGAAGGGGAAAGAGGGAGGAGAGAGGAGAAGAAAAGGAGAGGACCACAGGATTTTTGAGTTGGAAGAAGCCTAAGGAATCATATAATAGGGAGCCCTCTCACTGTACAAAAGAGGAAACTGAGGCAGTGAAACAGGAGATCACTTTTCTAAAATCATACAGGTAAGTAACAGAACCAGGATCCCAAGCTCTTTGAAAGAAAAGAGGAGAAGGCATGAAGAAGATGAGAAAGAAGAAAAAGATGAAGTAGGGAAGGAGAGGGGGTGATGGGAAAGAGAAGAGGAAAAAAAGTGTGGAGGGAGAAAAGAGTGTGGGAGAAATGGATTACTAAGCCAGTAGGTTAGGGGAATGGTGTAGATATGGTTTACTTTGATTTAGGTAAGATTTTTTTCAAGTTTAATCTGCATTATTAACATTTTCTCTACCACTTTCTTTTTATAATTCAGTTTTATTTTATTTTCAGTTCTGAATTCTCTCTCTCCCCACCCTGACCCCTACCCATTGAGAAGGGAAGGAAAATAAAACCAATGAAAAATATCTATAACCATGCAAAACAAATTCCTTCATTAGCCATGGGAAAAGAGGAAGGAAGGAAAGAAGGAAGGAAGGAAGGGAGGGAGGGATGGAGGGAGGGAGGGAGGGAGGAAGGAAGGAAAAGAAGAAAACATTTTCCATCTGTATTGAGTCTTTCAGCTCTCAATCTGGAGATGGAGAACATATTTTATCATGAGTCTTTGGGGATTGTGGAGGGTCATTTGTATTGATCAAAGTTCCTAAGTCTTTCAAAGTTCATTATCTTTACAATATTACTTTTATTTTGTAGATTGTTCTCCTAGTTCTGCTCAAGTAACTCTGCATCAATCCATATAGGTCTTCCCAGGCTTTTCTGAAACTTTCCCCTTCATCATTTCTTATACTTCTATAGCACAATAGTATTCTATCACATTAATGTACCATAACTTGCTCACCCCATTCTCCAATGGATAGGCATCCCCCATTTTCCAATCCTTTGCCACCACAAAAAGCTTTAGCTGCAGTTAGATGACCAGACTCAAAGAGCAATTGTTGATAGTTCAATGCCAACATGGAAAAGTGGTTCCGGTGGCATGCCTATCCTTTGCTGTCTAGCGTTTTTATCAATGATCTGCTCATTAAATTTGCAAAAGTGACATAAAATACAGAGGGATAGCTAACACAACGGATGACTAAGTCAAGAATCAAAAAAAACTTTAATGCACTCGAACCTTGGACTAACCTAATGGGATGAAATTCAATAGGGATAAAGGGACAAATGTAGAATTTTATGCTTGAGGACAAAATCAAATTCAAAAGTATAAGATGGGAGAGGCATAGTTAGCAGTTTGCCTGAAAAGGATCTGGAGTGTGTGTGTGTGTGTGTGTGTGTGTGTGTGTGTGTGTGTGTGTGTGTGTGTGTGTGTGTGTGTTTAGCTAGCTCAATGTGATGTGGCAGTCCCAAAAAACTCATGTAATGTTGAGTTGCAATGAAAGAGACATAGTAGCTTCCAGCAATGAGAAGAGAATAGGCGCTCTGATCTCTACCCTCATCAGATCTCATCTGGAGTATCAAGCTCAGTTCTGAATGCCAGAATCTTAAGAAGGATGTGGATAGGCTGAAGAATGTCCAAAGAGGAGAAACCAGGATGGTGAAGGGCCTTTTCATTTTGCCTCAGAGGACAGAACTGAGAGCAATGGGCAGAAGCTGCAAAGAGGCAAATTTAGATTATCTAAAATTACAGCTGGCCAAAAGAGGAATTGGTGGTAACTAGATGGCGTAGTAGATACAGTGCCAGGACTGGAATCAGAAAGACACATAATTCATGAGTTCAAATCCAGCCTCAGAAGTTTGCTAGCTATATGACCTTGGGCAAGTCACTTAACTCACTTTGCTTCAATTTCCCCATCTGTAAAATGGACTGCAGAAGGAAATGGCAAACCACTTCTTTGCCAAGAAAACCCCAAATGGGGTCACAAAGAGTAGGACACAAGTGGAAAACAACTGAACAACAACAAAAGTGGAATAATAAGCTGCTTGAGCAGAGCTGGGATTGCCTTCTTTGGAAACCTTAAAGGCTAAATGAACACTTTCCAGGTACATCATAGTGGAAATTTCTTTCCATTATGGGCTGGACCAAGTGGCCACTAAGGCTCCTTACAACTCTCAAATGCTGTGATCCCATGATTCATTGACTGTTCATGATAGAAAAGGTCAAGCAGGGGTAAGGAATGGATGCTCCTTTATTAGAAGAAGGGCCTTTTCTAGTCTGGGCTAAGTAAAAATTTGATTTCTTGAGCCCTTCACACATGTTCCCAGCTGTATGTTTGGACGCCCTGTAGGAGATACACAAGAAAAATGCCAAATGACCTTGCCCTCAGAGAACTTATATTCTAATTATAAAAAAAAAAAAGAAAGTTAGCAGAAATGAGACTGGACACAGTACCTTGCATAGTTCTGTGTGCAACTGCCTGAGTGTCCTCAGGCACAGGACACTTTGGGGGTTCCAGAAAGGCAGATCAACGTGGACTGGGGTAGACAGGGAAGATTTCCTGGAAAGGGAGCAACTTGGTTTTGAGTCGTAAAGGATAGGTAAAATTTGAATAGTCACAGGATGAGGAAGAGGAGGCAAAAGTGCAGAGGAAAGAATGAGCTCGACTTGTAAGGAAGTCTCTTCTAGGTCCTCACGTGTGGCTTTTTGACTGAGTCCAAGTTTTACAGAACAGATCCTTTTATTAAGGGGGTTTGTTCTATGAAGTTTGGATTCAGTCAAAGGGCTGAACTTGAGGCCCCAGAGGGCTACATGTGGTTCCCTACCCCTGGTTCAGACCCGTGATTTATTTTATAGGAGTGCAGAACTTCTAGTAATGAGATTCCCACTGCTGAAGTAAAGCAACTTATAGTCTGAGAGAGTTACCTAGAACATTGAGAGACTGCTACAGGCCACATGACCAGTATGTTCCAGAGGTGCTTTCTCAGCCCAGGTCTTCCTGACTCCCGGGCCATCTCACTAAGCAACACTGCCTGAAATTCATAGGTGATCACAGGATCACTGGTTCAGAGCTGAAGGGAACCCTTGTTTTACAGATGCAGAAACTGAGGCCTAGAGAGTTGAAATTGCTTATGCAAAGTGACATAGCTAAGAAGTGGAAAAGTTGGGAATTTGAACCTAGTCTTTCTAACTCCAAATCCAGTATTCTTTCCCCTACACCATGCTGCCTTGATCATATATTGATTTCATATGCATTTAATTTAATCTATTTTCCAAAACAACTCTAGTTCCAAAACATGTAGATCCAGGTTCACCTTTGAAGCTTCAATTAATCCCCCTTATGCCTCTTTTTTCTTTTGTCCTTACACACATAACTCTGGGAACTTCTAAGGTCTAGGTATTCCATGGTTCACCATACTAAGAGAGTAAGGATCAACATGGAAACAATAAAATGTTTATTCAAAACACAAATGGGAGTAGAAGGCAATCCCTAACTACCCTACTCCCACTGAGTAGTACCTCATTCATCTACCCTCCCCAGCAGAGCAATAAGAGCTCCCCAAACTTAGGACTCCACTAAGAAAGTCATATCTCCAGGATTCTTCCCCTCCTGGAAGCAGCCATTGCTTTCCCTTCTTCCAGATGCCTCTTGGATCTCTTCCTCCCTCTGCCCAGAAATCTGTCTCTTTTTACTAACTGACAGTATTATCATGAGAAATAGCTTCCTTGTTCTTCCCCAATGAATGTTAGCCTTCTAGTCCCAGGCATCTTGGGAAATGTAGTCCTTTCCCTATCTGGCATGCCAGTTATGTGATATTACACATTTGGACACATGCATACATTCTATATAGACAATACACATTGGCGTATATGTGTATTTGCGTAAATATAACAAATATCTAATTTTGCACTTTAAAAACATAATAGGGATTCTCTAATATTTGCACAGGTCCAGCATGAGCTATGGGAGTACACATCTTCTCAGATGAAGTATCATATTGACAAAGTATTATAGAAGTGAGGGTGAGTGGGTCTATCACTCACATTTAGAGAGTTAGAAAACACTTCTCCTTACTCATTTGTAACTTTCTGATAGCTTCTCCTCCTCTCCTGCTGAAGCAGCATGTTTGAGCAAAAGTCACTCCCTGCATCCACATACCTGCAAAGTCAGCGGGAGGACTGAAGAATTTGTCCAGATTATTCTTGCCCCGGAACCCTGTGCTCATATATCTAGTCAGTGAGCCCCAAATGCTCTTTCCATTTAGATTTTTTGGATAATTGATGCCCTTTCCTCTTCCCTTTATCTAAAAGGATGGGCCTTTGCCCAGAAAGATGTGTATGGTCAACAGTCCAGAGACCCTGAGTTCCAGGGCAGTTTTTACTGCTCCTTACCTCCAGCTTCCTAGCCTTTCTTTCCACATTGTACAATCCTGTGAATCCATAAGCCCTAGACTTTGTGCACCATGGAATCTCCTCTGCCCCTGTCCATTCCTGGACCTAGTCTGGGAAGGGAGTAAATGTGGGTAAGCAATCTTCCAGCTGGGCTACTCAGAGCAGAGACACCAGACATGGCCTAACCAGGTACTGGGGTACTGGGCTCCCTGCTGAATGTCTAGTTGGTTGGCAACAGGTGTCACTCATTTGCAGTGGTAAATTAGCCTGGTAGTAGATACCATATCCTTGGACAGGATAGAGCAAAGGCCCTTCCTACCTGCCCATCTCTCCAAGACATCACTATCCTCGCTTCTCATTCATCCTTTCCACAGACCATCCCAAACTGCCAAACCTGACAACAGACAGCAATTTCTAGATTCAAGAGTTACCCCTTCTGAAGGAACTTGACTTCCTCCTGTATCATGAATTCTTAATCTTTGTTGTGTCATGAATTCCTCTGGTGATCTGGTGAAGCCTATACACACTTTCTCATTTTTTAAATGCATAAAAAATAAAATGAAATAAGAGAATTACAAAGAAAGCCAGTTTCATTGAAATGCAGATATTGATAGCCTATATCACATTGCATATTGTCTTGGGGAAGGGGGATGGGGGGAAGGGAGAAAAAAATTGAAACTCAAAATCTTATAAAAGTGAATGTTGAAATCTAAAAAAAATTAAATTAAAAAAGAAATACAGATACTGATTAAAAATGTATGGATCATAGTCTAAGAATCCTTGTCCCATATAGTTGCAACCCCCTCTGGCTTTCCTAAAACTGAAGGACCCAATTTTGCCCCACTTCATCAGTATTTGATTGAGCCAAATCTAGCATTTCTTCTTTTTTTATATAACAACTAAATTGGGTGGCTGGGAATGGAGAAATCACATCTTCTCTGTAATTTTATATTTTAAGTGTCCAGGAGACAGGATTAAACTCAAGCTAGGGCTACTCTCCCAGTGAAAGAGTCAGACTGTGAGATGGGATGCTCAGTCAGGGAAGGAAAGGCCAAGGAGGTCAGCAGCTCATGGATGAATCTCTCCAGTATCTTGTCCCAGAGCCAACAGAAATCCCCTGACACAGAGGAGAGCTGGCTCCTGTTCATCTCCCTTTTTCCACCACCATTGCCCACCCTCTACCTAGATTCAGAGGTACCTTCATAGTCAGAGACCTGACACTCTCCAATTTCATAAAGTAAAACATCCAGGCTTCCAAGAGGCCTTCAGGGCTCTAGAGGCAAGCCAGTAGCCTAAAGTATTTGTGGTTTCTGAAAGAACATAATCTTCAGGAGAACGAGAAGTATCAAAGAGAAGAGGGAGAAAGGATTTGTTTTAAGTGGCCTCCTGCTCTTGTGAGTTTCCCTGATATGAGGTATGAGCTTCCCTGATGTTATCAGACAGGTACCTTTGGTGCCCTAGGGTATTTTTGCTCTAGGAAATGGCCCTTTCCTAGCATCTCTGGAGGACTGTCTTAATAGCAAATCAAACAATAAAATAAAATATATTTTTAAAAAACAGTAAATCAACTTCTCTCCTTCATTCTGTTCATCAGCCTATAAGAGCTGCCCGGAACTTTCAACAATGCTGCCCCCACCCCCAGCCAGTCCTGCCAAATACAGGATGGAGAACTGTAACTCCCAGGCTCCTCCAATCTTTAAGCTGCTCCAGCTGAACTGCCCTGCCTCTCACCACCTTCAAGCCTAGGAGCCCCTCCCAGATGCCAACTTCCCAGGATGTGGTCAAGTTGGTGGCAGCATCCCCAGGGCAACCATAGCTGGACCCCACCCAAACTCAGAATTGGAGGACTAGAAGGGAAACATCTGGTCAGGTTCAAGGCCTTTTGTCCAGTCACACCCAGAGGTGACCAGTATTGAGGCTAGAAATCCGGACAATAATAAACAGTAAAGTCAGAAAGCAGTTGACTTCTCTTCCCTTTTGGTAACCATAGAATGAACAGCTCTGGCTGTTGCCAGAGCTAGGGTTACATAGGCAATATTTATCATGATAAAGAGATAATAGGGGAACAAGATGACCAGCCACCAGAGATTCAATTCAATTCAATAAATAGTAAGAGCCTGTCCTCTGTGCTAAGCATTATAATCACAAAGGTAAAAATAACATCAACCACAACGAACAGCCCCTGCCCTGAAGGAGCTTACCCTCTGCCAGGAGACACTAAGTACAGACAAAAAAGTAAATACAAAATAATTTGAAGAAGAAGTAATGGTATGTAAAGAGCTTCAAGAAGCCATAACACCACAGCTAATTCTTGGAAGAAGTTAAGGATTCTGGGGGGGGGAGACTAGGGGTGCTGGGTGGGGGGGATTAGGAGAGACTGCATCCAAACATGGATCCCAGAGATGGAAATGGAATGCCAAGTTTACCAATATTTCATCTGATCCTCACAACAACCCTAGAAGATAGGGACTATTATTATCCTTATTTTAAAGATGGAGAAACTGAGGTTAAATGACTTGCCCAGGGTCATATAGCTATTATCTGGGGCTGAATTTGAACTCATATCCTCCTGACTCCAGACCCAGTGCTCTATCCACTATATCACCTATTTGTCTTTTCTCCTAACAGAAGAAAGAGCAGATTTATTCTGGGTGGCCCATGAAGAGAAAACTAGGACAATAGAGTAGAAGTTATAAGCATTTCAATATAAGAAATAACTTCTTAACAAGTAGAGTTAACCAGTTACCTTGTGAAGTAATGAGCTTCCTATCAGTGGAAGTATTTGAGTAGAATCTGGATATCCACCTGTCAGGGAGAATTCATGGATTAAGTAAGGGGTAGGATGAGCTACCTTTTCCCTTCTAACTCTAATTTTCTCAAATTCTAATCTATGACTTTAATTATTAGCTCTTGCCAAGTATAACTGTTGGCTTTCAAAAAGGGAGTTGATTCTCTTAAGTTTGAAGGGTTTAGCTAAAGTGAATGTTTAAATGTCAATGTGTTGTTTGACCATAGAGTCCTCAGGAAATAGTTCTGCTTGCATCAGCAGAACCTCAAATGTCTAGGTTGGGCCAAAGCTACACACACGCACACACACACACACACACACACACACACACACACACACACACACACACACACACCAGGACTCCTGGAAGGAGAAGAGAATCCCCTGAACTCCTATAGTATGATGGGGGCTGCATGGCCAGTAGCTATGCCAGGAGCAGAACAGAAGTCTGCACACATTTATCAGTCTTCCCAAGGCCTTTGAGACTGTCAATAATGAGGGCTTGTGGAAGATCACGGCAAAATCTGGTTGTCAGGAGAAGTTCACCAGTAACATACGCTAATTTCATGGCGGCATACTTGCCTGGGTTCTGGATAATGGACAATGCTCTCCTCTTGCACTTTCCCAGTCACTAATGGAGTGAAGCAGGCTTGTGTGCTTGCTCCCAAGCTTTTTGGCATGATGTTTTAAGTGATGCTGTCTGACACCTTCAGTAAGGATGGAAACAGCAGCAAAACCAGCTACCACACTGACAGTAAATTACATAATTTGAAAAGACTATAAGGCAAGACTAAAGCATAGGGAGAGTTGGTGCACAAGTTTTTGTTTGCTGATGATTGTGCGCTCAGTGCTGCCTCTGAGACTAATGCAGCAAAGTATGGATCGATTCTCTAACCACATGTGCTAATTTTGGGCTTACAATTAATTCCAAGAAAACAGAGGTTCTTCCCCAGCCAACATACATACATACATACATACATACATGGAACCATCGATTACAGCAAACGGCAGTATATTTTCTAAGGATGTACATATAGATGATGAGGCTGACACACACATTGCTAGAGCTAGCTCAGTGTTGGGAGGTTCCAAAGGAAGTGTGAGAGAGAAGTCTTGAGCTGCCTACCATATTGAAGGTCTACAGAGCCAGTGTGTTGACCTCATTGTTATATGCCAGTGAAACCTGGACAATATACCAGCACCATGCCAGGAAATTGAATTGCTTCCATTTGAATTGTCTTAGGAAGATTCTGAAGATCACCTGACAAGATAAGGTACCAGACACAGGGTTTTTTTCAAGCTGAACTACTAAGCATTCAAACTCTACTACAGAGAGCACAACTCCAGTGGGCTGGCCACATTGTTTGAATGCCAAACCCTAAAAGACTATTTTACAGAGAATTCTCACATGGAGGTCAGAAGAAGAAATACAGAGACACTCTCAAGATGTCGCAGAAGGACTTTGGAATCTATTGGGAGACACAGGAGACACTGGGACAAGACCACCCAGCACAGTGTGACTGCACCGAAAAAGGCATTATGCTCTATGAGCACAGCAGAATTGCAGTAGCTTAAAAGAAATGTGAGATGCATGAATTTAGAGACATCTCCATTTCAAATGTTCACAAGGACTATTTGTGCTCAACTTGTAGTAGAGCCTTCTGAGATCATATTGGCCTGAGCAGCCATAGTCAGACACACTGTACCTAGACCCCAACATAATGATGCCACTTTGGTCCTGTTCCAGCACAAAGGATAACAACCAAACTAGCAATGCCTTCAGACGCAGCAAACAGAAGGGTGAAGGTATTTATGAAGGAGCCTCATGAGGCTATTGACGATAGCAGCCCAGGGACAACTTCTTTCCCATCAAGGTAACAAGTAAGCATCACCAAGAGGCTAGGGGAGCCTCTGCTACTCTGAGTCCAGGTTATGGGTACAGAGAGAACCTCTGAGCATTCATCCCCACTGTTTGAATAGATTGAGTCCATCACAGAGAAGGACAAAGCCAGAGGGGACCTTAGAAGGTAGAATATCAGAGCAAGGGGGGGAAAATCTTAGTCTCTTTATTTTATAGAAAAGGAAATCAAGGCTCAGAGAGCCTTGCTAACTAACTAACCCTAGGCAAACCCCATTTGCCCATCCTATAACTGGGTCCGCTCTTTCTTCCCTGCTTCCACTCTATTAGATAGACATCTCCCAAGACAAAAGTCAGGAGGCTGTGAAACCCCTATAACTTTATGGGGCCATGCTGGCTGGGGCTGACCCCAAAAGAAAGAGGTACCTAGCTCTGGCCACAGAGTTCAAAGCCCTTGAGCACAGAGATGGGCCAGAGAGAAAAAAAAAATTCCCTATTTCATGTTTCTCCCTTTTATCCCAATATGTTTCAAAGAAACCCCTGCTGAATTCTTTCTAGACCACATAGTCCCTTCTTTGTTATTTGAGGCCAGGGAGCTCTGGTCTGCTCAGCCCCTAACCCAGAGCCAGGTGGACAGCCAGGCTATTGGAAAGAGCAATAGCGCCACCTAGTGTGGGCAGCTGGATACAAGAGTCCCAGTGGTCAGTGCGTAGATTTTAGACTTAGGAGGTACCTTAAAGCTTCTCTAGGCCAACCCCCTCATTTTCAGAGGAGGAAAGTGAGATTCAGAGGGGCTGTGCCTTGCCTGATCTCACATAACTGGTAAATAGAAGAGTCAGAATGTGAACATAGATTCACCTGACTCAATTTTAAGTGTACAAGTCCCCTGGGGAGGGAGTTCCATGGCAGTATGGGATAAACCCAGAGGGACAAAGACTATATATGCTGGTGCAATATGTGACGTGAAGGACACCTCCTTTAACAAAAGGGGTCCTTTAGTGTCCTGTCAAAGCAGGAACTGAAATTCATCAGTGTTTTTCTTTGTAAAAGACATCTTTGGTGCTCTGATCCCATGGGTAAATGAATAAATGAAGGCATTCATTAAGTCTTTACTATATGCTATACTGGGGCAGCTAGGTGGCACAATGGCAGAGTACCAGACCTGGAGTCAGGAAGACTCATCTTCCTAAGTTCAAATCCAGCTTCAGACACTTACCAGGTGTGCGACTCTGGACAAGTCACTTTAGCCTGTTTGAGCTGGAGAAGAAAATGGCAAACCACTCCAAAGCTTTGGCAAGAAAACCCCAAATAGAGTCATGAAGAGTCAGACACAACCGAAACTGCTGATCAGTAACAACGTACCAAGCATTGTGCTAAGCACTAAAAACGCAGACAGAAAAAAGAAGACAGCCTACTCTCACGAAGTTCACATTCTGTTTGAGAGATAATGCATATAGGACAGTTCAGTTGCAGGACTGCCTACCATTCCAAGGTGAGAGATGAAAGCTTAGAGTCAGTAATATTACAGGGCAAGAGTGAGCAGACCATGACCCATAGGACAAATCCAGTCATCCACCTGTTATCTATGGTCAGTGAGCAAAGAACAGTTTTTATATTTTATTTTAAAATGTAAAAACCATTCTTAGCTCATGTACATAAACAGGATTTGACTGTCAGGCCTGTGTAGGGGGACCCTGAGGGTGGGATGGTGGAGGAGGGAAAGCACTGAGGATAAATTCCGCCAATGCCCCCACTGTGCCTGAACATATTTCTGGCACCAGAACCTGGCAACCAGTCCAGCCAAGGGCCCAGAAGTCAGTCAGTCAATAAGACTTATTAAGTATGTGCTAGTGCCAGGCATTGCTCTAAGCTCTGAGGATGCAAAGAAAGACAAAAGATGGCCCCTGCCTTCAAGGAGCTCACAATCTAATGGGGAAGATGACAAGCAAACAAATATGTCCAAAAACTCTATATACAGGATAAATGCGAAATAATTAAGAAAAGGAAACCACTAGAGTTGAGAAGGATTGAGAAAGGGAAGGTGGAAATTTAGTTGGGATTTGAAGGAAGTCAGGGATGCCAAGAGGCAGGAGTGAGGAAGGAAAACATTCCAGTCACGAGGAATAGCCAGAGAAGGAAAGTCTTGTTCACGGAACAGCAAAGAGATCTGTGTTACTATTCAGAAGAGTGAGGGGTGGGGAGGGGGTTGTAAGGTGTAAGAAGGCTTGAAGGGTAGGAAGGTTAGGGAGGGGGTAGGTTATGAAGGGCTTTGAATGTCAAACAGAGAATTTCCTATTTGATCCTGGAAGCGTTAGGGAGCCACTGGAATTTATTGAGTATGATGGTGACATGGTCGAATTCAAAACCACTCAGAAAGTAAACGGAGCATGTCTTCACAAGAGAACAATCCTCCACAGTCCAATGTGTACATTCCTTCATTACTCTGAACCTTAGTTTCCTCATTTTCTCCCCATAGCTCAGACTCTCTTACAGTAATCCTCTAGACACACACACACATACATACATGCACATATATATATATATACACATACATATACATATACACAGAAGAACTGTATCCATTCTTAGGATCAGAAAGTACCCATTGTAGCACAAACATCTCCATTCAGATCTTGTAGGAATCTTCCTTCTCTTCGCCTCTACCCTGACCAGGTATTTTCCCTCTTTTTCCATTGAGACGTTGTCTAAAGTTTGATATCTAGGATTTCCTGATGTAGAGTCTGAAGACCAATAAACAAGAAACAATTGAAGTATTACCTCATTAATACAGACTCACACAATGTCTGAACTAAAACATAGAACCTTAGAGCAGAAGTGGGGAACCTATGGCCTCAAGACCACATGTGGTCCTATAGATCCTCAAGTACCGCCCTTCGACAGAATCCAGACTTCACAGAACAAATTCCACATAGGAAGACAGCATGGGGCAATGGACAAGGTCAAGGCTCTGCAGTCTAATTTCAAACCCTGCCTCTGATACCTACTGCCTGTGAGTAAGTAGTACTTGCCCTGGGCAACGACCCTGACCTTTGTTTCCCTCATCTATAAATTGAGAAGGTTAGACTAGCCAACCTCAAAATTCATGTCTATTTCTAGATTCTGTCCCAGGATCTGAGATGAAAAGGCAAAAATGAGGTTGCAGAGAATTTTTACAAAACAAATGTGAGATAGTGGGGGGAGGCAGGGAAGGAGCATTAGCATCTGGGTGAGTTAGGAAAGACTTCTTAGAGGAAGTAGCTCTTGAGCTGAGTCTTAAGGAAAACAGAGGGTCATAAAATGTAAAATTGAGAGGGAGTGCATTCCAGGCACAGGAGACAGTCAGTGCAAGAAGAAGGCAGGTTTGGTTGAACTATAGAGCAGAGGTCTACAGAGTGGGAGCTTGTGGTGCCCTGCAGCACTGTGGAGTGACACCAAGGCAGCTGTGGATTGACCCAACAGGGTATATGACCAAACAGTTAACAGGTGGGAAGATGGGCCCCATCTCATCCTACCCCTTCTAGCCAATTGTGAGCTTGTCTCCAACACAGCTGCCCCACCCCTCCCAACATCCATACTGTACTCCATGCCCTCCCATTGCTGGGCTCCTATGTGGCTACCCTGGGCTTGGTTCCCTCTGGGCAGTCGTAACCTAACCCAGCCCAGACACCAGCAGCAGTAAAATTCCCTACCCTTTCTGCATCATCCCCATAGTCAGTCCAAGGTGGGCTCTGCATTCCCAGACAGTAGCTATTGAGTAACCCATGCCTTTTCGTTCTTCAGTGAGTGTGTCATAGGATGAGCAGGAATGGCTGGATAATGACCACATTATCTTTCTCTCCAAATCTACCCCTTTTTTGAACTTTTCAATTTCCCTCAAAGACATCATAGTTTCTTTTTCAGCCTCCTTATCATCCTTAATTCTTCACTCATCTGAATCTGCACTTTCCAAAATTATTAGTGATCTCTTAATTGCCAGATCCAATGGTTTTTCTCAGTCCCCTTCCTTCTTGGCCTCTCTGCAGCAATGAACACTATTGACCACTTTCTCCTCCCAGATACTATCTTATTCCTGGGTTTTTGTGATACAACTCTCTCCTAGTTCTCTCCCTATCTGTCTGACCTTCTCAGTCTCTTTTTTCAGATCATCATGTATCTTACTCCTCACCTAATTGTGGATATACCCAGTTCTGTCTAGAGCTTTTTCTTCTCTCTGTATATTCTCTCACTTGGTGACTTCATCACCTGTTATGAACTCAATTTTTTAAAATTTCAATTGATAAAAATCTACTTTCTCTCCCTCCCACTTCTCCCATTCACACTGGAAAGAAAAAATAAAAACAAAATCCTCCTAATAGATACACATAGCAAAGCAAAGAAGATCCCCAAATGGGCTATGTCCAAAGACAGATAGATAAGACAGATGAGAGGGGAGGGGAGGGGAGGGGAGGGGAAAAATGGATGGGTTAGATAGATAGATAAATAGATAACAAGATAATCCTAATTGTGTTCCATCAACTCTCTTTCAGGAGGTGGGTATCAGTCTACCAGTCCTCTGGCATGGTTGTTCATTATGCCTCAAATCCTTCTAAATTAATTGTCTTTTCTGTGGTGTTGTTATTATACAAATTGTTCTGATCTGCTTGCTTCACTTTGCATCAGATCTTCCCAGGCTTCTCTAGAACTTATCCCTTTCATCATTTCTTACAGGACAGTAGTATTCCATCACATATAGGTGTGTACGCATATCAATATATATACATATGTGTGGTTCTTGGAAACACATATTCCATAATTTGTTGTCATTCTCTAATTAGTGAAATACCCTTATTTCCAGTTCTTTGTCACTACAAAAAAAGCATAGATATGAGTCTTTTTCCATTTTCTTTTATTTTATTTTTCCTGGGTCAAAGAGTACACAGAGTTTGGTAACTTTGGGGGCATAGCTCCAAATTCCTTTCCAGAATGACTATTCCTAGCTCCTCCAACAATGCACTAATGTGCCTTTTTCACATCCCCTCTAACTTTTATCATATTTCTTCTTGGTGCACTGTTGCTGTACTTCACATTTGTCTAATTATTAATGATTTGGAACATTTCTTTCATATAGCTGTTGATAGTTTGGATTTCTTCCCTTGAAAATTGCCTATTCATATGCTTTGACCATTTTACCAATTGGGAAATGGCTCTTGTTCTTATAAAATTGAGTCAGTTCTTTATATATCTTGGAAATGAGGTCATTATCAAATAAACTTGTTGCAAAGATTTTTCCCATTACCTGCTTCTCATGGATTTAATTGTCATCTCTGTGATCATCTACATATCTCTCTTCCCTTTCATTACTAAACTCCTTGAGAAGGTTGTCTACACAAAGTGCCTCCACTTTCTCTCCTCACTCTCTCTCTCCTTAACTCTCTGCAGTCTGACTTCCTATCTCATCCTTCCACAAAACTTCCCTCTGTACAGTTACCAGTGATCTCTCTTACTTGCCAAATCCAATGGCCTCTTCTCAATCCTCATCCTTCTTTACTTCTCTAAAGCACCTGACACTATCCAACACCTTCTTCTCCTTGATACACTCTTCTCTCTAGGTTTTTGTGACTTTGCTCTCCCTGGTTCTCTTCCTATTTGACCATTTCTTTTCTGTCTCCTTTACTGTATCTTCCTCCATATCACTCCCCTACTCTGACAATCCCTGTAGCTCCCTATTGACTCTCAGATCAAATACTCTTTCATATTTATATACCTTTTTAATTTCTATTTTTGCATAAGTTTTATGATTAGTATAATCATTAATATAGCAATGTTTGGTGAACCACCTCTCCCATGTAGTCTATCAGTTAAGATTCTTAGTTTTCATTCAGGAAGTCCGGATTTGACTCCAAACATGAGAACATCTTGAGGAGGCAGTGTGCTAGTGTGGATAAAGCTGTTACTTAGTGTCAGAAATGCCTGGGGTTCAAATTCTGCCTCAGAAACTTATTGTGTGACCCGGGACAAGTCACTTAAACTCTACCTCAGTTTTCTCATCCATAAAATTAGAGTTGGACTCAACTACCTTAAAAGTTTGTTCAAGCTTTATATCTATAATCCTACTTATATGTAATATATAAGTGATATATTATGAGTACATATATGATACATATATACATATATTACAGTAGCCTGCTGGTGGGTCTCCATGGGTTACATGCTCAAATTATTTACTGATGCTGTATGTTCAAAAGAAAGTTTGGAGACCTCTATTATAGAATGAGAGGAGAGGAATAATGTATAATAAAACTGGAAATACAGGTTAGGACTAGGTTGTGAAAGCCTTTAGAGTAGAAAAGAAGAGTTTATATCTGATCCAAGAAATGATAGGGAACTATTGTAATGTATTAATTAGGGGAGTGACATTGTCAGACCCACCTGCCCTTTAGAGAAATCACATTAGCAGTCAAATAACAGATGATTTGGAAATCTCTGACTCTCTGATCCTATAGAATGTCAGAGCTGGAAAGGATTGTTGTGTTCATCCTTTGTTGCCAAAGAGGACCATGCCATCAGAGAAATGATGACATGACTTGTACTTGACTTTGTTTTGAGTGAGGGAGGGCTGTGCAGGTCACCAGCCTCACTTCTCCTCCATAGCCATCTGGATCCAGTGACCAGATATTCATCAGGATGACCGGAGATGACCCAGGATGCACTGGGAGACCTTGGGCCCTTTATGCCAAGGTCTTTGCAAGTACTCACTTAGGGTGAGGCAACACCCATTCTTTGAATAGGCCTGTTTAAGTAGCCAGGGCATGATCTTTTAATGAGGTGAAGAAAAAGAAAGACATCAGGTTGGGGGGGAAACAGCAACAGTTAGTCTTGACAATCACTCTCAAGCTAGGAGGGTCCAAAGGAGCTCTGAGGCAGGGCCCCAATGGAGTCCGAGTTTCAGAGTGCAGTAGGGGGAAGGGGATGGGAAGGGAGGGGAGGGGAGGGGAGGGGAGGGGAGGGAAGGGGAACCAGCAAAACCCAAGTCGCCATCCAAGTTTGCCTTCCTTTGGAGAGAAGGAAGAGATGGGGGAGGCAGACAGGAGAGGAGGAGGTGAGTTACCTCAGAACAAGAGAGAATGCTGGAGACTGGAGGAAGCTTACAACAGGATAGTGAGAAGATTAGAGATAATGACATAGGAGGACAAGTTGAAAGGATTATTTGGAACTTTAGCCTAGAAAAGAGAAAGGGAAATGACCTTTTATTTCCAAGAGCTGTCTTCTGAAAAATTATTGAAGCTTATTTTGTTTGACCTCAGAGAGCAGAGGTAAGAGAAATAAGTGGAAGAGGAAGGGAGTCAAATTTCAGTTTAACATGAGAAAAAACAATTATTGGTTTTTGGGGAGGGGGGGTCTGGGCCCGTGATTCCAGTAGAATACGGAATGATCTTCTACCTATGAAGATGAACAATTTCCACAATTTATGGGCTTAACTGCCTGTGACACTGAAATGTTAAGTGACTTGCCAAAGGTCACATGGCCAGGATGTATTGAAGATCAGGATCTGAAATCCAGTCTTCCTAAATGATATTTCACAGACCTCTCTCAGCAGTTAGAGTTGTCTAAAAGTGGAGGTACTTCCAGCCGGGACCACACAAGCTTCATCCAGAGGAGCAATTCTTATAGAAAAGAGGTCCACCGTTCTCACCACCACTAACACCGACCACCAACCAGCCTTCACCAATGGGCAGGTAAGTCCAAGAACCCTGCGACTACTAAAAACACCTGAGGGAAATGATGCAGTGAAATTAACAGAAACCAGGAAGTGCTATCCAATAACCATGCAAATATCTGTGAAAGACTTAAGAACCCTGATCAATGCGATGACCAATCATGACTCTAGAAGACTGGCTGATGATGCAGCCTGCTGCCCACCTTCTGACACAGAGGGGCATGTACACCTTCTGCCTTAAGGTGCACAATGAGACGATACATAAGCAGATTCCATCAGTGTGGGAATTTGATTGACTTGACTATGTAAATTTATTACAAGGGTTTTGTTTTTCCTGGTTTTCAATTGGGAGGAGAACAGGAGAAGAGAGTTAGGGATAATGTTATCCCTTCAAAAATAAATAAATAAAAAGAAAAGAAACAAAAGAGGTCATTGAAGCATTTCTTTAAAATTCACAGAAAACCAAAAGGAATCGCAGAGGAACACGACAACTTTGAAAGTGACATATTAACATTATATTCTTAAGAGGAAAAGTGAGCTGTACATAATAGAGATGATCAGTTTGGTGTATGATTCTCTTTCTTTTCTATGTACACGGAAGTTATTGTTTTGTTTGGTGTCTGTTAAGTTTAGATTTTTTTAAAACAATATGAGTTCTGTGAGCCCCTGTCTTCTCATGTCCCCAGAACTTAGCACAGGGCCTTGCACTTAATAAGTACTTAATTAGTGCCTTTTTATTCATTGGTTTCATTCATGGGTGGTACTCAAGCAAAGACTATATGATCACTTTTCAGAGATATTGTGGAGAGCTGCTTTTTCAGGAAACTAAGAGTAGCACAGGTTGAACTAGTCGGCCTCTGTGGTCCCATTCAATTCTGAGATTTCCCGATTCTGCATGGAGATACAATATTAGAGCAGAAATATATATATATACGTATATATATATATACATATGTATATATATATATACATACGTATATACACATATATGTGTGTGTGTATATATTCATGTATATATATATTACATGTGTATATAATAGAATATATCGTTAAACATTATAGAATCTACAGAATATAGAATGCTAAAGTTGGAAAAGACATTAAGGACCATTTAATCCAGCTTCTCATTTTGCAAAGAAAGAAGCTGGGGCTCAGAAGAGAGGAAGTGATTTATCCAAGGTCACTGGGTGATCTAGCGACACCATTAGGGCTAGAGCCAGAACAGATTGTTAAATTCTCAGTGTGAGTATTTCTACCTCAGAAATTAGCAAATGCTAAAAATCAAGGGTTGGTTTATTATTGTTTTATTGATTTCTAGACTTAAGAAAATGATGGAGAAAATGTTAACCATTCAAATTAAACTTTAAAATGTGTCATGTATACTTTTTTTTTCCAGAAAGTGGGTTGTTAAACATTTACCAGCCTAGCCCTAATAGAATCCACATCTCCTAACTCCCACACATGACGCAAAAGATGGTTTGTATATCACAAGTCACTCCCACTACCTTCAGTCTCTCCCAATAAACCCTTTGCACCAGGTGGGCATATGTTGCCTGAAATTCTTTTCATTGCCACGGATTTGAGTTGTCTTACATGAACCCAGGAGAGCAAATGAGGCTTACTTACTTCCAGCTATACAAATCTACAGTTTCAAACAATTATATAGACATTCACACTTTAGCCACAAGGTGGCACCACAACTCCTTCCCTGAGAAAGCTACACTTTGATCACACTACACTGCCTAAGACCAAAGTCAGGAAACCTTTCCCTAATTCATTCTTCTGGACTTTCTCCCTCCTCTCTCTCTCTCTCCCTTCCTTCAGCAGACAGAACATTTGGGGGAAATGACCCCAGAATTGTTGGAGGATGAGAGAATAAGGAAGGGGAAGGAAAAGGAGGGGAAGGGAGGAAATAGCTACCCCCATTTATTTGAGTCACTGCAACAAAAAAGGTCAATTAGACTCGTTCCACTTACAGAATGACGATCAATGATGGGTAGAAATTCTAGTACCTTAGATTCCAGTGCCTTATAGGGACAGATTTCCTCATGATTAGAACTGTTCAAACTGATTCAAGAGGGAGTAAGTTCTCTATAATTAAAGGTCTTCCCCTAGAGGTTGGAAAACCACTTATTGAGGATGATTTAGAAAGGATTCCAGCTCAGATATATGAACTGGACTAGATACTGCCTGGGGTCTGAGATACAGTTCTGAAATTCCACATTTCTGCTGACCTGGTCAGGGACTGGTCCTCTAGCTAAGGACCATGCAGCACTGACTGGTGGATGGAAGAGTTTGCCCTTAGTAGATGGTATAAACCAGGTCTCACCTACCTTTAATTTGTGGAGCAGAAAGAGGGGTATTGATCCTTCTATGTATGCTGCTAGAAACATCTGTCTTTGCCTCACTCCTTTATTAAAAAAAAAAAAACCTGAAGTCATTCCAATCAGTCAGTCTATAAGCATTTATTAAGCACCTACTATGTACCAAGCACTGGACTAAGCACTGAGGATACAAAGAAAGTCAAAAGATCGTCCATGATCAGGAGGAGTTCGTATCACCTATTCAACAATCTAGATCCAGTCTACTTATCCAGCCTTATCTCATACCATTCCCCCATACACACCCTACACACCAGACATGCATTTTACGTTATCTTATGTTCCAGATCAGGGATAGGGAGCCTGTGTCCTCAAGGTCACATGTGGCCTTCCAGCTCCTTGGGTGTGGCCTTTTTAAGTCCTTAGGAGCAGCATTTTGACTGAGTCCAAGTCTTACAGAACAAATATTTTTATTACGGGGATTCCGTCAAAGGGCCCCACTTGAGGACCTAGAGGGCTACATGTGGACAAATTCGCAATCCCCTCTGCCCATCCTGCCATCATCCATGCCTTTACCTGGAATGGATCCCAAATCCATCTGCTGAAGACCTTCAAGGACCGCTTCAGGTATCAAACACCTCCTCCATGAAGGCTTCCTGAACTTCCCAGGTAAAACCAAACTCTCCCTCCTCAGAGTTCTCATTAATACTTTTTATCCACCTCCCCTTTGAATTTGCTTCACTCTCCTTTCTATCATAATTATTTGTGCTCACGCCTTTCCCCTCATTAGACTGAAAGCTCCTTGACATCAAGGACTTTGTCTAATCAATTTTTGTTCCACAAGGCTGAGCCCAAGGCCCTGTCTATACACTCTAGGCTCTTCATAAATGTATATCAGATTTAATTGAATCCTCCTTTTCCATTTTCCAATTGGCTACCACTAGAGGGCAGAGCTTACTCTTGGAAAGAACTCAAGTCCAAAGACACTTAAGTTTCAAGTTCTGGCTCAGGCACCTGAGACTAGGAATGGAAATAAATTTGAATTTAGTCTCAGGTCTCTCATTCCCAGGCTGAGTAAGTGCTTCATCCGGTTCATTTCTATCTCTTGTCATCTTGAGTTTCACTTCCTTCCTGATCCCAGGTCCTCTACCTAAGGGCTACTGAGCCACGAACGCACCAGTGAGAGGGAGAAGACGCTGTTCAAGAAGCATAGTGTGTGAGTGAAGAGAGCAGAGCCAGGAAACATTATACACAGTAACAGCCACAGTGTGCAAGGACTGTTTCTAATAGACTTATCCCTTCCACAGCAATGCAAGGACCTAAAACATTCCCTAAGGACTCGAGGCAAAATGCCATCTATATCCAGAGATAGAACTATGGAATTGGAACGCACAAGGAAGCAAACTATTTTCTCTTGTGTTATGTTTGGTTTTGTTTAGTTTAGTCCTGTTTTCTCCCATTCGTTTTCATTCTTCTATGCAACATGACTAATGTGAAAATGTGTTTAATAAGAATACATGTATAGAGCCCATATAAGATTGCATGCCATCTTGGAGAGGGAGGGGGAGGGAGGGGGAGAAAATTTAAAACTTATGGAAGTGATTGTTGAAAAGTGAAAGAAAATAAATAGATGGATGGATGGATAGATAAATGAATGAATGGATAGATAGATAAATACATGAATGAATAAATAAATTTGGAGGAAGAAAGAAAGCATGGTGCCCTTATGAGGCACAGAAGGTCATTCTGCAGCCATAAGACAGAGAGGTGGAAGAAATTCTAGCTATTATTTGGTCCATTTCCACATTTTCTAGACAAAGAAACTGTAGACAGAGGGAAAGTGATTGGCCCAAGGTTACAGACAGATTCTCTTATTCCAAATCCAGTGATCCTTCTATTACCTAATGTCAAGTCTTCTGGTATTAAAGAAAGAAAGTTCATTCATAAACACCAAAAATGTATCCCTTATTGCATCCATATACATGTTGTATCCTGGATGGTTAGCTACCTTGCCTCCTCCTTATTCTACCTCCAACTCCCACCCAGTCCTCTGTGGCTGGGACAGAAGGGAGCCCACAAAGAATGTTTCATCATTATAATTGTCTAAAGGTAAGAACTATCTTTTTGTTTTTCTCTCTTCCCTGAGAGTAGGACCCAGAGGGTAGGTACCAAACATAGAACACAAGACAGCTTTAAACAAGAGCATCTGTTTGTGAGATTGCTGGGCCAGCATTCCCAGATTATTCTGGGGTCTTGGTTAAGACTCAGTATAGGGTTTGGGGTTCAAGCCCAGTCTGTGATTATAGCTAGAGTTCATCCTGAAGTTGGACCTGAAATAAAAGGAAGGGCTGTCTATTGCCATGAAGCAAAGCAGTCTCACTGGCCTGCAGGAAGCTCAGATCCAAAATCTTGTCTACCTGGTCCCCATAGACTCAGACCAGAACTCAGATGTCTCCTTAGACTAGCCAGTTTGTAAGCTTTGCGTCATTTGGGGGTGAACAAATGATGACCCGAGGCTGTGGGGTGCTGAGTTGGAGAAGATGTAAAGGGAAAGCTAGAGAGGATAACAGCAGCTTTAGGTAGGAGGAAGGGGAGAGAGTGGTTCTAAATGAGATTCTCAATGACCCCTCTACTCTCAGCCTGAGCCCAATGAAGATGAGGTGGAAAGCTTGCCAGTTGGCCAGTATCCTGCACCAGAAGGTTAGGAACTTCTAACCCTGATTCCTGGGTCCCCAACCCAGAAGTACTTCATACACTATCATTGTTCACCCACGTTGTTCATACTCTTGTCATGGTTCACACATTGTGCTATACCTTTCACATTTCTGTTTTATACAACTAGATCTCATTTTCATACAAATAGAGAAACTCTTAAAGTGGACCCAGTTTTCAAACTTGTACTGTACATTTCCATTGGGATAGAATAAATTACCATATTTTATATGATTATAATTTTGAATAGCACCAGTTCAAATGCATGGGATGACTTCAGGGGAGTCATTATTCTCATTAATCAGAACCTATGTGTAGTTTGGATGAGTTTTTCTGATCTAGTTTTTCTTTTCTTGATAGACTCTTTTCTTTGAGTGTATTCCTGATTTGTTATGCCCTCTTCTGCTTGGTACATTCTCCCTTCTGCCCAGTCCCTTACCACCCCTTACCACCATCATCCCTATCATTGTCAATTAGTGAGAATATTGATGAAAGGTCATGGCTTTCTAAGATCTTGTTTTGATATTAGTCAAGCAAAGTGAATAAAACATTTCTCTTTTATGACATCAAATTGGTGCAGGGATTACTCATTGTAGAAGGAGGCTAATAATTAGAAACACACACATAATGGGAAATTGTGGCACATTCTGTGGAGAGCTTATGGATGAAGAGTCAGAGTGGTACATTTGTATCTTGAACTAATTCTAGGACAATATTTTGTGTCAGTTAATCTTGTTAAACTTTTTTATTCTAAGGGAGAGCTCTCTGGAAGGGAGAAAGAGGAGGAATACATTGAAAAATGTACATGGTGCCACAAAGACAGCAATAAATAAGTATTTTAAAATTTTAAATGAAATGGGTAATGGCCCCAGAAGTAAATCTAAGTAAAAAGAAGTGCTCTCTCTTCCTAAGATTTGCTTTCTGATCTCTGTTTTTTTTGTATTATATAAGGTTCATTTTACAGGATCTCTTTGCCCAGTTCTTTATGTAACCCCATAGCTTTGCCCAGTTGGCAAGGAGGAGGGCCCGCCTGCCAATAGTACAGTTACTTGTCCCTTACTGTCCTCTAATTGCATATAGGCATAGCCAGCCTGCTGGGGAGGCAGACTGGTATGATCTCTAGTTTTACTAACCTAGTATTTCTCTGCCCAATAGGCTCTCTGCTCCTTAGTCATGACCTTTCCTCCTGCCCTGCCCCTTCTCTGAAACACTCCTCCCTGTAATCTGGAAATGTCTATATTTGGACATTCCAGGCTAGAAACTTTCAGTTTCCTAACTGACTACTGGCTCTCTGCCTGTGCCCTGGGATGAAAAACTAATCAGATGTACCTGACGGAGACACCTCTCCACCCCGGAGTAACATGATCCAGAAGCCAACATGACCCCTGAGCTGTCCTGAAATAGCAACACAGGAGTCCTACATCATCCTGGATTCCCTCTTCCTGCTATGGTCTGAGGCTTCTTGGGGACATTCCTGGCCATATCCTTTCCCTGACCCTTCCCGGTCTTGTCTCACTATATGAAGGGGACTGAGATGTAAGTTTGATTCTCTGCCATTATGTTGGGGAGGGAAGAGCTGATGGAGTAAATTAGTTTGGAAATGTCAATCCTAACGCTAAACCATGACCATTGGGTTCCTCTAGAATCCATTCTCTTGTCCCTCCTCACTTGAACATCTCTGATTAAGCCACATGACCTTCCCTTTTGGACCTTCCCACAAACAGGACTAGTGCTTTAAGCACTGAGTGGCCCTTCTAATTCTTCCATTATGCCCCTTCAGAATCCTGGCAAGGACACTCTACCATCGTTCTGACTTTGTCATTGTTCATCCTTTAGTCAGCAACCTTTTATTAAGAACTTTTACTATGTGCCAGGTATTGTCCTAAGCACTGGGGGTACAGGGAAAGGTAAAAAAAAGTTCTTGCCCACAAGGAGTTCACACGCTAATGAGGGACAATATGCCAATAAGCAGCTGCACATAAGATATATGCAAAGGGTATGGAAGGTAATCTTGGAGGAAAGGCTTTAGTGCAGGGAGTGGGAGCAGGAGAGGAAGAGGGAAGGGGAAGAGGACAAGGAAAGACTTTTTGAAGAAAGTGGAATTTTTTTCTGAATCTTAAAGGAAGCCAGTAAGCAGGGGTGAAGAGGGGGAGTATTTCTGAGGCCTAAAGGATAGCTGGTACAAAGGCACAGAGACAAGGGAGAGAGTTGGGTGTGAGGAACCACAAGAAGACTGGTATTGCTATTTTGTAGAACACTTGAAGGGAATCAAAGTGTAAAAAGATCAAAAAAATAGGAAGGAGCCAGGTTGTCAAAGATACCACAGGATCTTGTATTTCATCCTGGAGTTAAGAGGGAGCCAATGGAATTTACTGAGTGGGAGGTGACATGATCAGACCTTCTATCGAGGAAAATCAGATCAGCATCTCAGGGGAGGATGGAGTGTAATGGGAAGAAGCTTGAGGCAGGGATACCAATTAGGATGCTATTGCAATATTCCCATTGAGAATTCACAAAGGTGAAGCTAGAAAGTAGCCAGGAGTGAAGAGAACAGAGCCTGTACAAGAGATGTTGTGAAGGTAGAAACAACATAACTCAGCCACAGATTGGCTATGTAGAGTGAGTGTGGAAAAAGAATAAACAATGGGTTGATGAGCCTGAGTGACTGGAAGAATGCTAGTACCCACTACAGTAACAGGAAAGTTAGGAAAAGGAGGGTGTTGGGATGGGAGCGTCCAAAGATAATGAGTTTTGTTTTGGACATGTTGAGTTTAAAATTTCTTCAAGACATCCTATTCAAGATGTCCACGGGAAGCTAGATGGCTCAGTGGATAGAGCATTGACTCTAGAGTCAGAAAAACCTTAGTTCACATCTATCTTCAAATAACTTACTAGCTGTGTAACCTTGGGCAAGTCATTTGGCCCTGATTGCCTCAAAAAGAGAGAAAGAAAGGAAAAAAGAAGGAAGGAAGGAAGGAAGGAAGGAAGGAAGGAAGGAAGGAAGGAAGGAAGGAAGGAAGGAACGAAATGTCCAAAAGGTAGTTGGAGACTTGAGATGAGCTCAGATGAGAGGACTGGTCTTAATAGGTTTAGGACTCATTGGTATAATTGGTATAATCAGCTGGGAGCTGATTATATCACCAAATGAAATCGCATACAGGGAAAAAGAAGGAAAACCAGGAACAGAGTTTGGGGAGGCTATCACTCACAGTTAGTGGACGTGATCTGGAGGAAGAGTCAATAAAGGGGCCTGAGGAAGAAGTGCAGGAGGAGAACCAGGAGAGAATGGTGTGATTGAAAAAAAAAAAATAGGAGACAGTATCCAGAAAGAGAATAATCAACAGAGTCTGAGGCTTCAGAGAGGTCAAGAAGGAAGAGAAAAGGCCATTAGATTTGACAATCAAGGCATCATAGTGATTTTAAAGAAAACAGAGTTCACACTTCATGTTCGCACTCCTGTCTCCGTTAACATTTCTTTCAGCGTTCACACAGATGGCACTGTTCCTCATTGTACTGGCTTCTATTTCCAGAAAAGTTTGAAGTTCTCAAAGTCATTTTCTCAATAACAGCCTTGTAAGGTAGGCCTCTCTGAATCTCATTTGCAGCACAGACAAGAATACCAGCTTCAGACACTTCTTAGCTGTGTGACCCTGAACAATTCACTTAACCTCTGTCTGCCTCTGTTTCCTCAACTGTAAAATGGACATAAAAAGGGCATCTACTTCCCAAGGATGCTATGAGGATAAAAGGAGATAACCTTTGTAAAGCATTTATGCAGACTTTAAGGTGTTATTAGCACCTCTCTCCTGAGGTTATTGAGAGATCCTAGGCTCCAAAAAGATCGTGCATGCAAGGTGTTTTACAAACTTGAAAGCAGTATAAACATCACCATCACTGTCAGAATAATTATATTATCACCATGTTACAGAAGGGAAAAAATGATGAATAAAAGGTGCTTAAAAGTCCCCACCCTTCCCAATTCATAGGGGCCTTGTGAGGATCCAGTGAGATTCGGTTATGTGAAAAGGCTTCGTAAACAGGGCAGCGAATGTGAGGGAGAACTGTTATTATTGGTAAACATTCAATGCAAGTTTGCTCCATGAATGACTGCAGTGGGCGCCTGGTGTGGCCAGCATTTAGTCAGTATTTGTTATAATCACGGCTCACATTTCTGTAGCGCTCTAAGGTTTATAAAATACTTTCCCTGCAAAAATGTGGTAGATACTGTAGATATTACTGACCCCATTTTATAGAAGAGTAAACTGAGGCTCAGAGCCATTAAATCAGTCAAGGCCAGTGAATAAATATTAAGTGCTTACTCCAGGCCAGACACTGGGCTACGTGGGGAATACAAACTCAAACAAAGGCAGTTCCTGTCCTCAAGGCACTTATATTCTAATAGGGGAAGATAACACATAAAAGGAAGTGAAGGTGGGGAAGGGAGGAGAAGACACTAAGGTACCTAGGGGAAAGTAAAGAAAGTCTGGAGAGTCAGGAGTACAGCCTGGGGAGGAATGAAGTGACGTAGTCCTATTGGTAAACATCAGATGATCCAAACCCCAGATTCCTGCCTGCAGACCAAGGTCCTTCCTGCTATATCCCAGCAGCCTCACAGGTTCCAGTCAGCAGTCATTGACTGAGAGGTGAATGTTGTGTCAGAGCAAGCTGCTTAGGACCCAGGAGCCAATGGACAGAGTAGTCAGTGGCAAGCACTTATAAACATGGCTCAAGTTCTTGTTTTGTTGTTTGTCTAGATTTAAGAAAATGATGGCGAAAATTTAATAATGCAGATTAAACTTATAAGTGTGTCATGGTTCTGCCTAAATTAATTTACTTATTCAGTGTCATTTCAATCAAACTACCAAGGATTATTGTAGAGAGCTAGTAAAAATACTAGCAAAAGTAATCTGGAAGTAACAAAAGGGCAATAATATAAATGGAATCAATGGGGGAAAATTGTGAAGGAAAACAGCCTAACAATACCAGATTTCAAACTATGTCACAAAGTGGCAGTTATCAAAACAGTCTGGTACTGGCTAAGAATAGAGTGACAGATCAGTGAGAAAGATCAAAAACACATTTACTACACAGTAGTAAATGACCATGGTAATGCAGTGTTTGAAAAACCCGAAGATCCAAGCTTTGGGGGCAAGAACTCAACATCTGACAAAAATTGCTGGGAAAATTGGAAAGCAGTATGCCAGAAAATAGGCACAAAAATAAGGTCAAAATGGGTAAATGACTTAGATTTAGGTGATATCATAAGTAAATTAGGGAAGCATGGGAAAAATTTACCTGTCAGATCTATGGATAAGAGTTTATGACCAAACAAGAGATAGGACACAAAAAGTAAAATGGATAATTTTGAGGGCATGAAATAAAAAATTTTTGCACAAACAAAACCAATGCAGTCAAGATGCTTTGATAAAGGCTTCATTTCTTAACTATATAGGAACTGAGCCAAATTTTAAAAAATAACATCCATTTCTCAGTTGATAAATGGTGAATGAATATGAACTGGCAGTTTTCAAAAGAAGAAATCAAAATTATCAATCATCTCATTAAAATGCTCTAAATCACTATTGATTAGAAAAATGCAAATTAAAAGAGCCCTGAGGTACCATGTCACACCTATCAAATTGGCTAACATGGCAGAAAAAGAAAATGATAAATGCTGGAGAGGATGCGGAAAAGCAAAGACGCCAGTACGCTGGTGGTGGAGTTTTGAACTGGTCCAACCATTCTGGAGAACAATTTGGAACTATACCCAAAGGGTCATAAAATTGTGTATACCCTTTGACCCAGCAATACCACCACTATGCCTGTATCCCAAAGAGATCAAAGAAAAGGGGAAAGGAGCTATATGTACAAAAAAATACTTACAGCAGCTTTTTATTGTGGCAAAAAATTGAAAATTATGGGGATATTCATCAATTGGGGAGTGGCTGAACAAGTCGCGGCACATAAATGTGATGGAATACTATTGTGCTATAAGAAATGACGAGAGGAAAGGTTCAGAAAAACCTGGGAACATTTACACAAACTGATGCAAAGTAGCAGAAACAGGAGAACATCATTCACATTAACAGCAATGTTATACAATAATCACCTGTGAATGACTTAGTTATTCTGATTAAAACAATGATCCAAACAATTCCAAAGGACCCCTGATGAAAAATGCTATCTGCCTCCAGAGAGAGAACTGATGAACTCTGAGTGCAGGTTGAAGCATGCTTTTTTCACTGTATTTTTTCTTGGATTTTAGTTTTTGGTTTCTTTTAGGGGGAGGGGGTTGTTTGCTTGGTGTTGCAACAAGGCTAATATGGACATATGTTTTGTAGGACTTTATATGTATGAGTAATATCATATTTCTTGCTTTCTCATTGGGTATGGGAGAGATGGGAAAGAGAAAGAGAATTTGGAACTCAAAGATATTTTTAAATGAATGTTAAAAATAAATAAGCAAATGATTTTTTTAAATGAATAAAAAGGGGGGGGAAGTGTCATGGATACTGTTTTTCATCCTGAGAGCCCAGTTGTTAAACATTAACCAACAAACCCCTGAGTGGAACTCACTATCTTCTAAGGCAGCTCATTCAAATTTGACATGGCTCTAATTGTTCAGAACTTTTTCCTGATTTCAAGCCTAAATGTATTTCTTTACAACTTACTTCTCTACATAGCTCCTAGTTCAGCCATCTTCTGCCAACCAAAATAAGTCAAATTCCTCTTCTACTTTACCACTTTCCAAATACTTAAGGGATCTCATGTCGGGCTTAAGCTTTGTCTTCCCCAGGCTAAGCATCCCCAACGTCTTTAACCAATCGGAGGGCATGAATAATATCAAGGCTCTTTGTCATCTAAGTAACTTCTTCTGGATACATTCCAAGGTCAATTGCCTCCCTAAAATGTGGAGACCAGAACTGAACTGGGCAGGTTACAGCAGGATGGACACCTCCCTAGTCCCTAGACGCAATGTCTCTCTTAATGCTGCCTAGCGTCACATTAACTTTCTGGGGGACCATTTCACAATGTTGACTCATATTGAGTTCGTAATCCACTAAAACCCTCAGATCTTTTCAAACTATTACTAACCATGCTTTCCCTACCTTTGACTCATAAAGTTAATTTTTTTAAGTCCACAGGAAAAACTTTACATTTATCCCTATTCAGTTTAATTTTACTATAGTCTACCTAACATTCTAGCCTATTGAGATAGTTTAGGATCCTGGCCCTGTCATCTACTATCCCTCCTTGCTTTATGTCACCTGCATGTTTGATTAGACTACCTTTTCATACCTTTATCCAAATCATTGATTAAAGATGTTACACTACATAGAACTAAGTTCAGATCACTGGAACACTCCATTCGAGACCTGCTTCCAAATTGATATTAAACCATTAATGACTTCTCTTTGGGTCCAGCCAATCAACCAGTTCCAGATCCATCTAACTATATTATAGTCCAGGCCACATCTCTCTATCATCTCCAAGAATAACATGAGAGATTTTGTCAAGTGCTTTCCTAAAGTCTGAATAAATGACATCATTTTAAAAAATTGAAAAACAGGAAGATATATGTACATTTCACAACTATGACTAGAAAGAGAAATCTTAGCCAAGCATAGGATAGAAAAGATCATAAAAGACAACAGATGACTTTGAATCTATAATTTAAAAAAAAACTATTGCATAAATGAAATCAATGAAGGAGGAAAGAAAGGAGTTTTTTCGTCAGTTTCCTGTACCAATGAAATCATAAGTCCAATCTCTGTTCTTAGCCTATCACTGATAAAAAAAAGTCTGATATCCAAGACATATAGCAAATAGACATAAACATATAACACCATGAGCCATTCTCTCAATAGAGAAGTGATCAAAGGATATAAACAGATTTCAAAAGAGTTGCATACTATAAATGACCATTTGAAAACAGGTCCCAAATCATTTATAGTTAAGAGAAATAAATACACATTAAAATAAATCTGAGATTTCCCTTCATGCCTTGCTCTTTGGGAAAGGTAGCAAAAAATGAGAAGAGTCAATGCTGGAGAAACAGTGGAAAGACAGGCACACACAAATGCTGTTGGAGCATTTCAGATATGAATTTAGAATTATGTAAGAAAAATAACTAATATTCATATCCTTTTACCTCATAATTCCTTGTCAGCACAGGACATAGAAAATGATAGGATCATCTGGAAAGAGCCAAGGATTTGGAAAGGACCAAAACAGCCTTCTATCTAGTTTAACCAGCTCATTTTATAAATGAGGAAACTGAGGCCCCAGAAGTTTGAGTGACTTGCTCAACATCGCACAAGTAGTAGATGCCTGGGGCAGGAATTGAACCCAGTTTCTTAGATTCCTGAGTCAGTTCTTTCCACTTGACCATGCAGAAACAAAGGTCTGCTACATACCAAAATATCCATATCTGTGTTACAACAACAAAAACAAACTGGAAACAAGGTGAGTCCCTATCCATTGGGAAATAGATTTTAAATTGTTGCATAGGAACATAAGGGAAAAGTATTGTGGAATAAGAAATGACAGTGATGGTAGATGTCAGAGTAAAGGCACAGACTCACCTGAGTTCTCTCCCAAATCTGTCCAAATAACTTTTTTAAATGACTCTAAACAAATTCTAGAGCAGCAGAACCCACAAAAAGACAGAGTGAAGCAAATTTCTAGTCTAAGACAACTTGGAAGGTCAGCAGGAAAGGTCTGTGACTCCTTGGGAAGAGTGTAGCATAGTCCATCGTAGGACACATCACCATGAACCCAGCCCCAGCAAACCAGGAGCAGGTCTTGGGAATGACTAAATCAGCAGCAGCAGCTGCTTCCAGAGCTACCAGCCCACATACTGTAAGGGACTCAAACAACGGAGCAGAAGGAAATTACAAAGGTGTTTTTGCTAGCATTGGGGTAGGACTCTATTGCTTTGCCCATACTTGGATCTGGGTCACACTCCTGGGTGGCAGTCCCAGGGTGAGGAGGAGCACTAGCATAGCAGAGATTGTGGCCACATTGGAGAAAGGACATTCCTCACAGACCCAGGACACAAAAGAGTGCTTGTGGTCACTCATAGACCAGAGCACAGGCTATAAGAGGGGTAAACACATCTCATTAGATCATACCACCTTGGAAGAGCTGAAAACTTACAGGTCCCTAGAAGTGTCTCTGAAAATAGCTGCACAAAATCCCTGAAGCTTGGCTCAGTCTACCCTCCACCCTGGAAATACAGCCCTACCATAACAAAGAATCAAAAAGTCAAATAATAGACTAGGAAAATGATCAAACAATGGGGAAAAGCTGACTATAGAATCTTTCTTTGGTGACAAAGAAGAACAAAACATACAACCAGAAGAAGACAACAAAGTCAAAGCTCCTACATCCAAGACCTCCAAGAAAAATATGAAAAGGTCTCAGGTCATGGAAGAGCTCAGAAAGGTTTTTGAAAATCAAGTAAGAGAAGTAGAGGGAAAACTGGGAAGAGAAATGAGAGTGATGCAAGAAAACCATGAAAAAAGACTCAATAGCTTAGTAAAGGAGACACCAAAAAAAAAAAAATACTGAAGAAAATAATACCTTAAAAAACAGAACAGGCCAAATGGTAAAAGAGATCCAAAAAAGCCAATGTAGAGAAGAATGCTTTAAAAAGTAGAATTGGTCAAATGGAAGATGAGGTTCAAAAGCTCACTGAAGAAAATAATTTCTTAAAAATTGGACTGGAACAAATGGAATCTAATAATTTTATGAGAAATCAAGAAACAATAAAACAAAACCAAAAGAATGAAAAAAATAGATGACAATGTGAAATATCTCATTAGATAAACAACTGACCTGGAAAATAATCCAGGAGAGATTTTTAAATTATGGGACTCCCTGAAAGCCATGATAGAAAAAAAGAGGTTAGACATCATCTTTCATGAACTTATCAAGGAAAACTGCCCTGATATTCTAGAACCAGAGGGTAAAATAAATATTGAAAGAATCCACTGATCACCTCCTGAAAGAGATCCAAAAAGAAAAACTCCTAGGAATATTGTAGCCAAATTTCAGAGTTACCAGGTCAAGGAGAAAATATTGCAAGCAGCCAGAAAGAAACAATTCAAGTACTGTGGAAATACAATCAGGATAACACAAGACCTAGCAGCTTCTACATTAAGGGATTGAAGGGCTTGGAATACGATGTTCCAGAAGGTCAACAGAACTATGATTAAAAACAAGAATAAACTATCCAGCAAAACTGAGTATAATATTTCAGGGGAAAAAAATTGTCATTCAATGAAATGGAAGATTTTCAAGCATCCTTGATGAAAAGACCAGAGCTGAATAGAAGATTTGATTTTCAAACACAAAAATCAAGAGAAACAGGAAAGAAAAATTGTAAGGGACTTACTAAAGTTGAACTGTTTACATTCCTACATGGAAAGATAATATTTGTAACTCTTGAAACTTTTCTCAGTATTTGGGTAGTTGGAGGGATTATACACATATATATATAGACAGAGGGCATAGGGTGAGTTGAATAGGAAGGGATGATATCTAAAAAAAATAAAATTAAGGGGTGAGAGAGGAATATATTGGGAAGAGAAAGGGAGAAATGGAATGGGGCAAATTATCTCTCATAAAAGAGGCAAGAAAAAGCTTTTTAATGGAGGGGAAAAGGGGGAGGTGAGAGGAAAAAAGTGAAGCTTATTCTCATCACATTTGGCTTAAGGAGGGAATAACATGCACACTCAGTTTGGCATGAAAATCTATCTTACACTACAGGAAAGCAGGGGAGAAGGGGATAATTGGGATGGGGGGGATGATAGAAGGAAGAGCAAATAGGAGGAGGAAGTAATTAGAAGTAAATACTTTGTTAAGGTAAGCTCAGTTCTCACGTGAATGGTCTCGGGTCAGGTAAAGGTGAGGGTTTCTAAACCGCCGAACTCTCACGAGGCCCCCCAGAGGACAGCTGGGAATTGAAGAGTGAGACACAAGCAATCTCGTTTTCCACCTCTTCTCAGTGGAAACTTGCTGGGGAGAGCATCCCATCCTTGAGATTGGTCCGTGGTCTGAGCACATCTTTTGTTAATTAGCTAAGTGGCTGGGAGCATGCATGATCCACGAGTGAACTAGCAGCTGGGAGAGCTTAAACGGGGACAGGAAAGCCTGGGGGTTGGGTTTTTTTGCTCCTCAGGAGGAAGAAGGGGGTTCCAGCAGGGAGAACTCACCCTGCATGCTGACATGTAGCTTGTATCCAGAATAAAGCTTACACCTCTGTTTGACTCTGGAGGTCTCTTCTCTCATTTGTTTATCCTGCTGACCACTGAAGACTGAGATAGGTAAGAGGACCCAGGCAGCCCACGGCATTAGGCCAGACACACTTTTGGGGAGGGACAAAGTCAAAAGAGAGAATAGAATAAATGGGGGGCAGGATAGGATGGAGGGAAATATAGTTAGTCTTCTACAACATGACTATTATGGAAGTCTTTTGCATAACTTGACATGTATAGCCTATATTGAATTGCTTGCCTTCTCGGGGGAGGCGGGGTGAGGGAGGGAGAGAAGTTGGAACTCAAAGTTTTAGGAACAAATGTTGAGTTGTTTTTGCATGCAACTAGGAAATAAGAAATACAAGTAATGGGGTATAGAAATCTATCCTGCCCTACAAGAAAAGAGAGAAGGTGGGGATAAGGGAAGGGAGGGGTGTGACAGAAAGGAGGGCAAATTGAGGGAAGGGGTAATCAGAAAGCACAGTATCTTGCATTGGGAAGGGGAGAGATGGGGAGAAAATTTGGCACTCAAAATCTTGTGGAAATGAATGTTGAAAACTAAAAATAAATAAATTTAAATTAAAAAAGAAATTATCAAGGATAACTACCCCAATATTCTAGAACCAGAAGGTAAAATAGAAATTGAAAGAATGCATCAATCACCTCTTGAAAGGGATCCCAAAATGAAAACTCCCAGTAATATTATAGCCAAAAATCAGAGTTCCCAGATCAAGGAGAAAATATTGCAAGCATCCAGAAAGAAACAATTCAAGTACTGTGTAACCACAGTCAAGATGATACAAGATTTAACAGCCTCTACATTAAAGAATCAGAGGGCTTGGAATATAACATTCCAGAGAGCAAAGGAGCTAGGATTACAACCAAGAATCACTTATCCAGCAAAACTTAGTATAATCCATGAGAGTAAAACTGGGCATTCAATGAGATAGGGGAATTTCAAACATTCTTGAAAAAAGACCAGAGCTGAATAGAAAATTTGACTTTCAAATACAAGACTCAAGTGAAGCATAAAAACGTAAACAGGAAAGAGTATTATTAAAGTTAAACTCTTCACATTCCTACATGGGAAGATGATATTTGTAACTCATAAGACCTTTCTCATTATTAAGGTAGTTAGAAAGCATATATGTAGAAAGGGGTCACAGGTGTGAGTTGAACATGAAGGGATGCTATCTAAAAAAATAAAATTAAGGAGTGAGAGAGGAATGTACTGGGAGAAAGAGAAAGGGAGAGGTACAATGGGGTAAATTATCTCAAGTTAAAGAAGAAGAAAAAGCTTTTACAGTGGAGGAGAAGGGAGGAAAGAGTGGGAGTGAATGAATCTTACTGTCATCAGAATTGACTCATTTAATTGCATAAAGAAATCTACCTTACCACACAGGAAAGTAGGGGGAAGGGGATAAGGGGAGGTGGTGGTAGAAGGGAAGGCAGATTGGGGGAGGAGGTAGTCAGAGGCAAAACACTTTTTTTCAAATTTATTTATTTGTTTTCAGTTTTCAACAATCACTTTCATAAGTTTTAAATTTTCTCCCCTTCCCTCCATCCTTCCTCTCCAAGATGGCATGCAATCTTATATGGGCTCTACACATACATTCCTATTAAACACATTTTCACATTAGTCTTGTTGCGTAGAAGAATTAAAATGAATGGGAGAAAGAAGGAGTAAAACTAAACAAAGTAAAACATAACAAAAGAGAAAATAATTTGTTTCATTCTGCATTATGACTCCATAGTTCTTTCTCTAGATGTGGATGGCATTTTGCATCATGAGTCCCTTGGAATTGTTTTAGGTCCTTACCTTGCTCTGGAGGACTAAGTATATCTAAAACAGTCCTCACATACTGTAACTGTTACTGTGTATAATGTTCTTGTGGTTCTGCTCACTTCACTCAGTATCAGTTCATCAATCTACCCACATATTTCTGAAGTCACTTGTTTGTCATTTCTTCTAGCACAATAGTATTCCATTACATTCATATACCACAACTTGCTCAGCCATTCCCTAATTGATGGGTATTCACTCGATTTCCAGTTCTTGGCCACCACAAAAAGACCTGCTGTAAATATTTTTGTACATGTGGGTCCTTTTCCCATTTTTATGATTTCTTTGGGATACAACCCTAAAAGTGATATTGCTGGGTCAAAGGCTATGCACATTTTTGTAGCCCTTTGGGAATAGTTCCAAATTGCTCTCCAGAATAGTTATCAGTTCACAGCTCCATCAGAAATGAATTAGTGTTCCAACTCTCCCACATCTCCAACATTTATCATTTTCCTGTTTTGTCATGTTACCCAATCTGATAGGTGTGAGATGGTACCTCAGAGTCATTTTGATTTGCATCTCTCTAATCAATAGTGATTTAGAGCATTTTATCATACGACTACAGATAGCTTTAACTTCTTCCTCTAAAGACTGCCTGTTCATATCCTTTGACCATTTATCAATTTGGGAATGACTTGTATTCTTGTAAATTTGACTCAGTTCTCTACATATAGAAGCAAAACATTTTTGAGGAGGTTCAGGGTGAAAGAAGAGAGAGAATAAAATAAGTGGGGAAATAGGGTGGAGGAAAATAAAGTTAGCAACAATAACTGTGAAAAAAAATTTGAAGCAAGTTTCTCTGATAAAGGCCTCATTTCTCAAACATATAGAGAACTGAGTCAAATTTATAAATATTAGGCCATTCCCCAACTGATAAATGATCAAAAGACATGATCGGTTTTCAGACAGTAATCAAAGTTGTCTATAGCCATATGAAAATATTACTCTAACTCATTATTGATTAGACAAATGCAAATTTAAAAAATTCTGAGATACTACCTCATACCTATTAGATTGGTTAATAGGATAGCAAAGGTAAATGACAAATGTTGGAGGGGATAAGGGGGAAATGAGATATTAATGCACTGTTGGTGGAGTTGTGAACTGATTCAACCATTCTTTAGAGTAATTTGGAACTTTGCCCAAAAAACTATAAAACCATGTATGCCCTTTGACCTAGCAATACCACTACTAGGTCTGTATCCCAAAAGAGATTTTTTTCTTAAGAGGGGGGAGAAAGGACCTATATGTAAAATAAATATTTATAGCACCTCTTTTCTGGGGGCAAAGAATTAGAAATTGAGGGGATGCCCATCAATTGGGGAATGGCTGAACAAATTGTGGTATGTGATTATGATGGAATACTATTGTACTATTGGAAATGATGAGCAGGAGGCTCTCAGAGAAACCGGGAAAGACTTGCGTTGCCTGATATAAAGTGAAATGTACTGTGTACAAAGTAATAGCAGTACTGTAAGATGACTGGCTATGAATGATTTAGCTATTCTCAATAACACAATCATCCAAGACAACTCTGAAGGACTTAGGATGAAAAATGCTATCTATCCTCAGAGAAAGAACTGATGGCATCTGAATATAGACTAAAGCATATTTTTTTTACTTTATTTTTCTTGAGGTTTTTTATCTGCATTTTGTTTCACAACAAGACTATTATGAAAGTATTTTGCATGTTTACATATGTGTAACCTATATAGAATTGTTTGCCTTCTCAATAAGGGGGAGAGGGAGGAAGGGAGAGAATTTGGAACTCTAAATTTTAAAATTAATGTTATTTAAAATTATAAATTTAGTTATAAAATAGTTATAAATAAATAATAAATATATATAAATAAAGTTATAAAATTGCTTTTATATGTAATTGAGGGAAAATAAAATAATTTTTAAATAAAAATGTAACTGACTAAAAAATTTTTAAAAAAAAGAAATGACAATGATGACAAAAACGTGAGAATTTGCATGAACTAATACAGTAAAATAAAGAAAAACAAAAGAATATGCTATGATTTCAATGATGTAAATGGAGAGATTAGGATAGGGACTGGACCTGGAATTTCATTGGTATATATAAGGTATAAGGTGTATACATATATATATATGTGTGTGTGTGTGTGTGTGTGTGTGTGTGTGTGTGTGTGTGTGTGTGTGTGTACACCTTATACCTTATATATATGTAAGGAATATATACATATATACATATGTATATATATACATATACATACATATATATATACATGTCAGGAAATTACCTCTGCCAATATAGGTGGGCACCTTCTCTGCCTCTTATAGTCTTGGAGAGCCTAGAATACTTCGAGGGTTAAGTAATCTGCTCAGGGTCACTCAGCTAGTACGTATCTGAGGGGTGACATGAACCAAATCTTCAATATCGAGTCAGGTTGGGTCAACAAGCATTTATCAGGTACCTACTACGTGCCTGGCGCTGTGCTAAGTGCTAAAAAAAATGTAAATGTAGACTGAAAAACAGATCCTACTCTCAAGGAACTTAAATTCTAATGGGGAAGGGGACATGTTTCTGACTGAGATCCAATGATTGAATGTTCAGTGTGAACATTTACATCCCAGAAATCTGCAAATGCTACACTCAAGGCTTTATTTATTGCTTTGCTGCTTGTCTGGACTTAAGAAAGTGATAGAGAAAATGCTAATAATGATTAAATTGAAAAGTATACATCATGCATACTTTTTTTGAATTGGTTGTTATATTTATTGTCATATTTATCCTTAAGCAGAGTGTACTTCCTGGATGAGAATTCAATGCAAATAAAAAAAAGTACTAAAAGAAAGCCAAACTCTGATCAAATGTAAAGCCAAGTTTCAGTGAATGATGTACACCTCCCTCCTGATAATCGGAAAAAGGGGAATATTGCATATATTGTAAGATGCCATCACTACCATCCCACCCATCACTGTATAGAATGTTTCTGTTTAATTGGGTTTTTCTGTAGTAAGTAGAAGGGGGGGTCAGTCTAGAAAGGGTGAGGGGATTTCCAGAGATAACTATATTATTAAAACAAAAGGCATCAAAACAATGCATTTTAATTGAATAAAATAAAGTCTAGATAAACTATATCTACAGCATCCCCCTGTTCTACTGGTTTAGTAAACTTGTCAAAGAAAGTAGCAAGTTTAGTCTGGCATGACGTGTTCTTAGTTAAACCATCTTGGTTCTCTATAATCACCATTTCCTTTTCAAGATACTGACTAATCATCCCTTTAATAATACATTATGGAATTTTGCCAGGGATGGAAGTCAGGGTCACAAGACCGTATTTTTCGGGCTTTATTAGTCTTCACTTTCTTGAAAAGTAGGACAACATGGTCCCACCTAGTCCTGCAGTCCCTCTCCTGTTTTCCACCATATTTCAAAGATACCTGGCTAGAAATCAATTATCAAAGCTACCAGTTCTTTCAGTACCTAGGATGTGACTCATCTGGGGCTAGTGATGTGAACTAGTCAAAGGCAGCCGGGTAGTCTCTATCTCTCTACTTGTTTGGGGTTATTCTTTGTGGTCCAAAGATTATTTTCTTTGTCAGAGAAAATATGTATAATAAAAGCAGGGCAGCTCTGCCTTCACTCCATCATCCCTTATCATTGTCTCATCCACTCCGAACATTGGTTCTCCCAGTCCTTGATCCTCTCTTCCCAAATAAAACAACAAAATTTTTAGAAGATATTTTGGGATTGTCTTATGTACAATCATATTAAACTTATTTCTGCAATTGGATATAGGCTAGATATGTACAATCATATTAAACATATTTCCACATTAGTCATATTGTGAAAGAAGAATCAGAACAAAAGGGAAAACCATGAGAAAGAAAAAACAAAAAAGAGAGAAAATAGTATGCTTCTGTCTGCATTCAGGCTCCACAGATCTTTCTCTGGATGTGGATACCATTTTCCATCATGAGTCTTTTGGAATCGTATTAGACCACAGAATTTCATTCTTGACAACTTACCATTGAATCTACCAATCCTGTCTTTGAGACCTGCTCTCGCAAAATCCATGGACCATGTCGTACCATACCCAGCTTTACTGTCTTCTATCACCAATTCAAAAATGGAGTGGTCATTTTCTAGAACTACAGGTACTGTCATTTCCATCACCAACAATCAGCTTCTCCTTGCTGGTGAGAAACGGATACATTCTTTGGTTATTTCATCTTTTGTCTAACTACCTTGTTTCATAAATGAGGAAACTGAGGCCCAGAGAACTGACCTACCCAGGATAGCACAGTCAGTGAGTAGGAGAGCCAGGATTTAAACCCAGATCTTATTATCTCCAAATCCAAAACTCTTTTCATTATACCATGCTGATGATATTCTAAGGAATAGGGAAATGAACTAACTTAGTACCCACTCAGTGATGGATGGCTCCCCTGGTTCCACAGCACCAGCTTGATCCATACGCCCCCGACTTTTAGTAACTCATAGGGTTGTTCTGAGTGGAACGGGCAACAGATACTGCACCAGCTGGTCCCTAGGCTCTGTGCCAGGCCTCAAGGCTCTGTGTTTGATCCCTTTGGCACTATTCTCAAGCACAGAACAGCTGATTGGTAGAATGCCCTGAGCTTTCCAGATGCCAGCCTTTCCCAGAATTTTCCTGCCTGTAGCTTTCCTGGCCTTAATGCCTTAGAGTGGGTTATTCAGGTTATTAGGCTGACCCTTTGACCCAGAAGCTCCCTCCTCCCCACAAGATATTTCCAGGCTCCTGAGTGACTGATGGGAAGCAACAGTGGCCAAAGCTACCTTCTGTTTCTTTCAGTCATTCAGCCAACACACTTTAATTAATCACCTATGTGAATGAAGAGTATAGTATTCTGGGTTTGGGTAGAAGGGGAGGAAAAGAAGGGGTACCCTCTAAAGTTTATATTAGATGCAATCCCTGTCCTATTGGGGCTTATACTCTTAATAGAGGACAAGATAGAACTACAGATAACTAAAACACACAATATTATATGATAAGTACACAAAAGCAATGCAGAACAAGGTGGTAAATGAAGCTACATACAAGGGATTTACATGGTCCATAGATTTAGTTTTGGAAGGGTCTTTAGAGGCCACTTGGTGAAGGCTCCTCATTCTAAGTGGGAAGAATTTCTCGACCTCTGAGTACCAGAGAATTAAGTGGCTTGCTCAAGGTCACACAGGTAAGAAGTAGAAATGCTAAGAATTAATCCCAGATCTTCTGACTCGACTATAGCATCCTTTTCCACAATACCACCTTGTCTCAAGGAGGGCTTCATGGAAGAAGTAGCTTAGTTGTGAATCTTCAACTGGATTTTAAAGGACAGATAGAAATCAAACAAGCAAAGGGGGTGCGGTAGGGTTTTGCAGGAATGGGGAATAGCCCAAGCAATGGAACAAAGTTGGGAGGTTATGTTTGGTGGGGGGAGGAGGGAATAGAACGTTGACTCTCCAGACTCCTCCTAATCTTTCATTCCTCTCTCTGCTTCCTTTCCTCCCTCCTCCTGTCTCATTCTTTTATCCTCCTTCCTGCTCTCATCTTCTTCCCTCCTCCTCCAGGAAGCCTTCCCTAGCTAGTCTAGTCCAGGTCCTTTCTTGCCTCTCTCCACTGTTTCTACACTTACAATCAGGACCTCGCTGCTGGAAGCACTAAATTATTCCCTGGAGCACATAATTCTAAAAATTTTAGAGCTAAAAGAGACTCCTTTCACCACTCCTTTTATTCCCCCTTCTTTCACTTCTTTCTCTTTCCTTTGTTCTCTCCTCCCCCTTCATTCCTCCCCTTCTTCAATCATTTTTTTCTTCCTGCCTCCATCTTTTCCCTTCTCTTTCTTCTCCATTCTCCTCTCTGGGAAAGCAGGTATTTTGTTTCTAAACGATTGCTGCCTCTGCACCCAGGGACATGATACAACAAGCCTAGAAGGAGAAACTGACTCCTTTCTATGACAAACATCATCTAATTGTTTTTCCCCCTTTGGAGAAATTAATTATCCTCTTCTGCGTAAAACTTTTTTTTGTCCTTAAATCCCTTTGAAAGGATTAGCATTATTGAGAAACTGAAGGCAAATTAACCCCTCAATGCCCATTTTGCTGTGAGAGTGTTCTCACCTAGTGTTTCCTATTTGTAGATGGCCCTGGGGGGTTATTAATGTTTTGGGACATTGGGGTAAGAAAACTTGAGCCTGAGCTTTAGATCCCAAGGCAGCCCTAGGAATAGGAAATGGGTTGAGGAGGGAAGGAAGGAGGACCCAAGGGTAAGGGCTAATCTTGGGAAAGGTAGTTCTTCCTCCTGCTAATCTATCCTATCCTTTTTCATTCCATCTCATCATGTCATCCTTTTTTTATCCCACCCTAATTCACTCCTTCCCATACCACCCCATTTACACCTCCTTCCACCTCATGACATCTTGTCCAGTTTCATAGGATCATAGATCATACAGCTAGAGCTAGAAGGGACCTCAGAGGCCATCTAGTCCAATCAACTCATTTTACATATAAGGAAACAGGTCCAGAGTGGTGATGTGCCTTGCAGAACCAGGACTCAAATTCAGGCACCATGACTCCAAGTTTCTTGCTCCAAGTTCATTCTTCTGCCATACTCGTGTTAAATAATATCAATATAGCCCCATTTAACAGATGGGGAAACTGAGGCTCAGGACTCATCCAAGATCTCACAACTGTCAAGTGTACATGCTGAGATTCAAACTGAGGATCCTTAACATCAGGCCTTTCACTGCACCTGTCTGCTTAAGCATCTTAAATCCCCTGAGTTCCACTAGGTTCTTCCTGCCCTTATGAAAACACATAGACATCTCCCCTCTTGATCTTGTTGCCTTCTCTCTCTGTGGTTCAAGTTCATCAAGTTGTTTAGAGCATATCTGATTAAGCTTAATGAAATCACAGTTCACAGAGTCTGTCCAGGACTTGAATCCAGCTTGTACTGAGTACAAACATTTGAGGCCAGGACTCCCTGCTACAGCTCTCTCCTAACAAAATCTCCAGATCCAGGTTCAGCCTAGAAGCTATGAAGAGGAGGCTTAGTTCTTCCTGTCTTCTGCCTGCCTTAGACCATGCCCTCCAATACCACACACACACACACACACACACACACACACACACACACACACACACACACACACACACACACATATCCCTTCCCAGCCAATTTTAGCTACTTGGAAATCTCATCATTCAAAATTACTTCAGGCACCACAGGAGGAAGGCACAACTCAACCACTGGGGCATAAGTATTTTTAAATCATTCGGGGCAGGGGGTGGCACATAATGTGAGAGTGAGCAAGAAAGGTATTTCCTGTACATTTCCTTTTAATGCCTAGAAAATAGATACTTAAACCACTCCAGTATCTTTGCCAGGAAAACCTCAAATGGGGTCACAGAGTCAGACATGACTGAAACACCAGTACCTAATTGATTTACGAACTCTTCCTTGAAGGGAGGCAATGGGTGCCTGCTGTCACCACACTCCTGCCAGGCCTGGCACTCACTATACACCTGGTACAGGGGTGCTCAGTTTAAAAAGTTGTGATGGGCCAGAGATAGAAACCCTCTGGAATTGGCCCCTAGAAAAATCTGTTCCTAAGGGATGGGTCCAGATCTGGTACCTCCCTCCCACTGACTCAGGAAGACAGCCAGCAGAGGAAGATGCAGTTATAACCTAGCTCGTGCCAGAGAAAGGCTGAGATTATTAAATCCCTTACATTTACCTTCAGACTAGATTAACATGGGGAAAAAGGGTACATGAAGTGCTTTATCCTGGGCCTTAAATCTGTGAGTAGATCCAAGGCACTATGCCTCCTAAGGAAGGTACTGACTTCTCTACCTCTCAGGGTGACCCAAGCCCCACACTTCCTGAAAGCCCTGAGGACCACACCTCTGACCAAGGACCTATGGACTTCCCTATCTGGCCCCATTTTACATTGCTCCCTCTATAAATTCCCACCCACATTAACAGCAGTTATCGTGGAGTCTTAACCTTTCTCCATGCTATTTGAGTAGGTGGCATCTCTTAGGTGATGCTCCTCTTCACAAAACAATGTTCCTCAGTCAGATCTGCCTTTGGTTTGCCAGCTCCTTGATTCTGGAACAGAAGGTAGTGTCCCCTACAGGCTCCACCCTGCATGTTGGCTGTGATGAGAGAGCAATATGAAGGTCCCAGGCCAGATAAGGGAAGCTTCACCTGTAGGTCTGGCTATCCTAAGGCTCCAGATGCTGGACAAATCATCTCCTTCTCTAAGCCTCAATTTCCTCATCTATTAAATGAGTAAACTGAATAAAATAAACTTTAAAATCCTTTGTGGAATTTAACCCAAGTGTTCCATACAAAAGCATACCTTTCTGCTGTTCTTTTTCTTTTCCTCTTCTACTCCCTTTCTTTCCCAATTTAGTCTCAAAAAGAGCAAAGGAAGGTGCTAATTCCTACCTCAACCTCCTTGTGTTCTCCAGTTCCCCAGAGTTTATCACTGCTCTCATCCTCCAATCCTAGATCCAAAAGCACTGAGTTAAAGCCAACTGTGTGTCTACTCAGAAAGGTTGTTAATGATCATAATAGTAATGTCAGGGGGTTTTCAGTCATGGCCAACTCTTTGTGACCCCATTTGGGATTTTCTTGGCAAAGATGCTGGAGTAATTTTCCATTTCCTTCTTCAATTCATTTTACAGCAAAGAGGGTTAAGTGACTTGCCCAGGGTCATAGATCCATTATCTGAGGTCAGATTTGAACTCAGTAAGATGAGTTTTCCTACCAACAGATCCGACATTCTATCCATTGAGTCACTTAGCTGCCTAATAACAATAAGAGCTAATCTTTATATAGTGGTTACTGCAGGCCAGACACTGTGCTAAGCGCTTTACAATTATTATTCTCATGATAACCCTGAGATGCAGGTGTTAGTAAACAGATGAGGAAACCAAAGCAAACAGAGGTTAAATGGTTTGCCCAGGCTCACATAGCTAGGAAATATATGAAGCAGGATTTGAACGCAGGTCTACCTGATTCAAGGCACCACCTGCTTCTCACCTAATATAACAGGTAGAAGGCAAAATGTCACTCACCTGCTCAAAAACCTTCAACAATTCCTTATTGCCCAGAGGTTAAAATACAAACTCCCTAGCTTAGCTTTTAAAGCCCTTCACAATCTGCCTCAATCCTAACTTTTCACCCTGATTTTACCTTGCTCTTTTCATGCACTCTATATACAATCCAGCCAAACATGATTCACCATTACCTAAGTTTGGCCTGCCCTTTCCCTCCTTCAGACAATAACACAGTATGTTCTCCTATATCTCCATGTCTCCATTTCTTGCATCCTTCTCATCCATCAAGGCTTACCTCATCCCTTCCCTACCCTACACTTCTGGCTGATGAAAGTGTTCTCCTTCTCCATGAATTTTCATAGGACACTTGGTTCTCTCTTTTGCTTCTGTCATATTCATGGGATCACAGATTTAGAATTAAAAGGGATCTTAAAAGTCATCTAGTCTAACCCTTTCTTGTTATGGATGAGGAAAATGAAGTCCAGAGAGGTTGTGGTTTAATCAAAGTCACATAAGCACTGAGGATCTCCCTTCCTTCCTTCCTCTCTTTCTTTTTCTTCCTTCCTTCATTTCTTTCTTTCTTATTTCTTTCTTTCTTTCCTTCTTTCTGTATTTCTTTCTTTCCTTTTCTCCTTTCCCTTCCCTTCCCTCTCCTTTCTTTAGTCTACATAAGGTATCATACCCTTAGCTAAGGATTCTCTGCCTAAAGGTATGTAAATTTACACCTCACAAGATAGCTTGGGATTTACAATCCAGATTTTTTTTTCTTAAGGACCACGACTTAAATCTAAATCATTCTGGCTCTCATTGATTGGCCAACAACAGATCCCAGTCCCAGCCCCATGTGGTTATTATTTGGGCCCTGATTGGCTCAGAGTGAATATAAATAGCAATTGCTTCTGTTTTGGTCAGAAACCCTGAGGGTCTTCCCCTCCCTTACTGGTTATTGTTCATGGTTTTGTTGTGTTTTGTTTTGTTTTTTTTTAACATGGTAAAAGAGACCATTCTCTACCTCATTTCTTACCTAGCCTTATCACTGGTTAGGTGTTGCCTCAGTCAAACTGAGACCTGTTAAAGACCTTAGCTTTAAAAGGTCATGGTCTAAACAAGAGATAAAGAACATTATGAAGTTCAAAATGGATAATTTTGATTACATTAAATTAAAAAATGCAACCAAGGGGCGGAGCCAAGATGGCAGAGTAGAAAGACGTACATACACTAGCTCTTCCCCTACAGCCCATAAAATACCTGTAAAGAAAAACTCTCAACAAATTCTAGAGCAGCAGAAGCCACAGAACAACAGAGTGGTGGAGATTTCTAGCCCAGGGTGAACTGAAAGGCTGATGGGAAAAGTCTGTCGCACTGGAGGTTGAGCGGAGCCCAGTCCAACCTTGGCCATGCAGCACCAGGAACAGCAGGATTAAGCAGGCTTCGGGGACAGAATCCCCAGCAAAGCACAGATCCCTCAACCCACAGGCGCCAAAGATCAGTGAGAGGGTTTTTTCAGCTGGCCAAGAAGGGAGCAGAGTGTCCCCATAGCTCCAGCCTCAGGCAGCAACAGCAGAGGCAGCAGCAGCTGGGGCCTCCCAAGGCAGACAGAAGTCTGCATCCATTGTTGAAGGCCTCATCACAAAGCCAATGGGAGGACTGAGCATCTAATCTGAATCTCATCCCCCAGTGCTGGGTTGGCTGAACTGGAGGTGAAGTGGTTGTGGAGAGGAAACTCTACTACTCGTAGATTCTAGACACAAAAGTTTCTTGTTGCTCCCAGACCAGTGTACAGGCTTGATTGTGCCACCTTGGAGGAACTGAGATCTTACAGATCCCCAGAGTATACCCTACTCTTGACAAAGGGCCCAAAAGTCAAGAAACTGGTTGGGAAAATGTCCAAAAAAGGAAGAAAAAATAAGACTGTAGAAGGTTGTTTTCTTGGTGAACAGATATCTTCTCCCATCCTTTCAGATGAGGAAGAACAATGTTTTCTATCAGGGAAAGACATAAAAGTCAAGTCTTCTGTATCCCAAACATCCAAAATAAATATTCAATGGTCTCAGGCCATGAAAGAACTCAAAAAGGATTTTGAAAATCAAGTAAGAGAAGTAGAGGGAAAATTGAGAAGAGAAATGAGAGAGATGCCAGAAAATCATGAAAAGTGAGTCAACACCTTGCTAAAGGAGACCCAAAAAAATGCTGAAGAAAATAACACCTTGAAAAATAGGCTAACTCAATTGGCAAAAGAGGTTCAAAAGCCAATGAGGAAAAGAATGCTTTAAAAAGCAGAATTAACCAAATGGAAAAAGTGGTTCAAAGGCTCACTGAAGAAAATAGTTCTTTAAAAATTAGAATGGCACAGATGGAAGCTGTTGACTTTATGAGAAACCAAAAAATCACAAAACAAAAACAAAAGAATGAAAAAATGGAAGATAATGTGAAAAAATCTCATTGGAAAAACAACTGACCTAGAGAATAGATCCAAGACAGACAATTTAAAAATTATGGGACTACCTGAAAGCCATGATCAAAAAAGGAGCCTAGACATCATCTTTCATGAAATTATCAAGGAAAACTGCCCTGATATTCTAGGACCAGAGGGCAAAATAAATATTGAAAGAATCCACTGATCACCTCCTGAAAGAGATCCAAAAAGAGAAACTCCTAGGAACATTGTAGCCAAATTCCAGAGTTACCAGGTCAAGGAGAAAATATTGCAAGCAGCTAGAAAGAAACAATTTGAGTATCGTGGAAACACAATCAGTACAACACAAAATCTAGCAGCCTCTACATGAAGGAATTGAAGGGCTTGGAATATGATATTCCACAAGTCAAAGGAACTACAATTAAAACCAAGAATCACCTACCCAGCAAAGCTGAGTATAATACTTCAGGGGAAAAAATGGTCTTTTAATGAAATAGAGGACTTTCAAGCATTCTTGATGAAAAGAAAATGTGACTTTCAAACACAAGAATCAAGAGAAGCCTGAAAAGGTAAGCAGTAAAGAGAAATCATAAGGAACTTACTAAAGTTGAACTGTTTACATTCCTACATGGAAAGACAATTTTTGTAACTCTTGAAACTTTTTTCAGTATCTGGGTAGTTGGTGGGATTATACAGAGAGAGAGAGAGAGAGAGAGAGAGAGAGAGCACCGGGTAAGTTGAATAGGAAGGGATCATATCTAAAAAAATAAAATTAAGGGGTGAGAGAGGAATATATTGGGAGGTGAAAGGGGGAAATGAAATGGAGCAAATTATCTCTCATAAAAGAGGCAAGAAAAAGACTTTTCAATAGAGGGAAAAGAGGGAGGGGAAAGGGAAAATGTGAAGTTTACTCTCATCTCATTTGGCTCAAGGAAGGAATAATGTGCACACTCAATTGGGTATGAAAATCTATCTTACACTACAGGAAAGTAGGGGATAAGTGGGGTGGGGGGATGATAGAAGGAAGGGCAAATGGGAGGAGGGAGCAATTAGAAGTAACACTCTTGGGGAGGGACAAGGTCAAAAGAGAGAATAGAAGAAGGATAGGATAGAGGGAAATATAGTCAGTCTTACACAACATGACTATTACTGAAGTCATTTGCAAAACTACACATATATAGCCTATATTGGATTACTTGCCTTCTCAATGGGGATGGGTGGGGAGGAAGGAAGGAAGAGAAGTTGGAACTCAAAGTTTTAGGAACAACTGTTGAGTATTGTTCTTGTATACAACCGAGAAATAAATACAGGTAATGGGGTATAGAAATTTACCTTGCCCTACAGAACAAAAGAGAAGATGGGGATAAAGGAAGGGAGGGATGTTAGAAGGGAGGGCAGATTGGTGGTAGGGGTAATTAGAATACTTGCCATTATGGGGTGGGAGGAGGGGAGAGATGGGGAGAAAATTTGGAACTCAAAATTTTGTGGAAATGAATGTTGAAAACTTAAATAAATAATTTTTTTAAAAAAATGCAACCAAGATTAGGAGGAAAGCAGAACACTGGGAAAGAATTTTTACAACTAGTGTCTGTGATAAAGGCCTCATTTCTAAAAACTTAGTCAAATTTACAAGAATACAATTCATTCCCCAAGTGACAGTCAATGGATATGAACAGGCAGATATGAGCAGGCAGTTTTCAGAGGAATTAATTAAAGCTATCTATAATCATATGAAAAAATGCTCTAAATCCCTATTGATTAGAGAGATGCAAATCAAAACAACTCTGAGGTACCACATCACACCTATCAGAGTAGCTAACATGACAAAACAGGAAGGTGATAAATGTTGGAGAAGATGTGGGAGAGTTACAACACTAATTCATTGTTGGTAGAGCTGTGAGCTGATTCAACCATTCTAGAGAGCAATTTGGAACTATGCCCAAAGGGCTATAAAATGTGTATGCCCTTTGACCCAGAAATACCCACTTCTAGGGCTATATCCCAAAGAGATCATAAAAAGGGAAAAGGACCCACATGTACAAAAGTATTTATAGCAACTCTTTTTGTGGTGGCCAAGAACTAGGAATCAAGGAAATGCTCATCAATTAGAGAATGATTAAACAAGTTTGTGGTATAGGAATATAATGGAATACTATTGGGCTATAAGAAATGACAAACAGGCAGACTTCAGAAAAACCTTGAAAGACTTATGTGAACTGATGCTGAGTGAAATGAGCAGAACCAGGAAAACATTATACACAGTAACAGCCACAGTGTGTGAGGACTGTTTCTAATAGATTTAGCCCTTCACAGCAATACAAGGACCTAAAACATTTCCAAAGGACTCATGAGGCAAAATGCCATCCACATCCAGAGAAAGAACTATAGAATCAGAATGCAGAATGAAGCAGACTATTTCCTCTTTGTTATATTTTGTTTTGTTTCTTCTCATGCTTTCTCCTATTTGTTTTAATTCTTCTAGGCAACATGACTAATGTGAAAATGTATTTAATAAGAATGTATGTGTAGAACCCATATAAGATTGCATACCATCATGGGAAGGGAGGGGGGAGGGAGAGGAAGAAAATTTAAAATTTATGAAAATGAATGTTGAAAACTGAAAAAATTAATTAATTTACTAAAAAAAAAGGTCATGGTCTCCAGGTCATCCAGGGTTATCTCAAGTCATCCTAATCTATATCTGGTCACTGGAATCAGATCTCCAGAGGAGAAAGGGAGGCTGATGACTTTGCACAGCCTTCTCTTACTTAAATCCAATTCATTTGCATGTCATGGCATCACTTCCCTGATGTCATGGTCCTCTTTGAGAATGAAGGACAAAGAACAACTGAGGATCAGAAGTGGTATTTGAAACCTGATCCGCTCACTTCAGGATAGCTAGGTGGCACAGTGGATAGAGCTCTGGTCTTGGAATCAGAAAGACTCCTCTTTCTGAGTTCAAATATGACCAAAGACTTTAGCTGCATTACCCTGGGCAAGTCACTTAGACAGTGTTTGCCTCATTTTCTTCATATGTAAAATGAGCTGGAGAAGGAAATAGTAAACCATGACAGTATCTTTGCCAAGAAAATCCCAAATAGGGTCATGAAGAGTCTGACATGACTGAAATGATTCAACAACAGTCTTATTTCAAAGCTAGTGACTGTTCTTTGGATTTTGTCATCATGATTCTGTATTCTACTTTTGTATTATACTCTTCTATGAGTATATTATCTCCCTGCAGTAGATTGTAAGCTCCATGAGCTATTCTTTTTTCATCTTGGGTCCTCAGTACATAGTAGGTACTCTGAACATAGTAGGTGCTTAATAACTTATTACTGAGGTATATTGAATCCAGTGTAACCCCAGGGAGATATTCTACGAACAACTGTCTTGATAGGTCAGGGCCTGGGTAGAGGGTGGGTACCCTGAATAATAGTGGTGCCTAGCCCACCCAGTCTTTTCTTACTTGGAAGACTGGTAATGAAATTTTGGTTGAATTATTCACAAGATTAATAGTCTATCTTGAGGCAAAATGCCTTCCACATCCAGAGAAAGAACTATGGAACTGGATTGCAGAATGAAGCAGATCATTTTCTCTTGTGTTATGTTTTGTTTTATGGTTTCTCCCATTCATTTTAATTCTTCTATGCAACATGACTAAGGTGAAAATGTATTTAATAGGAATATATGTGTAGAACTTATATAAGATTGTACACTGTCTCAGGAAGGGAATGTGGAGGGAGGGGGAAAACATCTAAGATATATGGAAGTGATTGTAGAACACTGAAAACAAATAAAATAATTTAATAAAAAAAATGATTAATAGTCTACATCATATAGGATATTTCCCTGCAAAAATGAACCCTTGGGTGGGCACCTTCCAAAACAGTGATGACATCTGAAAATATATACAACTTCTGCCCAGGTGAGGTGGCCTACATCCCAAGTGTGGGCCACCTCCCATCCTCAGGATTTTAGATATCAGTCATAGGTACAGAACAAGAAAGGGCCATGTCAGAGTATGTAGACAGGCAGGGTAATTAGAGTGTAGGACTTGGTACCAGGAAGATCTGGATTAAAATCCACCTCTGGGAAAGGGAATGGACATTTACTGAACACCTACTGCATGCCAGGTACTGTGCTAAGCACTCTTTACAAATATCATCTCATTTGATCCTCACAACAACCCTGAGAGGTAGGTGCTATTATAATTCCAATTATGATTCCAATTTGAGGAAACTGAGGCAGCTAGAGGTTAAATGATTTGTTTAAGGTCATACAGTTGGTAAGTGTCTAAGGCTGGATTTGTATTCTGGTCTTCCTGATTCCAGGTCCAGTGCTCTCTCTACTGCACTATCAGCTGTTTCACCTCTAATTCTTTACTAGCTGCATCACTATAGGCAAGTCACCACCTCTCAATTTCCTCATCCGTAAAATGGGGATAATGATACCTGTCGTACCTGCCTCACAGGCTCTAACGAGATAATGTATGTAACTCATAAAACTTTGAAGTCTTAAATGAATGTCGATTATTATGATTTAATTCAGGCACCTCATTTTATAGAGAGGGAAACTCTTAAAGATTGCCAAGTATCAAGTCCAGGATTTAAACTGAAGTCTCCTAGCTTCACAACCAAAGTCTTTTCCACTACCCAAAGTTGGCTTGTGGGATGGGGTGGAGAAGGAGAGACGACAGAGACAGGGAGAGTCAGATGATGAAATTATAATGGGCATGTCTCCCAATGAGCAAAAGGCTGTGGGGCCTCCTCTGACTTGGAATCATCTAATGACCAAGAGTGAAGCCAGAGGTCCATTACAAAGCAGGGTTGGTCAAGTTTGATCAGAGGCAATAGGATAAATGCGCCTGGGAAGACATGGGAGGACCAGAGAGCCCAGAACCAGAGGTGTTGTCTCTGAACAAACCCTGAGTGAATTTCCAAGCTCCACAACAACATTTGCCAAAGGAAGATGCCACCAAGAGACAGATGATTAGCTTTAGGAGGCCCTCATACTAACAATAATTCACATTTATGTGGGACTTTAAGGATTCTCAAAGTGCATTTCTTACAACAAGGCTATCATCTTTATTATTCCCATTTTACAGATGAGGAGGCAAGCTCAGAGAGGTTGTGACTTGCTGTTGGTCACACAGGAATTATGTGTTGAAGGTAGAATTCAAACCTAGGTCTCCTGGCTCCAGGTCAAGCTGGTTCTTCACCTCATCTCAGTGACCAGTCCAAGTTCCCATGGTGTAAGGGTACAGAGAATTATGGGAGATTGTGGGCTGTCTGTAAAACTTGTTCCAGCATCATTAGTGGAAGCTTCAGGAGAAACATGGAGGTGGGTAAGCTTATAAATATTTTTGCAATGACCCTCCCACTACCTCACAGAAAAGAACAAAGCAATGAGAGGCGACATTGTGTAATGGATATAGAGTCAGCCTCAGAGCCAGAAAAAGCTGGATTTAAGTCCTACCATGGACTTATACAGACTGTGTGACTCTGGGCACCTTTCAGTACCACCCCTACCCCTGCCCTAATATCTCTCTCAAGCTTACAAGTTTCAGAAAAGAGACTGACGTACCTTGGAAAGAGTTTCTTAACTGATGCTCTCACACTGATGAAAAGGGACAACACACCAGCAAAAGGAGATTATTAGATTCTATTAGATACTCATAATCCCAGAATGCACTGAGAAATATCATGGTGCATGGGGGGAAGTCTTCAAGCTGGCATCAGAAGGACCTGAGCTCATAGTCCACCTCTGTCAACTGGACAAATCTTTTAGGATCTCTGGGCCTTAGTTTCCTTGTCCCATGTTGAATGAGGCAGGTGGGCTAGGTGACCTCTGAGGTCTCTTCCAGTTCTAAATCTAAACAGAGTCCAGTCCTCTAATTTTATCAGTGAAGCACTGAGTTACCCAAGGGCACACAGCTAGTAATTGGCAGAGACTGAACTAGAAGCCAGGCTTCCATAGTCCTGGACCACCACTCTCACTCTTGGCTGGAAGCTTCTTAAATGTGTGGTCAATGTTAAGGTGCTCTGTGGGTATGTAAGGATCCCCATGCCAAGACCACCCTTCTCTTTTTACTCATTTCATTTTATTATTAGTAGACACCCTGTTTTCTAGAGCTAAGACCCAGCAAGAAAGCTGTGTCCTGAGCTTGGCATAACAACAAGCCTTTGCACTCACCCCCTGGATGAACTCAGCCACAGCAAAATCCCAGAATTGTTTCACATCAACACCAGGTGGTCTCTGAGCTCATACAAGCATCTACAGAAACCAAGTTCTGATCACGAAGCCCTCATCTCTCATTGTTACTGCTGCTTCCCATTATCAGGGCTACTGCTCATTGCACAGCCATTGGTATATGCACTGAGATTTGCCCACTATAAAGCGGGCCTCCTACAAGAGAAGCCCCCAGCACATGTGTCCAGTTTCCCATTTCTCCAATGGAATAAAGCTTTTTGTTTATGATCTCTGAGCTCAATTTTTATTTTGTTTTTATTTTATTTCTTAGAGTTAACTGTGCTATGATAACCTGTGCGAACTCTTTGATATTTTCAGAGTTAACTGTGATTGTGATAACCTGTGTGAGATCTCCAGGTTTTTTGGTTTTGGTTTTGGTTTTTTTTTTTTGAGGTGGCAGAGGTTGCATAAACTCTGTGAATCTTTGGTCATTTGTTTTCATAGTTCAAAGATATCTATTTTTCTCTAGTCTAGCAGTTATCAGAGTTTGGGGGGTTCCCAAAACCCTTCAGGAGGTCTGTGAAGCAAAACTATTTTCATCATAATGTCTGACATTTTAATTTCTAACCTCTAGATATAACTCACATAAACAAAAACTCTTTGGGTTCCTCGATATTTTTTAAGAGCGTAAAAGGCTAGTGAGACTAGAAAATTTGAGAACCACTTTTTCTAGTCCAACCGTTATATTTTGTAGAATAGAAAACAAAGGCCCAGGGTGGTAAAGTGACTTATCCTAATATAGGTAATAAGTAGGGAGTCAGGATTTGAACCCATGTGTCCCAGTTCCAACTGGGTGCTCCACTCTTCAACATGGAGCCCAAATGCAGAATGCAGAATGATAAATCACCATTCTCATCATTGAACAACCCTGTGACTTCATTTCCAGCGAAATGTACCTTACTTGCATCTCATAAGATCATAGATTTAGGGCTGGAAAAGACCTTAGAAGCCATTTAATTTGACCTTCCTCATTTTACAAATAAGGACACTGAGGCCCCAAGAGTCTGGATAACTTGTTCAAGGTCACACAGATACTAAGTGACTGAAGAAGGATTCCAGCCCACATCTTGCAGCCTAAATCTTTTCTCATTTTCTCTTCCCAACCACCTCACTTTCCTCAAGGCAACACCAGTCTGAGGACCATAAACTCATCTTTGTCCTTCATTCTTCACTTCCAATCTGATGAGAAATCCTGCAGTTCCTTCTAAAAGACAAATACCCTCTTGAATCTACCCCTGCTGCCGCCACGTGGTCCAGGATGCTTTCCCCTCCCTCCACCCTGCCTGGGATGTCCTCTTCATCCTTATGTATCCAGAGGCAGTCCAGTTTTCATTCAAAAATCTGTTTACAAAGAGCCAGAGCTAAAACAAGTGCAGGCAGACTGGGAATTTGCCCAGGATTGGCAATAATCCAAAGGTGAGAAATTTGCGGCAAGCCTGAAAACAATTGTCCTCCATTGTACTCTTCTAAAGAAGGAGGCAGCAGCAGAGACCAGTGAGGGCAACTGGATCTCCCCTCTAGCAAGGGAGCAGTGACAGGATGAGGGGAATGGAGACCAGAGTAGGGGGAAGACTCCTTGGCTGTCTGGATTTTTTAGGGTTCTTCACCTTTGCCCACGTCTGGCACTGGTGGAACCCAAGATCTGGGATGGCCCATGTGTGGGGATAAAGATGGGTGTGTGGTGGGAAATGTTTAACAAGCAGCTTTTCCCTCCAAATGTACTCAATAAACAGTTTCAAGGTTAATATGCATTATTAGCATTTTCTTCATCATTTTCTGAAGTCCAGAAAAATAATAAAATAATAAATCAGGTGTTGGTTTGTAGCATTTATAGATTTCTGAGGTGTAACTCTCACACTGAAAATTAAACAATCAGCTCTCAATGGTTAGAGCTAGCTTCAGAACACCCCTAGGGGAGAGATGACCCTAACTCTGCCAGCCCAACTTCTCTCCACTCACCCAACAAGCCAATCCCCTCAGTACAGACAGATCAGCCTGAAGCCTATCTTGCCTTGAGGCATCTCCTGCTGCCCAGGAAGAAAGGTAGGCCCAGAAGCAGCCTAGAAAGGTCCTCCTATACCTCTCACCATGATCACTCTGAGGAGAGGGAAGCCCCTCAAGTGAGGAACATGGCAAGGGAAGTAAGTAAGACAATGCCTGGGTCTTTTTTTGAGGGTCATGACACACCCCTGCCTCCCCAATCACCTATAAGTTCTATCCTCCCTAGTTTCTTACACTTTTCCAAAGACCACAACCAAGGGGAATGGGAATGAGGACCAGGTTGGGAATGTAGCAACCTCTGTGTAGGACATGGCAGGACATTTCAAGGAACCTGGATCCCAAGTGGAGCACAGGGGCTGGTCCACTCAGGAAAGGGAAAATACTAAATTAGTCCTAGGAGTCACCAAGGTCTACCTCAGGAGAGGGGCAGTGGTGAGTAGAGGCACTTCACTGAAAAAGGCAGAGAAGCTGAGTCCTATATCTCCCATCCCCAAGATTTTTTTTCCCTTAGAGTTTTGCTACTAAACTAATACATTTTCCTTCAGAATATAGTAAATAGGGTCTTGAACATGGGGCTAGGATAGTCCTGGAAGGACTAAAGTGGTCTCCACTCTATACCTAATAGCCTGCCTTAAGCCCAAGGACTGGGGTTCTGGAAAGGCTAGTATTCCAAGGGCTCCAGTACTCTCATTCCTACAAGAGAGGTCAAATTACTTAAACCTCTAGATTGGGAATCAGGAAAACTGGGGTCTAGTCTCTGCTCTGTCTCTAGTTCTGGATCTCTGTTTTTTCCTCTGCAAGAAGTAAGGATTGGACAAGATGGTCTCTAAGGCTGCTTCAAGCTCTGTGAAGCTATGAAAATTGGGGTCCATTTGACTCCACTTTCAAGTGGCCTTGGACAAATAATGTCCCCTTTTCTAGAGTTGAATTTGCCTCTGTAAAATCAAGGAATTGACCTGACTGCCAGAACCTGGGTGAAAAATCTCATCTCGGACACTTGCTATCTGTGTGGCCCCAGATAAGTCACTTAACTTCTCCATGCCTAGGTTTCCTCATTTGTAAAATGAGGGGAATAGGCTTAATAGATTGTAAGGTCCCTTTCTATGATTTTTCCCAATCCACGATCCTATAACTACATGTTACAGTTCTAAAACGAGACTTTGTTGGTTTAGGGGTAGACCTGAGGATAGGGAGCATTCACTTCAAGTTGTCTTATATCTCTCTCCCCCAAATGGTCTGCTTTCTGTAAAGGTTACCACTCCACTCTCCCAACCCCCACATACACACACACACACACACACACACACACACACACACATACACACACACACACATACACACATACCCTAATAGTTAGGCTTCATGAATACCTTGTGAAGAAACAACTGACCTTAGCCCCCAGATACAAGTTCAAGATAGAGAAAGCATGAATGGTTAGATGGTTTTTTTTTTTTCTGAGAAGAATCTGGAAGTTTAGGAGACCTCAAACTCAATGAGTCAGCACTGTATGTGGTAGGAAAAAAAAAAACTCATCATGTGAGTCAGTGAACACGCATATATTAAGCACCTACTTTGTTTCAGGCAACTCAGCAATGACAATACAATGAAATGTTAAAAAAAATATAATTTCTGCCTTCAAGGAACTCATAGTCTTATGGGAGTAAACATGTACATAGTTATGTACAAACAAGATAGATACAGATAAAGATAATCAACAGAGGAAAGGTACTGGTATTGAGAAAGATCAGGAAAAGTTTCTTGACTCCTTAAGATGATCTCAGGCTAAATTAAGAGATGTACAGCTTCTGGGGGTCAAGAGGCAATAGACCCTCTGGACTCTGCCCTGGTCAGTCCTGGGCAACACAGTTTGAGAAGATGACTCTGGAGAGCTGGAGCATGTCTAAAGGAAGGCAACCAGGATGCTAAAAGGTCTTGAGCCCATTTTATTTGATAATATTTATTGAAGGAACTGGGAACATTTAGGGAAAGGAGCAAACATTTATATAGCATGTACTATGTGCCAAACCCTGTGTTAAGCACTTTTTTTACAAATATTATCTCATTTGATCCCCACAACAACCCTGCAGGGGTGATGTTATCCTTATCTCTATTTGAGGAAACTGGGTCAGAGAGAGGGAAGTGACTTGACCAGGATCACACAGCAAGTAAGTGCCTGAGGTCAAACTTGAACCCGGGTCTTCCTGGTGCCATGTGGTCCAGTCCTCAATCCACTGTACCACTAGATGCGTCTCTTTAGTCTGGAGAAGAGAAGAATCAGGGAGGATACAATCTATGTTCTAATTGCTGAAATTGGATCTTCTAATTGTATCTTCTAACAGAAGGATTCCACTTGTCCTTTTTGGTATCAGGGAAGAGCTAGAACAGTGGGTGGAAGATAGGTACATAAAGGAAAATTTAGGTTTGATATCAGCAAAAATCTTTCTATCAATTAAACTGTCCAAAAGTTAAATGGACTGCTTTGGGGAGTAATCTCCTAGATAACAGTTCCCCTCAGAAAGAGTGGGTAGCCACTAGTTGGGTAATAAACATGCCTTTTAAATATAGATTGGGCTAGATCAGAGGTTCTTAAGCGGGGGTCTGTGACAAGATTTCAGGGAGTAGGCAAATGAGATGGGAAAACAAATTACCTTTTTACTTTCACTAACTTCTAACTGAAACCTATCATTTCTTTCAATTATTTGGAAACATCAAATGACATAACATTAGTAAAGCATTTTGGAAATATTAAAACTCTATATAAATGTTAGTTCTTATTACTACTACTGCTACTACTACTACTACTACTACTACTACTACTACTACTACTACTACTACTACTACTACTACTACTACTATTCTGAGAAGGGGTCCAGAGGCTTCATCAGACTGCCAAAGGGATCTATGACACACAAAAATAGTAAGAACCTCTGAACTAGATGGATGCCAAAGTCCCTTCCAACTCAAATTCTGTGATTCTGTCATAAAGAACATTTGACTTAACTTGGAAGGAAACAAGGGAATAAGCATTTCTGCAGTACTATATGCCAGGTATAGTGCCAAACACTTTTTACAAATATTCTCATTTGACTTTCACAACAATCCTGCAAGGTAGGGACTGCTACCCCATTTATATTTGAGGAAACTGAGGCATGCAGAGGTTAAGTAACTTGTCCAAGGTCACACAACTAGTAAGTGTCTAATAAGTGGCATTAATCCATTGAACCTCCTAGCTTCAGGAAAGCTACTAAGTGGCCTCTTTCCTAAGAATTAGACAGTTCACCAGCAGTTTCCTCATACTTACCTGGGGTCTGGGTGTCCCTTCCCTTCCCCCCTACAATTGAGCATTCCTTTAGTTTTCTTACTACTGCCCAGTTTGTAGTGCTTGCCCCAGGTGCAAAAATTTCTAGTTATGATTCTGTTATGCACCTGCTCTGTTCAGAACGCTGTTCACAGCATTAGTTGGGAAAGATGCACAGCTTAGATCAAAAGCAGCCCCAGCCTTCATGACAAAAACAACTTCTACAGCACCTTTCAGGCATACAAAACACATTCCTCACAACTGCTCTGCCTATAAGGTAGAATCAATCATAGGATCATAGATTTAAAGCTGGAAGGGACCTTGGAAGCTATCAAGTCCAACCCCACCCCCTTACCTATGAGCTGTTAAGTAACTTGCCCAGGATCACACAGCTGGCAAATGAATGTGGCAGAACTTGAACTCAATTCTTTCTGACTCCAAGCTCAGTGCACCATCTACTATACCATGATGCCTCTAAACTATATCCTTTTTTCTGGAGGGGAAGCAAGGCAATCAGGCCCAAGGTCACACAGCTAGGAAGTGTCAAGTGTCCCTGACTCCAGGGCCTGTGCTCTATTCACTGCACCACCTAGCTGCCCTTAAATTATCTCCTTTTCACAGATAGGGGAACTGAGACACCTCACCACCAAGAGAGGTGAAAGGCTACCAGCAAGGTCCCATAGATAGTGATAGAGATAAATCTTGAACCCAAGTCTTCTGACTGCATAATCATTGTGCTTTGTGCTACACCACACTGCCTCATGGTGTTTACTACCTGGTCTTTCAAGTTCTACAACCTTCTCTGACTACTCAGTCATCCTTCAGCAATGTTCCAGCCTTCTTACTTCCGGTTAATATGACATAGTTTAGCATTTAATCGTTCTTTAGTCATTTCCTTGTGTTAGTTTTATTTTTCCCAGCTAAAATACAAGCTCACCATGGTCAGGGAGCTAACCACCGTGGCCCCTTCACCCTCAGGAAGATTCATCTCAGCCTTGTCCCTGCACTCTGGACTTACTCAGGACCACTTGGGAACCAGGGAAGACAAGTATCCTTGGAAGATATACCCATTGATAGAATCATCCTGTTTGTGTCATAGGATCATAGGTTCAGAGTTAAGAAAGACTTGTTTTACAAATGAGTAAACCGAGACTCAGTAAAAGTGGCAGAGTCACTATTTGAACCAAAGTCTTCTACCTCCAAGGCCAACATTCTTTCCACAGTACCATGATGGTTCTCAGCTCTGCCATAGAACAAGGGACATTACTGAAGAGGGTGACCTGGAGTCAAGGACACCTGTGTTCAAATTCTGCCTTAGATACCTACTTGTTGTATGACCCTGGGCAAATCTTTTTTTTTCCTCTAAATTTATTCATTGATTTGTTTTCAGTTTTCAAAAATCACTTCCATAAGTATCACATTTCCTCTCCCTTCCCTCCCCAAGATGGCATGCAATCTTATATGGGCTCTACACATACATTTCTATTAAACACATTTTCACATGTAGTCATATTGCATAGAAGAATTAAAATAAATGGGAGAAACCATGAGAAAAACAAAAGAGAAAATAGTCTGCTTCATTCTGCACTCCAACTCCATAGTTCTTTCTCTGGATGTGGATGGAATTTTGCATCATGAGTCCTTTGGGCATGTTTTATGTCCTTGCATTGCTGTGAAGGGCTAAGTCTATTAGAAACAGTCCTCACACACTGTGGCTGTTACTGTGTACAATGTTTTCCTGGTTCTGCTCATTTCACTCAGCATCAGTTCATTTAAGTCCTTCCAGATTTTTCTGAAGTCTGCCTGTTTGTCATTTCTTATAGCTCAATAGTATTCCATTACATTCATAAACCACAACTTGTTAAGCCATTCCCCAACTGATAGGCACCCCCTTGATTTCCAGTTCTTGGTCACCCCAAAAAGAGCTACTGTAAATATTTTTGTACATGTGAGTCCTTTTCCCATGACCCTGGGCAAGTCTTAACCTTAATTTTACTTTACCCTTAACCGTTCTTTTCAGTTTCTTCATCTACAGAACAGGTATAATTGAACATACCTCCCAGAGTGCTGCAAGGATCAAATGAGATAGCTAGTTATAATTATTTTGGGGGGAAGAGGGAGGAAGATAGAGAAGTAGGTGATTTTACTAGTGTGGAAAACCCCCATTGTGGAAACTTTATCCACCAATGGAAATCAACCAGTCTGAAGTAACTTGGTCTCAGAAAGTTGCCTGAAGCATGAAGAGGTTAATTTGCCTGTAATCTCAGACTCAGCAAGTGTGACATCCTCCTGACATAGACACTGGCCTTCTGAACTCCTATACCAGTCCCCTAACCATAAATGCCTCTTAGCATTTGATACAGGCACAAGAGTAATCCTTGATAAATTCTTTCGAAGCTGCAACAAAATTCGCCTTAGTTCTTGCTGCACTAAGACCCTTGGGGAAAACTGCCCTTTGCAGATATACTTAGGACAGTTCCAGAGTTTAGGACAATGGAAAGTAAAATAAACAAACCCCCATCCCAAGTGAGAATTAGTGCTGAGGTCTTTTTCTGCCTCCTTAACTCCTCAAAAAAAAACAAAACAAAACAAAACGGGATCCAGGTGGTCTCCGGGGTATATTAATGAACTTCATTGTTTGCTTCCAGGTGCTTCCGAATCAGTGAAGGTGGCTTTTATTTGCATCCCAAACAGCTGTTTTCACTTCATTTGACTTTGAATGACTCTTCCTGGGCCTCCAGGTGTGAGCTGAGCTGCTTGGTTCATCTACTGGCAGGTCTGAACTTGGATGTTTTGTGTCACACCTAGGGCTAAGGGAACTGGTAGAAAGGAGTAGTCAGAGTAGGAAGGGCTCTGACAAGAACAGCTCCTTGAGGGACATCAGTCTTGATCTTGGTCCTGAAGTCATGACAGAGGTCTGGCAGAGGGAAAGGAGGAAGACATCCTGGGAAGATAGGTGTGGCAAGAGGGACTCTGGGACAGAAGGAATGAGTGAGTGTTCAGGAACTGCCAAGGTAAGCCTGGAAGTGTCTGAGGTCAGAGAGTAGGGTGATGGAATATGAGGCGAGACCAGAGGATGAAGGGCTTTGAACAGGATATCAAAGGCTCTAGGGGCTTAGAGGTCGTCTTGTCCAATCCCCTTTATAGCATCTCTGACAGTCCAGTCTGCTTAAATACCTTCAGTGTCAGGTGTTCAATACCTCCTGAAGCAGCCAATTCTATTCATTGGGCAAGTCTTTCCTATATTGATCTGAAATCTTTCTAGCTATAATCTTCTCCCAATGATCCTATTTCCCCACAGTGCAGTGTCTACCTGGCACATGGTGAATGCTCAATAAATACATGTTGATTAATTGATTGTCTGACCCTGGAATCATACAAAATACATCTCATCCTTCTCTCATCACAATCAGAAGCTGGTGATCATGTCCCCACCCCCCAATTCCTCTTAATTTATTCCAGGCTAAAAATTCCTGATTCTTTCAGTTGTTTCTCAGCCAGTATGGAGCATGGTTTTAAGACCCCTCATCTTGTACTTGCCTTTCTCTGGACCTGTTCCAGATGATTATATTCTTCGTAGAACATGGCACCCAGAACGAAAAACTATATTCCAGTTTGGTCTGACAAGGGCAGAATACAGTGGGACCATCGCCATCTTTATTCTGAGTCTCAAACTTCTTAATCTTAGGGTGCATTAACTTTCTGGTTGCCCTTTCACATCACTGACTCATACTGATCTTGCAGTCCACAGAAACTCTCAGGTCTCTTTCAACTACTTGCGGTCAAGTTAGACCTCTCCCATTCTGCAATCTAAGTGTGAAACTTTGCACTTAACCCTTTATAATCTCATTGTGATTAAATCAGTCACTATTAGTTCTTTCTGGAGTCTGATTTCATCATATAAAGTATTAGCTCTGCCCCTCAGCTTTGTACCACCCACAGATTTGATTAGGCAGTCATCTATTGTTAAATCTAACATTGATAAAAATAAACAGAACAGGGTTGACATTAGACCCCTTGAGGAATATCACTAAGGACCTCTCAACCTAGAGACCTCTTAACCTTAGTGCACCTAAGTACAATATCATGTAACACTTTTCTTCACCTTGTCCAAGGACATCATGGGAGTGATGCTTCACTAAAATCCACATACTCTGCATCTACTAGTCAATAAAGCACAGCAGGCTGAAGAGGTAGGATTTCATCTCTGAAAATTTGGTCCTATGGGAAATCACTGGACACTTTTTAAACAAGAGAATGAGTGATGTGAAAACACTGGCAGTTAAGTCTGTTAAGGAGAGGATGTAGGAAAAAAGAACAGTTAGGAAAGGATTGCCTTTCTTCTCATTGTATTTCTATCCTTGGTTCTTAGCACAGTGTCTGGTATTTAGTAGGTGCTTACTAAATGTTTACCAACTGAATATAATAATCACTTAATAAATGTTTATTGATTGTTAAAAAATCAGTTAGGAGGCCGTCTTGTTCATCTAAATATTTAGGGCTTGGACTAGCATAGAGGATCGGATCGGTGAGAAGTTGCCAGCAATAAATGGGCAAGACTTGTTCACAAACATAAGAAATTAAGGTTTGGGAACAGAGAGTAGGGAATAGGGTATAGATTAATGAGTGGAAGAAGAAGACTGAGAGATAATACCTGGGCTTCTTGTCTAAGGAATTGGACCAATAATATTGACATGGAAAGAAACAATCAACGTGATATGAAGAAAAATCCCTAGCCCAGAGGCTCAAAAGATCTGGGCCATAGTCCTGGCTCTGCCACTCATCTACAATGTGATCTTGGACAAGTCCTTTCCTCCTTTTGGGCCTCAGTATTTCTACAGTAAAATGAGAAAGTGATTACTGGAGTCCCTTACACAGCACTTATGGACCATGACTCACCTGTGATTGAGAATCCTAGGTAGGGGTGGCATGGCCACCAAGTAGGTGGCAAAGAGAGAATTATTCTAAGGAACATTGAAGCAATTCCTGCAGGTAGCTGAGAAAGTGGGAAAGAAGCAGGAGATTCACTTCCAGAAATACTTCTTAAATGCAAAAACCTATCTATGCATGACTTGCTCCTAGCTCCTAGGGATTCAAAGGTAAATGGCACATATATACTGCTTTTAATACAGTATATTTAATACAGTATATACAGAGAAGACAATGTGGGACAGTGGAAATAGATCTGGGTTTGAACCCCAGCTCTCTGCATCTTACTACCCTGGTTGAAATTGAGTGAGTTACTTAATCTCAATGAGCCTCATCTTTCTCATCTGTAAAATCAGGAAGTGTGACTAGGTCACCTATACATGTATAGTCTCTTCTGGCTCTAAATCTATGGTCCTCAGATATGTACACACATAACTCTGATAGAAAGAAGACTGAGATAAGTGCAAAGAACTCAGGAAAAGTACTCCAAGGTGCTTGGGGAAGAAGAAATCACTTTTACCTGGGGAGGGGTCACAGAAGATTTCCTGGAGATTGTAATTCTTGAGTTAGACCTAGAAAAAAGAAAATCATCTCCATAGAGAAAAGGAAGGGGATCATTTCAGGAGGGACTGCATGAGGAAAGGTCCAGAGACAGGAGAAGTCTAGCCAAGAACTGGAGATAGAGAGGAGTCCAATTTGACCAAAGTTTGAACAAAGGATGCATGAAAGGGAGATGTATGAGATAAGGCTGGAGAGGTAGGTTGGAGTAAGATTGTGGAGGGCCTTCAATGTCAAGTTTATACTTTATACAATTTGCAACAAAGTGAAGGTTTCTGAGTAAAGGAGTGATGTGATAAGAGAGGAACATTGGAACAGTTGTTGGTGGGCACAGACTTTGAAGAACCTAAAGAAAAAATAAGAAAAGGGGCAACTCACTAATGTAACTGCTCAAGTCCAGGTCAAGGTGAAGGATATTTGTGAATGGGGATTCTTAAAGTGGAAAATACTTCAGTGGTAGAATCAAGACAGGAAAGAAAGGAAAGAGGGGAAGAAAATGGAAGCAAGTACTACCGACATGTACATGTTTTTTTCTTCCTCAAGGGTTACCAAAAGAGGTGAGAAGGAAGAAAGAAGCAAATTCTGCAGTTTCAATATTAGGAAGAAGGAAGAAAGAGGACCCCTTCAGTTCACCACACAGAGATTATGATGGGGACCCAAGTTACCAATTCATTGGGGACGGCCCAACAGAACAAACAGATCAGCCAAAATTAAGATTCCTGGAAGACAAGAAATTGATGTGCTCTAGGCCAGCTGACAAATAAGATTTTTGGAGAATGTGTCAGAAGAAAATAGGCCAGCATGGCTGGCAGACCTCATGGTGATTCCAGGGAGCAGATCCAGACAAAAGACTGTTCTTTCTCTCTAGGAATGAAATAGTGGATGAAGAAAACATTATAAGGTATTAACAGCCCCAGTTAAAGTGGCACAGTTGTTTGGGCTTTGGGCTAGGGAATACTTGGGGAATAGGACGATGGCAAAGGGAAAAAAGAATGAACCAACTTCCAGGTGTTTTTAGTTTATGGAAAGAACAAGCTATTATGCGTAATAAGAGTTCCCACTTCTAAAACATTTTATGATTCACAGAGTACTTCCCCCCCCCCTCCAAACAATGCTGTTAGATGGTATTATAAGGCCTATTTCCCATTTAAAGATGGGGAAGTCAGCAGTTAAAAAGTACAATTTAGTAAATCAGGCAGTCCACAAGGATTTATTAAAGATTTTCTAAGTGCCAGGCACTAGGTTAAGCAGGAGCAATATAAAGAAAGGCACAAAAAAAAATGTTTCCAATGTTCCCAAATGTTCCCAAAAAATGCTCTGAAGGAGCTCACATTCTAATGGAAGGAGACAAAATGAAAATAACATACAGAATACACGAAGTGTACGTAGAAGGTAGTCTCTGAGGAAAGGGGCTAGCAGTGACCTCCTACAGAGGTTGGGATTTCAACTAAGTCTTTTTACCCCCAGTTTATTTTTTCAAATTACATGTAAAGATAGTTTTCAACATTCACTTTTATAAGATTTTGAGTTCCAAATTTTTTCTCCCTTCCCCCTCCCCAAGATGGCAAGCAATCTGATATAGGTTATACATGTACAGTCATATTAAACATTTCCACATTAGTCATGTTGTGTAAGAAGAATCAGAACAAAAGGGAAAAACTATGAGAAAGAAAAAAAGTGAAAATAGGATGCTTTGATCTGCATTCAGACTCCATAGTTCTTTCTCTGAATGTGGATAGCATTTTCCATCAGGAATCTTTTAGAATTGTCTTAGTCAGGGGTGGGGAACCTTTGGCCTCGAAGCCACATGTGGACCTGTAAGTCCTCAAGCGTGGCCCTTGCCATCAAGAGATTTGTTCTGTGAAGTTTGGATTCCGTCCAAGGGCTGCACTTGAGTACCTAGAGGGCCACATGTGGCCTTGAGACCCCAGGTTCCCCATCTCCCTCTTACATCATCATTCTCTTCATTGAGAAGAACTAAGTCTATCAAAGTTGATCATTGAACAATGTTGCTGTTACTGTGTACAATGTTCTCCTCACTTCACTCAGCATCAGTTCATGTTGATCTTCCCAGGTTTCTCCAAAATCTACCTGCTCTTCATTTCTTATAGCACAGTAGTATTCCAGCACATTCATATACCTCAACTTGTTTAGCCATTCCCAGTTGATGGGCATCCCCTCAGATTCCAATTCTTTACCACCACAAAAAGAGCTGCTATAAATATTTTCTTCATATGGGTCCTTTTCCAGTTTTTACTGATCTCTTTGGGATACAGAGCTAGTATTGGTACTTGCTGGATCAAAGGGTATGCACTGTCTCATAGTCCTTTAGGTATGGCTGAACTAATGAATTGTTGGTGGAGTTGTGAACTGATCCATCCACTGTGGAGAGTAATTTGGAACTAAGTCTTGAAGGAAGCCAGGGAAGTTAGGAGGCAGAGGTGAGGGGAAATCAAATTCCAGGCAAGGGGAACAACCTATATTAATACAGTGAGCTGAAACTTTGTCAATAAATGTGAAGTCATGCAAGTGACTTATCCATGGTTCAAATGCTTAAATAAAAATCAACCTTTGTAAGTACAGAATGGCAGAATTATGACTGGATGATATTTCCTACATAAAAGATCTAGCAGGAATGGAGAATCTGTGACCTTGAGACCACATGTGGCCTTCTAGGTCCTTGGGTCTGGCCTTTTGACTGAGTCCAAGTTTTACAGAACAAATCCTTTTGTTAAGGGGATTTGTTCTGTGAAGCTTGGATTCAGTCAAAAGGCCACATTTAAGGACCAAGAGGGCCACAAGTGGCCTCAAGGTCACAGGTTCCCCACCCCTAGACTCCAGGGACTTTTAGAATATTATGAGTATAATACCAGTCAGTAGTGGTTGTTGCACCATTTTTTAGCTGTATCTGATTCTTCATGACCTTTTCTTGGCAAAGACTACAGTAGTTTGCCATTTCTTTCTCCAGCTCATTTTACAGATGTGAAAACTGAGGTGAACAGGGTTAAGTAATTTGCCCAGAGTTCTCTAGCTAGTAAATGTCTGAGGCCAGATTTGAACTCAGGTCTTCCTGACTCCAGGCCTGGTGCTGTATCCACTGCACCACCCAGCTGTCCAGTCAATAGTATGAAGTTGCAACCAAAATAGTCAGTGCAAGGGAGGCTAAGGGAGCCCTATGTACTCTACTGTAGTCTGCCCTAGTTAAATTACTTCTATGTTCAGCCTTCGGTGCCACATTTTAAGGAGGAGATTGGGAAGCTGGAGAGCAACTAGAGGAGAGTGACCGTGCCCAGGAAGAATCAGTTGCAGGAACTGGGATTGTTAAGCCTGGAAAAGAGAAGGTGAAAAGAGCAGTGAGTACTAGTTTGGTACTTACTAGTTTTGTGACTCTAGGCAAGTTGCTTTACTTTTGCTGATCACCAATCTCCAACTTGGAAGAGGCATCAAAAGTCTTCTCCTCCAACACCTACCTGAATATGAATCTTGTCTCCAACACTCATAATAAAATCTTTTATTATGAAATTATTTTTTACTAATATAATAATCAACAGACATAAGCACTGAACTCAAAGAAGATTTATTTGAATCGTGGCTCTGCCACATATTAGCTAAGTCATCTTTGGTAAAACTCAGTTAGCTCCTCTGTAAAGTGGGGATATTACTTCATCTGTTATCTCTTACAGGAAGAAAGTCTTCAGTAAATTGGAAAGTATTTCAGAGATAAGAGCTGTTCCTGTTCCCTCAGAGGCGTTGTGTGTTTGTCTCTGATGAGGAAGGGTCCGTCTACGCCAATGGCCCAAGATTGGGCCATACTAAGAAAGAGGCAGGTATAGCTGGACGATCTCCAGTCTTGCCCTCTCCCCACCCCCACCCAAGCAAAAGGGGAAATGAAACTGCTGAGCTGTTAACAACTGCCCCCCGAAAGAATGCAGGGAAGCCAACTGGGCTGCTTGAGGAGGGGGAGGAGGGACTGGTGGAAATACAGATGATGGATTTCAGATGGTGCTAACCAGCCCCCACCCCCACCAAAGGAAATAAAAAAATAGACCATAAGATTGACTAGAGAAGCAAGCTAGCAAGCAAGGGGCTGTAAGGAAAGGACTCCTGCTGAGAAAGCCAGGCCAGCCTCGACGGAACTGCCCTGGTCAGAGGTTGGAGAGGGAGGGAGGAAGAGAGGGAGAACATCTGGGAAAAATAAGTACAAGGGAAAGGGCCAAGGAATAAAGACAAATCCGGGTGTGCTAGACTCCTCAAGAGATCTGCAAGAGGCAGAGAGGGGCAGAGGCCCTTATCTGTTCATTGCCTTACATCACTTTCATGACCTGCTTGACTTACAGCTAACGCTTCTGGGAGGGAGGCTAGGAGCCACATGAGGGCAAGGGCCCTGTCTGAAGTCTTTGTGTCTCTTCCAGTGCTGAGCGCAGGGACCTGCCCAGTTTTAGGTACTTGGATTCTATTCGACAGACATTTATTATGTGTGTAAGTGCAAGACTTTGTAGTAGGTGTGGGTTAAACAAGACAGAAACCCAAGCAAACACACGCACCCATACACAATCCCTGCGTTCAGAGAGTTTACTTATGATCTGAGGAGATAAAACACATGCAGAGAAGAACATAAAAAGGTAAATTTAGGATAGAGGAAACACAAACTAGAAGGAATCAGGAAAGGTTTCAAACAGGACATGACACATGGATTAAGCCTTGTAAGAAGGGCAATGTTCTAGGAGGGCAGATATAACCATAATAATAGCTAACAATTGCATAGCACTTACTATGTGGCAGGCATTATGCTAAACACTTTACAATTAAGATCCTCACAACAACCGTGGAAGGTAAGTGCTATCATTATTTTCATTTTACTGATGAGGAAACTGAGGCAAATTGAGGTTAAGTGGTTTGTCCAGGGTCATGAAGCTGGGAAATATCTGAGGTTGGATTTGAACTTGGGTATTCCTGAGTTCAGGTGTGGCACCGTATCCACTGTGTCACCCAATTGCCCATATGAACATGAAATGGTGGACAATCTGGGTCAGAAACATCAGAGAAGGAAATGGAATGTCCAGTTTGGGAAAAATAGCAAGCTGGCCAGTTTTGCTACAACATAAGAATGAATGAAGGGAAGTAGCATGAAATAAGCCTGGAAAAGTAACCTGAAGTCAGATTGTAGAGGGCACTAAAGGACAGACTGAGAAAGGTGGAAAAAGAGAAACATTGAAGATTTTTGAGCAAGAGGGTGATGGTCACCATCAACCAGGGTGACTGATTTGTGAATGGAGAGAGAATAAATGGTTATCGAACTGAGTAATAAAATGGACAGAACAACTGCATTTTACTTCTAATCTTGTCATTTTCTAGCTATGTGCTATTGACCAAGCCAGTTAACTTCTTTGAGACTCAGTTTCCTCACTTTTAAAATGGTAATAATGATACTTGCGTAAAGGTGGAGTAGAAATCATCCCATGTTGCTCAGATGTCCTGACTAGGAGCAAACATTTTTTTAAATTGAATCCAACAATCAATTGAATGCAAAGAAGTCGTGTTCTCCCTTTTGAATGGAAGCCAGTATGTGACAGACTGTCTTAAGCTATCTTAGAATTAGGAAAGAAGATTTTCTGAGGGTTGAGATTTAAGAGGTTGGAGCAGGCTTAGAGGAAAAGGGGTTCTGTGTTCTGGCAGATAAGAGAGATATTAAGCAGAAGAGAAGCAGAAAAGAGAAGCCAAGCTGATGGAAGGCCCAAGAAAAGTTTTTCTCTTTGTGCAACTTTCCTTCCCAGTGCTGGTCTATCCCCCCACACTATAATTCAATCTACCATCTCTTTACCCAAATACCTCCAATAATCTGAATTTTGCTTCAACTACAAAGAAGCCATCTATTACCTAGAGATACTTATAAGTTTAGTATATTTTTTAGGTTTAGCAGAGAACTCAACTTCTGCCTAGATTTTAGCAATCTTTCCTAATTGGGGAGCACCAAGGTATTGTGACTGAGCTCAGAACTTTTTATCTTAAAAAACCTCTCTGAAGTCAGGAGAAATGAATGGACCAATTATAGCTCTCTCAGCTCTAAATGAGCTAATTATCATAACAGGTATTAAAACTATACTACTTGAATGACTGGAAAAGTCAGCGGATCATGTAATGAGAGATGACAGAGGGACAGCTCAAATCCAGCACTGGTCAGTGTTCTGCTATGTATATGGAAATGATCCATTTTAGAGAGTGCTTAAATTTTCTAGAATTTTAAAAAATTAAAAATAAAATAGCTAGAAGAAGACCTCTCTCAGGTTGGGTAGGTCCCCTATAGAAGGTTTAAGGGAGGATTTGGACAAGAGTCACAGGAGGTGAGAATATGTAGCAGGGCTTCAAGCCATATCATTTTAGAGGGAGTTCATTTTAATAAGCATTTATTATATATAAATTATATTATTTACATATGTATAATTTATATTATATATTTTAATAAATATATTTATATGTAATATAAATATATATTTACTTATAATATAAATATATTTATATTATATATAAATTATGTACCAGGTATTAGGTGCTAAGGATACAAAGGCAAAACATAAGACAGTCTCTGTTCTCAAGGAGTTTACATTCTATCAGGACAAATAATATGCAGCCCTATAAAGAAATTCAAAGCTCAAAGTTAATACAAGGTAATTTGAGGAGCGGGAGCTGGAGCTGGATGGAAATGCACTAACAGCTGAAGGGGTCAGGGAAGACCTCCTCTACAGAGCTGGTGCTTAGCTGAGCTTTGACAGAAGCTAGGGATTCTAAGAGGCATCAATGAGGAAGGAATATATACCAGACATGGTGACGGTCAATGCAAGATGGAAAATGGGAGATATAATGTCACGAAGGAGGAAATCGGTTTGGCTGACCCATTAATTGTATGAAAGGGAATAATGTACAATAAGCCTGGAAAGGTAAGCAGGAGTCATATTATAAAGCGCATTAAATGCTTAACAACAGAAAAATTTGTATTCATATGTTTTGAAACACCAGAGAGCCATTTGAGATTTTTGAGCAAAGGAGTTTGGTGATTACGCAGTATGATTACAAATACATTGAAGTACAACCTAATAACAAAAAGTGGTTGTGAGGAAAGCGTTTTGTAAACCTTGAAGGGCCAGGACTACTAATTGGACCTAGGGTTTCATTCGAATAGAGAGTTTCTGTATTGGAAATGCAGGCTCCCTATCTGTAACCTATAGCCTTGTCTAGCATCATCCAGTCAGCGTATGTCAGAAGGAAAACCTTGAATTGATATAGAAATGTGCGTTGGTATTAATAGCATTGTAGTGGAAAATGGGATACCAAAGGAAGGGTATAGCACAGAACCTGAGATAAGAATAAGGTGGAAATGATAGTATATTAGCTCTTCTCAGCAAAACAAGGAGCTAAGACAATTCCAAAAGCCTCGCAATGGAAAATGCTATCCACATCCAGAAAAGAATTTTGGAGTCTGAACACAGATGGAAGCATGCTATTTGCTCTCCTTTTCTTTTGTCGTTTTATTTTGTTTCTTCTTTCTCCTGGTTCCTTCCATTAGTTCTAATTTTTCTTTACATCATGACTAAAGTGAAAATATGTTTAATATTAATGTATAAGTAGAGCCTATTTCAGATAGCCCGCCATCTTGAGGAGGGGGGAGAAGAGGGAAGGGGAGAAAATTTAAAACCTAAAATCTTATGGAAGTGAATGTTGAAAACTAAAAATAAATAAATTATTAAAAAGAAAAGACAATATAGTGCAAAGTGCACTGAATTGGAAGTCAAAAGACGTGGCTCTGGCTCTCTATAGCTGTGAAGTGCACACAAACATGAGTTGCTTCCCCTTTGTAAGCCTCAGTTTTTTCATCTGTAAAAAGAGGGGAAAATGGACTAGGAGATACATAAGGAAACTTCCAAGTCTAATATTTTGTGAATCAAAGAAGGGAGTTTGAAGCCAGAAAAAATAGTCATTATAATCTCTCAAATATGATATAAAATGTAACAAGTAGAAACTTACAATATTACTACTGGGAGAGGAAAAAACCAAAGACAAAAAAAACCCTCTTATGCAGGGCTCTAAAGAAGAGGAGAATTTGAGTTTGTAGTTCACAAAAAATCTAACATCAGCCTTTTTCAGTTACAAAATCTATTTTCAACCATGCTCTTGTTGGAATCTTACAATAAGGAAGCAGAATGTTGCTACAATAAATCCATGGCTTTGGTAGGTCTATGATTATTAATTCCATTTTACAGATGAAGAAGCTAAGTCTCAGAAAGGTAAACTGATTTGCCCTATGTCACACAGCTAATTAGCAAGGTTGGTACTAGAACCCTTTTCTTCTGGCTCCTGTTCCAATATACTTTCCATTCCACCAGGCTGCCAGCCAGCATCACTGCTATCCCTGAGGGGAAATGAGATGTGATTGAGTGTGGAAATATTTTAATTGTAAATACATATTTACAATTCTTCCTTAATCTACTAAGCAAGTAAAAAAATATTAGTTTTCTGCCCTGTGGATATAGTAATACATGAAGAGATTTAGCAAAAGAGACCCCATCCATATTCATTCATTCATTTCAGCAAACATTTATTAAGCACTTCTGTGTAGAACACTGAGTTAGGTGCTGGGGTGGGGGAAGGAGAGGAGAGACAAAATCCAGAGAAGACAAGGTAATTGCCTTCATATAGTTTAGAATTCTGGTAAGGGGTTAAGATACAAATTCATACATGTAATAAACTATGATTCATAATGAGAATATTAGAGAGGTAAAAATAAAGTATTATATGAGGTCTGAGAAAGATAGTAATTTACTGATCAGGGACTCAGGAAAACCTTCCCGGAGAAGGTTGAATTTGAGTTGGTGTTTAAAGGATGAACAGGAGTTCAATAGTGCGAGAGGACAGTCCAGGGATATCAAATAATGTGAGGAAAGGCACATAGGCTGGAAGGTACCCTCTGTACTCAGCATTTTCCTATTCCTGGGTCAGCTCACTAGCCTCACCAATAGCCTTGCCTCCTGAGGTCATGCCCCATGTAATTTCAATTACAGATCTACTGCCTTGGGGCACTCTTGTCCCTACTGGCAACTACTTTCACCAGCCCACTGTAACTGGCTACTAGGTCATGCCTCATAAGTATGATCTCCCCCACTTACTTTCCTCTCCAGTTCTGCAACCATGATCAAATCAACTCTACCTTTGTTCCTGGAAGGAGTATGTCAGGCTATTTCTCTACAGACCTACTCACTATCCCTGTAACTTTCTGGGTCAAAGTTCTCTTCTAGCCACTTGCCCCCTATATGTGTTGTCTTCCCTTATTGGAAATGTAAGCTCCATGAGGTTAGGGGTTGTCTTTCCTTTCGAATTTGTATCCCCAGAGTTTAGCACATAGTAAACTCAACAAATGCTTTTTCATTCCTTAGTTCATTCATTCCTTCTTCAGTGGCCCCCTGGGCTCAATATTGCCATGGTCAAAGCTCAGCCTGCTTTCAGATTTGGCTTTTCCTTGTTAAGGTTGGATATTTGCCAATTCTTGTTCAAATACTGTCATTTTGCCCTTTCAGGTCTGTGGAACACTCACTGAAATAGGAAAATACTTACATAGAAAGAAATCCAATTAAAACAGGCTCTTGCCATTTGTAAAAAAACAAAAAAAACCACAAACAAAAAAGCATTTATTTTGACAATAATCAATTGAAAAACGAATCTGGTGACCATCAGAACATTTATCACCCTACTTCATATTATAGCTTTTAAAAAACGGTTGACAGTCTATCTTTTACATTACCGTAGCTTCCTTCAGTATCTCTCCCTCTCCCCCTTTCCAGACAGCTATCCCATATAACAAACAGTACTCTTAAATACGATTTACACTTTAATACTATTTAAAAATGGGCAGCTAGATGGCACAGTGGATAGAATACCGGCCTGGAGTCGGGAAGTATCTTCCTGAGTTCCAATCTGGCCTCAGACAATGAGTAGCTGGGTTATCCTGGACAAGTAACTTAACCCTGTTTGTCCCAGTTCTTCATGTATAAAATCTTTACCAAGAAAACCTCAGCTGGGGCCATAAGGAGTCGGACACGGCTGAAATGACTCAGCAGCCATAGAGGGCTTCTGCCTTCCTACCTCCCAGTCCTGGAGATATTTCTACTAGAAAGTGGGCAATTTCGTTGATTTTTCCCCCCATTACTATAGCTTCCCAATACTCCTTTTCTCTCTCCCCCCACACTTGGAATACAACCTCCACTGTAACAAAGCATAGTGAAACAAAATACATACGCCGCCCGACTACACACATTCCTCCATTCCTCGTTCTGAACCTACCATCCATTACTTTTCTACTGAAAAGAGGCGTCTGTGTGTTTAAGCAGTTAAGTCCTTACAAAGGCTGGGCATCCTATTACTACTGTATAGGTTGGCCAAGGTCACCAGGCCACGTGTGGGCATCTCCCTTTCCCCTGCCACTCTTCTAGACAGAGGGGAAACAAATCAATGAGCAACGAACTGATGGGGTACCGAGGACCCCAGGAGCTGAAAGCTGGAGAGCTCCTGCCTAAACTGACGCCGTGAAGCTGCCTTCCTAACATTTTTAGGGGCTAGGCAGTGCAGAAGGGGAGACCTGCGCCTGGAGTCCCAGCTTTGACCAGCGGCGGGCTATGTGACCTTGGACAAGTCCGCGGTCGAGCCTGGATTTTCTCATCTGTAAAATAAGAGATCTGGACTGTGCTTCCTTCCAGTCCCACGGGGATGCCCAGGCAGTGAGTACCGGGGATGACAGGATGATGTGGAAGGGGCTTTAGAGAGCCCGAGCCCAAACCTCTCATTTTACAGCAGAGGATGCTTAACGAGGGAGGGTATCACTGCCCGGACTCGGGTATCGGGTGGGTGTTAGGAGTCAACTGCAAATTTAACGCTTAAAATTCAGGCCGGCTCAAAAGCTCCACCACTGGTGCCTACGGTTGCTTAAGGCTGCCCGTCTTTAAAACCCAACCACGTTGCCGGCGCCCAGCAACTCCAGAGGCCCCAGAGTGGCCAGAGGCGCCTGCGCAGTGCGCGGAGCCGGGGGTTGCGAACGCCGTGAGGAACCCCTTCAATTCCTAGCCCTATACTGCCGGCGGGCTCCAGTTCCGAGAACAGGGTTGGGGAGGTGGGGGAGGAGGGCTGGAGAAGGAGACGAGCCAGGACACTGGGTGAGCGGGAGAAGGAGGAGTTCCTTATGCAAATGAAGCTCCGCGCTGGGTGGGGTGGTTGGGGCTGTCTCAACGTGGGGCGTGGCTTGAGATGCAAATCAGAGCCAGCCACTTGAGTAGCGAGAGGCGGGTTCTCTTAGAGCCAAGCCAGTTTCCCTAAAGGCTGCTGGTTTTCTTCTTCTTCCTCCCTCCTACCGCGCTCCCCCCTCCCTTCCTGTTTCACCACCTCCCCCCCTCCCTCTCGCCGGGTCCTGTTTAAAAGCGGCCGCGCAGGCGCAGTGGGAAGAAATGCGAACTTAGTCTGTTACACAACTCCTCGGAGCTTCATTCCCTCCCCAGTGTCTGCTGCCGCTGCTGCCGCCGCTGCCGCCGACGCCGACGCCGCCATTCCCGCTGCTGTCGCTGATTCCTCGGCCTCACACTCCCGCCGCTGCCGCCGCCGTCGCCTTTGCTCCGGGGCCTGATCTCTTTGCCCAAGGCCGGGGTCCGAGCGGTCTGTGCCTCCTCTCCCCCGCCCCCTTCCCACTCCCGCCGGTGCCGCGGCTACGTCCGACATGAGCGGGGATCAACTGCACAACGACTCCCAGGTAAGCCGGCCTTCGGATCTCCCCGATCCCCAGGCCCGGCTGCACTCCGATGCCCCGAATCCCCAGGCCCTGCTGCCCCGGCTCCTCCGCCCCCGCCCCGGGGCCCGACTTCCTGGCGCCCCCGGGCCCGGCTCCTCTTAGAGCCGGCTTCCCACTTCCCCCTTCCCCCAGAGCCGGGCCTGCCTCCCCCGGACTCTGTCTCTCCGCTTGTCCTCCCCTTCCATCTTTGACGTTTGGCAGCCGAGGAGATGACAGGTTCCCCCCCCTCCACCCCGGGATGTGGAGGGTCTGAGGAGTGTGTGTTAGGGGGGAGGGGGTTCTGGCTTTGGGGGATCCGCGCTGGCAGGAGCAGGAGGGGGGGCGCCCTGGAGGCGGCGGGCTGGAAATGCCGGGAAGTTAAAGTTTGAAAGGGCGAGCCCCCTCCCCACCCTGCCCGGCTTTCCGCTCCCCCCTGGGGGGGGGGGTCCAAGCCCCTTGTGCTCCCCTCCCCCGCCAGAGTCTCGTCCCTCTACCCCCCCCCCCCCGACCCCGTGTGTCTTATTTATTGGTGGCTTGATTTCCTCTCCTTTCCCTCCCCACAGATCGATGCGGATTTCCGAGTGAATGGTGAGTGTGCGCCCCGGGCCCGAGCCGGGCCCCCTGCCCCGGGGGGTGGGGAGAGGCCCGCCCGCGCCGCCCGGCTCTCCCCGGCTGCGGATGGGAAAGGACAGACATGGCGTCCCAGAGACTAAGTCCCGGCTCCTCGCTCACCGGCCCCATTGTTCCCATCGAGCCGCCCCTACCGCCCCTTTGCGGGGCTCTGGCCCCCCGGGGACCCCGGCCCGCCCTAGAGGGGGCCGCCCAGGCCCCCGATCCCCGCCGAGCCGGCGCCTGGGAGCCTTTCCGGGCCCGGATTCCCCCCTGGAAAGTCGCCTTGTCGACAGTCAGGACTTAGTCTCTGCGCCATTTTCTTTTTCTCTCTCCTCTTCTTTCTGTGTCTGTGTCTCTTTCTCTCCCTCCCTCGGCTCCTTCCTAGAGCTGCCCAGGAGGAGCTTTCTGCAGAGAAAAGCCCTATAAATCACTGTCCTTACCAGAAAGGAGACAGAGGGGGGAGAGTTTGATTTTTTTTCTTCCTTTCTTTTTTTAAGAAGCTTAGATTATTTTTGTTCATTCTCCTTCTGCATCTGGTTTCTTTCTATTCCACCCTCTAAAATGAAAGGTCAGTTTTGCAACTGTTGCTTTGTCTTTTCTATAAGATCTATATTACCTTTTTACCTTGCATAGAGATGTGATCATAAATCTAAAACTAAATACATCATCTGTGGAGCATCATTTTTTGAGAGCTCTGAACAAAGAGGGAGAAGAAAACGTGTTCTAATAATATAGCCCCCTTCCAAAAAGTTTGTAAGTTGCTTGCCCTGGGAATTGGGATAAGCAAGCTTAGAAATTGTTTTATTCTAGTAACTACTTACAGACAATTAGCACGTGTGGGTAGAGCTTGTCTTTGTGGATTAAGGCACCTAGAAAGACTTGCTTTGAAAAGTATTTTAAAGTCCAGCCTCAAAATGATGAGAGGTGCTCCAGGACCTGTCTAGAATTGTGGGAGAGAGAAAGAGGATTTTGGTTGTCTGTTGGCAGATGTGGCAAATACTTTTGCCTCAGCCTTAAGCATTTGTAGGCCTGTTTATCCATTTCTTTTTCTTTGGGACTAAATAAGAACCACAGACTTTCAGGAGCTGAGGGCTATCTTGCTTTCTCTTTACGTTAGTTGCTTTCTAACCCTTTTCTAAAAAGTTAATGCATTAGTGTATTCGTTCTACCAGTTCCATGTACGAGGGAATTTTCCCTTTCCAATAAAAAAATGGTTCATTTTTGCATGCTTTATAAAGAGGAAAGTCAAATGGTGAAAGATGTGCACTATATAGCGTTTTGTCAGTTTCCATTGATTAGCCTTGGCACTATACCTGTCTTCAATAAGTATAAAATCCTGCTCAGTTTAGCCAGGGTTTAGCCACTTCAGTGGTAAAAGACTACTGCTGAGTTTTTGGATCTTGCACTAAGTAGTCCATCATGTTGGCCTGCTTAGTTTGAAACAGTCTTATGCAGCAGTGAAATGGGGCATTGAGTAGAAGACTGTTCCCTACTGGGAGAGAATTATAAGAGAACTAAGAATTTCCTTACTGTCCATTTAAGCCAGACCTTTAAGGGCTAAAGGGAAGAGCAGTCTGAAAAGGGAGACTAGCTTCACAGAAAACAATAACCAAAAGCAAAATTTTAAGTTGTCCCTTTTTTAATTTTTAATTGGGGTGTGATAATAGAGAAATCTGGATGGGAACAGGACTTATGGAAATTCTCATCTTTCTCCTCTTTTGGAATCCTTAAGGTTCTTCTAGTGTAGAGAAAAGTCCTTAGGGCTAAGAAGTTAGGGGAGTAAGCATGTATCTGGTATTTAGAACAAAGTTTTCAGAATAGTTTAAGGCTCCTTCTCCCACCAATATTTAAGTAGCTCCAAAGATTATACCTAGACTGCACTTGGGAAATGGTCTGTTTTTCTGAGGTAAATTGTGGGCTGCATATGGTGATTGTACTCCTAGCAATTTCTAATTCAAGTCTGCATAGTCTTTGCTACTATGATTGCAAAGGCCAGGCTCTATCTCACTGTAAACAGATTTTGTTCATGAAGACGACATATACATTTAGTTGCTCTGTCAAGAGTGATAAGAATACTTGAAGAGGTTTAGAAAAGGGTGCAGGGGAAGACTTGGTGACGTCACATTTTTGTGTGTTTCCTCATGTCTGCTTCTTCTCTAGTAGAGGATCCTTTTTGGTTTTGGTTCCCAAATTCACCCGAATTCCAAGCCTTCAATTTAGGATATGTTCTCTTTGCCAGCATAGTCCAAAGGAAGGACAGTAGCGTTAGCAACCTGCTTCTGTGTTACCTAGGTAGCTAGGAGAGTTATCTGACCACCTGTGAGAGTTCTACACTACATTGTTTTTTTTCCTAAGGGAAACATCAAAGTCCAATTACATGAACGTAATTGTTTTAATCCTGGTCTTTGAATTAAACAAGTTTGTTTAAGTTGATCTTTATTAGAAGTGGACTTAGCCCTATTTACAAATTAGGCAGTGCAAGTTTATACATATAACTTGGATTACCCCCTTCCTTTCCCCTCTTCACCTTATCAGGTATAAAAATAGATTCCATCCCATCATAAACTGCTTGTATTTTAGGTTTGTTGTTATGGTTCATGTTGATTTTGGAACTCACATATTTTATTCTCTGGCCTATTTTTGCTTAGAAAAGAATCTGTTAGTTATGGAAAGCACTATTGTTCTTTTATGAAGTTTACTGTAAAATAAGACTTCAGGTGCTTAAGGTATTAGAACGTCTTTCCGGTACTCTCTCCTACCTACCTAGACTTCCTAAAAGCTGGGGAAGCGTCTACATATTGACCATTGTATTCTTTTTGTCAAAATGGGTGTGATGGACATGTTGAGCTGAATAGTTGCTGACCACCAGGGGACCTAGAAGTGTCACACTACTCCACCCCCACCCTCCAGCTGATCACTGATATTTAGATTCGCTGTCATATAGCAAAGTAAAATATTTTGACATCATATTTATTGTAGGTAATGCTATTTATTCATGATTGGACATCCTGTGGTGTTGATCCCAGGTAGCTTAATAGATTAGATTTGGATGGAATGAATTAAATACAAATTGTACTTGATGCCAATAGTTACTTTTATTTCTGTGCTAATGGCGGATAGGCTGCTGGGTACAGCCTTCTGCTCTGTGAGTCCACTTTTCCCCTAGTTTCTAAATTCTTTTTCCATGTTTTTAAGGTAAGGTGGGACCTGGCATTTGCATCTCCTTAGGCTGTAGTTCTTAGTGTGTTCTGGGAACCCCTAGTGATTCCTGAGATGTTTTCAATGGGTCTGTGAGGTCAAAACTATTTTCATAATAATACTAAGATGTTTCAATTTTAAATATGGTGAATATTGATAGATACAGCTCACATGAACAAAAGCTCTTTGCAGAGAGGTCTTCAGTTTTTAAGAATGTAAAGAGGGCCTGAGAGTAAAAAGTTTGAGAACCGCTATTAGGTTTCACGTAACAGTGTCATTTCCATTTCTACTCCCAGAAGACTTCTGTTGGTCCTTTAGGTACTGGGAAGTTGTTAGGAGTCTGCACGCTCTACTTTAAAGAAAGATGCTTTTCTGAATCTCCAGTCTTTCAGCTCTCAGAAGTTCAGACCTGTCTTGGATTTGATGATAATAATATAACAATAAATAATAACTGCTGACATTTAGATATCATTGTGAAGTATGTAGGTCGTCTTATTTGACTCATCCAGTAGCCCTTTTGAGGTAGGTGCTATTATTAGCCTCTTTTTCCATATGAGGAAACTCAGAATCAGAGAGGTTTAGTGCCTTGCACATGGACATATGGCTGGGTAGGTGTCAGTCTAATGCAAACACTGGGCTGGGCTAGTGCTTTATCTACTATGTCATTCTGCCTCAAGAAAATCCAGGAGATTTAAAAAACTGGATTTTCTTCAAAGGGGAAAACTCGTATAGCTGCTGTTGGGCCATGGAGGTACATTTCTAAGTTTAGCCAACTTTTGAAGAGAGATCACATAGATAAAAGAAAATTTCATTCTGACCCACAGACCATTTGGGTTTGACTTTTCCCCATAGCAGACAAGCTAGCAAACAATACAATAGCCAATATGAAGGCAGCATTTAGGGGCCTGTGCACTTAGTCCTTTGAATAATTGGGATTTGGCTGTATCTAAAATCAGATGGCTTTTTAAATTTGTTTTTAGTCAGTTCAATTTAGAAAACAGTTTCTAGGCCACAGAATTTTACTTGTATTCTATTCCCTGACATAGTGTATAGATAGTAAAATAAGTGTGACAGGATACTGTATTTTCCTGGAATAATCGTGATTAAACTGGGCAGGTAGCTATTTATATAGCTGCCTTAATAGGGGTAATTTCCACTGCTGAAGTAGAATTGTGAATACTTGAGTCAGAAGATTCATTTATTTTGTCAGGTCATATTGATTTAGTGCCCTTCTAGAGAAGGGTCAAGGACTCTTGACCTGCCCATCCAAAAGCTGGTCATTTAAAGCTCAGATCCTCTCCACTTCTGGGATATCATTCTTCACTTGATAGAATTTTGTTTTGCAAAACCTGGTGTTAGTTGGATGTCCTGACCACCTTACAGTCTGTGTAATTATGGTCTTATGGCATATGTGAAATGATCTTTATGATTTATATGAACATATATGATTTATTAACAGGTATGTGTTCTGGGCCAGGGTACCTGTTTTAAAGTGTGGGGAGTGATTTCCCCGTATTGTTTGACAGTGTTTGCTTTTAGCATTCTTCAGATTATGATGTGGTTGTACATGTTAAATTCAAGGAGATTAATTGGAACTTGTAAGAAGTTTGATAGTGTGTGAGTGTGTGTGTGAGTGTGTGAGTGTGTGTGTGTGTACACACATACACATGCAGGCTCTGTTTCAACTGTTTTAGTGGAAAGAGGCTGAATCAGGAGGCTTGGGTTCTAGGCCTTGCTTTTGCACTTTATAGATGTGTGACCTCAGAAAATAATCTCTCTGAATCTTTACCTGATCTGGCCTACTCACCTTCCTTGTAGGGTTGGTGTTGATTAAGTGAGATGATAGATAGACAGTATTTTGAAAGGTGCTGTACAGATAAGGGATTTGTTATTCTGAATGCAAAAGGGAAAATGAATGTTTTTGTCCCCAGACTTCTTTCATCTTTATGAAGGACTGCATCTTCCATAAGTAAAACTTTAATGACAACCATAATGTTCTAAGTTTATTTGGAAAACTTAAGTTTCTTTTTAAAAATAAGTTTTTAGTGTTACTTTTTGCTTTACATCACTTAGGTTTCTCCCTGTATATCTCCACCTTCCCAAGAGCCTTCCCTTAAGTTGTTATTGATTTTACTTCAAATTTGAATAAGTCAATGGAAATATAAGATTTAGGAGGGGAAATATGGATATCTGAGGGGCTTGATGATGAGTCATTCAAAAGACCAATGGCATCCCAGTAAACTGTATTAAGAAAATCAGTTGTGTTTAGCATTTGGTTCAAATTCTCTGTATTTCTAGTAGCCTCTTAGCTATATAGGCATTCATTGGCATATCCATCACAGGGTGGTCTAGGAAAGGGCAAAGGATAACAGTTTTTGCTAGTAGGTTTCACAGTACTCATTGCTAGAATTTTTTACTTAGAATTTGACACAATTGAGAAGGGAGAAATCTGAATCTCAAGTAAATGTAAGGAATCTGTTTGAAATCTTAGCATTCTAGATTTAGAGCTCTTAAGGATCTCAGGGTTGGTGAAGTTCAGCATGAAGTCATCATTTTACCTATGTGGAAACTGAGTTCTAGAGAGGTCAGAGATTAAGTAACTTGTCTAAAGTAGTCACACAGATAGGAAGTAGCAGAGAAACCTTTGAAGCACAGATTAATCTTCTACCTCCAGGTCTTGCATATTTTCCTACTGTACTACCAGTTCATATAAGGTGTTGCTCATAACTTGTAAACAAATACTTCTTCACATTTTGCAAAACCAGTCACCTTTATTTAATAGGCTATCTTTGACACATTTTCTAACCTGGGTCTCAGATGTGGGGGAGACAAGTAGCAGAATGAAATTTATTTCATTGGTCCTAAATAAATAGCACAGGTGGCAGCATTATACCTACCCCCTTTTGATTGAAGGGAGGAAAAGAGAGAAGTGTGTTCTGTGCTGATAGACTAGCAAGTGAAAAATGGAATTAAATGGGGAAATTTAATCAAGGGGAGAAAGCTTTTGACTCTCTTACCATTTAGCTGCTATGTTATTGTAGTGGTGACTTTTCTGGGTAGAGATGCTCATTTGTGCAAGTATGTCTGATTTTGAAGTGCTTTTTCATTTGTATATTTATGAAAGATAGAAAAGAAAACTTTAATCAAGATCTGCTTTATCAGAGTAGTTTACAGACATTTAGGAGTAAAGCTAAAGGAGGAGAAAGTCATAGTATAGCTGAGGTTTATTGAGTAAATAGAACAGATGAAGGTTATCAAGCTGAATTACCCTAGCAAAGGGTGAGATAGATATCATTATCCTAACGGCTGTGACATTCAGGAATGTCATGAATGTTTTGATGCTTATAGTTTCTAAGTGAAGAGGTGTAAGTTTCCCCTTCCAATTTCTTTATCTAAAGATAAAAGAGCGTGTTTCTGGCCTGGGTTTCCATCTTTTGTTCCTAATTTTTTAAAATAGATTCCTGTTTTCATATTGTTGCCATAAAGAGCTCATCACCTATCTATCCAACACTATATGTATATATATAGTTTTGTTACTTGGTCCTTATTTAGAACTATTTAAAATAGTTTCAACTCTGAAAATTTCCTTCCTTTGTTGAAAAGAAGTTTCATTTTTTTTCCTATCAAACCCAAATTGGTATGAAGGTGATTCCACTAGGTTAGTAATTTCTTTCTGAGTTCCTAAAGTTATTTTATGGTCTGTCCTCTTTGGGAATAAAAGGAAATTAATTCATAAACATTCGGGAGAAATAACCAGATACTCCCACCAAAGAGCATCTGATTGATCAGACTTAGTGGAGATTTGAAGTCTCCTTTTTGATTCTCTTGACACAGAGGTAGTCTCATAGAATTATGGTATGGTATTTTCCATACTTGATGAAATCTTTGTCTGTGGTTGTGTAGACCAAGATTCCAGATATGTACTTTTCCATAACATAGACATTCTTATTTCTGTCTTAACCCGGAAGTTATCCAGGTGTTAGATGATCCAGTAACTGTGGACTAGCTTCCTGGGAACTAGGGAAGCTGTTGAGTACAGAGCTAGAATTGTAAAATGCTTTTTCAGTGTTAGTGTTTTGGAGTCCAGATATATACCAAATTATGCTTTGCCACTAATGGGATGGAGTGAAAGGTGAAATCTTAGTGCTGCTATTCATCATAAACATCTTGGTTACAGATGTTATTTGGGCATTTTGTACCCACATGACAAGATACTAATATTAAGAAGATTAGGTCTTAGACCAAATCAAAACACCTGATCATTCTAGTAATGGTGTTTTGGGTTTTTTTTTTGGGGGGGGGGGTTGGAATACTGCTTTGATTCAGACCAATTATGTCTCCTAAGTTTCGTAGGGAAACAAACCCCTCCAGCTTGTCCTACTCTCACTTCTTGAGCTGTGTCACTTCATAGTGCAAAGGGAAGGGGAACTAGAAGGAGTAGGGTGTGGGAGGAGGTGGATTAAGAGGCACTGTACACTGATGTGTCAAAGAGAAAGATTTGGGTGTCACAGGCAATTGGCCAGTAGGAAGAACACAAGACTAGATTTTAGTTCTCTCTCAGCTATTAATTAGCTATATTTTCTTGAATTAATTCTTAGGGCTTCCATTTCTTCTTCTGTAGAATAAAGGGACTGGATTAAATGATCTAAGGTCCATTACAACTCTTAATATTCAGTGGTTTATAAAGTATTTCCTTCAGCAGAATTTCATGTTACTTCTTCTACACTTCTTAGCTAACCTTTACCTCATCTAAACATATGCCATTCTTGGCTCATCAGCTGATGCACCTAAAGTATTTGGGGTACATAGATCACATTTTAAGAACAGTTTCTTAGAGTAAGCACCTAAACACCCCAAGTGACTTAAGCTCTGCACATACCCCTTCACAACCTGTGGAGAATGACAGGGCAAAAATGAAGTGTTTCAAGATAGTTGTGAGAGAATTTGAAATAACAAAAGGCTCCGTTACAGGAACCAATTGCTCATCTGGAGAGAATGGCCTCCTCTTTTGGCTGTCTCTGCCTCAGTAACTGTGGGACTATCATTATTCAGCTTGTTTTGGAGCTAAAGCTTGATTGACCCTCACCTTTTCACTGATCTTCCATGTACCTGCTCCCTCACACCTCAGATCTTAGTAGAAGTTATTCTAGCTGTCACTTAAGTTAGTGACTGTCTGTAATAGTATTCTTTATTTGTTTTATTATTTACTTATTTATTAACATCTAAAGGTCATAGGATCATAGCTCTTGAGTTGGAAGGGTTTTCAGAGGCCTTCTCGTCCAAGCCTTCATTTACAAGTGAGGGAACCAAAGGCCAGGCCAGTTGAGTGACTTTCCCATGATCGTCCAGGTAATGTGAGAGGTAGAATTTGAAGTCACTCTTTTTGATGTTAGGAATGCTCTTCCTATACTTCCTCCCTAAGATGACTGCTCTTGGAAAGTAGTTAGGCAGAAAAGTCCAACAGTTAGAGCTAAATGCATCTTAAAATGGCATTTTGACATATTTGTAGTAGTTCCTTTTCAAATCTTTATACTGTTGAGAAGCAAATTGGGTGAAATGTTTTAACTTGCCCTGTTTCTACACAGGGCTAGAATGTGAACCTCATTTCCCTATCTTTCTACATGAATATGAATTTTTGTTGTAACAAAAGATGCCTAATGGTGTAACAGAAGCACAGCGCAGAATATGCCTTCAGAAGGCTCATCAAAATCCTGCTTTATTGGCCTGGTGACCTTGAGAGACCATTCCCTCCTTTGTAAAGTATAATACTTACACTACCTACCCCACAGTTTGGTTAGAAGTAAAGCACTTTGTGAACTCCAAAGCACCATACGCTAAGGTAAGCTACTCTTGTTCAGTTCAGGTAGGATAGTGTCTTTAGTGCGTAGTAAGCCAACTCTTGGTGTAGTTAGAAGTACTGGAATTGGAGTTAGAAAGACAGGAATCCCATCACTGCTTACCACCAAGCTGCACATGTCCCCACCTGCACGACATGGGTCACTTTCTCTTTCTGGGCCTCAGTTTTATTCTTTACAAAAGGAAAAAGAATCAGATAAGGGGACTCTCCAAGGTGCTCTCTCATAGAGGCAGCTTTTGAGGGCTGCCAGAGGCATTTCATGAGAATACTCAATGGTAGATAAGTTGCCCTAACCTGTTGCTCAGGAGACAGGTAAAAAATAATGATGAAGATGACGGAAACTATATTACTGTTTGGCAAAAAGGAGCATTACTTAAAATAATAATATTACAGGTGTTGTTGGGTAGAACCCATTTATAAAATTGTAAACTTAATTCCACACTGGAGGCATTATGCCATGGGGATAAAATGTTGGGCTTGGAGTAAGGAAGACTGAGTTTAGATCAGCCTTTGGCACTAAGCAACTTGGAATTTAGGTTTTATGATCCTAGAGCAGGGAATTCCCAGGCTAAATCAATTACAGATTCGTTCCATAATCTTACAAGAGAGATAAATAAAATCCCACGCGACACTTGAAGCTATATTTGCCTTTTGGTTTCAGATTTTTTATTATTTTTGTTGTGTTCTCATTTTCCATCTGTGTAGTTAATTTTCAGTCAAAGGTTATTGGGTTTTTTGGTTTGTTTTTTTGCTACTGACAACTAATCATTAGTTGCTGCTCTAACTATCATTTTGTTGTTGGAGTAGACCTTTACAGGTGGGGAGAACGTCAGAAACTTGCCTCTGCCTCCAGAACAACAAAGACCACTAGCACCCACAGCTTGGACAGCCAGTATAACTGTTGTGGGAGTCCTGAAGGAGTCCTGCTGGTTACGAAGCTGGCTGCTTTTGGTAAAGTTGGTGTCAATTACCCTCCCTTGGAGCAAAGTTGTCCACTTGGAACAGAGTTAGGGAAGTCTGTTTTATAGCTAATTTACAGATTTTTAATAGAACTCTATGGATTTTCTGCTAAGCCGCCTATAGCTTTAGGTTATAGATATTTTATAAATGAAATGCCAAGTTCTCATTATTTGTGGTCTGAAGGAGTCTTGTTTTTACCATGAAACTCTCTTAAGGTTTCCTTTTGACAGCAGAGGCTATGTAGGGAAAGACCTTATAAAAATTCTTAACTGGCAGGCTGAGAGCCTACTGGGTTCAGCATACCAAAAATTAACTCTTTTATTTGTATTTTCAAATCTTAATGCAAATAGTCTTTTGATGGCCCAACTAATAACTTCTTGCCAGTTTATTTTTAACATCTAAATGCCAGACCCTTAAAACAGATTTGAATTGAGAACTCAGGTGGATGTAGAATAGTTTCATATGATTTTCACCATTGAGGGAAATCAGCGTCTTAATTATCTTTAGATTCAGCCAAAGTTTCACTAATGGTTCAAAATTCCAGGTGCCCTTTAATAGCTAATTGGCTTGAATTTAAGTTTTTCGGGAAGATCTGCTTAAAGAGAGCCCAGAAGAACCTGGGCTATGTATCTGCAAAAGCCTTTATTATTCCCTAGTTGGAACAAGATTAGACTGAGCCTGTTGGTCTCTTACAAAGTAATTGATGGAAAAGGTTATCCATTTGAAATATGACTAGCAAATTTAAAAATTGATGCCAAATTAGAGATAACTCTTATTGTGGAAGTAGAGCTTATTTATAAAGCAGCACTTAAGTTAAAATGGAAAATCTCAGGGACAAGAAACAGCATAAGAGATACTATTCTCAAGGGAAAATCTATGACAAAATTAAGGTTTGTAGACTAACCTGGTATTTTTAAGAACTTTCTTCAAATCTAATATCCTTACTGTGCTGTAAACCAGAGGTGTCAAACAGCAGCAACCCACAACGCTCCTGAGTGCTGCTGGACAAACTGGATTAAAATGTAATTGGGAAATAGTTAACAAAATAAAGTTTAAAAATACAAGAAAACATAGATAATGTCAGTATGTGATTTTCTGAGTCAATGTGCAGCCTTCCGGGATCCTTGTATATTGTAGAGTGATCCTGCTCTATGTTTGAGTCTGGTACTACTGCTGTAAACACTGAGGCAAGAGTGCTATTTGATTGAAGACACCCCAGTTTTGTCTTGTCTTATACTTGCTTTCAGTTGCCCAGACTCTGAGACTTTGTCCTTTATGACTTTTTGTCAAAAACCTTTTTCAAATAGAATTAAACTGGAGTTGTAAAAGAATTGTTTAAGCCCTTTTAATTTGAAATTGTTTGACACTTTAAATATGATACTTGCTTACGTATTTGAGGTGACCACTGAAAAAAGTTGAAGTCTTGACCTGCTACAGCTGTCAAGTCTTTTACAGTGTTGGAATTTGTATAACTGATTGCCATAAGCCAAGTGTCATTTATTTTTGTTGTCTTTCTGGTAAATAAGTGCTTCTTTTCATTTTAGAGTGTTATGGATTAGTGTAGGAGACTTAGAAATGTATTTGGAAAGCTTCAATTGATATTTCTATTTAAGCAGAAAAAAACAAGTTGCATTTTTAGAGTAACTTCCTCCATTAGCAGGTTTTCATGGTTTTAGGATTAACAGAAGCTACAGTGTTTTTGCATTTCGTCAACTGTAGTATACCAAGAATAAGGTGGGAGTCGACATTTATTTTAGGGTAGAGTGAGAGTGTGTGTGTGTGTGTGCGTGAGTGTGTGCGTGTGTGTGAGAGAGTGTGCGTGCGCGTGTGTGTGTGTGTGTGTGTGTGTGTGTGTGTGTGTGTGTGTGTGTGTGTGTGTGTGTAAATTGGCCTCATTCTGGTTACCCTAGCTGCTGTGCTAATAGTGACTGGGTTCTTTTGGTGCGAGGTACTTTCTAGCAGTTTCAGTTTAGGGCTAAGTGTTGAAGAGTACATTGTTTGAGAGAAAAGCCTCCATTGGATTTTTAAGCCTCTTGTTCCTATTACTACAAACGTTTCTTCTGAAGAATAGTCCTCAGTGTATACTATGTGATCTGTTAAGAGTTCGAAGCAATTATTTCTTTGCTAAGATGCCCAGGTGCCTTTTCTTATACACTGTTTTCTTGTGAATCACCCATCCTTACCTCATACAAATTGATATATTCAAAGGAGTGGGAAGATAAAAGAAAGAGAGTGAGGGGGAAGTATTCTACTGCCTAGCATCAGCTAAACTTTTCCAAGTTGCAAGTACTAAGTTTTCTATCATCTTCATACTTAAAGGTCAGGCATCCTGGGACTCAGGGGGACTTAGTTCCCCCTGAGTTTTAGCAGGCTGACCAGAAGTTTCTACTACTTACAGAGAGCTTCAGAACCAGATATCCCTTTATGAGGAAGAATGTGCTAAATTCTCAAACTGAAGTGTCTGAAATTGAGGATAGGGTTACAATAAAAATAGCATTCTACTGTGTTGACAGGTTGAGCCGCAGACACTATAAAAATTAAGATTAGTATCGCCACTTGAAAGTACTGGGAAACAGCAGCGTAGAATCATAAATCAACATTTTTTCTATTTAAAGGTTAACCCTTCTGAGCCCACAGAGATCTAAAGGATTAGTTAGATGAACATATACAGATCAAAGTGCTACGTGGTATAGGGATTAGGATTTTGTCAATTTGATTTTCCTAATGCTTAAAGGATTGAGCTAGTCACTTCCTACTTCTTCTTAGACAAGCCTTTTTATAGGAGTTAGCCACAAAGTGTCAGTGACTTTTGCTAAGTTCAACTGAGAAACTTTAGCAGGACTTTTTCAGAAGCCTGCTTTGAAAACTTGTTTTAGTCAAACTCTGGAATTGCTACCGCTTTTAATGGGATTAGTCAGAAGAAGAAGATTGGTTCACCGTTGCAGTCACCATGCTGTGTAGACTTACCTTGGGGCAATCTGGTATTTACTGAATTTAGAAAAACTCAGTTAAAAATAAAAAGTTTGATTTCTTCTGGCCTGTCTAAAAGTCCAGATCCTTGTTGAGTGGGTACAGGCCAGGTACAAACAGGAATTGGGCAGGCTAATCTGTGTGTCTCATATTTGTTTCTAAATTTTCTTTTTACATCCTTATACTAATCCCTTCGGAGTGAATAACTTGTTCCATTTCCATAATAATTTCTTTATAACAGACTTGTGGATTAGGTAGTGGTATAAATTTTATCCCCATTTCATAGAAACAAATATGCTGAGAAATGAAGAGACTTCCATGGTCACATAGCTAATTTTGTGTCAGAATCAGGATTCAAACCCAAATCTGACCGAGTCTAGCAGTCCTTCCCACCACATTGTGTTAAAAGGAAAGATATTAGGTCTGTTGCATTAGAAATGCTCTAAAGAAGCAGACGTCTCTTACTCTGGGATACTGGAGAATAGAGGGAGCTGGATATAGAGACACCATCCTTATTCAGAAAGGTTCTTACACTTAAATTACTTTAAGTTTTCTCTGGATAGAGCTAAAGATCCAATTTAATGATGTTTAGGTCTGAAATCTAGCATCCCTCAAGTAATCCAAGTTGCAAAGCTGACTGCCTTACCCCTTCATTTCCAGTCCTGTTTCTGTCACCTTGCTTCTGACCTGCTGTACTCTAAACCCTTATCACCATTTCCCTGTAGTGTTATAATTAACTGATTGGTCACCCTACTTCCAGTATTCCCCATTTCCACCAATCCATCCTTCCCACCCGTCAAATTGATTGTAATGCACAGACTTGATTGTCACTTTCTTGCTAAAAAAAAAAAAAAACCTTCACTAGTGTCTTGTTCCATATGGAATAAATTGCAAATCCTTAAACTCCATTTGCAGTCTGAGTCTAGCTTGCATCTGAATGACCTTTCTAGCATTATTTCACATCATTCCCCTTCATGCATTCTTTATTCTGGCCACACTGTACTATTAATTGTTCCATGGTCAAATTCTACCTTCTGCTTTCTTAGGCATATAGAACCGCAGCACTTTCCCTTCCTTCTTTGTCTGCTGAAATTCTTTTCAAGACCCAGCTTGCTGCTGCTTCTATGAAGCCTTCCCTGAATTCCTTCTGTTGCAAATTAGATTGTCCTTCCTTTCGTAGAACCTGTCTGGATATCTCCTTTGTGGTTTTCACATTTTGCTCAGTATAGTATTGTGGAAAGACTGCTGTAATGGACTTGGGAGGCCTATGTTTGAATCCTAGATCGGACAAGATGTGGCTTTGGGCCAGCCATTTAATCTCACAGACCCTCAGGTTCCTTATCTACAAGATGGGAACATTATGTTCTCATTTTCAACTCTCCTTCACAGGGTGGAGGAAGAACCTCAAAGTGCTATAGAAAGTTACATACTGTCATATTCCTGTAGGAGGGAGGGAACATTACTTTCATCATGTCCCTAGTATATCCCATAATACCTTGACCTCTGGTAAGTGCTTAATAAAATGTTTGACTTGAATTAGAGGATACTCTAGACAAATATTTCAGGTTCACTTTCTAACTGTCTCTTAATTTGTCTTTTTTACTACTTAAAAAAAAGTCTGAACTAAAACAAGTTTCTGACTGCAATAATATGTAAAATGAGAGGGAGAGATTGGAGCTAAGATCCTTTCCAATGTTCATTCAAGTTGCCTATCACGTACAAGGTGCTGTATATACAAATGACCTGACACATCCTTATCTCCAGGAGCTTAGATTTTATGGGAGGGAAGAGGGGAGATATGTAGGAAAATAACTGGTACAAGAGAGAATGCTAAGCGCATATAAGGATTGTTGTGAGAACTTTGTTGAGGGGAGAGACTTTCAGCTGGGAGGATCAGGGAAAGAACTGTGGTAGAGATACCATCTTCTCCCAGAGCTGATCCTAGGAGGAAGGCACTTAAAACGGTGTTGGGGTGGGGTGGGAGCTAATAATTACAGTTTGAGGAATGAATAAAGGCGTGAATTGGAGAGAATGAGAAAAGCACAAGGAACTGGGTGGTTTGACTGGAAAGTAGTTATGTGAAGGGGAAGCAGTATACATAAGGCTATAAAGGTGGGTTGGAATCAGCTTGAAGGGCCTTGAATGCCAGGGTCATGCATTTGTATTTGATATGAGAGGCAATGGAGAGCCACTGACAGATTCAGGGACTGATGTGGAACATCATTATGAAAAATGGATTGGAGATAGACTGGAGGGAAACAGACTATTTACTTTTTTTTTTTAAACCCACATATTTTAAGTGATGAGCTTGAACTAGGATGGTTGCAGTGGGTGTGGAAGGGAAAGGACAGATTGGAGAAGTGGTGGAGGAAGAATTGACAGAACTTGACATCTTATGAGTCAAAGGTTATGAAATTGTTCATCTTGGTGACTGGAGTCAGTTGATAATGTCATCAATTTACAATTATACAGGAGGACAGGTTTTGGGGGAGAGCAAGATGAATTCAGTTTTGAATATATTTAATTCAAGGTGCCAGCTGGACATTTCATTGGTAGTCCACAGATAGCTGGGAATCTGAGGCTAGGACTCCAGGAAGAAGTAGAGTGTGGAGATAGAGATTTGGGAGCCATCTTCATACTGGGTGATAATTAAAGCTATGGGAGCACCAAAGAAGAGAATGAAAAGAAAGACTAGCCAATAAGGTAACCCTGGGAGAATACTCGCATTTCAGGTCCGGGGGGAAAAGATGAAGAGTCAGCAAAAATATTCGAATTGTGGTCAAAGAGGAGGAGACCCATAAGGATTGCCTTTGCCAAGGAAGAGGGTGATCCATGTCAGAATGTTGGAAAGAAAAGCCCAAGAGGTAGCTAAGGACAGAAAGGGAAAAGTGCAATCTAGGAAATCATTACTGACACATTATTGGCACACTGACATTTTAGGATTCTCCTTCCCACCTTATCTCCTACTGCTACTCAACAGAAACCCTCTGGTTCCAGCTGTGTTGGTGTAGTCCACCTCCATATTTGATTCTCGTGCTGTCCTTCATGCTCATCATTAAGATATATGCTCATGTCCCACCATTGTTCTCATCTACTCCATCCCTTAGTTGCTCTGTTTTCCCAAAGAATCTTTTACCTGTTTGGGCCTTTCAATACAATTAGCGTTTGTTAAGCACTCTCTACTACTTACAAGACACTCAGTCACATTCTTCTTGGGCCGTCTTTTCCTCCAGGAAAGAAGCTTCTTTTGGGTAGGGCTGCTCTCTTACCATTAGAATTTGGTGCAATCTTTGTCTTGTAGTAGTTAATGTAAATATGGTATTTCTAGGGCATCTTACTCTTTTTTTTTTTTCCCTTTTGTTCCATTAGCTTGTGGTAGATACAAAAATGTCCTAGGATGCACATTTTGCTGTGCTGTTTTTTCTTTTGGTTGAGGTCTCACATTGAGGGTTTTTGTTTGTTTGTTTGTTTTTTAAATCCAGGTTGCAAAACTCTTATAGGCTTTTAGGAAGTAGGCCAACAACTACGTCACATCTGGGATACTCAGAGGAGCCTTTTACAAAGGTTTGGTTTTTTTCTCCTGGCACTTAAGTGGAAGTGTTTTCCAGTACTCTCCTTCAGAGGCACATTTACCTAAATAATACCCACGATGTTTATCTGCCAGTGTTGCTGTTTGACCCCCTGCCTCCTTAGAGCTATAATCTTTGTAATAATCACATTTAACTGGCCAATTCATTCTGCTGTCACTTGAGGATTAGGTGATTTGGGGTAGGACCTGAACAAGTGTTTTCCTGCAAATATCCCTGATCTGAGGCTGCTTGTCTTAGAGTAGCACATAGAGGTTTTTCCTCTGACACAAAGTGACTGTGTGATTCTGGGCAAGTTACTAACCGTCTCAGTGACCCAGACAACTCTTAAGATTACAAGTTTCAGATCTGCTTAGGTGGGGGGAGTTTTCTCACCAAGACTTCCTCAATCACAGGCCCAGACCAAAAAAGTGAATAAAATAACAACCACAAAAAGCCAAGAAAGACTGAAAAATGGAATATCCATGTGTCTATGAAGCTGTCTATTAAAAAAATAAAGGAAAGGCTTTTTATAGTTAGCTAAGGCTTGCCTTAAACCATCATTACACTCTGAAGTGGTACATTTGGATAGAGGCAGATGTTCAGATTCAACTCTCTTTCCTCTATTTCATGAGCCCGAAAGGGACCTATGTCTGTTCTAATCTAAAACTCAGTCCTCACTTTTCAGGTGAGGAAACTGAGACCAAAATAAAGGAAGTGATGTACTGAGAGTCGCCACTTAAAAGTGCTATATAAATATCAGCTATTAAGCATAGAGCTGAGATTTGAACCCAGGGCCTTTAACTCAAAACCAAACCAAGAGTTTACACTTTACTGCCTTTATTTAGTCCTCACCTTTTAAAGGGTATTATAACATAGTGGGATATTTTGCCCTCCTTCCCCTGGCCCTGCCCGCTTTCACGCTGAGGGTTGGCTGGTTTAATTGAGGTAATTTTCATTTAAACATTTCTGTACAGGTTTTGTATTTGCATGAGAGTACAGCAGCTGTTCAGCCTAATGATTTGAATTGCTTCTTCCAGAAGAATGAGAGTTGTGGCAGGACACATTTCTATAACACTTGGACTTTTACTTGTTTTTTTATCATACTTCGTGTTTCCAAATATGCAGTGTTTGAGTTACTCATTGTTCTGTCTCATGGATGGTAAAGAATTTCAGGAGATAGAATCTATTTTAATCATTAAAAGGGCTTTTGTGTGTGTTCCTATGGACAGGTTGAGTTAGCACCTCTCTAGCTCTTTTCCCATCTAGTCCCATACAAGTCAAATAGTGAAATTTCTAGGGAAGACTTGGACAATATGCTTCCGCTGCGGGGCCCCCTCCCAGCCCCTCAACATTCATACATACCCCTATGTGTCTGAAGCATTAATCTCCTGTTAATAGGCTTTCAAAGAAGTTTTGATATTGAAGTTATGGGGGAGAAAAATGCCTTAATATGCAGCCTACTGGGGTGGGACCAAGAGTAAGTGGCAGGATCCTGTTGTAATATCTTGTCATGTTTTGAATTTCTTTTCCTGACCACACAAAGTTGCTAATGTAAAGCGTAGAGGCTATGCCGAGTTAGAGAAATAGGCCTAGATGATAATGAACTGTAGATTCCTATTAAGTCGAAACAGGAAGTTTCCAGCTCTCTATTACTAACATAAGTCTGAAGATATGTGAATGGGCTCACCTTCACAGCTGCAGGAACGGGCCTGCTCTAATTTAGGTTGCCTAAGAAGGCTCATTTTCAGGTTAGACAAGTCCTCTTTTCTTTTTCAATTTGACCTCCTGGGAAAGGAGGTTTTGCAAGCTGGAGAGGTCCTTGTGAAAGCATGATTCATTGCCGAAAGGAAATACACGAAATAGAAGTGCCCACCTTACAGAGCTTTGTCCTGCTTAACTACTACCACATGATGATAGACTAAAAAGAAAATCCTCAGATTTGGTTGAGGGTTTTTACCATTAAACTCATATTTAAAATTTTTTTTTGGCTTGCTATAAACTCCAAGTAATTATTCTATAAATTATGTAGGGTCATATAAATGCCCTGAATCTACTGATTTACCCTTGGTGAAGGTGGAGCTAGAAAGGTACTGAAGCCTGGCTTCTTTATGGTCCTGCAGAATAGGCCAATCACATGTGGTATGGAAGAAAGAACCCTACACTTTGAGTAAGAAGACCTAGCTCATGTGACCTGAGGCAAGGAGTGACTTTTCTGAGCCTCAGGTTTCTTCCTCTGTAAAATGGACAGTACCAGTATTATCGCTGTCTCTCAGGTTTGGGAAGAAAGCACTTTGTAATCTATAAAGAGTCATATAAACTTGAGCTATTACACAAAGTTGAGGTCAATTGTTATTAACATAACTTGCCTTTAATAATTACTTTTAAATTTTCAGATTTACTGGGCATTTGACTTGGCATGGTGGTACATATCAGTAATCCCTGCTACTAGGGAGGCTGAGGCTGGTAAATCAGTTGAGCTCAGGAATTCTGAGCTGTAATAGGGCTAAGCTGAAAGGATATTTGTACAATGTCTGGCACTAGTGGTACATTCCTTGGATCTGGGAGCCACCAGGCTACCTGAGTAAGTTAGGAAGACCTAGTCTCCAAAAACAAGTAAAATCCCAAAACAAAACACTTCAGATTTGCCTTCATCTAATAGACCATTAATAAGTAGTTATGGAATTGAACTTTAGATCTGTTCATGAAATACAGTGGAAGAGAAATCAGGAGAATTAGGTTTTAGTCCTGCTTTGCAGTTACTAAATTGCTGCTCCTTTGGGTAAATGATTTCCTTCCTAGTCTTGTTTTGCAGAAACCATCTCTGTCAAATGAAGGGGTTAAAACAGGGAACTTCTAAGGACCTGTCCAGCTCAGTATAAGAACAAATTCCTACTTTTCTCACTGAACTACAGGCTGCAGACCATAGCATGTAGGTAAGCTTTAGTGTTACTCTGACAATTTAGTTCCATCTGCTTAGACAGGGAGCATTCTTTAGATTTGTTCTCATAGATATGGGTACTCTCTCAGAAAGAGTGGATCACAGCTCATTCATACCTTGCCATCTAGATCTTTGTCAGTGTCCTCCCCTGGATCTTTAGTAGGGATCCATCTAACAAGCTGGAGACCTTCCTGTGGGTTTTAACATTTAGATGATTACCAATGGAGCATGAAGGTTGTTGTCTGTTGTCCTTCAGCTACACTATGTGACCAGCCTATCTATTGTTTTATGCTTTTTTCTGCTTCTTGTATGCAATTTGCATTGTAACATGACAGCCCAGGTAGTCTGTGACGTTCTGCTGCATGCCACCTGATCCCCAGCCTCAGGTGAGAGGAGGAGCCAGACCTTCATCTTTTTGTGTCCCCTGAAGGCAGCAAGAGACCCAGCTGGGCCAACTTGGATCTGTGCCAATACAAGGCAACTTCCTCCTCCTCCTGCTGCCAGCCTCGTCTCCCACACAGGATGTAGAGAATCTCTAGTACAAAGAGGAGAAACCTTCCCTTTAACCTGAGGTCTTCTTTCTCCTTTTCTGTCTGCCCTAGAGAAAAGACTAAAATATGTAGAAAGTAGTACTTCTGTCTCCTGCTGTGCCATTTCTTGCCATTCTTCAGCCTTTGGAGAGGAGTAGTGAGATAGGGCCAACCATCTGACTGTTATTTCCACCTTGTACTATACTTGTCTCCAGCTTTCCTTGGGAAAAGGATTGGTACCTTCTGTTCACTGATGAACATTTGCACACCTGATCATACTCTACACATCTCAGTGATTCCAAACCCCATTCCTCATCTTGCTGCCTGATTCTTTATTCCCATCCCCCTCAATCTTTCTACCTCTGAAACCTTGCACTGTGTGCTCTGGAATGCCTGTTCCATAGGTAACACATTTCACTTCATCCTATATCTTTTCCTTCCATCTTCTAGCTATTACTGAAATGTGACTCCCCATTGATGACCCAGCCTCCCTGACCATCCTTGCGGGTACTGGTTGCACCTTTATTTCCCTCAGCTTGCTGGTTGAGGTGGGAGAATTGGAATAGTCTTTGTTCTCCGTTGCCACTTCCAAGTTCTCTCCCTACCTCCACTATGCAGTAACTTCTTCTCCTTTCAGGTTTATGCTATTCATCACTACCATCCAATCAAAATCTTGGTAGCTGTTGTCTACATATCTCCAGGTTATTCCCTTCCTCAAAGAGTTCAGTAATTGCTTTGTAATTTTCCTCCTTCCCAACTCCTGCTCATAATACTAGGAGACTTCAAAATACATGTTAATTCTCCCTCTAACACTCTAATAACTCAGACCCTCAACTTACTCTCTTCCCCTGACCTGTTCCTCCATCCTACTTCAGCCACACAGATGGCCATGCCTCTGATCTTGCCATTACCCAGAAATCCATTACCTCCATGCTCAAGAATCCTGAAATCCCCTTATTATCTGACCATAAATCAATTGGCTTTCTGCCATTCCTTTTGCCTTCTGTTACCAAACCCTAAGCCACACTGTGATCTCCAATCCCTTGACTCCTCGATTCTCTCCCAGGCCATCTCCCCTTCATTAGTCACTCTCTCTTTTCTCCATCTTGACCCCTTGGTGAACCAGTTCAGCGCTACACTGTATAATCCTCTTCTCTCGATTCCCTGCCTCCCTATTTCACTGATTATAAACTGCTAAGTCTCAACCTTGGATTTTATCTGCCATCTTCTTTCTTTGCTCCTATACACATTCTGCTAAATGAGAACTCAACCGTTTTAACTCAGTCCACTACAAGTTTGTTATATAACCTTAGTCCACTATACATTATGTAGTACAACTTCAGCTGAGTCCTCACTGTTGCTAGGTAATATTCCTATACCTCTCTCATCAACTCACCATCCCATTCTCTACAGTGGCTCTTCCAGACCTTTTCATCCCTCCTCAAGCCTCCTGTGACTTTCTCTCCCCAAACCCTCTCTTCTGAGAACCTCGCCTCATATTTTACAGAAAAAATTGAGGCCATTTGCAGTGAACTCCTTCCTTATCTCCTATCACTTAGGCACCTTCTGCTACTTTGTCCTCCTTCAACTCTGTTTCAGATGATAAAATGACTTTACTCCTTATTCAGGCTAACCCTCTCCTTGTTCTAGTAATCCCTTTCCAGCCTATCCTCCAGCAGATTGCTCCCGGTCTGCTGGCTCCTCCTCTACTGCTTACAAACATACCCATTTACCCTATCCTCAAAAAGCCCTTACTTGATCCTTCTGTCTTTGCTGTCATCCATATATCTCCTTTGCCCTTTGTGACTGAGCTGATTTTCTACAATAGGTGCCTCTCCTTTCTCTCCTTTCAACACCCCCTTGTTTTCCAGACTCATCATTCCACTCAAACTCTCTTCTCCAAAGTTAGCAGCGATCTCTTAAGTGCCAAATCCAATGGCCTTTTCTTAATTCTCAGTTTTCTTGACCTCTATCCACCCACCCTTTTCCTCCTTGATTCTCTCATCTCTCCAGGTTTTTAGAATACCTCCCTTGGTTCTCTTCCTCTCTTGACAGCACTGTCCTAGAGCCCTTGAGAGGTTAAGGGACTTGCTCTGGGTCACACAGTTAATGTGTGTCAGAGCAGGACTTGACCCCAAGTCTTCCTAGTTGGTTTTGAGGTCAGTTCTGTCCACTCCATCCTTCTCTCTCTCTCAGCAGACTCGTTAAAAGCATTCCGTTTCTTAAATGCAGTTCATTTTACCTTCTTCCTTAAAGGGACAAGTATGAAGGGGGAAAAGTCACAGATTCTAGATGAGCATGAAAGTAAAAACCCTTTACCTTGATCTGCCTTGCTGTTTACAGACTTTAGCACACATTTTCACCTATTTTCTCTACCCTTTGAAATTCTGCTCATCCAGAGCTCTCCAATCTCTCTCTTTCCTGAAGGCTCCAGTCTGAATAGGATAGTCTAATGCAGCAACCCAGTAGGGGGGATGTTAGTCTCCATTTGACTGACCATATAGCTGCCCAAAGCAATAGAACTCCAGGCCAGGATGATGAGCTATGGGCCTATGTCCCTGTTGTAGAAGAGGACTGATTTACAATTCCACACTTCTTAACCACTGAGAGGGTCAGACAATGCATTAACTTTTCCACTGAGGTGTCATATTTGATGCATTTTGACTAAACTTAGGTATGCAAACTTTCTTGTTAAGGATGTTTTTGCATTCAGATATATCATCAACCATTGAGTATTTTCCTGTTTGTGTTCTCAAAAAGCCCTTCCTGATCTCTGCTGGGAGCCAGTGTCTTCAAAGAGCTAAGAAAGTCCAGGAATAATAAAGAATCAGGCTGCCTCGTTGGAATATTCTGTATTAAACTGAAAATTAACTAGAAAGCCCTTGGTTAAGTCTCTAAAATGTTCACTTTTCTTGTTGGGGCATCCTTTGAGTAAAAGTCATTTTTGAATAAAAAGTCGAGTCTTTTTACTGAGAAGGCATTTCATAAGTGACCCAGAGTGCTGCATGATAGGCATCATTTTTCCATGTTGAGAGTGATGTAAGTAAATAAAGGATCCTGGACCGAATCTGTACAGAAGCCTGTGTAATTGGGAAGTTGCCTTCTCTTAACAGTAGTTTTTGGTTAGGGAAAGCCTGAGTATTTGGGTTTTATTGCACTTCATGCCTCTTACGCATGTTCTTAGCAGTGGTGAGCCAATTGGCCCCACTTAATTAAGGGAAAGAAAGTGATAAACTAACTTGATGACTCAGTAAAGCAGCTCCAGCAGCAGCAGCAGCAGCAGTGAGGAGAACATTGGAGGCTCACAGGATTACTACATAGTCTCACCTTGATGTAGCGAATGGCACTTTTTCAGAATCTACCAGCCCAATCAGTTTGGAGGAAATAGGGGAAAATCTTGCATTTTCTATTTAGGAAAAAGCCAGGAGGAATCAGCCACATTTCTCAAGTAGTGTTGGATTAACTGGAATTTAAGGGGCTGCTTTAATGGCAGAGGTTACAGGAGACAGGTTTAGGGTGTTGTCCCAGAGGGCTCAAAGGAGGAAAAAGACATTATGACTTGCCCTTGAGGTGCTCAGTCTCAGGGAAACTTTAGAGGAGCAGAAGAAGGTGAAGGAGTCATCCAGAGCAGGGGTGGGCAGGCTATACCCAGGGCCATAAAAACTGGCAGCAGGCCAGATTTGGCCCCCAGCCCTAGTTGGCTGACCACCTGGACTAGAAGGTATACACTATAAAGCAAGGTAAGGAAATGGTTGGTGATTTGAGAGCGTAACAAAACCTGTGTCTGAAAAATATAGACTGGAACTGAGAAAGGCCTATCAGTACAACAGCCACTTACAGACTGGCTCATGGTTCATTTGTCCCTCTTGAACTAACTAGTGCTAATTTGCTTGACTGATAAGGGACTGTTGGATTCATTTGAGGAAGCTTTAAAGTAGTTTTAGTAGCTTGCCTAGGCCCCTGGTCGAAGACCAAAAGAAAGTGTTTAGTCTGTGGATCTGTGGATCTTTATGATGTGAAAGACGGTACTGAGCTCTTTGCCTTATTCAGACTGGAACTGCATTTACTCTAGGTTCTTACTCCTTCCTCTCTAGGTACACTGCTAGGGGTCGCCTGCTTTTCTCAGCATAGAGTTTTACTCACCCAAATACTCATGTAAACAAAAGCTCTTCTGGCTCTGTTCCAATGCCTGGCAGCTGGAATTGCTCCTTCCCATTCAGCTTCCAGCAGACCAACAACACCCAGGCTTCATTCTGAGTAAGGGGTGGTATCACTTTTTCCTTAGCCCTTCTCCCCAAAGTGGTTCCCTCCCCACAAGCTGATTTTTTTTAAAATAGCACACCTACTTAATCTGCAATGGGATCCGCCTGCCTTTTCTTAGCTAAGGACTTTAACATCTTCACCTGGGCCTGATTTAGTCGTCTCAGCTTGCCTTTTTAGAAAAGGAGACTGCTATATTGCACTAGGAACTGAAAATACAATCTGCAGCACCTGGAGTGATTTGGCTTACTGATTTACTATCACCTGCTGAGTTGTTGCTGAGAGAATTTGGGGGATGAAGCCCATTTCCCTGGGGCTCTGTCTGGTATTACCCTAAGATTTCCAGCACCATCACAGTTGGTGCATTGTTTCCTCCCATATGACTTTTTTCAGTGTATTGTGATATACCTCAACTTTCCTCTAATCACGAGCCAAACCAGCTTAATAATATCACAGCTGGAAAGGACCCTTGTTGTTGGATCCTCTCTCTGCCTCAGCCCCCCTTCTGTTTTACAGAAGAGGCACTGATAAGTGACGTTCCCAAATCCATGCTATGAAGTAGCAAAGGCAACCCTGCAGCTCAGGCAGGGCTCCTTGCCTTGCTTCCATTTTGGCACTCATTCCATTATACAGTGTTGGCACATTTATTTACATGTGGTAAATGTGTATGTTCCTTGGGAAATCATGTTAAAAGCTAAGTGGATATGAAAAATTGTGCATTATTTCGCTAGGTCCCCCAGCCTCCGCAGTTTCTGTTATACCAGAGAATTCATGCATATGAAAAAGAAATAATTTATGTGGAACTTGAACACTAAATAAAATGAACATTTCTGTATATGTTATAAACCAAAAAAAAAAAAACAACTTAAAATAAAAAACAAAGCTGGTTTTCAAAATGTAACTTTTAAAACTGTCCTGCTTGTCTATGTTTCCTCCTGACCTTCTGTTCTCTTACTTGGATTGGGGAGGGAATACTATCCCTAACTTAAACCCCCTCTCCTTTTTGCTATTACTCCCCCATGAAAAAAAGAGAAGTAAAATCCTTGTAGCAGATATGTATAGTCAAACAAAATGAATTCCCATATTGTTCAGGTCCAAAAATGTATGTTTTGTTATGCATTCAAAGTCTGTCACTTCTCGGTCTTGGGGGAATTAGGGGAGTGAGTGTGGCTAGCATGCCTCCTCATTGGTATTTTGGAATTATGGATGATCATTGCATTGATCAGAGTTGGGCTTTTTTTTTTATAAATTGGTCCCCTGGTTCTACCAACTTCAACCTGCATTAGGTTAACATGTCTAATAAAGTTCCTCTGAAACCACGAGCTCCTCCCCCCCCTTTTTTTGCAAGGCAGTCAGGGTTAAGTGACTTGGCAGGATTAAGTGACTTGCCCAGGATCACACAGCTGGTAAGTGTCAAGTGGCTGTGGCTGAATTTGAACTCAGGTCTTCCTGGCTCCAGGGCCAAGGCTCTATCTATTGCACCACCTAGCTGCCCCTGAAATCATTCCTTTTATAATTTCTTGGGGCATAATTATTTATATACCATAATTTGCTCAGCCTTACCCCCAGTTGATGGGTGCCTCTCTAGCTCTCAGTTCTTTGCCACACATACACAAAAGAAAGAAAGCTGTTGTATATGTTTTTGTAGATTTTGTACATTGCCTTTTTCTCTTTCTGAATCTTTGTAGGTAATGTAAAATAAAATGCTTTCAGTAAGTAGACTTGTATGAGAAAAATACATAAATACAATTTCCTTAGGATATATGCCTGATAGTGGTATCACTGGGTCAGACTTAGTGACATTATTTATATACATCTTCAGGAAAACTAATGTCACTGGCTTTGGATATAGGAAAGAATTGTTCTCCCTAGATTTGGTAAGTCATAACCTGAATTTCTAAAAACAATTTTAGAATTTATTAATGAAGCTTACTAATATGGTACCAGAACCTTCCCCAGGCATAGTAGCAGTGAGGATGAAAGGTGGTATATTCAAAAATCCTTTACTCAATCTTAAAAAAACAAAAATCCAACCTCCCAGCAGTTGGATGGGCTTTCTTTTTCCAGGCAATTGATATTTGAATCAAGTTGCCTGACTACAAACTATTAAAATGTTATATTTTATTAGCACAAACTATAGGTGAATTGTCATCAGTGTACTGGTTCTTCTGGTCAGTAGAGGAATTTGAAAACAGTGTCTTAAGCCCCTTAAGAGATCATAATTCCTACAAAATTTATTGTCCCAATATATCTCATTGTAGCTATTGAATAAAATGTTCTTTGGGGGAGGGCATTTAGCTCTTACCACATAACTGAACCGCCACATCCAACTTTAAATGTGTCTTCAAGTCTTCAGAATGTAGTAACTATCCTCTATGTAACATTGAAACCTTGTTGATTATGACTCGGTGACCACATCAGCTCTTTTTGCTTTATTGTGTTACTCTTTTAAAAAAAAAATCATTTGAGGTGGAAAGAGAAGCTGTTAGAGTCAGTGTTTAAAAGAATGGATTGTTGGCTAGGATGAGAGTAAAGGCAGTGAAGTGAAGGGTAGAAAATAGACCATGGACAGGAAGGAACTGAATGATGGATTAAGGCAATCCCAGGGTTGTAAAGGCATAAAGAGAAAGCAGTCTTGAGTTAACCCTCTGATCTCTGAAACTGCAGTCCAGATCAGTCCATTATCAGGATGGCAGGCACACTGGTTATTTGGCAAGCCTTTCTCCTAACCAGGATAGAGTAATGATGTAAATATCCATTTGGTTAAGCCGGTACAAAGCACTGGTGGATTAGCTGCCACAGCGTATGATAATCCCCTTGTGGAGAGCATTTGGCATTGGGCTCCTTAGCTACTGCTATTTCAGAACAAAGTTATGATCTCAAAGTGTTATGTTTGCTATAAGTCTTCAGACACTTCGAATAATCACTCACAATAGAGTTTTACAGTTATAAAATGCTTTATAGCTTATTTGACCCTTACAGTAAACCCTGTGATCCAAATAGCAGATACATTTTTGTCCTCATTTGGCAGATAAAGAAACTGTGGCTCCAAGAAATAGACATTCCAGTACGTTTTCAAGATTCCAAGTCCAGTGTTCCTTCTACTGTACCATGCTATCACATTTCTACAGCCTTTCAGACTACATTAATGGATATCTTAAAATGACTTTAAAATAAGTTTGATTGATGCACTTTGTTTTTCTATTAGCCATTTCATGATATACTTCCCATTGAAAATTTTCTTGTAACAAAGAAAAAAATGTAAAAAAACCAATTGACCCAGTTACTATGTCTAACATTTTATGTATTCCATACTTTCCATCTCCTTGCTGCCTAATGAAAGGAGGTGCATACCAGCAAACTGTTCTTCCAGGTCAAGACTGTTTATTATAGTATCTCAGAGTTCAGCTTACTGTTTGTTTTCTTTTTGTTCACAATATTATAGTTATTGTCTTTGTTACCCTCCTGAATTTATTTTACTTTACTACTGAATGTACTTTACTCTGAATCTGTTCATACAGGTCTTTGCAAATTTCTCTGAATTCTTGTATTGGTAATTTCTTAGCACATAAAACTATACCATAACATCCATATATCACAGTTTGTTCATCCTTCCCAGTTGATGGACTTCTGGTTTTTTGCTACAACCTTTTATGTTTAGGTTGCATCATTCATTTAGAACTTGATGCATGGTATATTCATCCTGGTCTAGGGTAAATAGAATTGAAAGAGGTTGAAGAAAACTATTATCTGCTGTGATCAGTGTAGCTCCATGAGATAAAATGAGGACTGCTTATAAGATTTTAAAAGATTGCCTCTGGTATCTCTAATGGAAATCTATTGCATTTAAAAGTTCTTGGTTTCTATCTTCTAAGGATTTTACATAAATGATGATTGTGGCATTGCCAAAGGCTGAATTTTATGTATAGATAGTGTATGAATTAATCTATGTGTGATTTTTTAATTAATTATGACTCTTAATCCATTGGGGAGAGTCTGGGCTCTCAATTTCACTAGTATTCACTGAGCTACACATGGGCCTGATCTGAATAGAAGCTGCTGTTTGACTTCTTGAAAGCAAACATTCTTAGAGAATGCATACTCCTTAGTGCATTTCTGTGTGCTTGTGCAGTTGAGGCAGAGAGGGCTGTGGGAGATTCTTGTAATTAAGAGAGGCTGGATTTTGAGAGTCCAAGTTTCTTCAAAGAGGTTTCCCTTCTTATGAAAATATCGCATAAAATTGTGTGTTGGTGGCATCTTCCTCATTCAGGTTATACTGATTATGGACCACCCATCCCCAACCCCCTACCCTACCATCTTGGCTTTAGTGATATAGCTTGTCATGTGCAAAGCACAATACACAAGAAATATTTGTTGGACTAATTGAATGGATATTTAGTGGATTATTTAAAACTCTGAAACGCTGTCATCTTCTCGAGGATGCTTTCCAGATTGAAGATTCTAAACCTGCAGCAAATTTCTCCCTATTATTAAAAAAATCTCAGGCAAACAAAAGTCATTTTCACCAAAAACAGTGTTCAGATCTCTAGTACACTCTATGAGCCATGGGCCCAGTCTCAAGAGACTAATCAAACCTTGGAATTCTGTCAGTTTTTTCATTTGGAAGCATTGTAAAATATTGTTGGGGAATCTTACAGGCAGTGGGAAACATTAAAGTTTAGGGACCCAAGAGGGAAGTCATTCTAGCTTCCTGATCTGCCTTAGTTGTAGCAAGTATGGAAAAGAACTGGGGAAAAAATCTTTTCCCTTTAAGAATCAGGTTAGGGTTCTCTCTTCAAGCCCAGATTCAGATGGGTCAAGGTAGGATACTCAACCAGAGACATGGCACGCTTTGCTCTTTTGGTTGCCTTATTTTGAGAACAAAATAAATGCTCTTATTTTGCCAACCACAACTGCTGCTAGCCTTTATCTAATAAGACCAGCTCTTTATCTGCCTTGGAATGAGCTTCCTTAGTTTTAAAACATACCAGGCATAGTCTACTTCTTTGGTAGCAATGTGGCCTTTGTTAAACTAATGCTGAACTTATTTGATAGCAAAGAACTGGAAACAAAGTGAGTGTTCATCAATTGGGCAATGACTAAACAAATTGTAGTACATGAATATAATGCAATATTATTGCACCATAAGAACAATGAATATGAAGAATTTGGGAAGACTTGAGGCAGGGATACCAATTAGAAGACTACTGTAATCATCTTGGTAAGAAGTAATGAGGGCCTGAACTAGGGTGGTGACCATGGAAGTGATAAGAAGAGAGAAGAATATGCAGGAGATGTTGTAGAGGCAGAAAAGAGAAAATTTGGAAATTGATTAAATATGGGGTTAGCCAGTAAGATGTCAAAGATAACACTGAGTGACTGGGAGGATGGCGGTGCCCTCTGACAATAATAGGACTCTTTGGAAGAGGGATAGATTTGAGGGGAAAGATAATGAGCTTAGATTTGGATGTGTTGTTGAGATGCCCACAGGACATCCAGTGCAAAAGATCAGTAGGCCGTTGATGATGCAGGACTGGATCCCAAGAGATAGACTAGGGTTGGATATATCAATCTGAGAATCATTGGTATTGTAACAATAATCGACCTTCTGGGAGTTAATGAGCTCACCAAATGTGAGAATGTAGAGAGAAAGGAGAAAGCCCGGGCCAGATTTGAGGAACACCTCACAAGTAGTGGGCATGATGTGACTGAAGATCTTCAAAGGAGACTTGATAGAAGAATTGAGAGTGCCCTGAAAGAGGTTATCGACAGTATCGGATTCTGCAAAAGGGGTCAGGAAGAATGGAGGATTTTCTTTTAAGGTTATTAAATTTGGCATTTAAGAAATCATTGGTAACTTTTTTTACTAATGGTAACAGTTAAAAAGTCATGTCAGATTGCAAAGGGTTTAGGAGAGAATGAAAGGAGACGAATTGGAGGTCCCCAGTGTTGGTGGCTTTTTCAAGGAGTTTAGCCAGAAAGGGGAGGAGAAAAATAGAAGGCTAGCAGGCAGGGTTGGAAAGATCTAGTGAGGGTTTTTTAAGGGTGAAAGAGACCTGAGTGTGTTCTTAGGCATCAGGGAAGGAATCCCTGGATGAGGAGAGATTGAAAATTTGAGAGACCCCCAAGGCTTCATCTGTTTGAGCACAAACTATAACTTCTCTGTGCCTTAGAAAGTATTCACAATCTTCTTCTGCTGGTGGCTCTCTGCACATTAGTTAGGCCAGCCTCCAGGTGTCAGATGTATAATCCAGCTCTGAACCCACATTCAAAAGCAGGAGTTCCCTACCCTTGTTCAAAACCTTTCTAACTTGGAAGGACCTGCCAAAGCTTTTTTACTCCACTGATATAGCCTTTAACAAATCAGGAGTAGGTTAGTTGAGCACATCACTTAGCCTTTCTGGGCTGGCCTTAGTTTCTTCTGTAAAATGAGAGTTTAAACTCAGTGACCTGAGATAGATGCCTTCCAGTTCTACATCTCAGACACTGTTAGTTATAATAATCATAGCTTAAATTTCCAGAGTATACAAACTCTCTACTGGTCTTCTGCGAGGTAGGTGGAGATTATCATCCTAATTTTACACATAAGGGAAACTGAGGTTTAGAAAGAATGAAATGACTTTCCCAAGGTCACACTGCAGTAAGTGGCAAAAATTGGAACTGAAGACTTCGGGGGTCCAAATCCAGCTCTCTGCTACATGATTCTGTTCATTATTACTGTTAATAATTATTATTACTAATGAGACTAATAGTACCTATTCAGGAATGGCAGCTTATGCTTTAATAACTTTTTGTATCCAACCCAGTTATTTTACTTGAACTGCATACAACAGATCCGTGGTTAGATTTGAGAAAATTCATCCAGTTACATAGATGCACATAGTGTTGAAACATTTGGGAGGGGCAGCTGGGTGTGACTGCCGTGGAGTCAGGAGGACCTGAGTTCAAATTCAGCTTTAGACACTTGACACTTAACTAGGTGTGTAACCCTGAGCAAGTCACTTAACCCCAATTGCCTCACAAAACAAACAAAAAACATTTGGATGAGGAAAGGCTAGCCAGAAGCAGCATGGTTAAATTGATCTAGAGTTATGTCCACATACCACCTTACTACATGTATGATCTTGGGGAATCCGTTAACTTGTCTGGGCCTCTCAGTTCTTTATGATAGGATTAGACTAAAACGATCTCTTAAGGTCCCTTGAAGAACTTAATCCTATGAATGCTCTCACAACTTGTTTTTGGCCAGAGAATAGTGCGTATTTATTTACAAGGAAGCAAAGGGCACACTCCTGTACATGGCTGCAATCACTCTTGAGTTCCAACAATTTTTGCATCACAGAGTGAACTTTGGCAGATGAGGAAGTGATTTGATTTCTGTGCCATGGGTGTGACTCAGTTCCTTATAGTTTTCCTCCTTAATAGCATGTTACAAATTCCTGCTTGGGGCTGACTTGACCTTAGTCTCAATCCAAGATGGAACAAACTTTGGCAACAGCATTAGCCAACTCCTAGCTGAAATCAAACTGCTCACCAGGATATTGGCTGGTGCTGCTTGTACACTGGAAAAGACTTGTAGGTTCTTTTGGCTCCCAAGCTGAAAGGAACTACTAAGTTTAACGTAGGCCAGAGTTTTATGTGCTTTTTCAAAAATGAATGCTCTCTTCCTTCATCCTAACCCTAGATATAGATGCAAGAGAAGGCAACTTGAGTCAGGTCAGGTGGAAGGACAAGGCTGGTGCATAATGGCCCATATACCAACCCAAGAATACATTCCACTGTTAGTGGTCAACAAATACTCCCAAGTCTTTTTTTTTTCACTTGAACTGCTGTCATGGCCCCTTTTCCTTGTATGTGGTCGATGGATTGTTTTAGGAATCTAAATGTAGTACCTTGCATTTATCTCTATTAAAATTCATCTTGTTAGTTTGGACCCAAGGTTCTTAGCCTTTTGAAGATAATTTTGAATCCTAATTTGGCTGTCATATGTATTCACTACCCAGCAACGAAACAGCATTTATTGAACATCTGCTCTGTGGTAGGCCCTGATGGAGATACACATTTTGCATAAAACATGATCCCTGCTTTAAAGGATACTGCAGTTCAGTAGGGGAATGAGATACCCACATAGATAGTTTTAGTATACAATGGTATATATTACGTGACGAATGCACTACTAGATCATTAGAAATCAAAGTGCTCTGTGAAGTCTGAGGGGAAAGGTTATTACCAATGAGGTGGGATCAGAGGAGATAGCTTGGAATTATGTTTTAAGTATAGTGTATGGGCAAAACCTTGGACTAAAAGTTGGGAGGCCTGGATTATTCTAGACTTCACTGTCATTCAGTAGGTGGCTTTGAGTGAGTCACAGTATCTTGAACTCAGTTTCTTCTATGAAGCAATGGGGTTTAGACTGTCTGATCTTTCAACTCCGAAAATTTTTAAAACCCTTGTCAGCCAACAGAACATCTAGTAAACAGCTGCTTAGGAACTAGATGAACCTTGGTCTAAGCAATTGTGGTTCTGAAGCTTGTGAAATTTAAGTCATTTTTGTTTTCGTGTACCTGATTGTAGGCTGTCACTTTGTGCCTAGGTTGTGTGGGACAATGTATCAGTCAGGCTGCAGGGCATTTTCAGAAGTATGGGTGGACATAGGCAGTGCACATGCCAAAAAGGACCCCATAGTAGCTCAGTGAGTTAATAGTTCCTCCTGCTGAGCATTGCAAGCGTCTTTCTCTCCCCGCTCACCCCTCCCCTGCGTTTTCTTCCTCCATGTTACCGATTCTTGTGTGCCTTGCACCCTGGCTTGAGTTTCCCTGGTGATGATTCCTGGATTTCCCTTACTGGCAACCTCTCTTTAGTTACTGTTCTGCTGCTCTTGACAGATCACCATGGTGATGACCCAGCTTTAAACTTAGGCTCATAGGTGGAGATGGAAGAGATGCCAGAGGCCATCCTGGCTAAACCCCATGTTTTATAGCTATTTGTATCTATAGATAAATATCTAGGCATTGATTATAGACATGGCTGTCTATATCTGCCCTTAGAGATGGAAATATAGGAAACAGACCCAGGAAGTTAAGTGACTTGTCCAAGACCACACTGGTAGTAAGCATCAGAGATAGGATTTGCACCCAAGTCTTCTGCTCTGGGCCTGCCTGGCACATCTGGTTCCCTTCCCAGAAGTTCCTGGCTGTGCTCGTGCTACTATTCACCCTGCCTAACTGCCTAACTCACAGAACCACATCTACTTCTTTTCTCCATTTTTTTGACACTCCCCCGTCCCCCTGCCCCCACAACATTCCTGAAGGCCTGAGAATTTTGCATCCCCTTTACCACAATCACAGAGATTATTACCAGTCACAACTGTGGCGATTATAGTTCCAGGTGTAGGGAAAGCTATGGGCCAGAGAAGTTCATGTGGGAATTCCCAAGAATCTCTTGCTCACAGGCTTGACTCTGTCCCTTCAGCCCATGTTATATGCATAAACCTTGACCCCAAGGGACCCATGAGGAAACATGCTATCCATCTGCTGACAGAGGTGGCAGATTTAGGGTGCAGAATGAGGCACATTTTTTGTAGATAGCCAGCGAGGGAATTTATTTTGTTTGATTATGAATATTTGTTCTAAAGAATGTTTTTCTTCTCCTTTTTTTACTAGGGTGGGAGGGAAATAAAATAGATTTGCTCATTGAAATTTATTTTAAAAAAATAGAGATAGAAGGTGCTACAGATGGAAAATGCTGCATGCACTTTCAGATGAGGTCCCTCTTGCTTTGCTGATTTGTTTTACTTTGTTATGAGAGACCTCTTAAGGAAAAAACGTTAATAAATTTTTTAAAATGGAGCCGCCTATGGAGTAGGCCAGGGAGTAAAACAGTGACCACATATTGACCATTGCAAGATTCTTCACATTCTGTTTCTGCCTATTGCCGATTCCTCCGTGGCTGGTATCCTGCCTTGAGTTTCCCTAGTTTCCTGGAGTTCCCCTTTTGGCAGTCTTGCCTTTGGCTCCCCCTGAATGAATCTCCATGGTGACGGCCTGGCTCTGAACTTGCCCCAAGGGCCTCCCATCAGCCTTTCTCTAGGCTCAGCTGCTATAACAGTACCACACTCTTTGGCATATAAAAGCAAGGGGAGGTAGTAGGTCAGAGGAGTTGGTATGTTTTCCTGAGTGAAAATGGGTGATAATTCTGTGTATAGATCAGACATATTAAGTTACATGCAGAAATGTTTCATTTGAACTTGAGTAAGAAGCCCAAAGTCATTTCTTCCCTCTTTGTCCAGTAAAGCATGTTGGTCACCATCTAAGTGCTCTACTCAGACAATAGGGAATAGTAGACAAAAATTACCAAAATTGGAGTCGGAGGACCTCAGTTTGAATCCTGAGCCTTCTAATTCCTTCCTTTTGACCTTTGGCACATTGCTTTACCTTTGGCTTTAGTTTCTTTCATCTGTGAAATGCTGGATTTGGACTAGACAATCTTTTTGTGTCTCTTACAGTTCTAAAATTCTGTGTTTCTTTGCCTCAAAGACCAGTCCTGATGCTAGATATATGCCCCTGGGCAGATCATCTAACCACACTGATCCTTGTTTCCCTACCTGCAAAATGGAGATGCTAATAACTTGGAGTCCATCTCAAAGAATTGTTGTGAGGAAGGTGCTCTGGAAGCCTTAAACACTGTACATGATAATTAAGTTTTCTGTCATTCGAATGATTATCATTAGGGTGATTCCTAGCACTTTATAATACAGAAGGGAGGCCATTGAGTGACTCATCGATCCACACACTACATCCCAGGACTTTTTTAGTTTCAGGGATACACAGATTTCAGTTTCTGAGGCTGCATGACAACTTCAGTCTTTGACTTTTTTGTCATCTCCATGACTTCGCCTATTTTCTCTTGTTCACGTGTCCTTACTCTGAGTGTCATGAGAGTAAAATACCCCAAGGGTTGTCTTAAAGTCTTAACTAAAACCTTACTTCAGCAAGAAGCTTTTCCCACTGAATGTTAGTGCTTTCCTCTGAGATTATTTTCAGTTGATCCCTGCACATATGTTACTTACATATAGTTATGTAAATTAGCTTCCTCTGTTAGATTGTAAGCTCTTTGAAAGCAGATATTATTTTTTCCTTTCTTTTTATCCCCTGGCTCAGCATAGTGCTTGGCACATAGTAGGCCCTTTATAAATACTTGTTGACCTGTGTTCAGTTGCCTTTGTGGGCTCCATTGCTCTGACTGTTCCTTTTGTTTTAGGATACATAAGATCTTTAGGATGTCAGTCAGTATTTGATTGATTTGATAAATTGATACAATTTGTTCTTTATCTTTTAAATGTTATTAGCAATAAGCAGCAGAAGTTGGTAATCTCTCTCTCTCTCTCTCTCTCTCTCTCTCTCTCTCTCTCTCTCTCTCTCTCTCTCTCTCTCTCTCGGACAAACACACACATTTTGAATAGCTAGTGAATGTTATCATCTTGACTTTCCCACTGATAGAATTTGTATTTCCTCAGGTCTCTGCTTGGTTATAGCCCTTTTCTTCTTGTGCTTTAAGTCAAAATGGTCTTAGCAGTGGGGAGCCTGCAACCTCAAGGCCACGTATGGCCCTCTAGGTCCCCACGGGTGGCCCTTTGACTGAATCCATACTTCACAGAACAAATCCCCTTAGTAAAAGGATTTGTTCTGTAAAACTTGGACTCAGTCAAAAGGCCACACCCAAGGGCCTAGAAGGCCACATGTGGCCTTGAGGCTGCAGGTTGTCCGCCCTTGGTCTTAGTTCTTTTCAGATTGACATCGTATTTGGTTTTTAAACTTGCAGCGGCTGAATTAACATCTCTGGATTGGGTAGGTGTTCAGGGCCTTTACGGCAGGTGCACCAAATTTAACTAAAACTGGAATGGCTTTGCTTCCAATGTTTTGTCTCTTTCCCTTTTTACCTTGACAAAGAATTATAAATAACTGACGTTTACATGATGCTTTAAAGTTTGCGTAGCACTTTATACATAGGATCTCATTTAAGCCAACAGCATTGTGAAGTGGGAATTGCAAAACTCGTTTTGCTGATGAGGACATTGAGGCTTGCAGGTGAAATGACATTTCCAGAGTCACAAAAGTATTGTCATACGTGGAATATGAACCCTGGCCTTCCATTATTCTATCTACTATACTCCAGTCTGCTTCTCTTATAATAGCTGATATTTATGTAGGCCTTAAGGTAAACGTCTATCCAATTGTCTCTGAAATTTCTTTTGGAAACCATAGCTGATTGATTTCAAAAGCAAATCCAGCGTAGTGGAAATGTTGCCTTGTATTGGAGTCCTTGTTTGTGTCTAGAAAAGTGCCAGCATGACCATCTAGGCAACAACCAAATCTACCATTTTTGCCACCATGAAGCTCATTTTTTAATGTTGCCCAATAAGGAAAGGATGAACTTTGACTATTGACTTGCATGATTTTCTAGGTGCATATCTTATTTAAGCTATGCAGGTAGGCAAAAATGGTGGGACTGTGCTTAGCTGAACTACCTTCAACTACCAGCAGAGCTAGGACTAAAAGTGGACAGGCTGTATAAAGCAAAACACAGTGTTGGGGGAAGATGTAGTGTGTGATGGCTTTTAACATATCATTATTAATTATTTTATTTGTTTTCAGTGTTCTACAGTCACTTCCATATATCTTAGATTTTTTCTCCTCCATCTCCTACCTTCCTCCCTCCTTCCCCACTTCCTCCCCAAGATGGCATGCAATCTTATATAGGTTCTACACATGCATTCCTATTAAATACATTTTCACCTTAGTCATGTTGAATAGAAGAATTAAAACAAATGAGAGAAACCATAAAACAAAACAAAACATAATACAAAAGAAAATGGTCTGCTTCATTCTGCGATCCAGTTCCATAGTTCTTTCTCTGAATGTGGAAGACATTTTGCCTCAAGAGTCCACTGGGAATGTTTTAGGTCCTGGAATTGCTATGAAGGACTAAGTCTACCAGAAAAATTCCTTGCACACTGCGGTTGTTGCTGTGTACAAAGTTCTCCTGGTTCTGTTCCTTTCACTCAGCATCAGTTCATATCAGTCCTTCCAGGTCTCTCTGAAGTCTTCCTGTTCATCATTTCTTATAGCACAATAGTACTCCATTACATTCATATACCACAACTTGTTCAACCATTCCCAAATTGATGGGCATCCCCTTGATTTCCGGGTTTTGGCCACCACATAGAGAGCTGCTATAAATATTTTTGTACATGTGGGACTCTCCCACTTTTACGATCTCTTTGGGATACAGTCCTAGAATCTATATTGCTGGGTCAAAGCATATGCACATTTTTGTAGCCCTTTGGGCATAGTTCCAAATTGCTCTCCAGAGTGGTTGGATCAGCTCACAGCTCCACCAACAATGAATTAGTGTTCCAATTCTCCCACATCTTCTCCAACATTTATCGTCTTCCTGATTTGTCATGTTAGCCAATCAGATAGATATGAACACATCTTTATTTTAAAGGCACATTTTTAATGGCTGAAAACTTTGTTCTCCTTGAGAGGCTGTAATTTATTTTCTAAGTCCCAGTGAAGGTTCAAAACCTTGGCTGACCAGGGCGGGGGTGAGGGATGGGGGAACGTATAAAAGTGGGATTTATTGAGAATTCTTTTTGTCTAATAAATGCCAGTCTATACAAATGAAGATTGAAATAGACTCTGTCAAGAGGCAAAATATGCTCAACCTGAGGTCAAAAGAGACCTGGCCTCAGACCCTGTCTCTGACAGCTTTACTGTGAAACCCTGAGCAGGTCACTTAACCACCCTAAACCTCAGTTCCTCATCTGTAAAATGGGAATACATAATTCCTGTAATCACAAATTTGTTGTGAAGACCAAAGGAGATGATTGTATGTGAAATGCTTTGCAAATCTTGAATAGCTCTGTAGTTATTTTCTGTTATCATTGTTGTCAGGAAGAGGTGGTAGAAGTTCAACATTCAGAACTTTGTTTAGGGTGTGCAAAAATCTTGCTCTGGTTGTCTTTACCAGGCAGGTGGTCTCACAGAGCCTTTCCAGACCCTCTTCTCCCCACCTTCCCCAGGCAAGATGTCTTGTTCAACAAATGCAAAGTAACTCAAATTTTGATGAATTGAAATAGAGTCTCCTAAGATAAGGCTTGTCTCCTCTGTTCAATTTTCTTATGCTCATCTCCATTTTGTTATAGTAGCACAGTGATGGAAGTAGTGCATTTTCAAGGAGTTAGTGGTAAATCTGGAATGGAGCAGTTTGTTATTTGCCTCCATTTTCCTCTGGTTGAAGGATAATGCTAACATTTATTTCTGCCCCTATCATCTCCTCTGACAGTTTTGCCTGGTGTCCTGTTGGTCATAACCCAGGGACTTGGCAAGGCAGCAACTTAGCCAGCAAGCCTGAAGTGTCAAGGGATCTTATACCAGCTCCCTGATTCATCATCCAATAAAGCCAGCATGCCCTTTCATTCTGATATGTACCACCTTTCACTTGAAAACCAAAAGAACCTTGCTGTAGAACCTTTAAGACTTCCTTTCCAACATTGTTATATAAGATGTCCACTGAATTACAGCAGTTGGGCAAGGAGGCAGAAATATTTTCCAGGGTAAGAGGCCAAGGTGCTGGCACCAATCTGTTAGTTTAATATAGACACATTCATCTTTGGAAAAATCCTTCCCACATTTTTAAAAAAGGTCACACAGTTCTAAATATAGCAGCATTGTGATACATTTTTTAAAGTCCCATTCATTGATTGTAATTGAGTAGTCATTCATTTCATGTTTAACTTGAGATTCTCAAGGATGGAAACAGATGCAGACTACAGGATTCACATTCCCTTAGAATCACCCATCAGAGCAATATCAAAATACAGTATTTCTGCATGTGCATGTACCTAGCTGCCTGTATATTTATATATATACATATATGTATGTATCTATTTCTATCTCCACATATGTATACACACTCACATACATCTTCAAAAGACAATTTCAGAATCACATAATCTGAGCAGAAAGAGATCTCTGAAACTGGATAGTCCAGCTCCTTCTTGAAGAATCCCCTCTGTAACTTACTTGACAAGTTTTTTATCCTTTTAAGACTTGCAATGAGGAGGAACCTACTGCCTCCCAAAGACAACCTGTTCTCCTTTTGGAGAACGATTTGTTAGAAAGTTTTTTCAGAACTAAGTCTCCTCGGGGTTTCTACTTACTGTTCTAGTTCTGTCCTCTGGGGCCAAGCAGAACAGATCTTATCCCTCTTTCACACAGCAGCCCTTCAAATACAGCCCTTGCTGACAGTTATGTTCCCTCTGAGTCTTGTGATTTCCAGGGCCCTTCACCACCCTGGTTGCCTTTGTGGATGGACATTCTCCAGCTTATCAGTTCCCTAAAATGTGGCGTCCAGAACTGAATCCAACACTCACGGTATGACCTGACCGGGGCAGAGTAGAGGGGGACTCTTGCCTCCCTCTGTCCTGTACATTGTCCCTCTCTTAATGCAGCTTAATTGCGTTAGCTTTTTGGGAATATTGATTCATGGAGGTTATAGTCCACTGACCTCCCATCCCTAGATCTTTTTTAGATAAGCTGCTTCCTAAGGACTTCACCTCTCCTCTGCAATTGATTTTTTGTTCCCCAGTGTAAACCTTGACATAGGTCATCATTAAACGCCATACTGTTAGACTTAGACCACATTCTAGGTTGTCAAGATCTTTTTGGATCTGGGTTGACCTTCACTTTGTTAGTTATCTCTCCTAGTTTTCTGTCATCTGAAAATCTGGTCTGGTAAGCTATGCCAACCATGCTTTTAGCCAATCTTGAGTAAAATACTACCCAGAGTCAGACATCTCTAGGGCACTCCACAAGATACCACCTTCCAAATTGGCATCAGACCATTAATGCCTACTCTTTAAGTCCAACCATTCAACCAGTTCTAAATCTGATTAACTGGATTATTGTCCAACTCATATCTTTTTGTTCTCCCCTCCTTCCATCTCTCCATTTTCCACAGTTCCATGGACTTTGAAGACCAAATCTTTGGGATTGATTTCTCTTTACCTTTGACACTGACTCATTACATCTTTGTAATAGAAAGTCACAAATGCTCCTCCCTAAAATGAAAGGTAGTCCCTACTCCCCGTCCTCTTTAGTTTTGTTAATTTAGTAATCGATGACTAATTCTCTGAGTGTATCCTAGTTCGGTCTGTTTAGTTAGGTACTCATTGGACCTAAGTGTTTCCCTTGAGTGTCTTGTTAGCACTGCCAATTCCGCCCCCCAGGAAAAAGCACTTTCTACTCTTTCCCTTCATCTTTTTGGAATTGTTGTACTATGGCAGAGAAGAGAAGTCAGCAAGCTTTTCTGCTTTTTAACATAAAATATCATTTGCCTTAGGTTCATAGGCAAATAGCTATTTTCAAGATTGCATTTTTGACCCTACTGCTTCATCAGAGGCTGCATTGACTTCATCCGGAATTTCTGAATGCTTAAAAAATGAGAAGTTTATTACCATGACCTATTTGTCAGCTGGGTTTCTTATTGATATAAAGTGCAGTAGATTAGAGCTTTTTATTTCTAATCATTTCTCTTAACCAATGAAATTGAATATAACGATGTATTTTTAAAATACCTGGAGGTAAATGACTAATTTTTAAAGACTGCAGTGGCTTTCAATGCATTTGGTAATTTACTAAATGAATTTCACTATAAGGGATAAATATGTAGTCTGCAAGGAATGTTTTTTAAATGTGTTTTATACATATGCCTGTTAAATTTGATCTTGTTAGTTTCTCTATCCAGTTCTCCACCACTTCAGTTATTCCTACTCACTTTGTGTCATCTTTTTGATAAATCTGTTGATCCATAGGCTCATGGAACTTAAAACTATCTTTAGATGGCCTAGTTCAACCCCTTTACCTTACAGATGAAAGAACTGAAGTCCGTAGAAGTTAAGTGAAATGTGAAATTCAAGATTACAGAAGTGGTGCTGTCTACATTGTCATCTGAACTATTAAGAAACACGATGGACAGGGCCAATAGAGAGCTTCTCTGAGTGCTCTGAGGAATCACATTCTATTTGTATTTCACTTATTTGTAGCTAGGTCTGATCTTTCATACTAAATGATAAACTCCATGGGACCAGGAAATCCATCACACTCATCTTTTTATCTCTCCTAGCATAGGACACTGGGCCTACTGATAGTGGGCACTTAAAAGTGATTTTTTGAATAAATGAACTTGAAGTTTATACCCAGTACCTGAATGGATTAATACCAACAGAGCTAACGAGACACAACCATCAATATTTCTACGTACATGCATTTTTAGTAAGAGACATGTTGTAGAAGGTGGTTCTACATACTTAAAATAGTCACTTCATGGGGAGAGGAAGGAGAAATAGGACTGTGCCCTGAAACTCTTGGCATTTTGAGAAATTTCAGAATAAATTTTCATTGGGAAGCTGGTTACTTCAAACATACTTGGAGCTGGTCTTTTGTCGTACCTTTAGCTTCCTTTTCATTTTGAGTCTAATGCTTTTTAGTTACTTAGAACACTTTTCCCCTATAATTAAGCTATCATTTGTCATATTAATCTCCTTAAAAGCTTGGCAATATCTTCTTAACAGTGTGTCTGTGCTTTACTGTAATCTGTATGTTATCATAGCATGGTCCAGTGATGTGATCTGCATTCTGGATCCAACCCACAATCAAGGCCAAACTTTGCTTGTCAGATTTAAGCTGTGGTGCTTGATTTACTCTGGCTGTGCTGCCAGACTTTATTTGGGCTCACCAGAGAGGTGGCCTTCCGAGAAACAGGGACCATCCTCTGATTGCTAACTGATGTTATGATGGCTAGAAGGTATGCCAGATGGCTAGGCTTGCTCTTCCAAATCACCTTATCCATGCATTGGCTTGGTAGGCCACACTGCTCTAGGACCTTCTGGCTTGTTACCTATCTAGATTCAGGGTTAAACAGTATTCAGATTTGGAATGGCCTGGATCAAAAAGCTCTGCACCCCAAATATTGCTCATTCCTGCACTTAGTGGTATGGCATTTTTATTAATTACCAAGAATATATGAAAAAACACATAGTTGCTAAGAAAAGACTTTAAATGCTGAAACCCAATATCAGTTATTAGTAAGAAGGAATGGCAACTAATGCATCTTCCACATAGCTAGTTCTGACCCTCCTATTTCCCTACTTACAAATTTTCAGTGATTTCCTGTTGCTTTTTGAATAGAACACAAATTTCTCTATTTGGCTGAGTAGATGGAGTGCTGGGCCTGGAGTCAGGAAGACCAGCGTTCAAATTCAGCTTCAGACACTAGCTATATAATGCTGGACAAGTCATTTATAACTTCTGTTGGCTTCAGTTCTCTCAGGTGTATAATGGGGATAATAATGGTACTTAGCTCTCAGGGTTGTTGTGAGGATCAAATGAGATATATTTTGAAGCACTTAGAATAATACCTTGCGCGTAGTAGGCCCTTAAATGCTTGTTTCTTTCCTTCCTAGCATTAAAAGTCTTGCCCATGATCTGGTTTTTCCCAGACTTCATTCAGATTACTCCCCCTTACACACTCTGGCCCACAGTCCCCTGCTCTCTATATGCCCATTCCCCTCTCCCATGCCTTTGTGCAGGCTGCACCCCCATGCCTGGAACGTACTCATTCACTTCTGTCTTTTAGAATCCCGTGTTTCCTTCAAAGTTTAGTTCACATACTGTATAGGGAGAATACAGTTCCTTACCATCTTAGAGTGTTATAGGTCTAAAGCTGGAAGGGGTTTCTGAGGCTTTCCAGCTCAGTCCCTTCATTTTAACAGAGGAGGAAACTATTAAGTGACTTGCCCAAGATCACATAGGTACGTGTTACAGACATCTTGGAATGAGGCAAAGGAGCTAGCACCAAATGTAAGTTTCATTCAGACCTCTGGGAACTTCATTATCAGGGACTTATTCCTGGCCAAATCTCCCATCTGCCCTGGTGTTGGAGTAAAAACAAATCTATCCTACCTTCTGCCATCACAGGAACTTGCAAGCCCAGTCAGATAGTTCTACTTCCACATCCAGTGGCTAGCAAGTTTCCACCTTTTTCTTTTCTAATCCCTGTAACACAGAGTTTCCACTTGTCTAGGCAAAAATCTCTTTGTCCTTTCTGGTACCTCTCCCTACTTGTTCATACCCATCAGCTTCCATGTTATCCTTCCTTATCCTTGGTCCATTTTGCCCTCAGTTTCCATTGTGCCCTCCCTGTTCCATCATTAACACATTTCTATTCATCTTACTCTTTCTAACTACACAGAAACCTGGTTCCCTCAGAAAACACTATGTTTTTAGCTCTCTCCTCTCCTTTCACTCTGCTGCATTCTATCAAGAGGAAGAGTAGGCCTACTTCTTGCTGCTCTTTGCCACTTCTCGCTCTGTTCTCATCACTCATCCATATTTCCTCCTTTGAGGTTCACTCCATACATCTCTCTCACCCTAGCTAGAGCCTTGTTGCTGTTATCTGCTAGCCATGAGAATTTTCCCTCTGTTTCTGAAGGATTTCAGCAGTCTTCTTTACTTCAGTATTTACCCTTACCCATCCTGGACCATCTCCAATCGTCCTGATCTATTTCTGACCACTGAACCCAGAGGCTCTGGAGGAGAAAGTAGAGGCTGGTGACTTTGCACAGCCCTTTCTCCCTCGCTTAAATCCAATTCACTTGCATGTCATGGCATCACCTCCCTGATGTCATGGTCTTCTTTGGGAATGAAGGGCAAATAGCAGCACGCTTATAATTGACAACTGCGGATAGTCATATTATCTTCTCAAGCATCCTGACCTCCCAGTTCATAACTTCTTCAGCTTTCATGACCTTCCCCTTCAGTTTCTCTCCATAAAGTGTTTTATCTCTATAAAACTCTGAAATTTGTTCTCTCTGATCACAATCTACTCACATCCTTCCATTTCTCATCAGTCTTCTGGTCTTTTGTAAACCTGTCCTTTGTTGGACATTTTTGGTCATCTGACCGTGGACAGGTTATTTAACCTCTTTCAGCCTCAGTTTACTCTTCCATAAAGTGGGGGTGATACTAATAGCACCTACTTCAGGTTTGTCATGAGGATCAAATGAAATAATAGTTGTAAAACTCTTTACAATGCCTTTAAAGCACTGTATAGATGCTAGCTATTATTATTTTTAAACATCTTGTAATAAACGGTAGCCTGCATTTGTGTAGCACTTTACATATGCTTATTTGTAACCCTGAGAAGCAGGTGCTGTAATCACCCCCATTTTGCAAATTAGGAAATAGACTAATAGAGGCAAAGCAACTGGCCTGGGCCACAGAGCCAGTACATGTCTGCGGTAGGATTTGAACTCAGGTCCAACTGTTCCTGTGCTCATTAGTCAAAACAGTAAATGCTTATTAAGCACCTGCTGTATTTCAGGCACTGTACCAAGCACTAGAGATACAAGAAGAGGTGAAGAATGGTCCCTGCCCCAAAGTGCTCACAATGTAATGGCACTCGCTGTGCCAGCTGTTACTGCAGTGTCGTCCACTCCACACTATCTCTCCCTTTTGTTCCCAGGCCATCGTTTCCTCCTTTTGCAGTCTTGACCCCCTTGTTAACCATACAGTGTATGTTCAACCATATACTGCCCTCTTCTTTCAGGTCCCTTGTTCTTGTCTGTTGCTGCCTGTGTTTTGATAAACTCCCTCCTGTCTCTTCTCTTGCCTGTCCTCCTTCACTCCTATACTCAAGCTGCTAAACCCTGATAGATGGACTCACACAACTGTGCTGACTGAGGCCCCTGAAAATGTGCTATCTAACCTCAACTCAGCTCCTCAGCTAATCTTTTTATTCTTCACTAATTAACTCCATCACACTACTCTCTGTGATTGAGCTGATCTAAACCTTCCTTTAGCTCCTACACCACCACCAGAGGACCTTGCCTGTGGCTTTAAAGAGAAAATAGAGGCTATTCTCAGGAGCTCCATCCATCTTCTCCCATATCCCACACCTTAAAATGCATTACTCATTCTCTCCTCCTTTGCTCTAGTTTCTAAAGGCTATCTGTGCCTTTGATGTCCCCCCTTCTTTTGAAGTAGAAGCTTGCCCCTTCTGTCTCTTCCATCCATCCCAAATTTTTTGTCTTTCCTTGTCTAATGGTCCTTTTATTGTTGCCTACAAACCTACCCAGGTCTTCCCCATCCTTAAAAACCCTTCACTTGACCCTACTATCCTTGTGCTTTCGGTCAATATTTTTTCATCACCCTCTACAGTGAAACTCTTGGCAGAAACCATTTGTACCTGTTGCCTTCACTACCTCTCCTCCCACTTGTTTCTCTGTCCTTTGTGGTCTGGCTTTCCATTCATTCAAATGAAACTGCTCTCCCCAAGACTACCACAGGTCTCGTAGTATAACTGTTCGCCTTTTCTCAGTGCTTACCCTGCGTCCCGTGCTTGCCACGTTTGACGCTATGGATTGGCCTCACTTCCTGAGTACTTTTTGCTTGACTTTTCTTCACATTGCTGTTGTGATTCTCTTCCTACCTGATTGTTCTTTTCTAGGCTTTTTGCTGATCGTTGCCTGTGTTCCTTCTCCTATCTGTAATTTCTCCCAGGTCTCTGTCCTAGGCCTGTCAACCCTCTGTAAACCTCTTCTCTTGGTGATCTTATCAGCACCGGTAACTTAAAAGGATTATCTCTATGCAGATAACTCCCCCATCTAACTCTCTGAAGCTCCAATTCCACTTTAGCTAACTGCCTTTTGGACCAGGTTCAATACCCACCTCTAATTCATATTTACTTGTGTGACTTTGGATAAGTCACTTAATCTTTCTGGGTCTCAGTTTCCTCATCTGTAAAAGGACAGGGTTGAACTAGATAGATAGCCTCTGAAATCCTTCCAGCCCTAGATCTAAAGTTGTGAATTGTCCCTTGGATGCCACCAACAGAATTTTCAAATTAGAACTCATTATCTTCTCTCTTAAGTCTTTCAAATACTTCCCCTCCCCCCCAGCCCTTTTGAAGGCATCACCATTTTTTTCCAGTAAATACAGACCCACAGCCTTGGAATCATCCTTAATTTTCTCTTTAACTGCCTACCCAATCTATCCCCACAATATAGCTCAAATTTATTTCCTCTGTGCTCGCACAGCCACCAGTCTATTTCAAGTCTTCATCACCTTTCACCAGGACTCTTGCAACAGTGTCCTAACTGGATTCCCAACTTCTCTCTCATCCATCAGCCACCTTGCTGCCCCCAAAACATGTGCATTAAATTTTATAAGGAAGTAACTGTTGCCTTTTGTGTCCTCATGGTATTTTGTTTTCTTCTGAGTATTTTAAAATGTTTTATCGATGTTCTTTTTGTCTTTTTTTGTATCACTGACACTAACCACTAACACTCAAACTTGTAACAAATAAGTATAGGCAAGTAAAACTAATCTACACTTTGTCCATGCCTGCAAATGTGTATCTCACTTTGCATCTCTGCCAAGAAGTGGGAAGCATGCTTCATCAACAGTGTTTTGAAGTCATGATTAGTCATTGAATGGATCATATTTAAGTCTTTCAGACTTGCTTTCCTTTACATTTTGTAGTCATTGTATAAAAGTCATTCTCCTGGTTCTGCTCTGTTCATTCTGCATCAGTTCATGATGTCTTTCCAGGTTTTCTCTGAATCTGACAATATACCTTTCCAGGGTTATTTCACCATTCTTTCATACACTCTATGTTCTAAACACACTTGGGTATTTGTTGTTCCCCAAATGGTGCACTCCACCTTGTGCCTTAGACATTCTCAGCCCAGGCACCACATCTTGCACAAAGCCTTACCTGAGACCCCTCCGTAGATAATCATGTATATACTTATCTGTTTAAATGTTGTTTTCCCTTTGTAGAGTATCTAAGCTGAGGGCTCTAACAGTTTTTCATTTTATATTTATGTCTCTGGAGCCCAGCTTTTGTGCCTTTGGTATAGCCAGGAGTTTAATAAATGCTTTGTTGCTTTGGATTAATCTCTCTAGTTGTCACTTTCCCTTTCTTGAGGAAAAAAAACAAACAAAAAAAGCTTGGTATTTACTTTTGTCTCCACCTCATTTGGCTGCAAGCTTCACCCTTGAGGGTGTGGAACTGTTTCACCTTCTATGTGTTTTTCTTCTCCCACCACCATGCCTTATTATTCGTGGAAAGTGCTTAATAAATGTTTATTGGATTGTTGATCTGTACTAGTGTGAATTAAATGTAGCCATCTGCATCTTTAAATCTTGGATTGCAAACTGTCTGGTGCCATCCATTCTGATGGCAAGTCAGCACAGGATTTAAAAGCTGTTCAGTAAATGCTGTAGCAAGCATCGCTTCCTTCACCTTCTGCCTGCATTAAGAAGTATGTCATTGTTTCTGTAACTGATGTATTTCCTACCTTTTCCAACACTTTATTACTTTTTGACTTTTTTATTTTCACGTATTTTGTTGGTTTTTATTTTCCTGTTTAAATTAAGTTTTTAGTGATGCCTTTTGGGTTTTGATTTGGTTTGGTTTTTACTGTTTTTCTTTTTTAGATATGCCAGTCATTCTGCTTATATATGCTATTGACACCTCAAGTTCAAACCTCTTTGTAACAAAGGGAAACACTAAGACTGTTTTTGAGTAAAGTTTACTTATTTGGGGGAAAATAGGTAGCCCCAGAAGTTTGGATTTCTCAAAAGACACAGATAGCTGAGCCATCTGTCATTAAATGGTTCTTCTTTTGAATTTTAATGGCTGGGATAAGGGATAACAAAGTAAGCTAGGTGTAAAAGAAGAGTGGAGGGCCAGTACCACATTCCCTAGAGGCTTCCTTTTGCCTGATGTGTAGGTTACATGCTTCAGATAGAGCAAGCCTGTGTCTTGTTTAGCTTCTTGGGAAATTATGCATAAACACTGTCAGGCAAACTTAATGCTGTCTTTGTGATTCTTAAGCTGTCCTGGGTAACAATCTAGCCAGTATAAGTAAGGCAGGCAAGCGGGCCAGAGCTAATGACTTCCCTTGACTGACTCATCTCCTCCTCTGCTTGCAGATTCTCACAAACACAAAGATAAACACAAAGATCGAGAACACCGACACAAAGAGCACAAGAAGGACAAGGAAAAAGACCGGGAAAAGTCCAAGCACAGTAATAGGTAAGAGTGTCTTTGTCAGTAAGTGCAACACTGTTTAGATAATTGGTTGGCAAGATCTTAGCTTACACCAGTGCTAATTTCATTAGAATTTTAGGTAGTGCTGTTGTAAAATAAGCAGAGTTCTGTTTTGTTCTCAGCTATCCCTTTACTCTGGAAGGCTGGTTAAGATGACCACGATAAGATTTCTGTTTTGGTAGCACATAGTGAGCCCTGAATAAATGTTGTTACTGCCTATTTGGAATAGGAGTGGTCTTATCTAACAGTACCAAGCCGTTGCCTATGATGTCAATTTCCTGAACTGTGGACATATATGCTATGAAATCTTTACCTTTCCCAAAGAACGTATGTTCATTGTAACGTTCAAGATGAACAGTTCTTTGAAAACAACAGATCTAACTGATCTTCCAGGAACCCTGAATATTTTGCCTTTGAAATGTCATTTGATTTTGGGCCATGGAAGGATTGGATCTTTCCTGGTCCTACACACTCTAGAATAGAGGAAATTAAACATCAAAAAGGATATTGCTTAATCTGACTACCATTGACACACTGATAGAGAAATTGAGGCTGTAGCTGAGCTTTGGAATCAAAGTTCCCACCAGTAATAGGAAAACATTAGAACAGGAGTTAAAAGACTTGGGCTCTGTTTTTCATTGTATTTTTTTTTACATAGTAGGCTCTTAGTAAATTCCTTGAGCAGTGAGAGATTGCTTTCCCTCTCTTAAAATTCCCCAGATCTACTTAAATGTGATGGAGATGTCTTGAGGGCAGGAACAGTTTTACTTTTGTGGTGACTTCTCTGTGTTCTCAAGTGATTGTTTCCTCTATTTGTTATATGACATAAGATCTGAAATAGAACTGCTGCAGGGTAAAGGTCTCATTGTTAGAAAGAGAGACTGATGCTTTTAAAACTGGATTTAAAGGCTAATGAAAAGGAAGCCCAGTGGTCTTTTCTCCCTCTTCATCCTTCTTGACTTCTCTAAAGGCTTTAGTTCTGTTGATCATGCTCCTCTCCTCTCTAGGTTTTAATAACATTGTTCCTTCCTTCTCTCTATTATATCCTTCTCAGTCTCCTTTACTGGATTTTTATCCAGTCCACAGCCACTAATCATGGATTGTCCAACACTCTATCCTGGACCTTCTCTTTTCTTTACTATATGATTTCACTTGGCAACCACACCAACTCTCATGAGATCAGTCACCATCCCTGTATGGATAATTCCCAGATCTATACATCCAGCCCTAACCGCTCTCCTAAGCTCCAATCTGGAATCACAATTGTCTTTTATACATCTCAAACTGTACATCCCTTAGGCATTTCAATCTCAACATATTTAAGACAGAGCTCATTATCTTTTCCCCGAAATTCTTCTCTTCTAAAATTCCTTATTACTCTCAGTATTCCTCCCAGTTACCAAAGCTCACCATTTCGATGTCTTTGTCTGCCTCACTTATACTCACTACACATACCTAAAGCATTTACCAGTTCTTGTCATTTCTACCTTTACAGCATTTCCCATATAAGTCCCCTTCTCTCCACTCACACAGAGGTCATCATCATTTTGAACCAAGTCTATTGTAATAGCTTTCTGATTGATCTCTCTGTCTCCGGTCTCCGCATACGCCAATTCACTCTCTGATTGCTGAAATGATTTTCTTTTTTGGGGGGGGAGGGGTGTCACAAATTTAACAATAATCAGCAGAAATGTTTCAAAATACAAAGAAGTAGAGGATCATAGAGTAAATTTTGATTACATACAGTTTGCAAAGTATATGTTAACTTTAAGGACATTGCTTGTTCTTAACCAACTTGTTGTATTTGTCTCTTTAATGGCTTTATTTTTTCCTCTGTATTTTTGATGTTTTATTGATACTCCTTTATTTTATTTTATTTTTTGCATCTCTGTCACTATGCACTAACTCACCCCCTGCCCTCCATCGAAGCCCTCCCTTGAAACAAATATGTAGAAAATAAATCATCAACCTGGCCATATCTAGAAATGGGAAGCATGCTTCATCATCATCTTCTGAAGTCACAATTGGTCTCTGGTTTGATCAGTTGGGTTTTTTTATATTACTGTGGTCAACAGGTAGATTATTTTCCTAGTTCTATTCATTTCATTGCATTAGTTTATGTAAGTCTTCCCAAATTTCTCCTAATCTGTTGTTTTGGTCATTTTTAGGACGTAGCGATAGTTTTCTACTTGTTCGTGTGCCACATTTGGTTTATCTCTTCCCTCAAGTTGATGGGTACCCTTGTTGGTTCCAGTTCTTTACTATAACAAGAAATACTGCTATAAATGTTTTTCCGTATCTAATTCCTTTCCCTCTGTCTTTGATGTCTTTGGAGTACATCTGTAGTAATAGGATTACCGTATATACTCTTCTACTGACAGATTCCCTTTCAATAACTTTTGGAAGTCAACAGCACAATACAAGGAAAGGTGTCAGATAACAGGGTTCTTTTTTAAATTCAGATTTATTTTCAAGTCCACATTATTGTCCTTCCAGCTCAGCTCCCCCAGTGAGGAAAAAAAAGAGAAACAAAACCCCTTATAAACATATACATTCAAGTAAAATAAATCTGTCTCCAAATATGTATCATCTATATTCTGAGTCCATCACCTCTATCTAAAAGATGGTGGCAGCATGTTTTATCATGGAGTTGTAGTTAGTTATTATATTGACCAGAGTTTCTAAGACTTTCAAAGTTATTTTTCTTTACAATATTATGGTTATTGTGTATATTGTTCTAGTTCTGCTCATTTCACTTTGCATAAATTCGTACCAGTCTTCCCAAGTTTCTCTGAAATCATCACCTTCAATTCTCACAATACAATAGTATTTCTTTACATTCACATATTGTAACTTCTTCAGCCATAGACACCTCCTCATTTTCTAATGCTTTGTTATCACAAAAAGAGTTGCCATAAATAGTTTTGTTTATATGGGTCCTTTTCCTCTTTACTTAGTCTCTTTGGGGTATGGACCTAGTAGAGATATTGCTGGGTCAAAGGGTAGGCACAGTGTAACAGCTTTTGGGTCATAGTTCTAAATCATTTTCCAGAATGATTATTCAAAGTAATTTTTAAAGAACAGGTTTGACCAAGTCACTCCCCCTGTTGATTAAACTCCAGTCACTCCCTAGTACTTCCAGATCTAATACAAAATGCTCTGTCTGAGGTTAAAGCACTTGGCAGTCTGGTGTTTATCCACCTTCCCAGGATTATACTCCATGCATTGTAAAGATCCAGAAACCTTGGGCTTCTTGCTATTCTTCATACACAGCACTCCATCTTGCAATTCTATGCCTTTTCATTGGCTGTCCCCCATGCTTGAAATGCTCTGCCTGCTGTCTTGCCTGGCCTCCTTCAATGCTTAGCTCAAATCCTTCTTCAAGAGGCCTTTCCCAGTCCCTCCTACCACTAGTGCCTTCCCACTGAGCTTACTTTTCCATTTCTATTTGTATCTGTGTCTATATCTATATAACTGTATCTTGGATATACATGGTTGTTTGCATGTTGTCTTCCCCATTGGAATGTCCACTCCTTGAGGGCTGGAATTATGTTTTTGCCCTTCTTTGAATCCCCAGTGCTGAGCACACAGTAACCCACTCAGTAAATACTTGGTGTCTGGTAGTTCATAGTGAAAAGGCCTATTGGCAGCTCTAGTGGCAGTCAAGGGTGTGTTTAGAATATATATGGAAACCTGAAGCAAGGGGTGCCCAGCAGTAGCTACCCTGTTCCCATGTCCCATCCCGGGGCTTCCTTGCAAGGACTGGATCTTGCTTTAGAACCACCGTTTGGACCTAGCTTATTTGTCGTAGGTAATTTCAAATGAGAACTTAATTCCTCAATCCATTTTTGACTCTCTGACTGATCCGTAGGGACATCTTTACTCTTTTACTGGCAAGTAATATCTTTTCTGGACCATTGATTAGAAATGGCTCATTTTTCTTCCCATCATGGGTGTCTATGAAGCCATGTACTGTTAAATGACTGCTGTGCTCATATCACACCCAGGAAATCATCCCCATGTCATAGATGGTTCTAGAACTTGAAAGGCATTGTAACCCTCATTTTACTTTTTAGCTGTCACCTACTACCACTCCTCATTAATTGAAATTCTTGATTATCTGGACTCCAAGTCCATTCTTGACTCCTTGTTCGGGTCCCTTTGACCTTATGACTGCTGTCCCCTTGTTTATTTCCAAGAAATCTTAGTCTCCTACTCTTACCTCTATCTAGCAACCTTGCTTCCAGGCCGCGTTTGACTTCTGCAATACCCCATTGTGCCACTGACATTTGTTCTTTCTATCCCACCTCACATTTTATGACCTTTAATTGCCTTGTCTCCCTCTGTCTATTTCTCCAGATCCTTTCCCTTTGAGATTCTTATGTTATTATGCTGCCTAGACATCCCTGGTTTGTACCTGCATTGTCGACAGTTCCCAGATAGCACATCTTAGAGATTCTTCAATTGATTTAAATGTCTCCTTCACAGTGCAGCAGTACATACCTGCATCTTCTCAAGCTTAGGCTCACTTCCTGATAGTGGTAGAATTAGTATTTGAACTCAAGTCTTCTCCTTACTCCTTGTCCCATGCTCTTTCTACTGCGTCACACTGTCTGTATTTTACCTTCCAATGTGCGGTGTGCTTTGGGGTTGAGTGCCTTCAGTTTCATTCTACAGAGAAAACTCTAGTCTATGCATGTATTGTATCAATGTGTCATAGTTATGTTACAGTTGGCAGGCTACCCTTTAAAAACAACTCCCATTCTTGTCAGAAACACCATATTCCCAGAGTGCCTCTGGCTTAAAACTGGAGTCATCTTGGACTCTTCTCTCTCCTACCTTTTGTAATAAATTTCTCCAGTAAGTAGTTACTCCTACTGCCTTCACTTCCCTCATCAGCCACTCCCTGCTTATCTGGCACAATCTGACTTTTATCCTTACTGTTCTACTGAAACTGCTGTCATTTAAGGTCACCAGTCATTGCCCTCTAGGCAGAATTTGTCATCTGTTCTCACTCATCCTCCTTGACTTTTGCATCTTACACGTTTGGCCACCCTCTCCTTCTTTATTCTACCTTCCTTTGGCTTCTGTGACTGTCTTCATCCTCTTACCTGGGCATCCAGTAAGGCTCAGCCATTGACCCCTTGTTCTTCTCTTATTTGTTCTCTCAGAATTAAATCTGTAATACTATATCTATGTGATTGACTTCCAAATCTATATGTCTAGCCCTGACATCATTCCCTCTTCAGTCTCATATTCCTCATCTTCACTTGGATCGTAAGATTTCAGAGCTGAAAAGGAATATAATTCAGTGCCTTCATTTAGTAGATAAGGTAACTGAATCACAGAGTGGTGTGACTTGCTCAGTGTTCTGTATCTTGTTAGTTATTGGCTAGGGGAGCTAAAATTAGAACCCAGGTTGTTTAGGACCTAATCCAGTATATTGGCTACTACACTGGTGTTGTCCTGTGTCCTCAGCAATCTGCAAAGTTTGTGTTGAGGCACATTTGATATCCATACCTTGTTGCACATGAAACTTTAAGATACAGTCTGTCTGCAAAGTGCTTACAGATCAAGTGGGGAATAGAAAAATATGCACTTGAAACAATGAGGAAAAGAAACAAGATCATGTATGAGAAAGGGAATGCTAAAGTGCTCATTTGTCTGGTTCCTACAACAAATTTAAAATGAGAAAGGAGAATGAAACACGTAAAGTGTACTATTGTTAAATATTGAACTGCAGTGTGCCATTCTCTTACAACTTATTCCAAGTTATATTGGAATGAGGGGCAGGGTAGAAGTGACTTCTGAGTTAGAAGTTTAATTGCTTGTACCTGCCCTGTTAGCAAAATCCTAGTTCCTTCCCCTCCCTCGCCTTGCAGATAGCAGGGGTTGCAAACTTCCATATTAATGTCCTTTATACCATTCCTTGTTTGTATCCAGTTTCATTTTCAAGCAGATTTAGGGCTATGACCTACTCAGAATTTTAGTGCCTTTAAATTACTGGAGTTATAACCAGAGGACTCCATCCAAGTACAAGGTAAAGGGTTGCTGGAATTAGAGCATTTAGCTTGTTTACCTAGAAGCACTGGGAAAATTTAGCCCCATGTCTTTTCACTTGTGAATAATTTTGGCGCTCTCTCTTGCTTTCTTTACATGAGAAAGCTTGAACTTGCTGAACAAAATGATGTAGGTTGAAGGAAAAAAAAACTTTTTTTAATTCCTCATATTTTGACCTCCTGACAAAGCACCTTTTTGCCATGAAGCAAATATACTTTTTTGTACTCTTAGCAAAGTGACTGGGTAGACTGGTTCTTAAAAGAGTTGGGTTTCTTAAGGTTCACTTTTGTTTCAGATAAAGGAAACAATAGGAATTTTTTTGTCACCCCTGACAGCATCTGTCTCTTAGTTTTCTTGCATGTCCATTTGCAGAATGTGAAAACTAAATCTTGTCCATCTCTTTATTTGGCTGCTTTGGCTGGTGTTCAGTTATGTGGCTAATAAGAGGAAGAGTCTTCCATGGGAGTGTTGGCCATTTTGGTGCATGTTTCTATACACCTTTTGCAGCCCTAAGCTTTGTCTCTGTTGGCTTTTGCTTAAGAGCCACCCACAAAGAGACAACTTTATTTCCACTAGGGAGCAGCAACATGTTATATTTAATCCCTAGAACAATAAGGTAGCAAAAAAAAATAGCTACTTGGCATGTCCATTCTATGACAGAATGGATTGAGAGTACCCCAATGCCGAAACAGGGCTAGAAGTACCAAACAGTTCTGTAGCCACCACCTTCCACCACTCCTCCTTAATTGAAGTTCTTGATTATTTGAGCTCCAAGTCTGCTCCTCAGGTCACTTTGACATGATTACCATCCCCAGTGGTATACCTAAGAAATCTGTCCAGTGTATGTTAGGGGCCCTGCTTCCATGCCCTGTTTGACCTCTGCCTATCCCATTCACTGTGCCACTGATGCGTGGTCTTCTGTTCCACTGCACCTTTTGTGGCCTTTTGTCACCTTGTCTCCCTCTGTCTGTTTCTCCAGACTTTTTCCTTGAGATTCTTATGCTCCTCCACTGCCTAGACATCACACCTGCACTGTTGATACTTCCCAGATCCCACATTTTAGCAATCTAAAATTTACTTAAAATATCTCCTTCACAGTTGAATAGCACACACTTGCACTTTCTCAAAGCAAATCTAGTGGACTCCCATTATGGTTTTAATTGCTTAAGACTTCACATTTATAGGAATATTGGAATGTGGACAATTTTTAAACATTCTGTCTGAGGTGTTTCCCCCAAAATTCACCTTCTGAGAGGATGAGATATTATTCTTCAACATGTGCTTCCAGTCTTCTGGAGTTGAACACATCCAGAAGAGATTTCAAGATCATCTGGTCCCACGTCTTCATTTACAGAGTCCAGAAAGGTTTAAGCCATTCTGAAAGTCATGTAAGGTAGTAAGTAGCAGATAGAGGATTTGAACCTATACATTCTTATGCTGGAACTAGTGTTCTTCCTGCTACATCAATGATGCCTCAAAACATCAATTACTTGAGAGCTCCATGTTCCCTCTCCTGGCTGTTCACAGTAGAGAGTGCTAGTCTTTACTTGTTCATGGGGGAGTCTAGCAACAACTGAGAAACAGTTCAGCAATCCCAAGATGCCTTCCTCTGGTCATTCAGCCCACCATCAAGATGGGCCCCAAGGGTACAGCTCATTTTCATAGCCTAAATCAAACAGATAGGAAGGCAGAGCTATAGCTGGGCAAACAGTGAACCCCAAGGACAATTAGAAAGATAAAAACCCTGAAATGATCATTATTCTTGACACTGCTGCCTCCTAATTGCCATTGCATGTTTATTTATTTATTTGAACAATTCAGAGACATTCATTTTCCTCATGATTTGATCCAGTAAAACTTATGGAAAAAAAAATACAGAGACTGTCCTAGATTATGTTCGTTATAAGCCAAAGTGGTTTGGGGAAGTTGGCAGTGGTGGGTGACAAACGACCCCCAAGTTATTTGCATGAGTTTTCAGAATTGCTTCGCTATATTGTTCTCACTCCCTCCCTGACGAAGGCCATTTTCTGTATATCTTTTGATAAGAAATATAAGGAATAAACTGGTTACTAGCCCAAAGCTCAGTGAGGAAAATGGCATCTGATAGAATAATTGCCTCAAAGAGCTACATTTTTCATGTGCTAAATTAAAAAAAATTTTATTTGGGAAAAAGTTGCTAAATGTAAGAGAAATATTTTGTTCTCCATCCTTTCCCCCTCTTTTTTTGAAAGGGGAGAGGTGCAGTGGTCATAAAAGACTACTGCATGAGAGAGATTTTGTTTTCGCCTGGCCTTGATTCATGTTACTTATGCTACTCGCACACCAACTCCAAGCACTGAGTCTTGAACTTGTCACAGATGACAAGTCTGTGGGAAGCTAAAAAAAGAAGAAAGCCGGTCCTTTGAGGTAGTGAGAGCTGAGCTTTTTGGTTACTTTGGCAGTACATAGCTCTGCTTTCAGAGTGAGAAATGTGGGCATGTTGGGAGACCAGATCCCCTTTTGAAGTCTGCTTTGTAAGGATGAGGGGAGGAATATATTATGAGCTGAGATTAAATATTTGTTCCTTGGATTTGAGAAACTTTTCTAAAAGTAATCGCATACAAGAGGATGTAAATGTAATTTCCTATTCTGATCCCGATGTTTAAGACCACAAGAGAATAGATTTAGTGCTGGAAGAGCCCTTAGAGGCCCTCTAATCCTATTCCCGTATTTTATAGATGAGCAAACTGAGGCTCAGAGATGTGATTAGTACAGAGTCAATACAGGTAGTGAGGAGCAAAGCTGGAGTTTGAACCTAGATCCCCTGCCTTTACATCCAACTTCGTGCTCCCTTCTGTACCTAGCTCTAGACCCATTTGAAGGAAATCCATAATTCCACCTGTTCTTCCTTGTCATATTCCTTTAAGTATTTTGGACAACCAGTGGAGTGGGAAGTGTATTGCGGATATGGAAAATTACCGAGACTTTTTAAACTAATCAGTTATTTCCCATTTCTAATGACATATATGGGGGCCCTAGAAAAGGACTCAAGGGACTCTGAAGTACTAAACAGGGAACAGAAGAATTGGGGGATACTGGTGGTATTTTCATCACTTTTTCCAGTTGAAGTTTAAGATCTTGGGTGAAAAAGGAGTCTATGTCAAGATGATTAGAAATAATACTTTAGATGTTTATATACTAATGTATAGAACACACAGGTAATAAAAAGTGAATGTGAGTTTTAATATAAGGTAATGCAGATAGGAATTACTAAGATTTGGCAAGATAGAATTAATGACCATAAGATATCTTACTATAGTAGATACAAATATCTTATTCAGAAGAAACATATCTGATTAATACAATGATAAATTCACTTGGTTGCCAAGAAAATATATACATTTGTGTGAAAATACATATCTCTGCTAAGCAGGAAAGACTGATAGAGAGTATTTTGGTCACCATAAAAAGAGAGAGAGAAGTTATATTGTACCTTGTAACTTGGTGGTAAATCTGGGTTCCTGAAGGCTATTCTAGAAGGTTTTAATAAGCTGTAAAGCTTTTGAGTATAAATTTAAGACAGATTGTCTGTTATCTGAAGATCACTTCAGCTAAATTAGAGAGGCCTAGGGCAGCTAGATGGCACAAATGGATAGAATACTGGGCCTGGAGTCAAGAAGACTTCTGTTCATGAGTTCAAATCTGGCCTCAGTCACTTCCTAGCTGAGTGACCCTGAGCAAGTCACTTAACCCTGTTTGCTTCAGTTCCTCAGTCTGTAAAATGAACTGAAGAAGGACATGCCAAACCACTCCAGTATCTTTGCCAGGAAGACCCCAAATAGGTTTATGAAGAGTCAGACACGACTAAAAATGACTGAACCAACAGCCATTTAGCCACAGGTGATAGATTTTTCATCCACGTCAACTCTCAAACAAAGACCGTATCATTGTGAAGGTCAGTGACCTGCATCAGAAGTATTTTGTGAATATACTACAGAGTTCCTGGCTGGATGGAAGAAATGGACCAAAAAAAAAAGTCACAAGAACCAAATAAAATAGCGTTGGGAAGGAAATGGACCTTCATACACTAAAAGCAGATTGTGGAAGAACATTGCACAGCGTTAGGGAAAGAGCACTAAACTCTGAGTCACAGGAGCTGAGTTCACTTGCTCTTGTGGTCCTTACTGCTTGTGCGATGTTGGACAAGTCACTTTGTCTCTCTGAGCCTCAGTTTATTCATCTGGAAAATGAGATTGGACTTGGAAGATCCCTTCCAGCCCTAAATCTGTGACTTCCTATGACTATGAGCTGATAAAAATGGGACCTGATTTGGTAAAAGTTTGAAATTACAGAAGGCAGAAGAAACAACAAGAAAAGCCGCAACTCTGGCCTTAATTCTGACCCATAAGATGGAATTGACCAGTTGTTTAGTAGAGTTGATAGGAAGCTGGGAGGGAGCAAGAGGTAGGGGAAGAATGACAGCGTCACAATGTTAATAATTAAAGGCCATATCTTACCTTTTTGTTGGTGACCAACTTACTTTTGATTTAATTACATTTTTTTATTATGAGCTTAAATCATCCACATTTAGATTCAAAACAAAGTCAAAAAAGTGTCATATGTGAAAATGTGAACTTGTGTTACATCGTTTGTTTTAAAAGTCATATTCATCTTTAAGTAATTGTAACCTTGTCTGAACTTTTTTCTTTTGTTTATTTAATGTTTTATTGATGTACCTTTTTATACATCCATCACTTCCCACTATTCCTTCCCTTGTAATAAATAAAGTAGTCAAGCACCATAAATCAGTACATCGACCATGTCCAAATGTGTCTCATTCTAAATCTCTGTTTTAAATTGTTTAAAGTATGTTTCATCGAAAGTCTTCTGAAGTCATTTTTGTCCACAGTATTAGTCATTCTGTTTCCAAGTTGTGCTTCTTTACATTATCTTGGTATTATGTGTGTGTTTGTCCTTCATTGCCAAAGAAGACCACGCCATCGGAGAAATGATGACATGACTTGCACTTGACTTTGTTTTGGGTGAGGAAGGGCTGTGCAAGGTCACCAGCCTCACTTCTCCTCCAGAGCCATCTGAATCCAGATATTCATCAGGATGGCTGGAGATGACCCAGGATGAGGCAATTGGGGTTAAGTGACTTGCCCAAGGTCACACAGCTAGTGAGTGTCAAGTGTCTGAGGTGAGATTTGAATTCCGGTCTTCCTGCATTGCACCACCTAGCTGCACCTGGTCATTACATAAAGTTCCCTTGGTCTTGCATATTTTAAGCTCAATAACAGTTCCTAGAATCCTTCCCAGGTTTCTCTCACTTCATGTTTGTTGTTTCTTTGACAATACAGATATCTGTTACCTTAATATTCCACAATTTGTTTTCAGCTGTTCTTGGGGAATGTATTTTTGTAATAGGGTTTGTGTTTTGTTGTTGCAAAATCTGTAAAGAATTTTTTTTTGAAAAGTAACCTTGTGAGCCAAGTGTGAATGGCTAAGAAGGGAGATACTAGGCATGATCAAACATGTATATTTAATTGGGGAGTTGATTTCTAAAATGAGTGCATGATCAGCCACAAATCAAGAGGGATTAGAGCCTCTCCGATGAAATTCCGAGGACACACATAGCAAATAAGTCCTGTGAGGGCAAAAAGAGGTTGAAACTGGTGTGTCTTAACACGGAGTTCTCTTTTTTTGCTCAAATTCGAAAAGGAATTTGATGAAAGATGAAAGTAGAGGTAAATAACAAAAGAGGAATACAAACAAGTATGACAAACATGGAAGATAGCATGTGGAAGACTCAAGCATAGAATGATCTGAGACTTGTGAGAAATGCTACCAACAGCAAGAAAGCCTTTGGGGAAGAATGTTGGAGGCATGAAGAATGAAGAGAGGCCCACAGGTTGGGGTGGCAAAGCAATGTTCATTGACAACAAGCAGATTCAGCCTCCTACATACCGAGATCAACCGAGACTTGATGGAATGTGATCATGGCAGTATCAGACAGGTATAATCTTTGGAAAAGGAGCAAATTTGCTAAACAAGGCTCTGGAGTAGTGTTGGTGCATCAAAATTGTGTAACCCTGTGAGAAAATTAATGAACTGGAGAGGGGAGCATAGGGAAAAACATTTAGGTGGGGATCAATGGAGAAACAGAAGGAATATTACAGGGGCAGTATATTGCAGCATGCCTGGGTAGAAGGGATAAATAGATATTGAGAAGAAAATCAAATCACAAAGCTGATATGGAGGGTTGATATGGTAACATTGGGACGCTTCAATTATTGGAACATCTGTTGGAACACGGCTAAAAATCAAAGAAAGAGCAACTGATTATATATTCTTAGAAAGAATTTTTTCCCTCAATATGAAGGAAACGATGAAGGGATTTGATTCTGATGAAAAAGAAAAAATAATTGCTGGAGTTGAAATGATAGGAATCCTAAGGGGAAGTGACTACCTTATTTTAAGTAAGGATGGGCAAGTTGGACCTCTTCTGTTATGTACTTCTGCTTTTGATAAAATGAATTTCAGAGATTTCAGAGAAAGAATAGGTAGGATTACATGACTTACTACCCCCTAGAGGCAGTTGACTTAAAAGGAATGTCTCCTCAGCCACAGATTCTGATGATAAAGACACAAATTTTCCTGATCAGGATGAAATGGGATGCCATCTAAAGAAACCAATGTGGAAGGAATTGGGAACTCATCAGTTCAGTCCAGTTGTAAAGACTTAGAAGATAGATATAATGGCAGCTACTTTAGATGAATGCAAAAGAGGGCATGGTTCTAGAAGAATGATGTCAGAAGGGCTGATCCTGGACAGATTCCAGGTAGAGTAATTTCCTTGTATTAAACTATTTTGCATTTATTCTGTATGTATTTATATACTCACTTGTCTCCCTTATTAGATTGTAAACTTGTGAGTATGAATTGTTTCATTCCTTGTATTTATACCCCAACACTTCAGTGCAGTGCTGGGTAGGTAGTAGGTACTTAATACATGTTGATTGATTGATTGATTGTGCAGTATCTTCAGTTCTGAGAGTGACATTTAGGAAGGACATTGACAAGCTAAACCAGGTCCAGAGAAAGATCCCGGAAAACATGTCATATGAGAATTTGTTGAAGAGGAAGGGATATTTATCCTTGGATAAGAGAAGAGTTGGCAGAAGAAGAGAGCCATCTTCGTGTATTTAAAGAGGATAGAAGTCCCAGTTTTGCAAAAGTGCTCTTAGAAATTTTACCTCTGATATTGAGAAACTACAGATTATGTTCAATAGAAACTTGGATGCTTAATGATTGGGGAACAACCAAATGAACTACAGCATGTCAGTGGTATGAAATACTGTTGGTCCATAAAAACACAGATATTGAGAATACAAAGAAATGTGGAAAGATTCATGCAAAATTATGAGTGAAGAAGGAATAAGAACATCATATACACTGACTATAATTGAATTAAAATAATAGCAAAATCTGATGGGTACACAGATGAAAAAGATATTGGGAAAGAATGCAAACAAAAAAGATGTTATTTGGTTAAATTTGTATAGCTTCCTTTTAACTAACTATAAATAGATTAGATTTTATGGTTTATGTATGATTTCACTTTTTAATTTGTTGGTGGTTATGATAGTTTTAAAACCTTTATCAAAAAATATTTGAAAGGCTGTAATGCGGAAGAGGGATTAAATTTGTCTTACTTGCCTGCAAAGGCTGATTGTGGCTTGCTATAAGGAAAAATTGAAACGAACTGCCTCAGGGGGTAATTCTCCATCCCTGGAGGTCTGCAAGTGGCAGCTGGCTAACCACTTGACAGTAAAAAACAGTAAAGGGTATTCCTGCTCAAATATGGATTGGATTCTGAGCTCCCTTTCAACTCAGAGATTCTATGATAAGTAGAACTGTTGAACATTCATTTCTCTTAAGAAGAATAAACTTTAGACTGGAAACAGTAGGACAAAGATAATTGAAGTAAATTGGAGCTCAAGATGGGCAAAGAAATAGAGTAAATGGAAGTTGTAAATGAGCTCTGCTCTCCTGGCCCAGTGTCTTGAAAGAACTTAGGGATGTGACTATTAATAATAATAGCTCATATTATTTAAAAATTTACATATTGCTTTTATATATATATACATTTATGATATATGCATATATCCCTTAGAGTTTATTCCTTTTTCACACGAAGAAACTGAGGCTGAGATATGTTTAAGGACTTGCCCAAGGTCACATAATATCTGAGGCAGGATTCGAAGACAGCCCTTTACTGACTTCAAGTTCAATATACTAGCCACTACACCGTGCATGCTGCCAGCATTCGGTGATCCCTGAGTGATTGTGGATGACAGGACCTTCGTTTTCATTGTGGCGCAGTTTCTAAGTTGTTTCAACCTGAGCAGTACCATGGAAAGCACACCAACAGTGTGGCCCTACGCACATCACTTAACCTCTCTCTGCCTCAGCTTCCTTATCTCTGGCTAAAGCTCTGTCTAAGGGGGTTCCACGAGGTCACTTCGAAGTTCCTTTCCAACTCTAAATCAATAAACTTAACTATTTTCTTTTCTAAAGTGCTCAGAAACAATCTTTTAGTAATATGGTATATACTTTTGTCTGTGAGCCACTTTAAGCCCAGAGGAATCTATGTCTTTCCTCTTCAAGCAAATTTGTCTGTTTAAATTTTTTTTTTACCTATTTCCAGTCTTATGTTCTTAACATTTCTGTTTTAATCCATCTCTAGCACACACACTCCCACACCACCTCCCATGGCATTTACATAATGGGTGCTCAGTTAACCTTTACTTGAATGAATGAATGAATGAATGCTTGCTCTCAGATAGGGTTGGTAGAAAACACTATCTGGGTTTTGGTACTGACCTTCTCAAAGAGTTCTGTGATATCCCTGTACCAACTTAGAAATAGACCAAAGAACTGCATACTGTTGTTAAGGTGAGGGATTATAATGTCTCACATTTACGTAAAAGTCTAGCTTACAAAAACACTCTCCTAACAAAAACTCTGTAGGTAAAACAAGTTGGGTGTAATAACAAGAACTACTTCTGTCTTTCTGTGCACTAGCTCGCCTTTAGTGTGGAAGAGTCGCTAAGATCGGGGTCTCTAGGAATTGGCAGTTAGTCCGTAAACACTTATTAAGCACTTGCTGTCCACCAGGCACTGTGCTGATCTCTGGACGCAAATGAAGACAAAAGGAAGTCCTTGCTCTCAAGGAGTGCAGTCTAATGGAGACACTTGTAAACAACTGTGGACCGACAGGCTGTATGTAGGTGTATCCCATATAGAGAGATAATTAACAGAGGGAAAGCACTAAAATTAAGGGGGATTGGAAAAAGCTTCCTGTAGAAGGTGGGATTTTAGCTGGGGCTTGAAGAAAGTCAGGGGAACTAGGGCAGCTGGAAGGTGGAAAATTCCAGGATTAGGGGAGCGCCAATGAACATGCCTGGAGTCAGGAGACATGGAGTGTCTTGGGTTAGGAACAACAAGGAGGCCTGGCTCACTGGATCATTGGATCAGAGTATATATGGAAGAGTGTACGGTGTCAGAAGACTGGAAAGCAAGTAAGAAGACTAGTAAAGTAGGGAAATGTAGGAAGTAAAAGTAGGAAGTAAAAACATTTTTGTTTTTATAATATCCTCAGTACCTTGTATACAGTAGGTGCTTAATAAATGTTTGTTGTATTGAAATGAACCCATAGATAAAACATGACTTCCTGTGGAGGCAAGGGAACACATTTCTCCTCTCCTTTCTCTTTCCTTATCCCTACTTTCTTACCCACTCCCAACTGAGTAGGGAAGAAGTCATGATCCTTTTCCCCCATTACTGAAGGATTTGACCATGATAATTATGAAGCCCTATTATGCTTTGTAGAATGGGTTTGAGGGTTTATTTATTTCCCAGTGTTTGGATCTTGTAGCAACATGTGAACATGAACATTTTAGGAGGGTGTCTTTAAGTGACTTTCTCTGCCTCTATTTCAGTTAGAGTGTTGATTTCTCATTCTCTACTAGTGCAGTATATCTTGCCCTCCAGGCAGAAATGAAATCTGAGCCAAGCATACTGCATCTGTGCATAGCTGGTAGTCCAAAGTGGTTTTTTGTTTTCTTTTCCTCTGGGTTTTTAGTACTGAGTAGGTGGGGGTAATTTCGGATCCCATCAAAAAATGAAACTAACAGGAAAGTTTGGGGGATACCATTATCTGCGTTTAAACCTTTTTCAACTGTAGCAGGACCTGATTGGTATTCTGAAAGTGTGCTTACTTTCCAAATCAACCTTTTATATTTTTAAGCATTTCCAACTAGAGTGGGAGGTGTTTTTGAGGGAAGGAAGCAAGGTCCTAGATTTCCTGATGTTTCCTACTACCGAGCTTCAAATGTTTGTCCTCTGATACCTATAGTGAGCCTGTGTTTTAGAATGGCTGTAGATGACCTTAAATGCCATTTGAATCTATTTCAGGTGTGTGGCATCTAGTATACTCAAGTGGTAGAGTTAGCACAAAGAAAAGGGTGACATCTCTCCAAATATTCATGACTCCCCAGATGTCATGAATTTGTATTCTGATTCTGTTCTGTACTGATCTTAATTCCCTTGATACTTTGGAAGTTAAGAAAGGAATTGCATTTTCAACCTTCATGAAAATTAGATTTGTTTTAAAACTTTTACCTGACTTGGAGTTAATTCCCTATCTGCTGGCATCAGCTTTGACTGTACAGTTTCCCACTAAGGGGGAATTCCTGACTTCATCTCTTGTGGGCAAAGCCTGGACAAAAGGAGACACATTACCAAAATTAGATAAGTATGCTTCTGATTAAGGGTGCAGTTTTCTATCTCAAATGAAGTGTTGGGAAAGGAAGAAATATTGTGATTCACTGTTACTGCCAGCACCTTTATCACAGAATCAACTTTGGAAAGAACTCCAGAAGTCATCCAATCCATACTTCAAGTGGAATCACCTACAAAATATCCTTGACCAGTGGTCATTCTAGACTACCCTTATAACCTGGCCTAGTAAGAATATGAATCAAGATACCTGCTGTGTGCCCAATACTGTGCTGAGCTTTAGGGGTACAAAGAAAGAAAAAAACATGGTGCCTCCCCTCAAGGAGCTTACATCCTAATAGGGATGTGAAATGAAAAAGACTTGCAAACAAATGTACATGTATAAGATATATACATTGTGAATAGAGGGAAGGCAATGGCAGGGTGAGGACTGCAAAAGGCCTTTTATGGGAAGTGGGATTTGAGTTAGGTCTTAAAGGAGGAAGCCAAGGAAGCCAGGAGATGGAGGTGAGGCAAGAGAACACTGCAGGGATGGGAAACGAGCAGAGCAAAGGCTTGAAGTCTAGAATTTACTACTCCTTTAGGCGAGTAAGTCCGTTCCATTTTTGTGGCTGCTATGCTTGTTAGGAAGTTTTTCTTTTATGTTGCAATGAATTCTATGTTATCTGCAGCCTCTACTTCTTGTTCCTAGCTCTGGCCTCTGGGGCCAAGACTATGACCAGCCAGTCACCAATAGTGTTGAGGACTGTGGGAAAGGGAGGGATGGGCCACAGGATACCTCACTCCCTGATTACAAATTAGCCTAGATTGGGCTCTTCGTGATTTCTTTATTTCTCTTACTTGATCGCTGTCTGGTGTAACTGGTGAACAAATGGAAACTGAAAAAAAAACGCTTTGTACCTTTTCTCAGTAGCCTGTTTGCACTCATGTACTTATGCACACTTTGATTGCAATTGAATGTTAAATGGCTGTTGCCTATGTTCTAATAAAACAAGCAAGCATTGGGAGAATTAGCTTCTTTAAGTCAGAGAGAGTAAGTGGAGTGGAACTTAAGAACGAGGGAGCCTTATGGGATCTAGTGCCCATTTGCAGTTCTTGTGGAAGGACCAGGATGAAAACTGTCTCGGAGAGCTTGAAATTTTATTTTCAGCAACAAAATACAATTTTTAAGTGAGCTGACAAATCTTGGTCCCTTCGTTATTGGCTCTCCAAGTTTCCTCCCTCCACGGGAAATATTCTTGACTTTGAGAATGCTCTCAGAAGTGATTTACGCAAGACACTCTTTTAAGCCTAATGTACATTATTAACATTTTCTCCATCATTTTTATATCTAGACAATCAACAAAATAATAAATCAAGCCCTGGTTTGTAGCATTTTTTGCTTCTGAGATGTGAGTGTTCATACTGAAAATTTTTAACAAATGGTTCTCAGAGCTGGTTCAAGCTGGCTCCAGTACACCCTTGGGAAGAACCTGAAGATAAATGAAAGTATTTGAAAATCATAAAATATCAACAAACGTGACTAGTCATTTTTCTCCCTCTATGCTATCTCTTGGATCTTCTACCACTGGCTTAACTTTTTCCTGGGAACTTAGTTTGCTGAATGTTTTGGTGGCAGTGTGCCATAGTAGAAAGAGTGCTGCCCTTGGGTTCAGGGGACTAAGGCTTGAATCTAAGCCTTTCTGCTCACTAATGGTGTGGTCTGGGCAAGTCACTTAATGCCTCTGTACTTCTCTGAAAGGGAGACAATTATACTTGTACATTGTGATACAGCCTCTCTCCTACTACTTACCTCCCAGAGTTGTAAGGTAAACACTTTGTAAATTGTAAAGCATTTTCTACAAATGTGAGTTATTCACCTTACTTCAGTCTCTGTTTCCTTGGCTGTGAAATTTAGTTCAGCTTTTCAGTTATCATCATTCACAGCTTTGGACTGGGAGGGGTGGGCTTGGAAGGAAGAAACACATAATAGGTAGAGTGGGTTTTTTTCTCCTTTATTAGTGCTTAAAAAATAATAGAATTTCAAAAGTGAAGGGAACCTTAGAAATTGTTTAGTTCAGCCCCTTCATTTTACAAGCAGGGTCAGAACAGGAGGCATGACTTGTACAAAAATCATGTAGCTAGTTAGTGGAAGATCCGTGATGGAGCTTATCTCTCTGCTTAGGTTATAATCTTCTTTGGGCCTCAAATGTCATCTTTATCGTATTATGATAATCTAATTCTATAGATGGATGAGGTCCTTAGTAAATGTTGAGTTCAGTTAAGAAATAGTTGTTGATTGTTTGAAGGGGCAAAAAAAGCCCATCCATCTTCCCATGAACTGAAGCTGGGGATCCTTAAATACTGTGAAAGACCAGCTCTTTAATCAGCAGGAGATGGTACAGCTTCCAGACCTGGGGGGTAGAGCAGCTTGGCCTTGGCCACCAGCAGACTTGATATCTGGATCAGTGCTTCTAATCCATGGCACTTGAATTTGCCCTGAAGTTATTAACTTGTGGAACCACTTGGCAGGCTCATCCAAAATGGGTTTTGCATTCTTGGACTGCATAATTTAGTACTTTTCAAAGTTTTATGTAAGCCTCCTCACATGGCTGGACTAAGGAAGACCCATCGCTGGGGCAGGGGTGGGGAAGTTTGATTTGTAGTGAGCATTAGTAACCTTTTAAAAGAGAAAACTGAACAAGATTTCTAAGATCCATCCAAACCTTTTCCTGCCCCTCTTTCCTTGGAGCCCACTGGAAAGAGACTCTGTTTCTTGCTGGTCACTTAAAGAACTCGCTGCTTTTTATACATGCTACATGTCAGTCTAAGTCTGGGATGAAATCCCCAAACGTACTTTGCATGTAATTTTTTTTAATGGACAATTTCAAGTTCACGTTGTTTTATTATGTATGGAATAATCGAAATGCTGTAGTAGCAGAGTGTCTTTGTAAATTCCCGATCACTTGAAGTTTTTAAGCCTGACATCATTAGTGGCTCTCTTTCTCTGTCTTGTTGCTTTGTTCACAAGAATAAAATGAAAAGATAATCAATTCAGACAAGGCTAAAAGCCTCTACTTGATCTTTGTGCTAAGACTGTTTGTATAAAGCAATTGTACGTTTCCATGGTTCATGTTATCTCAGTGTATCTTGTGAGATGATCCTGTGAAATGAACCCCTGTGGTCCCTGCTTTAGGCTAACTCGGTGTGTCTTTTTCAGCGAGCACAAAGATTCCTCAGAGAAGAAACACAGAGAAAAGGAGAAAACCAAACACAAAGATGGCAGCTCAGAGAAACACAAAGACAAACACAAAGATAGAGACAAGGAGAAACGAAAGGAAGAAAAGGTACCTTATTTTTCAGTGGGAAAAGAAATGGAGGTGGCACTTTACGTTGCCAGACTACACAGGAATTTTCTGTGTTAATAGAGAATGGGAATAGATCCTTGAGCCAGGCACTTTTGCCTGAGACTTAGAAGCAAATCATATTCTTAAGCCCCAGAAAGCAAATTCCTTTCACGGTGCTCCAGGCAGATCAGTGCCTTATTGTTCTGTTTTGCATCTTACCTGGAAACCCTTCAGCTAATCAGGGGATAAAGTGAAGAATATGGGGATCCCTTGAAATAAGTTATATTTAAATGGCATAATACTCTTTGTCGGGGGAAGGATATTTGGGCAGAGGAGATGATAGCCTACTCATATGAGAGGAACGTGATCAAAATGATGGCCTAGGTTATACAGTGGGTAGAGTGCTGAGTTTGGAGCCAAGAAGCCAATCCTTATCAGACACTTACTGGCTCTGTGGCCCTGGGCAAGTCTCTCTGCCTTAGTTGAATTTACTAATAGCACTTACCTCACAGGATTATTGAAAGAGTCAAAGGAGATAATATTTATAAAATGCTTTGCAAACTTTAAAGCAGTATACAAATATTAGTCATTTTCAGCACCGCGATTACTTGTAGGTTGAAAGTTCTTGCTGGATTTTTTTTCTTTTTTGTTTTTTTTCATTATGATCTGTCAGAGGCTCACAGACCCAGCCTAGCCAATTAAAACTTTTTTAGTGAGGTTCTGCCCATCTGGCTGAGGATAGAACATACTGTGCAGACTTTTTGAAAGACTCAATGTGTCTAACAAGTCTTAGAAGATTGAGAGAAGGGAGGAATGTGGCTGTTTGGTTTGGCTAAATTTAAAAATATAGGAAATAGTGGCTCACTCCCCATTTTTTCCTGCTCTGCATAGCAGATCATTGAGAGACACAATGGTGCCTGTGAGGTGGGGGAAATAGTCTGTCTGTACTCAGAGGCTTAAAATCTCCATTTAGAAGAGAAGGAAGCCTCCCTCTCATTAAACTGGACTTTAATTTAGCCTCAAACAAAACTTTATTCCAACAGAAGTTAATATGATATAGCTTTGTGTTTCCCAACTACCTATGCTGATTCATGGGAAATTTTTATTTGTGTACAGTACTTTGACTACCAAAGGTTCTTATGGCCTAAAATCTACAAATCTACAAGCTTTTTTTTTTTAAGTGCATCCTGTTCTTTGAAGGATCCTCTGATGCTTATTCCCACTTTCTCCATGGCTTCTATTCCTTACCTGCTCTGAACCTCTGAAAACATAATGAGGCCATATTGTTTGGAAGAGAATTTATATGTTTTGCCAATTCTGAAAATTTGGGGGGCAGGAAACAGGAATGTAGTGGAAAGACCATAGGACATTACATTCTAGTCTCAGCTCTGCCACTTTGTGAGTACAACTCAGTGAGCCTTAGTTTACTCATCTGTAAAATGAGGACTGAATTACCTGATCCTGTAGGTTCCTTCTAACACTAAAACTCTGTCATTTTAAGATAACCTTGGAAAGTTCCTTATGAAAAGAAAAACTGAAGCCTACTCTGTGCTAAAAAGGATGTTTAAAGACTTAAAAGTTGGTGTTTGTGATTGTGTGAGAGATTCACCTTAACTCAAATCATTTGAACAGCTGATCAATTTATATTGTTTTCCTTACCAGGGAAGACCATCTGGAGATGCAAAAATAAAGAAGGAGAAAGAAAATGGTTTCTCTAGGTAAGGAATCTACTTTGTTAATTTATCTTCCAGTATTGGTGTCCACTAGTTTAACTGCCACGTTAGCAGCATTGGGCCTAGGGACAGACAGACCTGTATATACTTGGTCTTCTTGACAGTTGCAGTGGATGAAGAATTTAAACTGAGCCAAGATTGACTCTTGTCCTATCAAATATTGGTAAGAGAGTAGCAAAATAAGTCTTCCAATAATTTATTTTGAGGGGCTGGTAGGAAATGATTGAAGCCTGGATTTTTTTCAGAAGTGAATGGGGGGAGGGCTGTGTGACATAATTTGGATGTTCACAAACTGGGATAGCACAGCAAGGATATATTGAACTAAAGCCAATGATCAGCTTCCATTTTGCCCTACTTGCTAATGCTAGCCATTCATTATTACTGCATAGCTAAGATTTCTTCTGTCCTCTTTGTTAGCAATGACAGGAGACACCACTAAGGTGTTCCACTTTCTTTCGAAGAATTACATTGACAAATCTCATACTCTCAAGTTTTTGTCACTTTCAAGCACTGTGTGGAGATAGACTTAATCTACTATCTCTTTTACTGCATATGTAGGGGCAGGTCATACAACTGTGGGGAACAGGAATTTTGTGGTTTTATGGATAAGTACTCATTCTTCTCTCCCAGGACTCCCAATTTTTTTTCTCAGAGGCATTAATTCCCTAAAATAATTCTATATTGTTGCTACATTTTGTTGGAAAGGGCTATCGATATTCCTTTGCTGCTTCCAGCAAAATGCTTGAGTTTGCTTCCTAAAACTTGCAACTTTTAGTTTCACATTTCTGAATGTATATCTAGTTTAGAACAATTTATGGTCAATCCTAAGACCTTCTAAGTAGGAATAACAGATACCCCTCAGGCATAATTTGGAACTGTTTTGTGAGAAAAAGGAGCATAATAGCTTAAATCAAAAGCTCCTTGAACTAATTAGTGCTAGCACATTCTTATCTTAGAAATATAACTGGCCTTCTTTGGGTCCAGTGTCTTGCTGTAGATTTTAACCTTTTCAAATTAGTGGTAACATGATTACGCAGTTCTAAAACACATTCCTTTTTTGTCACTGATAAATTAGTACACCTAGAATTCATTTTTAAAAACTGTGGTCTTCTATACTTCTCTGTGAAAAGAATAATCCAGTCTTCTTCTGATGGAGTACTTCCTTCAGGGTAGTTTTGTACATGCTACATGTTTTTATTACCTGTGACTATCCTGGAATCCAACGTGCATTTGACTGATTTCTAAACATTAAAGTATCTCTTTCTGGTAAAGAAAACTGGAATTTTTCAACATTCAGGAATTGTGGGTAGTGATTTCACCTCCCACAACTATAAAAGTTGACAAGAAGAAGTTTGATAAGAAAGGAAGCTTTTCTATGTCATTTTCCTTTGTATCAGTGGTGATTTTGTTTTTGAAAACAAAAGTCATTAAAGCTTAGAATCATAGCTGTTTACAAGGAGAAGTAATAGTTTTGGAAATTTTTATCCACTTTGGACATGTGTATTATATAGTATAGTAGAAAGAATATTGACTTTGAACTCAGAAGACCTGAGTTCAAATGCTAGTCCTGCTACTTATCACCTATGTGTGCTATCTTGGGAAAGTTACTTCGGAGATGCAGAGACCTTTTGGAGTGTGTCTGTGGCAGTTGACCTGTCTGATCATTCAAACTTTGTGACAGAAGGAGACCACTGTATCCATCCACCCTGGTCTGGGAAAAGCATGCAGCCCAATGGGGAAGGGGCTCTAGTTGTTTTGAATGAACTTGTCTCACCTCTAGTGCAGAAGGAAAAGGAATAACAGGTCCAGATCTCAAGTGAGATGATTCAGCCTTTCATTCTAGGAAGTGTAGATAAATTCAGGTAACTAATGGGACATATAAAACAAGGGGAGAGTTTAGTCTGTCTCTGTTGTAGAACCAGAAGACATGAAGATCCAGTCGTGCTCTAACAGTTTTCTCTTAGTAAGATGATTTTTGCCTTTAGTTCAGAGATTTCCAATATTCCTAATAAGATTATCAACTTTCTCTCTTTAGTCCACCTCGTATTAAAGATGAACCAGATGATGATGGTTATTTTGCTTCACCTAAAGAAGATATCAAGCCTTTAAAGAGACCTCGAGAGGATGATGAGTGAGTAATACTCATTTTGATTCATTGAGCAGAGAAGGGGATTGCTTTCTTGTTCGGAGAATAACTGTCCGGAAAAGTCAGTGTAGCAATACTGGCATGGTATGCAGTTTGAAACTTCTTTAATTTAACTAATTCAAAATTTAGATTCAGTGGATAAAATTAGATAGTTTTCCTTCTTTGGGGTAAAGGTTTGTTGAGTATAAGTGAATAGTGCCAAAGAGGAATAACCTTGAGGATATTTAAGACTTCTGGTCAGAGGAAACTTGTTCTGAGTACCTTGGAAATACTTATTACTTAAAACCAGTTGATATGCTAATCATATGTGCCCCGTTCCAAACTGTTCCTTAAAGCAATTCCCCAAGAAACGTTGAGGCAGTACTTTGTAAGTCAGGTTTCAGTTAGTGTAGATACTTGATGCATGCAAAAGTAATCTGAATCATGTTTATTCAGACATTCTGTACTTCAGAATAGTTCATTCTCCTTCCCTAAATTGTTGAACTTTAATTGCATACATCTCTTACTTACTGTGCTTCCACAAATTGAGCATGAATTCACAGGATACAAGCAGAAGGAAATAGGTCCAGGAGCTAGCTGTAGTGCTGAAGAAGATCTGGGGTCAAAGTCAGTCATCCAGTTTCATAAGCAAGCATTTATTAAGTGCCTACTATGTGCCAGACACTGTGTCAAGCACTGGGGATGCAAAGAACACTCCTTTCCTGCACCCCACCCAACACATGTACGCACATGCACACATACACACACACGCACACACATGTCTCTGCTCTCAGGGAGCCTAGTATGGTAAAGAAAACAACATGCAAACAAGTATGTACAAACAAAATGCAGACAGGATAAAGGAAAGATAAGCAACAGAGGAAAGGCACTAGCATTAAGAGGATCAAGAAAAGCTTCTTGTAGAAGGTGGGATTTTAGTTGGGATTTGAAAGAAGCCAGGAATTGGAAAGGAGAGGGGAGTGAAGAGCATCCCAAGCATGGGGGGCAGCTTTCTCAGAATCACCTTTACAGCACTGACATTCAGACCCCTGAATATTTGTTACAGGAAATTTCCAAGATTCAAGCTTTTACTTTTGTAGCTTTCTGTCACTGTTGTCCTGAATGGCTGGTGGAATGATCTAATGAGAGAAGTAGTAGATTGATCCAGATTCAGTGTTTATTCAACAAGGAAACAAGTTACTTTCCTTTCCACAATAGGTTTTCACAGTGTGCCAAATTGTAGTCTTAGTTTCTAAACTGTCATTTTACAGCTTCTCACTCTTCTTGAACTAGAGGTGGCTAGGTGGCCCAGTAGGTAGAGTACTGGGCCTAAAGTTAGGAAGACCTGATTTCAAATACAACTTCAGACGTATTACTATGTGACTGAGCAAGTTACTTAACCTCTATTTGCCTCAGTTTCCTCAATTATAAAATGCACATGGTTATAGTATCTACTTCGCAAGGCTATTCTGAAGATCAAAGGAGATAATATTTGTAAAAAGCACTTGGCACAGCGCCTGGCACATAAGGGGCGCTGTATAAGTGCTTGTTTCCTTTCCCTTAGTCTAAAGGAGTTGATTTTAAACCACTCCTGCAAGCCCTCTTTCTTGCAGTGTGTTTGGTCTTCATTGCATTTCCATCTAGTGGTCTTCTTTCATTCTCTTGATGAGAAAAAAAGACAAAGCAATTGATTTATACCTAGGTACTCTTTTGTCCCCCCTCCCATTCTCTAGGGCTGATTATAAACCCAAGAAAATAAAGACAGAAGATATAAAGAAGGTGAAGAAGCGGAAACCAGAGGAAGAAGAGGTTAGTCGGAAAATGGAACAGAGCTTGTGATTTGGGATTGATTTCTATAGCTCCTGGGATTTTCCGAGAGCCTCTGAGTCTGGTCAGAGACAGCACAGTACAATGGCGTGGGCCCAGGGTCTGGTGTGAGAGGCCCTAGCCCTAGTCCTGCCTCCACCATTTGCTGCCTTCTTTCCTTTTGGCAAATCACTTTATTTCTGTGGTCCTCAGTTAATGAGGACTGTTTGTAAATTGGCAATGATGACCTTTAAAGATTCTTCCCAGCTCAGTATATCAACCTGTGATGTAGAAGCAACGTCGGAAAAAATTCTTTTATGGACCTCAATGATGGCACTGGAATTACAAGGCCTAAAACATTCCCCATCAATGAATATACTAAATTGACCACCTCCCCTAATTCTAAGAATGCTACTTATTCCAGATGTACTCAGTCAAAGCCTGCTAATCTGCTGGTTAAATGATTCCTGGTTTATTTTTCTGGGAATGTTGGCATTCCCATCATTTGAAATCACTGCTCTGCAGGAAATTGCTCTAGTGGTCTTGCTGTGGTCCTCTATTTGGTGGCGTTCTTAGCTATGTTGATCTAATTCCGGCATAATGAGGTTTTCATATAGTTCTTTGGAAGTTAAAGGGGTGGCTAAAAACTGTTGCTATGCTTGACCTTCCCTCTTCAGGCTACTGATTCCCCTTACCTCCCACCGCAAGCATTCAAGAAAATTAAGAAGTACTTCTTACTCCAAAAAGTTTTGGACCTTTCAAAGCAAACCAACTAGATTGAATTGTTCTCCCTTTCCTTTTTAGGTGTCTAAGGATCAGCTTTGCTAACTGATACCTTCTAGCTCAACCTCTGCTCCTATAAGGCAGGAGTGGAGAACCTGCGGCCTCAAGGCCACATGTGGCTCTCTAGGTCCTCAAGTACAGCCCTTTGATTGAATCCAAACTTCACAGAACATTTGTTTGGATTCAGTCAAAAGGCCACACTTGAGGACCTACAGGGCCACATGTGGTCTTGAGGCCACAGGTTCCCTACCCCTGTTATAACATGTATAGTTCATTTCTAGAGTATTAAAGAGAGTGCCTTTACTTTCTTATTCCATCCCAGTCTTGCTAATCATTTTTATCAGGCAAGATGTTATCTTGATCTTTATTCAGATCTATGGAAATAGTAGGTAGTAGAAGGGAAAGAAAAGGTATAAAATCATTTCTCTAGAAAATAGACAATAGACTTTCTGATACCTCACAGTCCCTTAGTACACAGAGGAAAGGAAAGAGATGTAAGAGCTGGCACATCAGTGAGGTTAGCCTTTGACTTGAAGAAGGCCTGAGGGCCAACCAATGACTAGAAATCCTAGAGGTAAAGACATTAGGTAACAGTGAGTCTTATAGAACCATCTAAAAGACTATTTGACTCTACAGGAAAGGATGAGATCATAGATTGAAAGTTAGAAAGAATCTTAGGGGCCACCTAGTCCAACCCCCTGAAACTGCATTTTTAATAAACCATTTTAGGAACAGTAGTGAGTAGATGGGCATAGAACAGTTAGGAGAATACATTTCTCACTTCCCTGGTTCTCACAGCCACCTTTTTGCTGACCACTTTCTGTTCCTGGCAGTAACACAAGTATGGCAGCCAAGTCCAAGGAATTCAGAATGGTGTTGAGTGGTGATTCATGGTAGCCAATCACTGTGCTTTTATATGTAGGTAATTGGCATAAACCAATCTAGAGGGGAATGTGCAGCTTAAGCCCAAGACTTTGCTCTTGCTTTAGTGTTCTGTACTCTGGCTTTATGTTACTAACCCTTCTACCAAGAGGATTGTATACTTGAGCCCTTTAAAGCGAGATAAGACATTGTCTTTGAGATTGAAGGGAAGGTTGTGGATAATGGATACCTTAGTTAAACCGTTTGGAAAAGATATTCAGTTGCCTTTTTTTATTGTCCCATCCTATCTCTTTTCAGTCTTTATTGACCCTTTCCTGCTGCCCTCCCTTCCCCCAAACGAATAAATACAGAAGATATTAAGACAAACCCCCTGAATCAGACAAGAACCAGGCTTACTTACTTACTTACAGGGCAGGGAACTCAGATGCGTAAACTTAAGTATATATTTTTTCTAGTCTGAAAATTACCCGGAAGTCCCTTAGTGCTGTTTTTTCCATTTTGAGATCTGAAAGTTTTACTGTAGCCAGTAGTTTACTGATGTGAACATCTGCATGGGTTTTCAGAAGCTATTAAGAGAATGGCTTAACTGAACCATATTTCCTTTTCTTTCATCTTGTTTTTGTTTAAATGGTAATAATGCTTGTCATCTAAATAAACTCAGGATTCTTATCCGTTCCCAGGAACCGCATCTTCCTTTTTAAAAATTTCATACAACTCATCTAAGTACAGTTCAGATGCGTATTATGGACATGAATAAATGCTAAAATGTATATGCATATATAAACATATAATGCAAAAACTTGACTTTCCTGGGGGTAAGGAAAGATCTGAAATATATTAATATATAAAATATACGTGGCATATGATATAATATGCTGTTTAAAATATTTTATGTTTCTGTATATTTAAGAGCTCTTCTTGCTTTAAAGAAAATTATGTTTTTGCATTGAGCATACATACTCTATTTCTTTCCAAAAGTTTCAGTGAGTTTCCATTGTTTATATTTGCTTGCTAGATCATTACACTTCTAATCCTATTGCCTGAAGTTGATGGATTCATGGAAACTGGGGTTTGGGAAAAAGCCAATGTAGAAATAAGTAAGCTGTTTAGGTCTGTCTGGCTACAATATGTTGATTTTATTGTATAATTTTGAATATGATTTCAAGTAATTACCTTTTGATAATGGTAATATATCACTTCCCACCAGCTTAGTTGTGAGAACATTGGGCCACATGGGTACCTAGATATTGCTAGTGGTAGAAGTGCTTGAGAACCAGGTAGAGTCAAGGAAAAAAGTAGACACTCCTCTGAGCTACCTTCCTCTCACAAGGAATTAATATCTTCATTCTTCACCTTGGTTTCTTCCTTGTACAATGATGAGGACTAGGTGATCTCTAAAATTCGCTTTAACTCAAACATGCTGTGAAACATTCTGATCCCCAAGTCTCCAAGAAATTGTATATGTGAGTATGGTTCAGTTTTATGCTAAGTGTAAGTCATTTCTTTCCATGACTTAGCACTTTTCTCTTCTTGTCCTCTTAGGACAATAAAGCGAAAAAAATCAAGAACAAAGATAAGAAACTTCCTGAACCAGATAACAAGAGGAAGAAACCGAAGAAAGAGGAGGAGCAGAAATGGAAATGGTAACATGTCATCACTGGGTTAAAATTTTAGCCATTTTCCCTCTTACCTAATTTAGTCTACAAGTTTGAAAATTCACCTTTGTGATGATCATGTAGAAGATGTATTCTCCTCTAAGACAATATCTTCTGAAATAAGGTTCCAGGTTCGCTTCTGTCTTTTTTCTTAGATCTCTTAGATTGACTTTTAGCAGCTTTAGCTTAGATGTGGGTAGGAAGGGAAGAGCCTCCAGGTTGGAGCATAGAGCCTAACAGTACTTAGTGCTCATTGTCCAGAGAGAAAGAAACAGTCATGTGGAGCCTGGGTGACAGTGGGGAGGGAGTCATTGATACGAGGGTTGGCAGGTGGCAGCCACAGAGGATGGAGCGTGCTGTCTAGGAGAGGATTGCGTCAGGTTAGTAAGCACTGGTACTCACCTGGCATAGCAAAGGGGGAAAGCTATGTAATCAAAGGGAAAGGAGTTTCTCAAGTGGACTCAGAAAGCAAAGAGGTTTGAGCGCCTGCCCTGTCTCAAATTAGGAAGCTCTTCTGTTTATTTCCCTGTGGGTTTGATTTTTTTTAAGAAAATTTTTGTTTCTTGCAAGTGTCAGTTTTATTTGTTTCTCAGAAATAGATACATTTAGGATAGGAATATTTTTATGGTCCTTTTCCTCCAAGAAAATCATTGAAAAATCACAAACTGTGCTGTGAATTAGTAAAGTTTTTGGTCTTGTATCTTACTTGTGGAGATGCCCACCTACCCCATTTGATTGAGTTCAGGGTATATTCTAGCTTGAGTATATTTCCAGTTTCTGGAAATCGTCTTTATTGTTATGATTCAAGTTCATGATTCCTTTCTTCTCTTCCTACTGATATTTGTGCATATTAGTTCCCAAAGACATGGGGAACATTTCATTAGTACGATAACATTTCCTTATACTGTGAAGCTACCTAACAATTGAATGCTTAAATCTTTATTAAAAGATATCTGTTGCCTTTTTTTAGATACTATAGTGTTACTTTTAACTAATCACATGTGCTTTGGATTCACATGACAAATAATAATCTTTGAAGATTTCTTTCTCTCTTTTTTTAAAGAAACTCTAGTGCTAGAATCTCACCTTAACCAAAAATTGATTGATTTGTGGGTGAGTGATCATGGATCAAGAGATGAATAGCTTTTACCAGGTTGTTGATGCATGTCTCTGGACCCCAACTTCTTAACTTCCCTGAAATGGATTGAAGCCTGAGTGTCAAACTTGCATCATGCAGTTTGTTTGAGGATATGACAGATTCATTCAGAAATAAGGAATACACACCTACCCGTTTCCTTCTGTCACCATAGAACTGCTTTGCTCTATATTCAAGAATTCAGTTCAGCTTTTTGAAAAATGTTTATTAATGTATTTTATTTGGATATCACCTTTCAGTCTTGTTTTCATTTCCCTTGGCATGGTGTCACTTGTTGATAACTTCTAATCAAGTCCTCCATTTTTTTCTACTGCTTGCCCTTACTGTCTACCTAAAATCATCTCTCTTCATCGCCTTCAAAAAGCTCAGCTCTTGTAATAGTCCTAACGAAAAAGCCGAACTGAATGGCTCGGTGGGTTGATCTGAAGCCCCTTTCTAACTATTGTCTTTGAAGAGGCTTTATCTAATCTAGGTGAGCCCGACTGTCTTTCATTTTCCTTTCTCTTCAGTACGGGCCACTGTGGCTTCCAGAGCCCCTGCACCATCCTAGACATGAAGGAGATTTGCTATATTCTGAAAGTCTGACTTTTCAGGTGCTCTTTTTTCCTCTTTTAATCTTTATACTTTCCCTCCAGGCAATGGGGACCTCCCAGTCTGAAGCTGCTTGCTGTGTTCAAATTGGGTCTGGTTCCTCTTCTAAGTTGACTTGCATCTCATAATTTCTTTACAGGGCAAAACTTAAGCGTTCTCGGGGCATTTTGTATTCCTTTCAAGTCAGCTCTTAGAATGTCCCAGCCAGTTTTTGTTGCTCCTTCAAATGCTTGTCACTGAGAGGCTTTGTTTGTCCTGCATGAATGTCAGTCTTCCCATTCCGGTGTATTTGTTGTACTGGCTGGTTTCCCACAGTTCTGTCCAGAAGCACCTCTAATTATTCAAACTGCAGAAGGTGACAGTAGGGGAATATTGTTATTCTCTTCTGAATAATTAAAATGTTGAAAGGTTGATTTTCTAATCTGGTTTATGTGCTACTTTGTCAAAACTCACATCCTTGAAAAAACTCCATCTGCTTTCTGACTTTATCCTTGAGCTCAACTGGCAGGTCATGACTTCCAAAACCAACCTCCCCACCCACTTTGAACTATATGGGGCATCCAGATAAACTTCTTATGTTCCCTCTATATGCTGACTATTCGCTTGTGAGGTATTTGTCCCAATCTCTTGGACCTTGGTAAGCTTGGCATTCTAGCTATTCCTCAGCTCAGCTGGAACACTGGACTGGTAGGCTGAAACAGTGCAGGAAATGGGACCTGCTGTGTTCTTGTATGAGCTGTTCCTGTGGATGATGTAAAAGAGGGCAGCCATTACAGCCACAGTTACCGAGAGAGACTCTGATGGAGTGAGTGTGCAGAATCTTTTGTTAAGAACTAAGAAAAACTAAGAATGGCAGAAATCCAGTCACCAGAGGGAACTGCCCTTTACGTTGGTGGTTTGAGGTGGGAGATGGGGCCTGGTCAGGATTGTAGAGAGTTGTGTTCTGTCGTGGAGCAGGTATTTGATTTTGGATGGGAGGGGGGCGTTGAGAACTTAACAAAACCTTTCACTTATTCTCCACCTCGTTCTAACGGAAACTCAGCATGAAAGGGAGGACTCTACATTTTGCTCTTACCTGGCCAGATACAAACACAAAGCAGTAGGCAGCCACTGGCACAGTTGGCATTATAACTCAAACCTTCATTGAGTTAGAGTCCCTTCTAAAATGAGGTGCCAAAATGGGCCTCTGCTGTCTACTCCCATGTGATTTCCTCAGATCTTTATTTAAAACACAAGCGCTTTATAACTGGTGACATTTGGGGAGGTGGGGAGGAGTAGGTTGGAAAAAAGCTAACTCACTGTTGCTGGTAGTCAAGATTCCTGTAAAACAATTTATACTTCAGTATTAGTAAAACAAGTTTGCACTTCATCAGTTTTACTTTGAATTCTTTCAGCACAGATGAGACTTTTTAGCATAAGGTAAAGGGCAAAGTACCTACTGTGGTGTTTTGCTTTTTTCCTCACTTATTCAGCCCAGGCAAAGAAACCTGGTTTTCCTGTACACTTCTAGTAGGAATGGTTGGTTTATACCAGAGGTGGGGAACCTGCAGCCTTGGGGCCACATGTGGCCCTCTAGGTCCTTGGGTGCGGCCTTCTGACTGAATCCAAACTTCGCACAACAAATCCCCTTCATAAAAGGATTTGTTTTGTAAAACTTGGACTCAGTCAGAAGGCCGCACTTGATGACCTAGCGGGCCACATGTGGCCCCAACGCTGGAGGTCCCCTACCCCTGGTTTATACCATAGACAGGACAGATTCACTGGAACCACAGAGAGCAAAACACCATTCTGTATTTCTTAATTGCTGCCAAAGGTGAGAGGCAGGAGGTAAGACTATTTTCTTGCTGCTGGTTAGATTGTGGAGAAGGAAAAACAGGTGAGACATCCTGCTCCTGCCACTTAACCTTTGGGAGCAATCCCAAGGTCCAAATAGAATGTTGTGTACAAGTGGGGAAAACTTGCCTCCTACATATGTACCTGCTTCTCACACTTTCTTCTGACCTCCGCCCCCTCGATGACTTCCAGGAGTTGAAGAAGTAGCAGTGCTGCTGTATTCCTAAAGAAATGTTGCATGTGTATTTGGTTTCTTTTTTTTCCCTTTGTTTTCTTATTTTTTTTAACAATAAGGATGTGAGGAAAGAGGTAAGGAGAGAAAATAGATTTTTCTTAACTGAAATTTTTTATTTAATTTTTTTAAAAAAGAAATGTTATAATGCAGGTTAGGCTCCTAAGCTAGTGTACAAAAACCTATTTCCCTCCTCCCCCAAATACTTAGTAGCTGGCCTCTAATTCAGTGTGGCTGAAAACTTCATCACCATGTATCCAACTTGGTGGGGAACCTCTTTGAACTTGGCCATGCTGGTCCTTAGACAACAGCCTCATACTCTTAACTCCGCAACTGCCTTTTCCAGCTTGGTCGAACTTGCTAGGCCTTGCACTGTGCTCACCAGCGCCCAGCTCTGGGTCACGTCTACATCATGAGAAGACCTCACAGTGGAAGTTTATTTGTAATACAGTGGAAATGTGGACATCTGTAGCAGGCTTGTTCAACCCCTTTACATTGTAAATATATATTTCCAAATATAATACGCATTAAACAAAAATAGGCCCCTGGGGTCTGACCTGTAAATGTAACTACCACTTATGATAATGTTACTAAAGGAGAAGGTGTTATATAAACAACATAAAATTCTAAGATGAACGCCTATAATTTGGGAGCTTCCTATGTTTTACTACAGAAAGCCCTTCTAGAGAGAGCCCCAGAAAAAAAATTTTAAGACAGAGAAAGACTTAGTAATGTTTGGAATCGTTGCTGACTATTCCTACCTGATACATGTGACTTGTTCAGAGTCTTGTTGAGTGTTGAGCTTTTCTTAGTAAAAGATGACCATAATATATAGGGAGCGAAGAGTCCTAGTTATTGACATGGCTGGGATTCCATAGGTGCTGTGGAAGTGATTTGCTCAAAGATCCGTTTCACTTTGATATTCACATGAAATTGTAAGAATTGATTTACCTATAGCTGATCAGCCCCTTTCCTATTGGGTGCTTTCTTTAACCAAGCATTCTTCAAACCTCTTCTCTCTCCCCACCCCTCTATTCTCATCTCACCCTTTCTGATAATCCTCACTATAAAATTTCATTAGGAATGACTTGGAACTGTTTTGTCAGGAAATTTAAAAGCAGACAGAGGCCTAGGATACCATCCCTGAATAATGATTTTATTTTCACAGCAGGAGACGTTGATCCTATGACAATAACCTATTACAGGGCTAAATTCTGTTCTCAAATCCTCCTGCTAAGACAGAACTGGTAGCAAGTAAGTGTCTGATGGCCCATAGTGACTCCATTACAATTAGAAGATACAGAGAGCTTCAACTAGACAAGATGAAATAGGGAAAATTGTATTTGAGTAAAACAGAGACAACTGGGCCACATAGAAGCTGATGTGAAGTGGAAAACTAGATTTTTGAAGATTGGGGACATTTTGTGTTTTGAGGAAGCGGTGGGGGAGGAAAGCATACTTTTTCTCCTGCCATGTCTGTTCACCACCAGCATATAGCTATTTCTCTGTTCTGATGGTTGTGAATAAGTCAGGCAGGATATATTTGCTCATGGGTAGAAAACACTGCTTTGACTAATGTTTTTTAGTAGAAAGAACATGGAACATGGGAGTCAGGAAACCTGGCTTCTGGTGCTAGCCCTTCCATTAATTTGCTCTTCTCCCCCAACTATTCCAGGCCGTAGTTTTCCCATCTATTAAAAAAAAAATTCTGGAGCTTGGGAGTAAGATGAGGTAGAAAGTTCCTTTTAACTCTTTTAAGTTCTGGAATGCTATGACCTTAATGGCACTGCAGTTATATTATTTGAATACTAATTGTATTTCTTTAGTTTGATATTGGTGTTGCTGTTATTGTGTAAATATGTCTTGCTTTATGTGTCCAAACTGGTTAGAATTTCAGAGCAGTAAAATGAAAATGGAATCCGTGTATATGCTGACATAGCCTTTTGCGGGGTCTTTAGAATTAACTTTTTTCCTTTGAAAAGGGGAAAAGTGAAAATAGCATTGGAGAAGCCTGAATATTCATTATGAGGTTTTACGGTTTTAAGTGGGGAGAGAAGTTGCCAAATCTTAATGGTTATTTATCGGAGAGACAAAACTTTGCCTATTTTAATAGTGCTTTAAAAGACCAAGTGCGTTGATGATGACAGGGACATTTAACTTGCTGACTTTGCTAGATGCAACCTACATTTTGAAATTTGTTACAGATTGATACATCCTCATCCCCCAACAAATCGTGCTTTTGTACTGAGCTCCTTATACTTACTGTCGTGAATACCTCGTTTTTCATGTTGAGGAGCAAACTTAGGATACACAGTTGGAATTTCTGAGCTATCCTAGTCAACCAAGTAGACGATAGGTTCCTTGACATTTGATGGGTGATGTTACGCAAGGTGATTGCTAATATAGGTTGCCCCCCTCTCTTATAAAGGTGGGAAGAAGAGCGCTATCCTGAAGGCATCAAGTGGAAATTCCTGGAACATAAAGGCCCTGTGTTTGCTCCACCTTACGAGCCTCTGCCAGAAAATGTCAAGTTCTACTATGATGGTGAGTTGTTCAGGATTTGTCTGGGTTGTGGTCATGAAGAAGGATGGTGTGGTGACCACCCCTCTACAGGGGGGCAGAGTTGGCGGTAGGATCTAATAAAATGCATCTAGTATTAAAACAGTGCTGTGAAGAAAGATCTAGTTTAGTTTGTTTTCATTTTCAAACTCAGAGGTTGCTCTAAAGATTATTCTAATGTGAATAGTAATTCTAGGGACCTTTTTTAAAATGTTCTGTTCCATTGTGATCTCTCTGTGAATGAATTAGTAGGGAAAGCCAAACTTATGGCAATGTATTTTTAGTAAATGTAAATGCAAACATGTTTAGCAAACATAAAAGTAAATTGACATGATAATGTCACAGGAAATGGACCTAGAATTGTGCTCTCCTTTGGGTCCATGAGGGAAAACCAGATTGAGCCAAGCACACATATGCATATGCATCTGCTTCTGAGTTCATACATCTCAGAAGTGGTCTTTAAGGTCTAAAATGGAGAATTTGACCATCTTTGTCATAGACCTCTGTAACCTGGGTGCCCTGGAAACAGTCTGACTGGACTTTTAGTGATAGTTACAGTAACTCTGTTTGCTCTGAGACCATAGTATCTGAAGTCCCAAAGGGGAGGGGAGGACCATTAGCATGTTCTCCTTATTTGCAAAGGTGGACTCCCTGTATTGCAGCGGAAAAAACACTGGCTTAGGAGACACTTAGCTTGGGTTCATATTTTGACTGTGCTGCCTCTGTGACCTTGGGCAGGTTTTTAAGCTGTCTGGGCTTCAGTGTGCGCTAGCTTATCTGTGAAGTGAAGGAGTTGGATTAGAAAGCCATTGAAGGCTTTTCAGCTTCAGATGGATGATGCCATGAAGGTTGGTCCTAGTCATCTGGTTCCCCTGCTCTCCTCTCATCTCTTTAAGGGGAGAAAGGATCTCAGACAATTGATAACAGGAGGCTGAGTCAAGCTGCATCCCAGGCCACTGACTCAGTAACACAACATAGCCCTCACCCCCAACAAGAGGCCCCCAACAATGATCCTCCTCTCAGTCACTTGGGAGAACACAGATGAGAAGAAACCCTAGTCCTAAAGTCCTGCCCGTGCTCCACATCCCCCAGGCACATGAAGTTTTACATTACGGGAAGAAGCAAAATTTGTTGACATTTATATTATGCTCTCAAGTTTATAAAATGGCTCATGTGCATGACCCTACTTGATCCTTTCAGCTATCCTGGGAGGTAGGTGCGACAGGAGTATTTGTGGTACCTGTAGTTTAGTAACGTCCCTTGGGACCAATGGTCCTATCAGAACCACACTATGATTTTATTCAAGGTTCAGTGCCAGCATACTTGTAACTTCCTAGGCACACAGAGGTGACTGTATGATCTGAGATGAGGCAGTAATGGGTGAGATCCATTTTCTGGTTCTTCTAGCCTCTGCTTTGGCTTTGAGCTCATCATCTTTACTCCTAAACTTGCTCCTCCTTTTGATTGAATTCATTGATTGATTCACTCAGTCTCCCATGTTTGTAACACCGATGTTATCTTTATCCTTCACTCTCCTATCCATTCTGTTACCAAGTACTGACCATTTCACCTCTGCAGCATATCCTAAAGCAGTCCCTTCCTCTTTTTCCCTACTACCACCACCACCCACCTGAACTATATATAGTAATAGCTTCTTTACACATTCTGCCTCCCCTCTCTTTTTGGTCCAGCCCATCCAGACGACTGCCGGATTTCTTAAGCATAGGCCCAATCATGTTCACTGCTCAAAAATCTTCAGTGTCTCTCTTATGTCTAAGGAAGAAAGTTTATACTCCTCTGCCTGCTAGTAAAAGCTTTGGTAATCTGCCTTTTCAACCTTATCTCATGTTCCTCCCCTCTTTCTAACTGGCAGCCAAACTCTCCTTTTCCTCAGCCACACCCTGTACTTTCGTACCTCAGCTTTTGCCCACCCTTTTCCTCACACCTGTAATAGCTCATTTAGTTTTGCACCTAAAATGATCACTGTGTAATAGTGTGTATTATATTACTTGGTGTCTTATCTTCCGTTAGCCTGTGAGCTCCACAAGGGCAGTTACTATATCTTATCTAAATTTTGACTCTCCTTTAGGTGAGCATAGTGCTCTATACTGAGTGGGTGCTTAATTAATGTTGGTTGTAGCTGGAGGCCCCACCTCTGGGGCATGGCAACTGCAAGGGTACTCTGTTCCCTGGATGGCAGTTGATCCATTGGCCACAGCAGTGGATGCAAACCCATGGAACTGGGTATGTGCTCGAAGGCACTATTGGCAACTTGTATGCAGGATGATGATCACAAGTTTTCCCTGTTTGCATGAGCTACATCATATTGTTCAGATCTCAAAGTAAGCCGGTAGTTAATAATTGGAGAATTGGGATGGATCTCAGTTCGTAGGTCTGTGATAAGTAGCATGTATAGCTGGGTTCATATTACCTGCAGTACCTACCTCACAGGGGTGTTGTGAGGCAAGGACTTGGCCAACCTGTTCACATGCCATATATATTTGTATTTTTACCATAAAGAGATAAGAGTCTCCTACAGGTGAGAGGTAGAGGAGGAAGCCGTGGTGGGGAACTCCAATTAGAGTTGCCTCAGATAGCAATTAAGTGTTCATTGCTCATAAGCAACATCCTAGGAGGCGCTCTTCTATGTTTTAATGTGATGAAGTAATAGTTTGGACACAAGGATTAGGTCTACCTATATTAGATAAATGGGAGTTGGACCAAACATAATGAATTGGCATCGTGTGAAGGCTGTCAGTGTATAAGTGTAAACATTTGGCACATAATTACTTTTTTATCTGTGCTCCTTAGGAAGCAAGGTAATGTTTGGGGGGTTAACCTACAATATATCTTTCCCTAGAAACTCTTAAGGAAGAGATAACCATTCAAAGCACAACCTTCCATTGTTCAGGTAAAGAATAGCAGCCAAAGACATGACTTTGAAAAGATAGAGAATCCTAGGTGTGCCAGACTGTGGCTGTGGGCTGGGAGGTGCCTTTGAATGTTCCCTTTTTGAGAGAGAAAGCTAGGTTCCTAACTCAGGGCTTCTCTTTTTTTTTTTCTGCCCTAGACTGAAATCACAGGCTTGGCCTTTGTCTGTATTACTTCTATTAGTCAATTTGGAGTCATTTTCTTTTGGCATTTGGTCATTAGTATTGGTCTTTCAGATTTGTAGTCATCACTGATACCTCTTTGGCTCCCTGTCCTATGTCGGTGTCTCAGGATATTCTCAGTCCTTTTGACTAACTAGTCCCTTGTTCTGCTTCCCCTGGTTTGAGTTGACACGTTCGTGCAAGCTCCCCCACAAAACTGGTCCTGCAAGTATTCTTGGGAAGAGAATTCTGAGTCACCTGTCAGATTGCCATTCCCATAGAAACCTGCCGGGGAGGTAGGGCCCTACTATGACTAAGAGCATGAGCTCCTCTCCCTGAAGGGACATCAGGTTTTCAGCTCTGACTCAGCAGTTTTTTCTTCCTGGATCTCAGTGTTTCTCTTGTTCCATAAAGTGATTTCATTGCCAGGAACAGCCATATCACATTCTCACCACCATGCTGCAAGGAACTGTCATCAGCTCTGGGAAGCTCATTTAAAACTCACTAACATTCCAGAGGCTGGAGGAGTCAGAACGTACTCCTGTGGCTGCTGGGCCCTTTGGCCCCTTCGTGTAGCGAAGCTTTTAGGTCAGGACTGGCCATCCTGACCAGTGTCAGAGACAAAGAGCTGCAAGCCTCTTTTTTTTCCAACCAGAATGTCAGTGGCCTGGCATATGTTTACATTACCAAACGTATTCATTTATATGTGAAATCCGATTGTTTGCATTATTACTTGGGAATTTTTGCTTTATTGTAGTCCCTTCTTGTGTCTAGTAATTTGTCTCCCACAGCTGTATCGAGGGTTCCGTGGGGTTCTAGGCCTTTGGTTTGCCTCCTTGGGGTTAGATGATCTCAAAGTGGATCTTCTCTTTGTGTGGAAAAGAGCGCCATCTTTTGGCTGGTTCTGGAGGGGTGACTAATAGTGACTTTTAAATAGGCTCATGTTTCTTCACTGTGACCTTGGCAAACTGCTTCCCCTCTCTGGGCCTGTTTTGTTCTTTGTAAGTTGATGAGCTAGGTGATCTCTAAGGTTCTTTCTAGGTCTGACAATTTGTTATTTCAGACAAAGAGGATAGCCACAGTCCACTGAGGCTACAGCTGTCTCCTGAAATAACATCCTTGTTTTCTGACAGAACTTTGGCTTTCTCCTTGCCTGAACTTTGACTCAGTTATAGCTAAATCCTATTTTCACAGAAAGGGTCTGGACCAAAATAAGAGGATTGAAGCAGATTGTCCATGAACATAAGGTAGTTCTATAAAAACACATTTCCCAAGAATATTAAAATTTACCTTAAAAATTTTCCAGAGAAAAATATTGTTTCAAAGATGGACAATAAATTAAGTAAATAAAATTAAATAAAGCCTCTTTCTACTAATGAATAAGTATAAATAAAGGCCCAGTGTGTATAAAACTCACAGTTATCAGACTTTGCCTGTCAGTCATTTCGTAAAATTGGTATTGCTTTAAAACAGAAATGGAATGAGGCAAGAAACCTAAGAAACTAGACCTGACTCTAATTAATTGCTTGGTTTTTGGCAAGTCTTGTGGGCCTTCCTGTCCTTGTGTAGAAAGTGAAAGGATTGGAATAGATGACCTAAAGTCTTTTTCAGCTCTTACCTTAGCTTCTGGAAACCCCAAGACCTTTCCTCAATTTACGAAGCACCTCTTTTGTACAGAACCCTGGGGAAGACATAGTTCTTGTCCTCAGAAAGCTCAGTCTGAATATTCAGTTCCACAATGAGGGAACTATATGTAAATGGGCAGAGGATCTGACTTCATCATAGTCATATTGGAAAAGACACATGTCATTTCACAGAAAGAGCTGAGCTTTCCTCATGTGAATCTACTGAGTTTTTAGTCTCTCCCTAGGGGCTACATTGCCTGATTCAGCAGCCCTGTTTCAGAGCTTTTTAAGAAGAAATACCAAGGAAATGTGTTTGACTGTAATAACTTGGTATTTCGAAAAGCCATCTGAGTCTCACAGGTCTTGGGAAAAGGGGTGGGCTTATACATCCTGTGGCTTTAATTTTTGGCTAATTCTTTTTGGGAACACCTTTTCTCTAGGTAAAGTCATGAAGCTGAGTCCCAAAGCAGAAGAAGTAGCTACATTCTTTGCAAAAATGCTTGACCATGAATACACTACTAAGGATATCTTTAGGAAAAACTTCTTCAAGGACTGGAGAAAGGTATGTCTCCCACAGATTTTAAGAAAATGAAACTTTCCAACTCTTGACTATAGAGTGGCACTAGAGAGGTGAGAAGGTATAGGAAAAAATGATTCTCCATTAGAGTTAGAATTACTGAAAGTCTTTATAAGTTATGCTATGTGGTCACAGCAAGTCATGAAAACCTAAAGTTTGAAAGAATTGATTTTTGTATCAGAGGGAGAACATGCCCGTGCCAGTGAAACTGACAAATATACCGATAACTGATAAAACGGTTCCTTGAAATTAGAATGATATTTGATTGGACAAGCAGGAAAGAGCCCTGCCTCTGGAGTGAGAGGATCTGGGTTCAAGTCTCACCTCTGACACTACCTGTGTGACCTTGGGGCAGCTTACTTCACCTTATTGAGCCTCATCTGTAAAATGAGGAGGTTGGATTAGATGGCCTCTTCAGATTTCTTCAGCTCTAGTTCATGTAGTCCTTTGGTTGAATTTAATAACTATTGAATGAGCTTCTAATACTCAAGGTAAGATCCCAGACATTACCTTACCAAGGTAACCTTCTGTAGTTTATAATGTAACAGGAATAATCACATGTGTACAAAAGTAATTCTAATATGAGATAGAATATCTTATCTTAGAAGGATTATATGAAAGCAATGGGTAGATAATGACTACATTGACAAAAATAGGCAAATTAGAAAAGAGTGAGTGGGATTAGAAAAGAGAAGGATGAGTTCATTTGGGGTCATGTTCAGTTTGAAATGCTTCTGTGACAGGACAACCAGAGGGAGGTGTGGCATGAGTGTGGAAGGTGAGGCAAAGATTTGGGGGGTTTTTGTGTAAAGATTGACAGTTGAAGCTCTGAGAGTAGATGACACTGCCAGAGAAGAGTAAAGGACTGATCTTTGGCTAATAGCTGTGTTTAAAGGTGGATAGCAGGAAAAAGAAATTCCAGGAGTTATAGAACTAACGTGGTGTAGTGCCTCAGTAGCCAGGAGAGTACACACAGCTTTGTGTATCATCTGATCAAAGTAAGGCTTTCCAATAACAACTAAATGTAACGTTTTTGAGAGTTGCTGGCAGGTAGTGTAGGGAGAAAGCCTCAGTTCCTCTTGTTTGACTAGAGAAGGGATGGATAGCTCAGAAGGGTATATCAGCTGTTTCCTCTTTATTCTTGCTTATTTGTTTTTGCTACTTCTGCAGCTCAACCTTCATTCATATCAGACTGGGGCTTTCAGATGATACTGGCTAGGTGGTTAGAGGATAATAATTAAACTTCACTAATTCTGAAATCCCTGAAAAGCAACCTTGTTTAACTGCCATGTGAGCGGAGGAAGCTCTGTTTGGGTTGGTGCTTGGTTTTATAATCTCATATAATTCTTCTTCTCAGGAACCAGACCTGTACCAGAAAACTCTTAGTTATTGTGTGAATGTTATTAAACTGTATTCTTTTTAACTAAACTTTTTATTAGTTCAGACCAGCTACCTCTCACAGCACCTCACTCTGAATTAGTGAAATTTTTCTAGGTAAAATGGAAGAAAATAAAAGTATAGCTTTTTTCTTTCTATCTTTCTTTGTTTCTTTTTAACTTGGCCCATATTTTTGCCCACCAGGAAATGACTAATGAAGAGAAAAATAATATCACCAGTCTTAGCAAGTGTGACTTCAACCAGATGAGCCAGTATTTCAAAGCCCAAACAGAAGCGAGGAAGCAAATGAGCAAGGAAGAGAAACTGGTACTATGTCTATTTTTTTTAAACCTTTCCACAACAACACTAATAATCACAATCCTCATCTACATAGCACTTTATGATTCTAGCTATACATAGATTTCCATTTGATCTTTATCACAATCCTCTGCAAATGTTGGTTGTTACGCCCACAGCAGGTAAGGAAATTACAAAGTTGGGTTGTTTATCAAAGGTCACATAGTGAGGAAATGAGAAAGCTGGATTTTGTACCCAAGTGTTCTAACTTTATATCAGTCTTCTTTATGTAATTTCAGTCTGCCCTTAATTATAATGGTTGATCAGTCCATCTCCCTTCTCATTCTTGACTGGACTTATTTATCAGTAGGACAGTATTCTTGCCCCACAGAAATCTAGTTTGAGTCTTACTTCTTCAAACAAGAGTTCATGAGCAAGTACTTTGAATAATCAAATAAAAACCTAAGAGTTCTATTGATCTAATTGTAGCCCAAAGATTTTGTAGCAGGACTTTTGGTAGGTGATGGAGCAACCCTAATTCATTAGCGACGTAATTAATTCATACCTGATGTTGGCACTAAGCCCTCTCGCTCTTTCCTTGGCCTTGTTGACACCTGTCCTCGGTATGCCTTCCTATTTTAGATAACATAGTAGCAGTAGCCTTGCTCCCAAAGGTTTCTTTTGACATCCTTTCGCTTAGTACTGTCTTCTCCATTTAGGGCAAAGGTGCGAAATTGAGGGGGAGTTATGGGTGGAGGATGACAGGGTTTTCTTGCTGGTACCGATAAAGATGAAACTGCATTTTATATAATTGACTTGGGGGAGGTGGGGAACAATTGGGGTTAAGTGACTTGCCCAGGATCACAGAGCTAATAAGTGTCTGAGGCCACATTTGAACTCAGATCCTTCTGACTCCAGGGCCAGTGCTCTATCCACTGGTGCCACCTAGCTGCCCTTATAATTAACTTATAATGACATTTAGCTCAGGTTAGGCATCTAAGCCAAGGCCATCCAATCCTATTTTGATTTTCAGCTAATAGACTTTTTTCAGAGTTTGTGTTGCTCATTTCTATTAAAGGCTGATGATCTTCCTGGAGTCTGCTGATTAGAGCAGTTGTGTAGGGTTTTCCAAAGGTCTTAGTGCAGTTGTAAGCTATTAAAACTTTTGAGATATCTGTTTACCTGAGGACTTCATTTTGACTGATCTTTCTATATTTTAGGTATAAATAAATTCTGAACATCATATTCTTGGAGAATTATTTTTTACAAGGAAATTATCCTAATCTCCCTTGCCTTTGGAAAAGATATCACTTATTTTTTTCTTTTAAAAACTTTTTTATTCCTGTCTTTTGTTGTTATGTCATCTCCATTTCCCAATATATTCCTGTCTCAAAGTCCCTTAAAACAAAGAATTTTAAAAGGGGGAAAAACAGTCTAGGAAGACTTACAACCACCTCAGCCAAGTCTGACATTATATGCAACATTCTATACTACTTTTGCAAGGAAATGAGGGAGGTGTAGTCTTTTTTTTTTAATAATTAAATTTTCTTTTTTATTGTGAAGTTGACAAATATAAAGGAATATGAGTATTTCCATAAACAAAAAACAGAAAAAGGTATATGTGTGAAATTATGAATCTTATTGCATCATAGAACTTGGCTTCTTAAAGCATATATTAAGTCTAACTAATGTGTTATTATTACTAATGCTACCCTATTTGTCTTCTAAAGAACTTTTTTTCTCATCTGTATATTTTCACAATGTTTCATTGATGTTCTTTTCTTTATGACATCACTATCCTACTTCCCTTTCATTAAGACCCTCTCTCATCTCCCCCTAAAAGAACGTCTCCTTTGTAACAAGTAAGCATACTCAAACAAAGCCAATCCATATCTTGGTTGTGTCTGAAAATGTATAACTCATTCTTTACTTCTGGACCAGTACCCTGGGAAAGAGATGAGAAACATGATTCATCATTAGGCTTCTGGAGTTGTGATTGATTGATTATCACATTTATTCCGAGTTCTTCCTTTCAAAGTTATTTTCGTTTACAATATAGTAGTAATTATATAATTTCTTCTCTTGATTCCGCTTACTTCACTGTATCAGTTCATATAAGTCTTCTCGTATTTCTCTGTATGAATGTTCATTGTTGAAACAATTCTTATAGTCCCTGTGGGCAACTTAGTGGAGATTTCTTTACTTTTTTTATTGTTTTAAAAATAGAAATGTTTTATTGGTCTTTAAAAAAAAAAACCACTAACTCACTAATAACTCCTTCACAACCCTAATTGACCGGTAGAATTTTCCCTTATAACAAAGAAGTACAGTTAAACAAAATGGATTAACCCATTGCTAACCTAGATTTTAAAATTATTCCAAGTGAGATTGGTTTTTCTTACTCTTCCCTTCCTTCCTTCCTCATCCCCTAACTTTCTGATAAACTCCATCGGCCCTTGAAGAGAAATATCAGTGGGCCACAAAACAGCCCATGACTTCTCTCACAGAAGTCCAGACACCACACAACGTAAACGTATTAATCTGTACTTAGAAAGGGAAAGGACTTTCGGCAATGCAAGCACACAAGCTTGGCAGTTCAATATGAGACATGAGGTACTTGATCATTCCTGAGTTTGACAATGTATAATAAGACTTTACTAATTTGGTGAGCAAGACCACTATGACAGTGGAAAGTTGGAAGTGCAGTTGGCTTCCTTCCTATAGTCAGGCCCTTAAGTAGGGCTGTAGGACAGAGCATCCCAAGATTTGTCCAAGGGTGGAGAATATAGAGGGCTGCTAACTACATTTGTACTCCCTTTGCGTGGAAGAGAGGTGTGGGAAATCACGCCTGACAGTGGGGCAGGGGCAGGAATATAAGAAGGAAGAACTGATTGCTGTTTGATGAGAGGAGGGACTTCTGCTGAAGCAGAACACCAAGACAGTGCCCTGGGATTTATCAGGCAAGAGTAAAGAGGAGAGAGAGGACATGTGTGATGGGGCCTGAGCTCTGGCCCAGCCTGAGTGGTGGAAAAGGGAGGTCAAGTCCTGGTCTAAAAGCAATAGTGCATTAGGGGGCACCATAGAGCACATCTTGCTGCTCAGGGAGCAGAAGCAGTCCAGAGAACAGCAGTGAACCGCAATTGGACCAAAGAAAGATGGGGTTTAAAGTGAGGAAAAGAAAACTGTTCCTCATAGAGGCCCATATTTTCCTGACAACACCTTTGCCTCCCATTTCAGGGATTTTTTTCTTTCCTTCAGAGATTTGCCTTCTCAAGTGGCTCATACTTTTCCCGTGTCCATGAACTTTTATTTTTATATTTTGACAACTTTATTTCAAGATGGTTGGTTTCTTTTGTAATCCTATGCATTTTATTTTATGCATTTAAAAATATTATTCTGAGAAGGGATCCATAGACTTTATTAGACTGTCAAAGAAGACCAGGTCACAAAACACATTAAGAACTTCTGGCCTAAAGGACTCATGGTCATCTCTCTGAATGCCTGCTTTTCCTGAATCATAATATCTAATGCCGCTGCTTTGCAAAGGTGGTATCTGTGCCTCTGAGAGAGGACACAGTTGAGCAATCTTGCTGAAAGAGCACTGAAGTGGCAGAAATTTTGTTTCTAGCCTCTAATAACACTAATTCTAGGTCCTTCTTATCTTCTCTGCAAAATATAAATGCTGGGCAGTCCATGAAATTTAAACTATTTGACCCTACTCTCAACTCAGCCTCTTTGAATTTGAAAAAGTCACTTGCCTGATTGGAGGCATCATTTTTTCCCTTTGTAAAATCCAGAAATTACACTTAGTGGTCCCTCTGACATGTTAGGCATTTATAGGATTTCAGTGGTCTTAACCCCCTTACGAAAAGGATATGCTTCCTCTAAGTGTTACCATTCCATCCCCATCCCTCTTTCCCAATAATCAGGCTTCTAGAATGCCAGTTGTAAAGAAACCAGTGGTTTTAGCATCCGGTAATCAGCATAATTAAAATAGGAAGCTCCCCAGTAGTCCTTTTCCTCTGAGGGGACAGATTAGCCTTCCCATCAGTAAGCTTACAGGGTATTCCAAGGTTTCTGTCCCCTCCCTTGGAGTGGGGTCCACTTTTATAAAGCTTGCTCTGAGAATGCTTTGTGGTACTTGTCCCAGATATAAAAATTCCTTAATAATGGCTCTACCTCCAGTGATACATGAACATCAGCATGTATCACTGACTAAAATGTAAATGACTATCACAAAAAAAAAAAAAAAAGTTTGGTCAATGAAAAGGAAGACAGCTGTGGTGAGGTAAAGTGCTAGATTTAGAACCAGGAAGTCCCAGACAGTGTTTAGCTGTGTAACTGGAGCAAAGTTCTCTCCCCTGAAAAATGAGATTAATAATATTTGGAATCTCATTTCACAAGTTGTACTTTGTAAAACTTAGAGTATTATAAAAATGTGTAGTACTCTATACATTTGTTAAAATAATATCAATATTATTAATTTTAAATTATTATCATTAAATTATTGTTTAAAATAAAATAATTCTTGTGCTTGGAAGTTCAAAGCAGTCCTATTAGAGGAATCCATGTTTTCTTTAATCCTGGTTTTGGGGGGAGGGCGGGGTAGGATGTAATCTTTATTCCATATTCCATTATGCCTTTTGGGTAAGACTTTGGATATTCAGAGGAATAAATCATTTCACACTTTAGTCATTAAAGATCACTTGTGTCATGTGATAATTCTGAAGTCAGAATGATTGGAGCTCAAATTAAGGTTTCAGTTGAACAAATTTTTTAATTGCTTTTAAAATCTATATGTGCTTTTGGCCTATTGGCCAATAGATAAAATATCCTAACACATGACTGAAATCTACATTTATTTTTAATATTTTGTTTCTTTTCTTAGAAAATCAAAGAGGAGAATGAAAGGCTATTGAAAGAATATGGTTTCTGTGTGATGGACAATCACAGAGAGAGGATTGCCAACTTCAAGATTGAGCCTCCAGGTCTGTTCCGGGGCCGTGGCAACCATCCCAAAATGGGAATGTTGAAAAGGCGGATTATGCCTGAAGATATAATTATCAACTGTAGCAAGTAAGCACAATTGTCTTTGGCTTTCTTCTTAAGTCCCTAAAGTAGTAAAGGGGAGTGGGAAGGAGAATAAATGGGAAGGCTTTCTTTATTGGGGTGGCATATAACTCTGAAATTGCCCAACATAACAAGAGTCTATTTAGAAATGTGTAAATTACATACAGCTAAATATTTCAGCTATTTGAGGGATGTTTTACTAAGAGTAGAGAATGGGTAAAGTTGGCAATTTGAGCAAATAAGATAAATTCACATATATACTTACATATATGGGGGGGGGGGTATTTTTTCCCTTTCACTTTTTAGGACACCGTAGCCAGCTTCATAGATTTGGAAAGGTAATTACTGTTGATTACTTCTCTTCACTTAAATGCCTTCTTGTCTTATTGCTCTCTGTAGAGATGCCAAGGTTCCTCCTCCTCCCCCTGGACATAAATGGAAAGAAGTTCGACATGATAACAAGGTTACCTGGCTGGTGTCCTGGACTGAGAATATCCAAGGATCTATCAAGTACATTATGCTGAATCCGAGCTCACGAATCAAGGTAACAGAGCACCTGGAAATAATAATCATCCCAGCCTATGTGTGTCTTTGTGTGTTGGGAGGGAGACCTGAGTACATGGGAATCTTCCCTTTGTTTTTGAAAAAAGAATCCCACAAAAAAAAATCTTAACAGCTAAAATATTCACATGGATATACTTTAGCACCATCTAAAAGGATGGACCCCATTACAGTGAACACCCAGGGCATGTTTGATTGTAGTATGATCTTTTAAGAAACCCATAGTTAGAAATTAGATACTCCATTTATCTGACTTCAGGAAGGGAATTATCAAATGAAAAGAAGCTACCCATAGCGTTTCAGAATTATAAGGAGTATTAGAGATCATCTAGTTCAGATAAATGAGGAAATTAAGGCCCACAGAAGTTAGTATTTATTAAGCACCTACTATGTGCCCAGCACTGTGCTGGACACTGGGAGTACAAATACAAAGAATAAAACAATCCCTGCTCTCAAAGAGCTTGCATCTGAATAATATGAATGTTAAGGGAGTAGTTAAGTACCACATAGTTAGAAATGGAAGGGGCTCTCAGTTGAAGGAAGTCAGCAAAGTCTTCAGGGAGAAGACAGAGCTTTATGTACACTTTGGAGGAAGAGAGAAGAGAGATTCTCTGAGATAGAGAGAGAGAAAGAGAGGGGGAGAGAGAGAGATACATATGTAAATGATATACACATATGCATATGTATTTAGAGGGACTACATTCCAGGCATGGGGGAAAGATGAGCACAGAGACTCATCGTGGAGTATTATGTGTGAGGAACACGTAGAAGTTCACTTTGTCTGGATCATGGAGTACAGTAATGTCCAACAGTAATGTCCAATGAGATTGAAAAGATAGGTTGGCATGGAGTTATGAAGAGTTTTGTGATCTTTATAGAGGAGTTTATGTTTTGTCCTAGAGGCAATAGGGAACCACTGGAGTTAATTGAGCCAGGGAGGAAGATGATCAGATCTGCACTTAAGGAAATTCATTTTGGCAGCTGTGTGGAGAATGGAGTTATCTAGCAAAGAGATTTTGGTGGCTTTGTAAGTAGAGGAAAGGAGTCAGATGTAGGATATATGACAGAATAGAAATGACAAGATTTGGCAACTGGTTGGATAAATGGAACAAGAAGAAAGAGTTAAGAGCCTAAGATGATGTCACAGTTACACACCTGAGAGACTGAAGGAATGGTGGTACCATTACCAGAAATAAAGAACTTTAGAAGAGGGGTGGATTTTAGGAGAAAGGTTAATGAGATTCATTTTTATTTTCAAAATCCTTTTTTGAGCTCTTCCATGACCTGAGGCTATTGCACATTTATTTTGGAGATTTTGGATGCAGAAGCCTTGACTTTTAGGTCTTCCTCTGATGGTATGCATTGTTCTTCCTCATCTGAAAGGATGGAAGAAAATACCTCTTCACCAAGAAAGTAGCTTTCTATAGTCTTATTTTTTTCCCTTTTTTGGGCATTTTCCCAGCCAGTTACTTGACTTTTGAGTCCTTTGTCTAGAGGAGGGTATACTCTGGGGACCTGTAAGTTCTCAGTTCCTCCAAGGTAGCACAATCAAGGAAGAGGAATTTACTCCTCTTCTGACCTGCACTGTGGTCTGGGAGCAACCACAAGCTTTTCTGCTCAGGATCTGTGAGTAGAATTCTCTCTCCAGAACCTCCACCAGCTCTCCCAGCCAGTGCTCCTCCTCACCCTAGGATTGCCACTCAGGGCTGAGATCCAGATCAGCGGCTCAATTCTCCCATGATCTTTAGGCTGAGGGCTCCAAAATTGAATACTGCCACCGCCTGGGACCACCTAGGGCCGGGGCTAGGGCAGGACCCTGCTCCCATCTCACCCAGGTGAAAGAACTTTCTCACCAACCTTTGAAGCTGTCTTTGGCATTTGTGGGATGAGTAATCTGGGAACTGCAGCTGCTACCCAGAATTCCACACCCTGAAGCCTGCTCTAGTTCTGTCCCAGCTGAGCCTTACGGCCAGGGCTGGGCTGCACTCTGCCCTGAGCCAGTGCGGTAGCCCTTTCCTCTTGCCAAGACGTCTTGGACTGGAAATCTCTTTCACTCTGTCGTTTTGTGGCTTCTGCTGCTCTAGAATTGGTTTAGAGTCATTTTTTACAGGTATTTTATGGGCTGTGGCGGGGAGAGCTTCTACAAGGCCATCCTTCTACACCACCATCTTGGCTCTGCCCCCCAAGATTCATTTTTAAAATGTTGAATTTGAGCTACTTGTGGAACATCCAGTTTTTATTCAATAGGATTGAAGCTCAGGAGAGAGACTGGGACTGGACATATATAGATCTGTGAGATAACTGCATAGAGATAATAATTAAACTCATGAAAGCTAACAAGATTCCCCAAGAGAGGAAAAGAAAATAGATCCAAGACAGAACCAATGAAGTGATTCGTTCAGTTTCATTTAGGTAGTAAGTTGCTAAGCCAAAACTAGAAGCCAGTATTTTGGTTTCCAATCCAATTCTTTTTCCACTAAAGCACTATACTCTATACTTTTGTACTCGAAGAAAAGAGAGTATGAATTGCAGCTCACATTCAGGAAGCTGTTGTGCCATATACCTTCTCCCATGGTCTTCGAGAGTTTGGATGAGTTGAGTTGAAAGCCAAAAGGGCATTGTAGAAGGATAATTGATGTTTGTCATCCAGACAAGCCAAAGGACTTTTGAAGAGCACAGTTCTCCTTGCAAGTATAAACAAAGTATAAACTCCGAGCATAAACATGTGAAATATCCTGTAAAAAACATAGGCAAATGTCTTCATTAAAGAATGAGATAGTTGCATAAATGGTACTAGAGAAAAAGAATCTTTGCCTTATAACCTGGTCCATTAAGCATTACCATGAGAAGAATTTGGAAATATTTTGTTAGAGTAGATATTGGAAAGAGAGAAGGTTAAGTATGAGAGAAAAGCAAATTGTATGAAAAACACATTGCCCACCTTATAGCCTGCAGTTAGGAAGGTAGTCTGTTGAGTTAGCCTATTAGTACATGTATTTGAACAGGAATTGCAAATGATTGGGGGAGAATTGTTAACCAGACAAAGAGTAGAGATGATCACAAAAGATAAAATAGATAATTTGATTACATGGAACTGAAAAGCTTCTGCGTGAGCAAAAACTATACAGCAAGGATAGGAAGGGAGGGAACTCTGGGTATCAACTATTAAGTAAGGATCTGATATCTAAGATATGCAGAGAATTAACACAAATAACATAAAATTAAGCTATTCCCAATGGATAAATGGTCAAAGTATATGAAGAAAAGAAGAATTTGTTGTTGTTTACTCATTTTTCATTTGTGTCCAACTGTTTATGACCCCATTTGGGATTTTCTTTTTTTTTTTTTTTTTAATACAAAGGGAAATTTAATTTCAAATAACTATAAATTGTATAAAATATCTGAGGATCAGCCTTCCAAGGCACACAAAAGACTGGTATAGATTCAATTACAAAGCACTCTTTAAAGAATTAAAGACCAACCTAAATAGCTGGAGGAATATTTAGTGCTCAAGTCTAGGCCATGCCAATATAGTAAAATGACAATATCACCAAAATTAATTTATACTTTTAATTCTATACCAATCAAATTTACCAAGAGTATACTTTACAAAGCTTTATTAAATAATAAAAAAAATTCATTGGAAAAACACAAGACCTAGACTATCAAAGAATACAATGAAGAAAAGTAAGGTCCAGGGCGGTTGGGATTTTCTTGACAGAGATACTGGAGTACTTTACCATTTCCTTCTCCAGGTCATTTTACAGATGAGGAAACTAAGGCAAACACAGGGTTGAGTAACTTGCCCAGGGTCACACAGCTTAGTAAGTCGTAGGCTGCATTTGAACTCAGGTCTTCCTGATTCCAGACCCCTCACTCTTGCTCCACAATAATTAATAGCTATATGAAAGACTACACCAAATTACTACTAATAATAAGAGAAATGAAATCAAAGCAACTCTAAGGTTTTATCTCACAACTAGAAATTTGGCACAACGGCAAAAGATGGAAATAGTCAACATTGGAGGGGGCTGGAGGAAGATGGAGGCACTAATGTACTTTTAGTTGAACTGTAAATTGGCCCAACCCTTCTGAAAAGCAATGGAGAATTAATGTTTTTTAAAGTGCTTTTAATGAAAATTAAATTAATTAAAAATTAACTTTCTAAAATATTCCATCCTTTTGGACCCAGATATCCCACTGCCAGTCATACTAACCCAACAAGAAAAGTCCCTCATGAGCCATTATATTCATAGCATCACTTTTTGTGGTCATAATGTACTAGAAACAAAGTAGATATCCATCGATTAAGAATTGGCTAACCAGGCTCCCTTCACTGTAAGGAATGATAAATCTGAATGATTCCGAGGATTAAGGGAACAGTTCTGTGAACTGATATGGAAAGAAGTAAGCAGAACTAAAAAACTGTACACAATGACTATAATGTAGATGTAACCAAAAAAAGAAAGAATATTCCTAACTTGGGTACAAGATAGACAATGGACGACAGCCCCTCCAAGTGCTTCTGGTGGATTCCTCTGCAGGAGACACTGGAGCAGGAAGAGTAAACCAAATAGTGACTCAGACTAGGATTTGAGTCAGTGGAAGCTGTTTGCCGAGGAGCCCACTGAATTAAACTCCCTCTCAACCAGGAGTTCTAATCTGGAGTTCTCCAACTTCGTTGTTGTTGTTTAAATAGCTTTTTATTTATTTGTTTTGTGTGTGTTTTACATTATCTAGATTCCCTCCCTCCTGTATTTCTTCTCCTACCTTTCCCACATAGCCATCCCATTTAACAAAGAATATTTTCATTTTTATTTGTTGTTTTATGGAAAGACATTAATGAAATTTAATTTAAAAACATATGATCCTCCATTTTTTTAATGATTGAAAAAGCATTTTTCTGGGAAGTGCTGTGCTAAAGAAAAGTATTTTTAAAAGAAAAAAGAAGAGGGAAAATAGCAAAATCAATCAATACATTGGAAAAAAATCTGAAAATCTGTGCGGTGTTCCACACCCATGGACCTCCTGCCTCTGCAGAGGAATTGGGCGTGGTGTCTTTTCCTGTCTTTTTTGGAGCCCTGCTTGTTCTTTGTAGTTTTCCCATGTTCCCCTTTGATTGTTTTGTGGTGGTTGTGTCTGTTTACATCGCTGTAGTGCTTGTGTGTGTTTTGTAGGTTCTGTTCACTTCACTTTGCATCACTTCATGTAAGTCTTTCAGTCCTTCTCTGTATTCATCGTGTTTATCATTGCTCATTAGCTTTTTAAAAAATTATTCCTCTATTTCAAGACAGTTTGCCTTTGTATTTCAAAATAATAGGCTTTGCCAAACTACCAGAGGAATCCGTGATGCAAAAAAGATTCCGAATCCCTGCTCTAAAGTAAAGCCATTCCCTACACCCCATCCTGCACCTAACTTTTATCATTCATTTGGTACTTAGCTGGTATAACTGTTTTATTAAAGTGCCCTATCTCCCTAACTAGACTGAGTTCTTTGAGAACAGGAAAAAGATGTTTGTTTCTTTGTCTCCAAGTCGTCGCCCCAGGCCTTCCACATAGTAAGCACTCAGCCATGTGTAAGGAGGAAACACTGAGAAGTCACCTTCCATCAACAAACTAAAAAGTCTAATCAGACTTTTTGTTTAGGGCTGAGTGCCTGACTTAAGACTTGGAAAGCTGGGATGGGGACCAGAGAAGAGTTGGGAAGATGGTCATAGGATTAGAAAATAAGAAGGAAAACAATATTCCTAATATAAATTGAACACTTAGAATAATCAAGATTAGTCCCAAAGTAGAGAGGAAAAAATGTTCCCTTTTCCCTTCTTTATAGAAGTGGGGGGACCATACAGAACATTGAACATACTATCAGCTTCGGCAATTGTGTTGTCTAATTTTACCCAACTCCTTTTTTCTAAACTCCCTTTGTATTCTTTGTTGCAAAGGATGACTCTGGGAAGGGGTAAAGGAAGACAGATAAATGTAATGGATTATAACTGCACCATAAAAAATAATAAATATGAAGAGTTCAGAGAAGCATGGGTAGACAGACTTAACCATGAACTGATGCACAGTGAAGTAAGCTAAACCAGGAAGGCAGTATATGCAGTGACTACAGCAGCATGAACAGAAAGAACAGGAAAGTGAAACTAACTGGATAATTAGAATAAGCTTGGCCTAGGAGACAGGAGAAGACAGTGCACCCCCCCTTTCTTTTTTGCAGAGGCATGGGACTGTGAGTGTGGAATATTGCCCATACTGTCAGACACAGTGGGTACCTTGTTTTGTTTTGCTGAACTACCTTTCTTCTATCTTTTTCAAATATTGGTTACAAGGGAGAGTTTTCTGGGAAAGAAAAGAGCAGGGAATATATTCAGAAACAAAGGTGACATAAAAACAAAAGGGCAACAAAAATAAAGTTTAAAAAAATAAATGAAGGCATGAATTTAATAACCTCAACATTGTACTCGAGAATGCCTATGAATAAGGAAGTCCTAAAATGATGCACTCTAGTGGGCCTTTGTGGGAGTTGTTTTTGCCCTTTCGCCATCTCATGCTGTCTGTCATCTTTGGTTCAGCTTCTTTGCCTTCCTGATTATACCATGTCAGAGATCCATGGAATCTGATTCCTGGCATGAAGCCACTGCAGGGACTCTGGCCCTATGGCCCATGTATATAATGCTGTTGACTGTAACTGGTGAAATGGGAATGTTGAGGTGCTTGGTGTCTTTTGTGATAATGGCAGTATTCCACTTAGTACAGATGGGTACTTTTTCCAAAATGTGAGGGAGTTTACGGAGTTAATGCCAGAGACTTGATTGACAGAAGAGGAAGGGCTAGTTTTGACAATCTCTCTATGACAGTCTGAGCTCTCTTCAGTCTGATTATGCCAGTTGTCTTTTAAATTCAGTTCTATTCACTTATCAACTCAAAGAATATTTTTCTGGTACAGCCTGAGGCCCTGTACTTGAGTATTAATTTCTCAAGAGCTTGGCCTGAACTTTATTCAGAATTGTTTTTTACTCCTCTGGCTCTTGGCAGTAAACTCCTAGGATTGGGTCTTTGCAGGGTGAGAAGGATTGGCAAAAGTATGAGACAGCTCGCAGATTGAAGAAGTGTGTAGACAAGATCCGGAACCAATACCGAGAAGACTGGAAGTCCAAGGAGATGAAAGTCCGACAGAGGGCTGTAGCATTATACTTCATTGACAAGGTAAGGGGCACATTGACATGGAACTAGTGAATGGGTTTTCCCCTTTCGTTTTTGTTTTTTTAACTTGGCCCTAGGTAAAGGGCTGCTGCTAGCCCCATGCTCCAGCTCTGTTTCTGGCCAAGAGTAGAATAGCCCATGTAAAATAATGAGGATGAGTGGAGAATCAGGTAGTTACTATCCTGAAGAAGCCAGTTCTTACTGTAGCATCTTCAGGTGAAAGGCAGAAAGTCTTTTTTGTAGTTATCTAATTACTCTGCTGTTTTGTATTCCCATGCTACATCAGATAACCCCAGTCAAAATTGTTTTGTAATAATGTCACATTACTCAAACCTCATGATAAAGTTGGGAAACCCTGCTTTCTGTCCATTGATAGCATTTTTTCCTTTGGAACTAATTACCCCAATAACATCATTTTGCTTAATTATCATGTTTGGGCAGAGTTTGCCTGTAGCAAACCATTTCAAGACTGAGCATGGTTGTTTGCTGAGAACCCCTGGCTTCTCAGTTCTTAAAATCTAGCATGGGGCAGCATCTTATTTGCAGCTCTATTTTAAAAAGCCAGACTCATTCTGTCGCTTTCTTTGAAATAATTTGTATTAGTGAAAGAAAGCAGCAGCCAAGTTGTCTGAACTAGGAGAAGTTATAAATCTCTCCAATCTCCACTTTTCCACCTCAAAGTACAGCAGAGCAAGGGTTCTTAATCTCGAATTATATTTCGTGAATTTTTTTTAAACATATTGATAACTGTCTCTCAGTATAATTGTTTTCCTTTGTAATCTTCTGTGTTTATTCGATAGAATCCAAACTTCACAGAACAAATCCCGTTAATAAACGGATTTGTTCTGTAAAACCTGGACTCGGTCAAAAGGCTGCATCCAGGGACCTAGAAGGCCACATGTGGCCACAGGTTCCCCATCCCTTGACTCGATAGCAAAGGGGAATTCCTAATACTATCCAAAGAGGAGTAAACGGCTTCCTTTTTTAATTTCATGAAATCTTAGTCTAACCTCTATTTTAACTCATATTTTTCACCTATTTTCTTCTCATTCTGCCATCTCCTCTTCCTCCTTTCCTGTCCCCCCCAACTCCCACTGCCAAATCTACAGCTTGCTCTGAGAGCTGGTAATGAGAAGGAAGAAGGGGAGACAGCTGATACTGTGGGCTGCTGTTCCCTCCGAGTAGAGCACATTAACTTACATCCAGAGATGGATGGCCAAGAATACGTGGTCGAGTTTGATTTCCTAGGGAAGGATTCCATTCGATACTACAACAAGGTTCCTGTTGAGAAGAGGGTAAGCAGCTCTGGTTGGTGTTCATGGCTGTAAAAGGGGTGACATGAAAGGCATAGACTGTCCCTTATTTTGTGTCTTTTAAACATCTTTTTGGCCCCGTTTCCTCATTTATGTCCCCAAGGATAAGGCAACAAACTCTTAGCATCATTGATACGCAGCAGAATGTGCTTCAGAGGCTTTGGTATTGCAGCAATTGTAGTCCAGTGCAAAGCTTTCAAATATGAATCTCAGGCCTGTATAGACCCCAGCCATTCTTATATATTTGCCCTTCAAAAAACTTCTCCCAATTTCCCTCTCAGAGCCTGACCTGTGACCTCTGGTCATGAGGAAAAGCTATTTTAGGGCTTACATCTCAAAGGTTTTCTGATGTGTCTCAGTAGATGACCCCTCACAGCTGAAGGTACCAGTGAGCTTGGTTTTTGAACTGTTCCAGGTCAGGATATAATGAATATGTTGTTTTTCAGTATATTTTTATACTCTTGTTGTTTTCCTTTAGGTTTTTAAGAACCTTCAGCTATTTATGGAGAACAAACAGCCTGAGGATGATCTTTTTGACAGACTCAATGTAAGTATACTCAAGAGTTAAGCTGTGTTGTGAGCCTAGAGCTAGGGGATGGCACCTGTGGGTGACTCAGGTCAGCCCCTACAGCTGCAGTCAGTCCCACTCCCCCAGCTGCAGGACCTTTTCCTTGTGTGAGCTATCTAGAAGGGCTCAGAAACTGCCGAAGTGAACAGCTTGCCTATACACCACAGGCAGCATCAGTGTGTTTCTGCCTTTCTTGAGAGTATCCCTAACTCTCTTTGTCAGGGCAGTCTTTCGCAGATGGTCTTGATCCTTTAGCAGACCTGAGCTTGAAATTCTAGACCTACCTTTAGTTTGTCCAAATCTGAGATGCTCAAGTTTCTAGGGTTTTGTGGAAAAAAGAAGACACTGTTTTTTCAGCTTTTAGCCTAGCTCTCTGAAGTTACTGCTAGCCCCTAACTTTCCATCCAGCAGAGGGCACTAACATGCCCTCCTCTGCCAGTGTTTGGTCTCATTGGTCCCCAAGTGGGAGCAAAATTGTATTGATGTGTGATGAGATCTAGTGACTTGGAAGTAAGTGAGTAGTATTTCAGGGCTAGGGTTTCAACTGAAATTCTCAATTCCTCTCCTAGACTAGTATCCTCAACAAACACCTTCAGGATCTCATGGAGGGCTTGACGGCCAAAGTCTTCCGTACGTACAATGCCTCTATCACGCTACAGCAGCAGCTAAAGGAGCTCACTGCCCGTAAGTGTTCCCCGTCTGAGTAGAATGAGCACAGTTTGGAGTATGGAGCTTACAGCTCATTGAATCCCACTCCTGCAGGAGTACATAGGTGCAGGACGTGTGTGTGTGTGTGTGTGTGTGTGTGTGTCTGCGTGTCTGTGTGTGTGGTGTGTGTGTGTCTGTGTGTGTGTGTGTGGTGTCTGTGTGTGTCTGTGTGTGTGTGGTGTGTGTGTCTGTGTGTGTGTGTGTGGTGTGTGTGTGCGTGTGTCTGTGTGCGTGTCTGTGTGCGTGTGTCTGCGTGCGCGTGTGTGCGTGCGTGTGTCTGCGCGTGCGTGTGTGCGCGTGCGTGCATGCGTGTGTGCGCGTGCGTGCGTGCGTGTGTGTGGCTATGCTGGAGAAGCTGAGACAACAATATCCCCTACGCTGGCTTTATGTTCAAGCACAGCTCTGTAAAGGCTTTTATTTTTTTATATATGTTATTACAAAGCTCACTCTGGTGAAGACATTGTGATATGATGTCCTTTTGAAATTGGAAAGCAAGTAGGGTTGTCATGGTTACTAGATGGAAAAGGTGGCAGTGAACCTTTTCCCTGAAGTATATGCTATTTTGCCATCATAGCTGGTTGTATTTTCCAAAAACTAGCTCCAAAGGGTATTTGCCAATACCCCAAAGCAATTTGGTGGAGCCAGATTACTGCCAAGTTTTCATTACTCTCCATAATATGTAGAATGACTTTAATGCTTTGCAGTATATATAAGGGAGTTCAAGAAGTGTGTGCTATGGTGAGGGTGGGTGAGTTGTCAGATGGGGAACAGAGGACAATACACAGCATGGTTTCAGGACCAGAGTTTCAACAGCTTTTCAAGTGCTGAGGAAGCTTATAGAGCAACATTATATTATTGCCTTCAAAAAAGGTTCACTAGACACAGCCTGCTTTTTCGTTTCACATGACCTTTTCTTTTCAAAGCTAGACAGAGTTGTAGGCTTGAATAAAAAGTCTGTAGTTCCCTCATTGTAACTGAGATTCTTCTCTTGTTTTTCCTGGCCTTTTCCTGGCTCAAATGCAAATTTTCCACTAATCCTCTAAGGACTGGGGCAAGTAATATTGGTGTGGGATTGATGGGTTTTTATTTGGCTGAATGAGGGTGAAGGTTATCCACTATCTAGAATTCATCCTCTCAAGCCCTTCCCCCTCACTACCATCACTCCCCCGTTACCCCTTATTAAAGGCCAACCCAGAATGGCATGGGAGATTCCAGGTAGTATTTTGATTTCTTATTATCAGATTTTGTGACCTTGACTGTCTCTTAATCTTTGGAATGAAATAAAAGCCAGTAACATGAGTGGGGTAGAAAGGCTGGGATCTCAAAATCAAGTTCTCCAACTTATCCCAGTGTTTGTTCTTTTACAGCGGATGAAAATATCCCAGCAAAGATCCTTTCTTATAACCGTGCCAATAGAGCTGTTGCGATTCTGTGTAACCATCAGAGGGCGCCACCAAAGACTTTTGAGAAGTCCATGATGAACCTGCAGACTAAGGTAAGTAACTTCAAACTTTTTGTCATTGGTGACAATGCCCCATGGGTGCTTCAGTCCAGCTTAGTGCATTTGCAATACAGGATCAGAAAGTTTTGCTGAAATGAAAACTGTTCTAGAAGAAAAGGGCAAGTGCTATCTGAAAATACTCAAAATGCAAAAATTCTTCTCTGCATGACTAGGAGAGGACAGGACTCTTGCCATTGTTTGAAAGGACATTACATGTTGGACAATGATTCTCTGTTAAGTGTTACAGATTTCCCCTTCTCTATGTAGCCATTGTGAGAAGATAGCACAGCATCAGTAGTCTTTTGGGGAAGTGGTGTATTGTATTCCTTATAACTTTTGGAGATGAGTGGGCACAGAGAAGGAAGAAATGGCTGCCTCCTATATTCTTGGGCAGTAGCTCTCCAAATGATATCACATGGTTGGAGGAAGTAGCTCTCCACTCTCTGCATGGGGCTAGCCTTTCCTGGATCTTTGGTTTGATATCCACAGTCAATTCTTTGTCCGCACCAGGAACAAGGCAAGATTACTATTAATTAAATTAACTAAAATTAAAAATTAATGTTAATCAGGGACACATTTTGTAAAGCCCACTTTGAGTACACAGCCATGTTGCACACTCCAGGTTCAGTCACTTACAGAATCCCAGAATATGAAAGTCAGAAGGGACCTTGTTGCCACCTAGTCCAACCTTTCCCCAAAAGAATCCTCACTATGAGATACCTGACTCCCCAGCCATAAATGGCCATCCCGCCTCCTGCTTGCAGACTTCCAGGCAGCTCTCTTTTGGACAGTTTGAAATCTTAGGAAGTTACTTAGAATCATCACTTGAGGATAGTGAGAGAAATAAGAATGAGGTTTGTCACAGAGGAAGTGAGACCTGAGCCAAGCCTTGAAAAAAGCTAAGGATTCTAAGAGGCAAAAATGCAGAAAAGAATACATTGTAGACATTAGGGACAGATTGTGCAAAAGTGGTGCCAGTGAAAGCTGAAAAGCAAATTCAGGGAATAGAAAGTGGGCCAATTTCACAGGAATGTCCCGTGTCTAGAGGGGAGTAATAGGACATAAAAAAGTCTGAAAAAGCAAGGTGGAGCTGGAATGCAGAGATTTTCAGATGCAGCCTCGAGAGACTGTACTTTGTCATAAAGGCAGTTGGAAACCAGTGAAGATTCTTGAGCTAGAGAGTGACCTGGTCAGATCTGGGCCTTTGTGAAGCTGGGAAGGATGGTGGCACCTTCAGCACAAACCTCTGGACCACCATTTCCTCCTCTGTACTATAAGGGGCTGGGGCTAAGTGATCTCTGAGGTCCCTCCCAGCTCTAAATCCTGTGTGGTTCCCTCTGCTGCGTTGCAGGTGTGGCTTTTTTCCTGCAGTCATGGTCAATGAGCAGTTGTTTCTTAGTCCTCGTCTTCCTGCTCTTTCCCTCCCCCATTTTGCCTTCTCTTAAAGTGGGTGATGACTCCTGTGGTTTGCTGCATTTAGAGCCCCAAGATGATCTCAGCCAGTGGTATGAGGGTTTCTTTTGTGTACAGCCTTCAGTTATCATAGCTTGGCCTCAGCCAATATATATGTTAGGGCAAAAGCCATTGGTAGTAAAATGTATTTGATGATTCCATTTCAAATGTCCTTCACAATACTGGGCTCTGTTTTCACCCTCAAGTATTCTGTGTGTGTCTGGAGGGAGACAATGAGAGGCTTCAGCAAGCTGCCTCTCCAGGCCCCTGAGTGATGCCTTGCTCTGTGCTCTGGAGGTTACAGCTGGTGGAGAAATCAGCAGGCTATCTAAGGGAATGGGCATTTTTCATTCCAAGGTGAAGGTGATTTATGTTTGATACCATTTTTGTGCGGCTCACCCAATGCTTGGCTTTAACCTTGCCTGTCAGTTTCCTTCACAAGCCCTTTTGAACCTTGAATCACTTAAATAACTTAGCATGTCCATCAGATTATTCTGGGATCATCTTACATTTGCCCTGGCCATGGCAAAAAGGCACACAAGCCCTTGGAGAAAATCAGTGCTGAGAGTTCCAGGAGTGAGTTGGAAGTAGCAGCACATCACTGATACAGAGATCTGGTCAAAGTTACTGGGCCTTGGGTTTAATTATAGCCAGAAAAGCTAAAGTCAAGATTTTGTCCTTAACTATTCCACTTTCCCCATCCCCTTCCTGACCCTTTTCTACCTCTACCCTCTGCTCCCCGGCCCCCCTTTCTGTCCAGTATTTTCCCTCTCCTTCCTCTGTCCCAGGGTAGGAATGAGGCAGTAATCACACCTCGACTGTACTGAGTCTCTTTGCAAAGCTTGTCAGCCTAGGAAAGAGATGGAGGAGGGCAGCATATTGACCAGACGTGGGGATGGAGCAGCAGGAGCTTGGAATTGTCCGAATTGTTAAGGGGGAGGCAGGAAGACCCTAGTGCCACCTTCTCACTCTGTCCGTACACTAGTACCTCTCTCTTCATCATGTGATTGTCCAGGGGGTCACCAAACAAACAAAATGCTGGGTATCTTATAGACAATAACTTCGCATTTTTCTAATTATTACTAGCTTTCCTGCTCTGTTTTAAGAATCCTTGCATTGCTGGGATTCTTGAGTCTCGTGTCTTGGTGCCTGGCATGTTCTTGTGCTGGATCTTCCTCTTTCTGAGGAGCTGTTTGTCATCTTCCCAGGGGCCCTGGAAATTTTAGAGGAATATGCTTGTCCTGGCTCTCTCTGAAGACCCTGAGGCAGTCTAAAGGTTGATCCTCTGGCATGCTGGGGGCCAGTGAGAATCCATTGTCTGAGCATCTCTTGTTCTTTGTCTGAGAGCTTTGTGTTTCCCACTCTCAAGCTAAAGAATTCTTTAATAATGATTAATTATGAATTAATAATGGTTAAATATGTATTTTATAAACATATAATATACATATTTATAAATATATTTATTTTGATAATAAAGATTCATAATAAAGGAAAAATAATAGCTAACATTTATATCATGCTTACTAAATGCCAGATATTATGCAAAGCACTTTACAATTATTATCTCATCTGATCCTCACAACCACCCCAGGAGGTAGGTGCTGTTATTATCCTTATTTTACAGATGAGGAAACTGAGGCAAATAGAGGTTAAGAGACTTACCCAGGGTTATACTGCTAGTAAGTGTCTGAGGTTAGATTGAAAGTCAGGTCTTCTGACTCCAAGAACTTTTTATGACAAGGAAATTCAAATTCCTGATTTTCTTCAAGGCTCAGCTCAAGTACTGCCTTCCTAATGAGGCCTTTCTTGAGCCCCATAGTTGCTGTTGTCTTCTCCCCACAAATTGTCTTTTATTTACATATTTTTATTCATTTATTTTGTGAACATTTTTCTCTCCCACTGCCTCTCCTGAGTGCATTAAAAAACCCCAAAACTGTCACGACAAATATACATAGTACAGCGTAACAAATTCCCACATTGACCATGCCCCCAAAATGTATATTTCATTCTGCATTGTAAGTCCATCACCTCTGGTAGCAGGTGGGTGGCATGGATCATCTTCAGTCCTCTGACCTTGTGCTGTATCGCAGCATTTGTCAGAGTTCTAAAGTCTTCAAAGTTGTTTTGCTTTATAATGTTGTCATTGTATAAATTGGTCTCCTAGTACCACTTACTTCATTATATATCCGTTCATAGAGGTCTTCCCCCTTTCCTGTGAAACTGTTGATTTCTTAAATTTCTTTCTATGCCATGATTTGTTTATCTATTCCCCAACATGAGAGTATCTTGCAGCCTACAGTTTTTGGCTGCCACATAAAGAGTTGGTATAATTGGGGAGGTGGGGTATAGATCCTTTTCCTCATTCTTTAATTTATCGTTCATTGGGGTGTGGTCTTAGTGGTTGTATCACTGGATCAAGACATACATTTTGTGTGTCCTTGTGCAAAGAGGCAGCATGTCATAGCAGCTGTTCCTGGCGCCAGAACCTGGAAGCCCCTGTCACACAGACTTTGTTACTCTGGGCAAGTCATTGAACGTGTTGGTACTCTGGGCAGCTGTCTAAGCCATACGGTGCAGAGCAGGTATATTGGAGAAGAGAATTCTTCATCTAGGAATCCTTTTAAAGCCAATGAAAGACTAGGTCATATATGTGTGTGTGCGTGTGTGTGTGTGTGTGTTTTCTTATTTTTTTATATGATTTGTTTCTTATTTTCTCATATGGGAAAAAGGACTATTTCATCTTGTCTTTGTATACCCAACACTACCCAGGACACAGCAGGCACTTAATGTTTACTTACTTGTGTCTCAGTTGCTTGGTTTTGGTGAGCTCTGAGACTCTTGCCAGCCTGTTGTTTGCCAAGGGTTTTCTTTTCCTTGAAATCTCCTTTTCATCATTTTCCTATGGCCCTTCAGAAAATAGGTATTGAGAATTAATAATCTTTCTAGAGTTATGACATCCTTATAAAGTTAATGCTCAAAAGATATGAACAGTCCATTCTCAGGTGTATAGTAATCAGAACTATCTATAGTTATGTGAAAAATGCTATAAATCACTATTGATTGGAGAAATGCAAATTAAAACAATTCTAAAATACTACCTCACACCTGTTAGATTGGCTAATAAGACAGAAAGGGGAAATGACAAATGTTGGAAGGGATGTGGCAAAATTGAGACACTAATGTATTGTTAGTGGAATTGTGACCTGATTCAAGTGTTCTGTAGAACAATTTGGAACTATGCCCAAAAAGCTTTAAAACCATGTATGCATAGTTTTGGATCCAGCAATACCACCCCTAGGTCTGTATCCCAAAAGAGATGTAAAAGAAAAACAAAAGGAAACCACCTATATGTGCAAAAATATTTAAGACAGCTCTTTTCTGGTGGCAAAGAATTGGAACTTGAGGAGATGCCCATCAGTTTGGGAATGGCTGGTAGAAGTTGTGGTATATGATTGTGGTGGAATACTACTGTGCTATAAGAAATTATAAGCAGAATGCTCTCAGAAAAACCAGGGGAACATTATACAAAGTAACAGCAATACTGTAAAATGATCAGCTGTGGGTGAATGGCTTAACTCCTCTCAGCAATAAAACAATCCAAGACAACTCTGAAGGACTTAGGATGAAAAATGCTATCCATCTCCAGAGACAGCACTGGCATCTGAATACAGATCAAATCATAGTTTTTTGAAACTTTATTTTTCTTGAGGGGTTTTTTTTTTTTTGGTCTGTGCTTTCTTTTATAATGTGACTAATATGGGAACATATTTTACAAGACTACACATATATAACCTATATTAAATTGCTTGCCTTCTCAGTGGACGGGAGGGTGAGGAGGGAGGGAGAGAATTTGGAACTCAAAATTTAAAAAACAAATGTTAAAAATTATTTTTACATGTAATTGGGGAAAAATAAAATACTAAATAAATAATTTTTTTTTAAATGAGAGCCTAGAAGCAAAGCCCCTGAAGTTTCCCGAGGTTCCCCTAGCCCAATGAGGCTGCTTTCCCTCTCCTCTGGGTCACCAGAGGCCCTCCCTCTTGCAGGAGCTTTGTCTAACCCAGATCCCTGCTATTTTTTTTTCTGACTCAGATTGATGCCAAGAAGGACCAGTTAGCTGACGCCCGAAGAGATCTGAAAAGTGCCAAAGCTGAGGCCAAGGTCCGAAAGGATGTCAAGTCTAAAAAGTACGTCCTGACATTGAGATCCCACACAGGGGCAAGGGGTTCACAGCAGGGAGCCCAGCGACATAGGGAAAAGCAGGAAGTCCGGCTTTCTAAGAGCCTATCATTGGCTTCTTTTGGCATCTAAGACTTTAAATTGTTGAAGTCCAGTGACTAAACTGTGAACAAAGCGTGTTTGTGGATATCATGAGAGTTGGGAGACTCTGAGGTTTACCTCTGCCTTGTTCTTACAGGGTGGTAGAGACTAAGAAGAAAGCTGTACAGAGGCTGGAGGAGCAGTTGATGAAACTGGAGGTTCAGGCCACAGACAGAGAGGAGAACAAACAGATTGCCTTGGGAACCTCCAAACTCAACTATTTAGATCCCAGGATCTCAGTTGCTTGGTAAGCCTCTGCCATCTACGTGGAGGAAGTACGGCTCTTTATGTCCCTTTCTAAAGCTTCCTCGCTTCCCTCATGTTCCCTCCACTCCTGGGAGACCATAGTGATGGCTTTCCTACTTTGGAATTCAGCTTTGAAAGAAGAGGCTTAGGGAGGCCTGGCCTTTTCTGTAGGCTTGCAGGCATCAGTTCCCCTTCAACTCAAAGGAATAGGTTATGGCCAACAACCAATCTTTTTTTATGAGTTATTGCTTTTGAAATGGTTTTTAATTTTTATTTTAAAATTTCCTGGAAAGACATTCAGGCTTACAGGACTGAGAGCAAAACTCTGTCATAGGAACTCATTTTCCAACAAGTCACATAAGTTTGAGTTTAGTTTGGTTTTTTTTTTTAAAGCAACAATTTAAAATAGCATAACAAAACATTTAATTGGTCTACTTTTTTTTTAGATCAGACCTGAGCTTTCATAGGTATAGGAAACTGTTGCTGGTAACAAAACTCTATACCAATGCAGACCAGTACCTGCTCCTGGACTAAAGTTCCTGGGGTCAAAGAGAAATTGATTAATATGGCCAGAGTCCCAGCATGTGTGATAAGTAATAATATGTAAAATTACAGTATGTTTTATAAGCAGGCCTTGAGCCCAGGCCACATGTGGCCCTCTAGATCCTCAAGTGCAGCCCTTTGAGTCCAAGTTTTACAGAACAGATCCTTTCATTAAGGGGATTTGTTGTGCAAAGTTTGGATTTATCAAAGGGCCCCTACTTGAGCACCACATGTGACCTCCAGGCTGCAGGTTCCCCACCCCTGCTGGACTGGACCATGCTTCCTCTCCACTTCATTCAGTTTGAAAATAAAAATCATATCTACCCAATAAGTATAAAAATACGTGTTTCAGTATTATGGCCATTTGAGGAAAAATTAGTGGGGGAATGAAGAGACTAAGAAACATCCCCAAATACTCCCATGAATGACATTCCCAAGATACTGACAACCTGAACCTTCTTCATAGTATGTTGTGGTTTTACAACTTTGACTTGAGGGATGAAGTTCTGTTCCCCACCCTAAAGCAACATCCATTTTAAAAAATATGTTTTAGTCTTTGGAATAAAAACTCTTAAAGAACCTTTGTGTTCTAATAGAACATTAGTTGGGAATTGGCACCAGATCTGGCCTTCTTTCTTCTCCCTCCTGGGAATCTCTTTACCTGCTAATAAATAACTAATGTTTGTCTCCTTTTTGTTTCTAGGTGTAAGAAGTGGGGAGTCCCGATTGAGAAAATCTATAACAAAACCCAGCGAGAAAAGTTTGCCTGGGCCATCGACATGGCCGATAAAGACTATGAATTTTAGTTGTTTTTATAGGGTGAGGTTTTATGGGAAGGAAACAGGTTTGAGGGATATTAAGAAACTGTGAGCCTTACTTGCCCTTGTACTTGAGGGGGTGGGGGAAAAGGGACAGCAAGTGGGCAAGGAAGTGTTAATAAGGCAACATCTTGGAGAAGAGAAAAACCTGGAAATATTCTAACAGAGAGCTGAGCCAGTTGTCCTATGGACAACTTATTTAAAAATATTTCAAATATCAAAATTCTAGCTGTATGATTTTTTTTTCATTTTTTTTGGTTTTGTTTTGTTTTTTTTTTTAAGAGGGTGAGTGGATGGGAATTTGTCAACCTTCCGCCAGACAAATTCTCTATTTCACTGAAGTTTGAGTTCTTTAGCTACTGTATACGAAGTCCGATTATATTGGTGCGTTTTTACAGTTAGGGTTTTGCAATAACTTCTATATTTTAATAGAAAATGAACTCCTAACCCTTCCCCTCCCCTTCCTGCTCCTCCTCTCCCATTTCAGGAATTTAAAATTAAGTAAAACAGAAACCCAGCGCACCTGTTAGAGCTGTCACTATCGTCATGGGAATCAATTTTCATTTAGCTTGAAGCAGTTGTGACATCGGCAGTGTTTCAGTTCAGACATCTGTTCACAGCAAAGCATGATGGGAAGATGCTTCCTGACTTGAGTGTTCCTTTTTAAATGTGAATTTTTATTTCTTTTAATTATTTTAAAATATTTAAACCTTTTTCTTGATCTTAAAGATCGTGTAGATTGGGGTTGGGAGGGATGAGGGATGAGTGAGTTTGAGAATAATGAAATAATCAGTGACTGAAACCATTTTCCCATCATTCTTTGTTCTGAGCATGTTCTGTACACTTCTAAAATACCCACCTCTCTCTTTTTTTTTCTTTTTTAAACCCCAATGTTTTTACTTGAAAGAGTCTATTGTGTAAAAAGTTCCACAGGTCAATAAATTTCGAGGAAAATGAGTATTTGGTCCCAAAAGGAAAAATAATCAAGATTTTAGGGCTTTTATTTTTTCTTTTGTAATTGTGTAAAAAAATTAAAAAAAAAACAAAAAGCAGAATTTTAATGTGAAGACTTTTTTTTTGCTATAATCATTAGTTTTAGAGGCATTGTTAGCTTAGAGTGTGTGCAAAGACCATTTCCCACATCTTTCCTCAAGTATCTTCTATTTTTATCATGAATTCCCTTTTAATCAACTGTAGGTTATTTAAAATAAATTCCTACAACTTAACGGAATCTTGGTGTCTGTGTCTTCCTTGGTCAGCAGCATGGTGTGGCTGGGCCTGGGTGTGGGGACCTCTAACTGCAGCTGACCTTACCGCCCTTCACTGCCCTGAACTGGGGGCAAAGTGAAATCTCTGCTGTGTCTTGTGTTATTTGTTCTCTCCGCAATAAAATTATCCCGCTTGGTGATGTACACAAAAGCAGTTTTGTTTTGTCCCCATAAGTGCAGTTTTGCCATACCAATCCCAGTATATGTTTTGTTTTGGTTTTTAGTTATTCCAAATACTTTAGTAAGAGTTCTTGGCTAAATATTTAAAACACCAGTTTGTGAGGATAAACTCCATTGGAGAGAGAGAATACAGAACGCAGATAGCCACGAAGCTGAAGAATTTTCTTGATTTGGGACAGGATCTGTGAGTCCACTGTTTTCTGATCAGCCTTGCGCTGCTCAGTAATCTCATATTTCTCTTTTTCTGTATCAAAAATCTCTCCTTGGTGTCTGGGTTTATGGAGCCTTTTCTTCTTGAAGTAAGCATCAGTAAGATGATTTGGAATTTTTACACCTGAAAGGTTAACCCTGGTAGACATGGCAATGACAAATTTCTGATGGGTCCTTCTCAGAGGAACATGGTTGATGGTCAGAGGTCCAGTCACCAGTAGCAAGCCACTAGCCAGCTGCTTCAGGAAAACCACTCGCCTTCCCCTGTGGTGGCCAGTGAGCATGATCGGAACGATGCCTGGAGTGATGCTAGCTCGAAGTCTCCTCACATGCTGGCTGAAGGGCTTTTTGCCATGACTTAGCAGCTTCTAGGCACATCCTCAGTAGGGTAATACCTAGGCATTTTTCAAATCTTTACCACATGGGTTCCTCTATTCTTATGGCCACCAACTGGCTTTGAGATAGTAGCAGGTACCTTCTCTTTCTCTTTCCTTTCAATCCGGGTTTTTGGTGCAGTATATTTCCACTTGTACATGGCTCTCCGGGAATACATGGCAGACCTGGAGTACCTACCAATCCCTCAGGCCAGGACTGGGTTCTGACTGCAATGCTTTCGAGGCTTTTTCACCACCTTTTCAGCCACATCTTCCTTTTTGCTCTCCTTTTTTTCCTTTTTAACCTTCTTTTCCTTTGGTTCCTTTGGGGGCTTTTCATCCGCCATCTCGAGAGACGGGAAAGAGCCAGTATATGCTTTTAGCCCAGTACTTTGGGAACCACTCTTTGACTGGGGGTAGGAAGGAGACAGTCCCTGATAACAATGAGGGGTGTTGTAGGAGAGCAGGGTATGAGCTGTATGCCGAGGTGGGGGCTATGCCAGGGGGATGTTGGGGTTTGAGGTTCATCTGCAGCTATGGAACAGAGACAACCAATACAGAGAACAAACATTTGTCCTTGGCGTTTTAAGGCCTGTGCCCTCAACACTTGACCCACTGGGTGACAAAACTGGACTTTGTTCAGGATCTAGACGGGTTGCATTTCTGTTTTCGTTCCTTTTAGAAATGCAGGTTATATGTTGTGCTTCCCTGATAGTGTTTGTATTGTCTGCTCAAAAGGTTGTTATTGGTGGTAGTTGTGGGAGACCTTAGGAGTGGCACTTTATAGTTCCTAAAGGACCAGGGAGGACGTACTGGCCAATGAGAAAAGTTACAGGGAGGCATTTTAGCTCTGTGGGAGGAAGAACTTCCCATCAGCTCTTCAGGAGCAGAATGGGCTATGCAGGAGTTAGTGGGATCCCTATTAATAGATTAGTAAAAACTTGGCACTGTTTAGCAGTTGTATTTAGAGACCTCTGGGGGTCCCCTCCAAAGTAAAGATTGCCTAAGCAGATCCTGAACACCCACACTAGGACTCATGGCTGGGCAAGGAACGTGGGTGGTGGCCGTTGTTGGAGGAGGATACTCAGGGGTCCAAAGATGGAGCCTGTGTCCCAGAACTCTGAAGATCAGGCTGGGAAAAAAAATTTTAAAAAAAGGTCAGACTGGCTCAGAGTGTGGCCTGTCACAGAGTGTGGCCTAAAAAGACTTTTTTGTGTCAAGCCATCTATGAAGCCAAAAAAAGTTAAAGATGGGATGTAACTGATGACCTTAGTGTAACGTCTGACCTATCACCAACCAGAGTTAAAACCTGACTTTGCCATCTACCCGCACTTTGGATTATGCTTTGGTTTTTGCTGCCCTTATGTATGATGCTACTGTCACTTAAAATGTCTCTTCTCCCTCTTTCCCATCCTTTAAGCCTCAGCTCAAATGCCACGCCTTCCATGAAGCCTTCCTTGGCCATTCCAGGAAGGAGTACCTTCTCTTCCTTTTCTGAACTTAGTACCATTCACTTGGCATTTAGGACACATACCTTACCTTATATTCTTAATTAGCTTCTCTTCTGGATGTACATCTGATCTCCCCAGCTAGAGTACTAGTTCCTTCAGTGCAGAGGCCTCAAGTATTTCCTCCCTCTGCCTCCCCCACAGTGCCTAATGCTCAGGAAATGCTCCTTGATATTTGAGATTCACACAAGACATGTGATGTTGAAAGCATTCAGAGATGATCATTGTCACCAAATCACTCTGACATCAGCCTCCAAAGCTCAAGCTGGCCCTAGACTTCCCTCCTCCTCTGTCAGGGCTTTGTCATTCCGGAATTCATTGCTATGATTTTCTGAGTTGTTGAAGCCCCTTCTCTACTTTCCACCTGTACAGCCTCACTTGACTGGATAATCACCTTCAGTCATTTTCTCCCTGCCGGGTGAAGTATGACTTCCTTTGATCATAAGGTTACTTTGTTCACTCTTTTAAGGACCATCCTGAACAGTTACACATGCACACATATGCACGTACCACTCCCACTGCCAGCATCATCCACAGATTTGATAAATAAGGCTGTGGACTCCATCTTCTCAGGTATCTTAAACATCCCTCCATCTCTGACTGTGGGTATCTCGTCAAACAGGAGGAATGGGAGGAGGGGTGGTTGAAGAACCTTGATCCCATTAAGAGAAAATGGCTAATTCTGCCTAGCTCCAATTGTTCCTATCTCCTTCGTGCCCAGCAACACTAATCCGTAATGAAGCACCATGCTTCGTATAATTTTATTCTCTGTTTTTGCATCCCTGGTGTCTGGCACACAGTAAATACTTGTTAATTGATCGATAGACTTCCATAAGTGTTTATCAACTTGGATTAGAGTTGCATTAGGGTTTTTTGTTTGTTTTATGATAGAGGGTGGAAAAATGACTGACCTGGACTCAAGGGCCCTAGCTTTGAGTCCTTCACCTCCACATCCAACTGTAGAGCTATGGGCATGTCACCACTTATCTGTTAAATGGAGAGAAGCCCAACACTGGTAACCACCACCTGTCTGGAAAGGTGGTAGTGAGGAGAGCCCCTTAAAAGTGTGAGTCAGTGTTCTTTTCCTCCTTTCTGTTCTCCCAAGGTCTCTTTCTTCCCCAATTTCCCTAATTGCCCTCCTCTCACTAGGTTGGTAGCTCCCTGCTGGTCCACAGAACTGTGTGCTAAAGCACTTAACATCAGATGTTCCATAATCTCTCCTTCTTTTCCCCTCTTAAGGACGGTGTCCCTTCAGTAAGTTAGAGAGGACTTTACCTGGACACCTAGATCTACCAGTGGCACCAAAAGAGCTCTTAGAGCTAGGGCAGGAATGAGTAGCATTGACCTTGCCACTTGTTTGTAATGAAGAGTCAGGGCTTGGATCCTGCTGTGAAAATCAACAGATACAACTTTGACCATTAAGGAAGGAGAAAAAGGAGAGGGGATTTGAGGCAGGGGGTACAGAGTTACAAATGAGAAAGGAACAGAAAGATACTTAGGGGTAGCTATGGGAGAGAAAGTTGGAGAGGCAAATTGAGAACAGATTGCAGAAGGCCTTGAATGTCAGCATTTTCAATGGATAAGCCTATATTAATCACTTATATACCAGGCATTGTGCTAGGTGCTGGGGATATATGTGAGTGTGTATGTATGTAGGGATGTGTTTGAGTGTGCCTCACACACACACATATATGTTTTAAAGTGCTATATAAATATTATAATCATTGCCATTACAGAGAATAAAACTAAGACCCAAGGTGTTAAGTGACTTGTCCAAGGTCACACACAGTAATAATCAGAGGCAGGATTTTTAACCCAGGTCTTGTAAATCCCAAGTCAGGTCTTTTTCTGCTGTACTGTGCTGCCTCCAGAGACACAATCTAAGGGCAGAGTCATTTGTAGACAGGAGTGGAGGGAGATGCTAGCAGCTTGGGGGAAAGGATCAGACAAGGTTCCATGTAGAAGGGTTTTAAATGATGCCAGAGATTCTGAGACATAGAAGAGAGGAGAGAGAAGGGGGATAGCCTATGGAAAGTCAAAGATTTCAGAGATGGAGTGTGATGTTATTGTATTCGTCCTTCATTGCCAAAGACCATGCCATCAGAGAAATGATGACATTACTTGCACTTGATTTTGTTTTGAGTGAGGGAGGGCTGTGCAGGTCACCAGCCTCACTTCTCCAGAGCCATCTGAATCCAGTGACCAGATGTTCATCAGGATGACTGGAGATGGCTCAGGATGCAATGGGAGACTTTGGCCTCTTTAGGCCAAGGGAGTGTGATGTGTCAGGAACAGCAAAGAGGCCAAAGTTTGGCTGGACTGTCCACTAGATGGAAAAGCCAGCTGAAGCCATTGTTGGAAGGGCTTAAAATGCCAACAGAAGGACATTATATGTGAACTTAGATAAAATAGGAAGCCATTGGAGTTTCTCAATGAGGGGATTACATGAGGAGGACCTACCACTGGATAGAAAAGGAAGAAGTAATGCAAGGAGGCTCTCGTGGGCAGGGAGTGAGGAGACACTGAACTTGAGGGGTGAGCATGTGAGTAGAGAAGAAATGAGTTCAAGAGATGTAGAGATAAAATCAACAAGGCTTGGTGACTGATTGGATAGGGATGGGGCAGGGGGCATGAAGAGTCAGAGATGACTGAGCTTGCCAACCTTCATGACTTAGAGGATGGTAGTGCCTTGAACAGAAATCAGAAAATCAGGAAGAGAGGTAGATTTGGAAGGAAGGAGGATGAGTTCTATTTCCTACACAAGGCAGCAGTATGGGACTAGAGCTTAGGTACATACCTATATATGTATATGCATATACATATATACACATATATCTGGGAATCATCTGCATGAAAATATTTGAATCCAAGGGAATTTATGAGATCATCAAGATTTGAGAGAGAGAAGAGAGCCTAGGAACAGAATGCTGACTAACACACAGGGTGGGAGCAGAACTTGGAAGATACTTCAGCAAAGGAAAGAGCAGCCAACCAGGTAGGAGAACCAAGGCAAAGTGGTATCACAAAATCCAGGAGGAAAGGTTAGCCACAACGTCAAAGGCTGCAGAGAAGCCAGGAGGGAGGAAGACAGAAAAAAAGCCATCAGACTTGCCAATTAACTGGTCACTTTGGAGAGGGCAGTTTCAATGGTCCCTGGGGAGTAAGTATGGACATCACGTGATCAAAAATTACCTTGATAGCATCTATAGGTTAGACTAGGGGAGGGGATAGTGAAAAAGGTGAGGAGTTCAAATAGGAGTCTACTATAGTAGCTCAGTCCGAAAGTTATGAAAGCCTTAATCATGTGAATATAAAGAAAGGAGATGAAAGCAAGGTTTTTTTGAGGTAGAATGCACAGAATTGATCACCTGATCAAATAGGGGGAGAATGGGGGAGAGGCTCATGTAGGACATACATTAGAAATCAGAGAGGGAAGTAGGAAGGAGGAAATAGTAATACCAGACTTCAAACTATTCTACAAAGCAGTAATCATTTAAACAAATTGGTACTGGTTAAAAGGCAGTTAGAAGTTACAGTAGACCTAGAATCAGGAAGACCTCAATTCAAATCCAGCGTCAGATACTACTTGACTTTGGGTGAATCACTTAACCTATGTGTCCCAGTTTTATCATCTCCAATGGGGATTATAATAGCGCTTACCTCCCAGCTTTGTTCTAAGTATAAAATGAGATGATTTGTAAAGGGCTTTACAAACCTTAAAGCAGCTATATCAATGCTAGCTATTACCCTTATTTTTAAAAAAAGGTTGATCAGTGGAACACAGTAGATATACAACATACAGAAGCAAACATAGTAACATCGTCTTCAGTAAACCCAAAGACCTCAAATACTGGGGTAAGGATTCATTATTTGACAAAAACTGATGGGAAAACCAGGAAGCAATTTGGAAGGAATTAAGAATAGACCAGCATTTCATGCTGTCTACCAAGATAAACTCTAAATGGGTACATGACCCAGACATAAAAGGTAACGTTGGAAGCAAATTAAAAAAGTAAGGGAGAAATTACTTTTCAGATCTATGACTAAGAAAAGAGTTCATGACCAAACATGTATCAGAGAGGATCACAGAAGATAAAATAGACAATTTTGGTTATATAAAATTTTAAGAGTTTCTGTACAAACCTAATGCAGTTAGAATGGAAACAGGTAACTGGGGCGGGGGGTGGGAGCTTTGAAGCAAATTTCTCTGATAAAGGTCTCATGTAGAAGGTATATAAGGAAATAATTCAAGTGGATAAGACTGAAAACCTTCTCTAATAGATAAATGATCAAAGAACATGAATATGGAGTTTTCAAAGGAAGAAATCCAAAATACCAACAACTATTTGAAAAAAAGAGAATGATTAGAGAAATGCATATTAAAGTAATTCTGCAGTTTTACCTTTTATCTATCAGATTGGCAAATATGACATAAGGAGAAAATGACACGTCTAAAAGACTACTGGAAAACATGCTTACTAATGAACTGTTGGTAGAGCTATAAATTGGTACAGCCATTCTGAAAAGCAATTTGGAATGATGACTCCTTTTTGTAGCAGTAAACACCCCAACAGATGCAGGAGGTCGTGCTGTACAGGTCCTTAGATCTGCTTCTCTAAAAGGAAAGCAATTTTTGAGGGGTCAATAATCACTTTAATCAAACACATATACCAACAGAGAAAATACAGGCAGGACCAACAGACAGGGCTTCCAACTGTCTGACCATAAACAATACATATATCACAGATCAACAGACAGATTCAATGTCGGACCATTACATACATAGTTACCAGAGAGAGAAGCACCAACGTCTGGGTTTTCAAAGCCAGGGGGCTCCTTAACGGCTTCCCAGAGTCTCATCTGGCCAAACGCTTCCAATGAGCAAGCCCCAAAGTAAAACCTCACCTCAAAGTATTTATACACTTTCAGAGCCAGAGGACACGACTCTCTGACCCAATGCCTCAATAGAAACTAACAAAAGGTACTGAGGCCTATTAATGGGCAGGGAAGAGCTTTAACTCTTCCCCCTACCATTAACTTTACATTAACATTACACTCTTCAAAGTCACCAAAGTATGCATACCCTTGATCCAACTATAGCATTTGGCCTGTATCCCCAAAGACATCAAAAAAAAGAGGAAAAAGATGTGTGTGTATAATAGTTTTGTGTGATACCCCAAAACTAGAAAGTAAAGAGGTGCCCACCTATTGGGAAATGACTAAACAAATTATGGTATAAGAATTAATGGAATATTATAAGAATTGTCAAAATTGACAGTTTCAGAGAAAACCAGGAAGATCTCTATGAATTGATTCAAAGTGAAAGTGACCAGAACAATTTTTAAAATAACAACTTTTTAAAGCAAAATAACTGAAAGATGTTAGAACCCTGATCAAGGCAAGTCTGAAGGACTGAAGATGAAACACACCCTGAAACACTCTGAGGCCAGAGGAGATGGAGTTAAGATGCAGAATGAAACATACATTTGGGGACAGAGTTAATGTGAGAATTGGTTACACCACACCGGACTATGTTCTTTTTCTTTTGTTATTGTGCAATGGAAGGGGGTGAGGCAGTGGGAAGAAAAGAGAGTAAATGCTTGTAATATTAAATATTAAAAGACAGCCAACAAAAGGGAATCAGAGATAGAATTTTGAACATGAGAAAATAACTGACAAGGACCTCAAGGACACAGTATGAGTGGGGCAGGTAAAGGGGACTCAGTGGAAGGAAAGAGTTCCGGGCACATTTGAAATTAAAGTAGAATGATGAAAAACAAGGGCAAATCCTTTGGAGAGACTACAGAGGAGAAAGAATCCCTTCATCCTCAAAGCCAATATTTTCATCAAAGGATCCAGCGGTAAATACTTTCCTGTCCCATCTCCTCTACACCTGTCCCTCACTCTCCTCCTCCTTAACCCCTCCCACCTTCATTAGCAACTTCCTCTCCTGAGGGACATGTTTCTCCTAAAGCCAAACTTCACTTCCCTCCCTACCCAGCCCTTGGCACTGTGCCTCGTCACATAGTTGAAACTTAATAAATATTTCTTTGTTGACTTCCTAACCTCTATCTGTCTACATCACAGCCTAGACAACTGTCTGTCCTCCATTCTTCCCTTCTGTAGTCCTGGAGGCACAGTCCAATGTCCTCTGCCACATTTCAAGTAGGGGAGATGCCAGTCTACTCTTCAATAGTCCCATTCAGCATCCCTCTTAATTTCCTCTCCCTACCACTCCCCTATGTGTGTTGTCTTTCCCTATTCAAAGGGAAACTTCTTGAGAATGTTTATGTATTTGTATTTGTACCCACTGGACATAGCACAATAGTAAGGCTTTCATTCATTGACTGATTTGTTCATTCCTGATGATGCTGGGATTCTGAAATTCTATGACTCTATTTTATCCTGTTTAGCTAAAGTCCTAAATAAGCTCCAGCTCTGTACTGGAAAAAAGAGGTTTCACTTAAGGGGCACCCAGGGAATGGATTGGGGATGACTTTGACATTTTCCCTTTGAAAAAAGCACAGATGCAGCCTGGGCAAGATCAAGGGAACTCTCCCTCTTCCCCCTGTCCAGTTCTTGTCTCTTTTTTGCCTTCTCTGATAGGAGAACTGAATTCTGGACCAATCATTCAGCCAATCAATCAACAAACATTTATTAAGCATCGACTGTTAGGCACTATACCGAATGCTGGTGATAGAAATTAAAAGTGAGAAAATCCCTTTCCTCAAGGGGCTTACTATCTCTGACTGAGGGCCTTAGCCTAAAAGGCCAAGGTATCCCATTGTGTCCTGGGCCATCTCCAGTCATCCTAATGAAGATCTGGTCACTAGATCCAGATGACTCAGGAGGAGAAAGTGAGTCTGGTGACCTTGCACAGCCCTCCGTCACTCAAAACAAAGTCAAGTGCAAGTCATGTCATCATTTCTCTGATGTCATAGTCCTCTTTGAAAACAAAGGACAAACACAACAACAATCTGTGACTGGGATACAACTCTCACAGAGAAGTAAATATAGGATAGACACAAACTGATAAAAGTGAGTGCCAATTGCTGGGAGAAGCAGCAAAGCCTTCCTAGAAGCTCCTTGAGGTCAGGGGATTGTTTTTACTTTGTATTTTAACCCCAACATCTAGTACGGTGTCTTCCACATTATCAGTACTTTTAAGGTGGCTGAACTGAACTAAAGTGAACAGAAATTAATTGAATTGAATGAGTTTAATTGACAGGTTACAGTGCTTACATGCTCAGGCTAGGAAACCAAATTCCAACTGGATCTCCCCACCTCTCTCAAGAATCCAGATTCTCCTTTGTTAATATTTATTTATTTATTTTGAGGCAATTGGGGTTAAGTGACTTGCCCAAGGTCGCACAAGTTGGTGCGTGTGTGAGGTTGAATTTGAATTCCATTCCTCCGGGTTCCAGAGTTGGTGCTCTATCCATTGTGCCATCTATTTTGCTAACATTTAGTTGACTTCCCTGCAACTGAAAATAATCTCTCTTTCAAGTGATCTCAGGACACTTTGCAGTCCTTATAACCACTTAACATATTTTAATTTATGTTGTTATCTGTGTACATCATAGTTCTTCCAGTGGACTGGGGGTTCTTTTATTTCTCTTGGCTCCTCTGCTAGTGCCTACCACAGCATGCTGCCTGGACTCTGGAGTCTGAGGACCTGGGTTCAAGTTCTCTGATGCTTACTTATATCCTGGGTGACCTCAGATAAGTTACTTCACCTCCCTGGGCATCATCCCATAAGATGAAGAAGTTGGTCTATTAGATGGCATCTGTAGTCCCAGATTCTAGAAATATGACCCCATGAAGTGGTTATGAAATGGTTGATGAATTGAATGGCTATTTGATGGTTGGTAATAATCTCACCCCATCTTACCTACTGCTCTAATTGGGATCCTGAAGGATGGTACAGAGCGAAGGATTGTTCTCTCTGAAATCAATTTTCTGTCCTTCTTTCCTTTGACATTTATTATGTCTGTCTGTCCCTCCCTCCCCGGCCCCCCAACACAAAACACTATTTGAGCCACTGGGAGAAATGTAAAGTTGAGTCAAGATACTTTCCTTGCCCTCAGAGATTTTACAGAGAGATAAGGCACCAAAATAAATATTTATTAAGCACCTACTATTTGGCAGGTGCTAAGCAAGTGCTAGGGATACAAAAAGGCAAAAGATTTTCCCTGTCCTCAAAGAGCTTACAGTCCAGTGGAAGAGACAACATGCAAACAAACAGATACACACAGCAAGCTACATAAGGGATAAATGGGAAACCATTAACAGAGGGAAGGCATTGGAATTAAGAAGAATTGGGGAAGTCTTGCTGTAGAAGACGGGATTTTAGTTGGGACATGACGTAGACTGTTATATTATACTGTTATATAATAAGTGTATTAGAGAGTTGTAAACAAAATTCCTTCAAGATTGAGGACAACTAATGAGGAATATGAGGAATTAATTGATTGATTGATTCTGAGAAATATGGGAAGATTTGTATGAATTGATGCAAAGTGAAATAAGGAGAACCAAAAGAACAGTATACACCATGACCACAAGAGCATTATTGAAAGATGCCTAGATGGAAGCCAAATTGAGCTACTGAGAAAACCAAAAACAAACACCAGTGGTCCTGGAGGAGAGAGAATGAAAAGAATAGTGTATACATTATCAGACAGGTCTTTGTGCTTGTTTTTTCTTGGTTACTAGGGACGGCTCCATGTCTAAGAGAAGCGGCAGGAAGTGGAGGAGGGCAACTGTTTCCACATATGATTATGATGTAAAAAAATGCAACAATAAAAGTTTAAAAAAAATTTAGTGGCATCTGCAACCCCCTTTGACTTTCCTAAATGTGCAAGCCATGTATACATGTAAATTCTTCTGCTTCATTTTCATCCTGAGTCAGTTCCTGGGAGTGGGGAGGGAGAGGAGGGCTCAGCTGCATACATTCATTCACTTCCCTCTGGGTGAGGTAGATGTTTTATCTGTAGGGAAACAGACTTCCAGGCTGCAAGTGGTCCCTTTCATCCTACTATCCCTAGAGTGGGCAAACAGGTCCATGAGCCCCTCCCCATCCCTCATATAACTTCCTTCTGTCCTCTCACACTGAAGAGACCTCATTTCCCTGAAATCAATTTGGCCAGTGGCTCAGGCAGTGACTCTGGAACAAGAAAGATCCATGTACCTCAGAAAGCAAAGCCCTGGGGTCAGTGGTCTGCTTGGAAAGGGTCAAAACAGTGAGTGGGTTCATCCCCTAACTTTGAGATCCTGACTGGTGTCCTGATTTGAAATTCAACATTTACCTGCTTCCCCCTACATTTTCCTAATTTTTAGGCAACCCTGGCTCTGAGGTCCCACCTGATGAAAGACTGTCTGAGGAACAGCCGTGATGAGGTCTTAAGCTTACGCTATTCCCCTTTTGTCTGTAGGAATTGAACAAGATGACCTCTAAGGTCCCTCCTGACTTTGTGATTCTATGAGACAGGTATGGCATTTGGGAGATAGTCTCTCAAATGTCAGTGCACATCTGCTTCAATCCCGTTCCTGTGCAGATAAAGTAGGAGATGTGAAAGGGACAGAGGTAAAGGCAGTGTGGGTAGAGAGGATAAAGGCAAACCAGAATCCAAGCAGGATCAGGTAAAGGCTGAATTGTTGAGGGGACAGCTGTACCTGGGATTCTGGTCACAAAGACCAAAGAAGCAGGGAGCAGCCACCCTGGGTGCTGGGAAACAGGAGGAAGCAACTTCACTCTGAAGCTGAGAGGTTGGTTTGGTAAGAAAGGGCTACCTGGCCTGGACAGAATGAGTCAGTCTAATAATTCATGAAATCTAAACTTTGTAACAAACTGTTCACCTGTAATTTGATGGTTCAAACTTACTAGGCTCCCAGATACTTTGTGCTCCAGCAGTAAATTTAACGTCTTCATTCTCTCCCTCGTTGGTGGCCCCTTTCCATCTGCCCCAAAACATGCTCAGATGACCCTAATCCTAAAATGTCATTCCTTTGACCCTACATTTCACTCAGGTACCATCCCATCTCTTTCCTCCCCTTTACTCCTAAATTTCTTGAACAGATTTTCTGTCTCAGTGTTGGAGGGGCTGTGGGAAGACAGGCACACAGCCAGTCATCCTGTTGGTGGAGAAGCAAATTAGTCCAGTCATTCTGGAAGCCAATTTGTAATGATGCTATAATGGTGTTCGGAAAGTGCTAGATGCATTGCTAAAAAGGTGCACTTAGTGACAAATTCAATCAATCACCTCTGGCTGGTTTCCTTGCTTTCTACTGAGGGAGAGAAGGGTGGGGGTGGGGGGGAGAGGTGGGAGGGGTGGCCAAGGAGGAGCAAGGTATACCATGTGATCTGTCAATTACTTCGCCAACTGAGGTAAGTACATGATTTGACCACTAGATGGTGCTCAAGCTACCTGTGAGCAGTCTATTCACTATCTACCCCCACTCCCACTCAGCCCAGGTTCAACTGCAGTACAGCAGATCTGATCCAAAATATACTTGAAAATTACACAAAATACAAAATCTCTCATCCATTAACTGGGGCCCCTATTTCCAACTGCCCCCCACACAAAGGACTATGTTCACAACCCCCTTAATCATAAAACTCCAAACTCATGGTATTCAACCATTTGCCATTTATGTCCATGTATTTTATTAATATAAGGAGCATAAGGAGCATAAGAAGCCCAAGTCAGCAATAAAACCATGTTTCCTATAGCAGGCCACGATAACATTGCAGCCTGGGCTGATTTTTTCCTTTTGCTCCTTCTTTGCCACAAGAATGGAAATGAACAGTTTTTAAAAACAACAGGGACTTCCTCATAATGCATTAAGGAAGCAGGGGAAGAAAGAAGCTATAAGATAGAATTCTGTTTCATCTCATCTTTGGTAGCTGCTAGCTTCGCCCCAATGCACTCCCTATCACCTTTCTGGGCTCAATTGGTCTCCACTCACTCATACACACACACACACACACGTATGTGTATGTATGTATGTATATGTGAGTTTATGTGTGTACACACACATATGTATACATATACATATTATTCATGGAAGTGGACACACAATAGGAAATGCATAGAAGATATATAGAGATTATATACATACACACACATCTATATACATGCATACACATATATGTGGATGGGAATTTTATATATATAAAAACATATATAGGATGGAAATATATATAGTATATACACATATACTGTGTGTGTATATATGTGCGTGTATATGTGTATATTGTTTGTGTGTATGTGTGCATATATGTATGTGTGCATTCACACACACATATACACACATACACACACACAAAATATGTGTATGTATATATACTATATATACTTCCATCCTATATATATAATTCCCATCCACATATATGTGTGTGTACATATGTAGATATGTATGTGTATATATACATAGACATATCTATATATATCTTCTATGCATTTCCTATTGTGCGTCCACCTCCATGAAGAGTTCTACAAAAAGATCACTTCACACTTGGTTTTTCTGCAAGTACAGTCACAGGGATAAGGTGCCCACACTCTTCCTTCTTTTTCTTAGCCTGTGAAAAATCTGGGTGGAATTTTCTCTGAGGGCAAATAAGATGGAAACCCAAGAACTCCAGGAAGTGTATGTGATCACACGTTTCCCATCTCTATGATCCTTTTTTTTTTATCCTTGGGTAGCCTCCTGGGAAGTCTACAATGTACCTTGGCTACCATACAAAAAATAGTGATTAAAATGCCCATATCTCTGTTTGGTTTGTCAGCAAGAATACTAAATTAGAATGGCACAGAGAAGGGCTCCCTTGTACAAAGATAATCCTCAAAATTGTAAAGGGTCCTGCATTATTGTGTGGCACATGAACATAATTGAATATTACTGTACTCTAAGAAAATGAAGATGAAAATATAAAGATAAATGGGAAGATATATGAACTGAGGCAAAGTGAAGCAACAGAACAAGGAAAAGAATATGTACAATGCCTTCAACAACATAATTGGAAAGAACAAATATAATCCAGACTGAATGCTACATCATTATGACCATGCTTGGCCCTGGAGGAGAGATGGGAAAATTGACAACTTTCCCTTATTTTCAGGAAGGGGAGACTACGTGTGTGTGACTGATTTGTTGACTAGTTTTCCTAACTTGCTTTTTTCCCCTTCTTCTTTTTTTAGTCCTTGTACTAATCAGTCAAGGGCAACTGAATCTTGCAGTGCAAGAACATTGGGCCTGGAGTCAAGAAGACTCATCTTCCTGAGTTCAAATCTGTCCTTACTAGTTGGGTGACCCTGAGCAAGTCATTTAATTCTGTTTGCCTCAGTTTTCTCATCTATAAAATGAGATGGAGAAGGAAATGGCAAACCACTCCATTATCTCTGCCAAGAAAATCTCAGATGGGGTCACGACTGAAATGACTGAAAATACATCAATCATTCAATAAAAATTTATTAAACACCCACTACGTACTGGGTACTGTTCTAGGTACTAGGGATACAAAGGAGAAAAAATGAAAGTACCCACCTTGAAGGAGTTTATATCCAATAGGAGGCTGCAGCTAAGTGATGAAAGGGATAGAATGCTGCAAGTAGAGTCTGGGTAGATCTAAGTTCCAATCCTCCCTCTGGTGCTCACTAGCTGTGTGACCCTGGCCAAGTCACTTAAACTCTCTCAGGTTTGGTATCCTCATAGGTAAAAAGGGATAGTAGTAGAGTTGCTGTTCCCCAAATTTTAAGGCACAATATGTGTGTGCTATTGTTATATATGGTGGATTTTTATATCTTATGTATAGTGGACTTTTGTCTTACGTATAATATATGTGTAATGGACTTAGGTCTTATTAGACATCAGAATTCTCAATGCCAGTCTTATCCCTTGACTAAAATGTGATCCTCCATGACAACTGGATGGAGATCTTATTTCAACTCTGTATTTCCTTCAGTGCCAAGCACGGGTACCACACTCAGCAGACACTTAAAAAGTTTGTAGTATTGTTATTGTTGTTTGGTTGGTTGGTCGGTTTTATTGTACTCAGACCCACGATTTCATTTGTGTAAGAAGTCTCCCACTCAGGAAACTCCTTTTGCCAATGGAGGGAAATAATTGCTCTGTACCTGACAGTGTAGATCAGGGGTGGGGAACCTGAAGCCTCAGGGGTACATGTGACCCTCTAGGTCCTCAAGTGTGGCCCTTAGACTGAATTCAAATAAAAGGATCTGTTCTGTAAAACCTGAACTCAGTCAAAAGATCTCACTCAAGGACCTAGAAGGTCACATGTGACCTCAAGGTTCCTCACCCCTGGTGTAGAAAGTTATCTGGGACCCTGAAAGGTTATGACTTTCCTAGAGTCACACAGTTGCATGTCACTCTGACACCACGGACAGCTCCCTGTACACTACTCCATGAAACAGCCTCTTTGTTCTATTACAGGGAATATTGCCTGGGGTGGTAGAAAGAGTCCTGGATTTGAAGTCAGAGCATCTTATCCTATGATGTGCTATGAGAATCCCATGATATACTCTGACCAGAGGGCCACAGGGTCAGTCTAAGACTGTGAGATCAAATCCTATTTCTGCCTCCATTTTATCTGGGTGTGTCACTGGGATCAGCTGTTGAAATGACTTTTGAAGTACTAGATTTCCAAGTTTGTCCTCCAAGAAGAGATATGGAAACATACACTCCCTTCTTTACTATGGGAGTAGTGGCATCATGAGTGTGGACATTAAATTGAATTGATGTTCTGCTATTTCCTGCCTGTGTGAGTTTAGACAAAACGTTTTACCTCCTCAGACTTCCTTCCAATCCCTCCTCTGTAAAATGGGAGGTAGGGGGAGGAGGAGAGGAAAGTAATAGTATTGGATGGTCTCTAAGGTTCATCTCTTCCAACTTTCAATCCCTTAGTCCTTGTGATGTTGGTGTTGCAAGTTTTATGTATTGAAATTGTCCAAAGAAGCGGTAAGAACTGTGGACTCCGGGCCTTTCATCTGTATCCTTTAAGGCTTCATAGGTAGAAGAGTGATCCTGGCACTCTGGCTGGCTGACTGAGCCAGGGACAATCAGGTGCTGATCCACAATCAATAAGTCCATCAGTGAGCACTTACTGTGTTCCCAGGCACTGTGCTCAGCACCTAGAGGGAGAAAAGGGATGTGGTATAGTCCCTGCTTTCCTGGAGCTCAGAATGTAGTAGGGCTGGGGCAAAAGGCATAGATACAATAGCTAAAACATACAATGCGCAAGAGTTCCCTGTTGGGTCATAGATTTAAAGTGGGAAAGGACCTTAGGGTCCATTTGTTTCAAGCCTCATTCTACAGAAGAGGAAATTAAGGCTTAGGTGAAGCAATTTATCAAGGTCACAAAGAAAGTAATGAATGTAGACTCTCCAAAGGTAAATCCTTCCACAGTAATCCTTCCTCTTCCACAGTAATCCTTCCTCTTTCCACCATAACATTGTAATAAGTGCTCTAGGTCTAGGAGAAGTACATAGGGCCAAGTGAGAGAGGCTGAAGGTGATCAGCCAAGGAGCTGAGACATGGGAGCTATCACTGACTCAGAACCATAGAATCTCAGGGCTAGAAGGGACAAACAGCTGCAGGAGATCATATGGTCCAATGCTTATCTGGGCAGAATTATCTGTGACATTCTTAACTATAGGTTATCTAGCCTCTGCCTGAAGACCTCCAAAGAGTACTCTTACTGTGTGCCAGACACCGTGCTAAGCCCTGGGAATACAAATGTTGTTGTCCTTTCTTCTCGAAGAGGACCAAAATGACATCACTAGAATCAAGTTACAAGGTGTCCCACTGGGGCTGATCAGACCAATATGAGCTCAGAGTGCTCTATCACAGTCAGACACAAATAGTCCACGTGCACATTTGGGGTGGATTCTCTAAATATGCACATCTCATGTTTCTTTTGAGCTACTTCAATTCTTCTTTGCTCATAAATAAAGCACAGCCCCTTCTTAGATGTGGGCAGGCCATGCTGAGTGGTCCTGTGCCAATGTTTCCTATGTCACAGATCAATACCAAAATTCTTAAGAGGGACCTTGAGAGTGTCCTTGTATTGCTTTTTCTGACCACCTTGTGAATGCTTGCCCTGTGTTAGTACTCCATAAAATAGTCTTTTAGGCAAGTCTGTTTGGCATTTGAACAACAGTCAGCCCATCATAGTTGGCTCTCTACAGTAGAGTTTGAATGGTCGGCAGTTTAGTTCAAGAAAGGACCAATACTAGCAAAAAGAAAGATAGTCCTTGTGCACAGGGAGCTTATATTCTGATGGGGGAGGGGACTATACATAAAAGAGAATTGAGCGGGTAGGAGGAGGGAAATAGAGATAATATTTGGTCAGGTGCATGATAAAGAAACCCAAAGGAGTGCCTTTAGGTAGAAAATGAAGAGTTGGCTGGTCTGGGTGCCCTCCTTCAATGAAAGTTCTGGGAGATGGCTTCCACTCAGGGAGAGCTGCTCCAGAGAGACAGGATAGTCACAAGATTTGAGTTTGTGAGTTCCGGGGCTGAAGAATTCTCCCAGGATAAAGTATTTTGGGTGACATGATGGAGAAACCTAGAGGAGTACAGCCTGGTGGGAAAGGAAGATATGACCAGCCTGGGTGCCTTCTCCCCAGGCAAGTCCATTACATTTTGGGGCAGCTTTTGTTGCCAGGAAGTTCGTCTTTCCTTACCAAGAAAACAAAGCCTGGCTCTCCATCTCAGGCAATTTCTCCCCATTCCTCCTCCTAATTCTGTCCTTCTGGGGTTAAACAAATCAAAGGCTTGAAGATAGGTTGGTCCTAAGTGTTTTCTTCTCCAGAGTAAATACCCTGAGTTCCTTCAATTGATCTTCCTATGGTATGATCCACAGTCCTCTCACCATCCTAACTACTCTTCTCTGAATTTGCCCTGACTTCTCAGTGTTCTTCCTAAAATATTGAGCCTAGAACTGGACATAATACTGCAGTTATAAAATGAAAGAATCAGACTAATGAACCTCACTGATCACTGCCAACTCTAAATCCATAATCCAATGATGTGCTATGACCAGAGTCAGTCCAAGACTGTGAGATCAAATCCTGCTTCAGCGTCAGGTTTATCTGGGTGAGTCGCTATGATCAGCTGTTGAAATGACATTTGAACTACTCAAAGTTTGTCCTCAGAGAAGAGATGAGAAAATATGCCTCTCTCTCTTCTTTACAGAGAGGGTAGTGATTTTATGAGTGCAGACACTAGATATGATGTCAGACTCAGTGCAATGGTTAATGTAGTGTGTTAGGTTCGACAGGCCAGTCTCCTGGCAGTTTAGGTATAATGAAATGAGATACTGGCAGGTTATTCAACAGTTAACTAAAGGAGATTTACTTAGCCATGGAAAAGGAAGGATATTCAAGAAAGATACACAATGACTTTACCTTGTATTGATTCAGGTGAGCATGGCTCCCCTACCTCACAATTGCCCACAGTGGTGGGCCAAGCATTAATATGGGTCTGGCTCTCTTCATGGCTTTTTGTAGTCAGGCAGCTAGGCAATCATGTCAAAGGCAGAGCCTTTCAAAAAGAAAGGAATAAAGGAAAGAATAAACCCAGCACACAAGACAGAAGACTCTGCTATAGGGCATGTGAGTCAGTTATTAAACTTTTATTGTCAGAACCAAGCAAATGCCATCTCGGGATGGAGGGAGGGGAGAGATGGGGTAAAAATCTGGAACTCAAAATCTGGTGTAAATGAATGTTGAAAACTAAAAATAAATTAAAGAAAATATTAAAAAAAGCAAAAAAGAAATAAGCAAATGCTATAAATCAGAGTTTGATTTATTGTTTTGTTGATTATCTAGATTTAAGAAAGTAATGGAGAAAATACTAATAATGCAAATTAAACTTGAAAATGTAACAGGGTATTTTTTTTTCCAGAGAATCAGTTGTAAAACATTTGTCAGCACCCTCTTGCTTTGGTACATATTCCTCCTACCACAATTAATTTGGTTAAATTTTGTTTCTTTATTTTTTTGTTTCTTGTTATGAGAGATAGCTTTCTGGGAATGGGAGTGGGGAGGGATAAACTTGGAAATGAAAGTAATGTTTAAAAAAGATATCAATGAAGATGTTCAAAAGTTTAAAGAAATACTAGGTAATATATCACAGTTAAGTAAATAGTAGGGGGATCCGATCTTGAAGCCATAAGACCTAGGTCAGGCACCAATACAAACAAAAAAAAGCAGTGCCTGCTTTCAAAGAGTTTACAAGAATGAAAAACACATAAAGGGCAGAGGTAAATGTTGGCATGACCTGGAGATGGCCTGGAAGTGGAGGCCTGGTTCTTGGCAAAATAAGGTAAAAATTCATCTATGAGAAGCTGGCAACATCCAAGGTTGGAGAGGTGAAACAGGACACGAAGGATGATGGGCAAAGTGAAGGTCATTCTTCTGACTATTGACTGCTTGCCTAGCCCAAACATTTATCAAGTACCTACTATGTGCTAATCACTGTGTTCAGCTCGGGGGATAAACACACAAGCAAAAAGTAAGACAGTCTTTTCCTTCAAGGAGTTTAAATTCTTGACGGAGAAGAGCAACACACACACACACACACACACACACACACACACACACACACACACACACACACAAAGGGAGCTGAAAAGATGGGGTGGAGTGAGAGATGAGAATGCTGATGAAGGCCACAATCAGAAGCCAAGCTGGGAGAGTTACATCCTATCTATAAAGTGGAGGCCCCTGCGAAGGCACACATCCATAGGAGAAGGGGCACCTTGGGAAAACAGCCCAATATTGCAGGAGGGACCCTGGCTGTCTTTCACTTCATTCACAGCTTGACTTTCTGGACGGTTTTCCTCATCACCAACCCCTCCACCCCACCTTTTCCAAGTCCCCTTTATATGTTATCTTTCCCCATTAGAAAGTCAGTTCCTCGAGGACTGGGACTGTATCTCGCTTCCTGGTATTGGTATCTCTAGCCCTTAGCACAGTGCCTATCACATAGTAAATGATGAACCTCTCTCCCTCCCTTGCTATCTCTGTCTGTCTCTTTGTGTCTCTTTCTCTCTCTGTCTCTGTCTCTCTCACTTTCTTTCCTTTCTCCCTCTCTTCTCTCTCTCTCTCTCTGTCCCTTTTCCCCCTCTCTTTCCTCTCTCTCTTTCTCTTCTCTTCTTCCTCTTCTCTCTCTCCTCTGCCTCCCCCTCCTGTCTCTGCCTTTCTTTTTTTCTGTCTTTGTCTCTCTGTCTCTCTCCTTCCCCCCCTTTCTTTTTACTGTCTCTCTCTGTTTCCTCACTTTGTCTCCTCTTTCTCTTCTCTTCTCTCCTCTTCTCTTCTTTTCTCTTCTCTTCTCTTCTCTTTTCTCCTCTCCTCCTGTTCTCTCTTCTCTCACTCTGTCTCTCTCTCTCTCTCTCTGTCTCTCTCTCTTTTCTCTCTCTCTCTCTCTCTCTCTCTCACACACACACACACACACACACACAATCTTTTCTCTCTGTGCATGTTTGTTTCTCTCTAAAATCATTTTCCTCACCTATAAAACAGGAATACTGCTTACCTCACAGGGTGTTTGTGAGGAAAGCATTTTGGAAACCTAAAATCACTAGAGAAGTGATAAACTCTTATTGGTGGAATTATTAGAGGTAGCCAGAAGATGAGTGGGCTAAGGAGGCGCCCACCTCAATGGTTTGTGATAAATAGGGTTGGGTTTGGAGGTTGGTGGGAGGAAAGGGGCTACCCAGTGAGACACCTCCCTGCCAAGATGGCTAAAGGTCACTCCTGAAGGGCCTTTGGGAGACATATAGATGTCCCAGCAAGGACAAAAAGGCCCTGGACTCTGGGGCAGGGGGTGCTGTGTAGGACAGAGGCTCTGATCAAACAGAATGTACATAAAGTCACTGTATGCCTAGGATGGTGAAAACTGATGGATGATGTCAGTTGATTGACAGATAATCAGGTAATAAGCATTTATTAAGTGACTCCTATGTTCCAGGCAGCTAAGTGGCACAGCAGATAGAGTGCTAGTCTTGGAGTCAAGAAGAGGAGTCTTCCTAAATTCAAATTTGGTCTTAGACATCAGCTGTGTGATGTCTGGCAAGTTATTTAACCCTGTTTGCCTCAGTTTCCTCATCTGTAAAATGAGCTAGAGAAGGAAATGGCAAACTACTCTAGTATTTTTGCCAAGAAAACTCCAAATGACTGAGTCAGACATAACTTAAAATCAATTGAACAACCACAAATGTTTGAGGCACCATGCCAAGTTCTGGAGACACAAAAAAATGCAAAAGACAGTGCCTGTCTCCCAGGAGCTCATCATCTAATAGAGTGATAGCATGCACATAGATATATACCCCACAAAAGCTATATATAAGATAAAGGGAGACACTAGAATTAAGAGGGATTAGGAAAGGCCTCCTGTAGAAGGTGAGATTTCAGTGAGACCTGGAAGAAACCAGGGAAGCCAGGAGGCAGTGAAAAGAAGGGAGAATATTCCACGCATGAGGGACAGTCAGAGATATAGAAGGAAATTAAATAGCAACTTGGTATTTTTCAAATTTTGGCCTCTAATTTGGGTGATCCTGAGCACTGGAATAAACCGAGTATCAGAGTATTGGTGTCCTTGGGGAAAGAGCCTTCAAGACCTTAAGGTCAGCAGTATGGATTGGGCTGGAAGGTTACAAATCTTCCTGTGGGCCTCTGTTTCCCACTCTGTAAAAATGAGGTGTTCAGATTTGATGACTTCTAAGGCCTCTTCTACTTCCAAGTCCTAACATCCAATAATCTTGTTCCTCCAATTCCCAGGCCATGCCCAGGGGTGGTGCAGCTTGCGCGTGTTGAAGCATGTAGTGGTGCATGTGTATACACACACACACACACACACACACACACACAATTATTGGTCCTAGAGGAACTGGGGCTCAGGCAATGCTGCTTAGGAGATAGATACCATGTGGGTGTACTGGGGCATGTGCAGCCATGCAGCCATGAATAGCAATGTGGGCATAGGGAATCCCTCCAGAACTTCTTTCTCATCCCCAGCTTCAATATCTTCCTATTTTTTTTCTTCCTCTCCATTCCTCCAACCTTATGCCTTCATCTCCTCTCACCGGAGGCATTTCAACAGCTTTTTTTCATTAGTTTTCCCTCTTTTCTCTCTTCTTCCAATCCACTCTGCATGCATGACCAGATTCATATTCCTAAGTCACAGGGTCTGATCACATATTGCTCCTACCCAAAAGATTTTTAGTGTGTGCCATTCCTGGCAGGACAGTGAAAGGGCCTTGGATTCTGGGTTAGGACACTTGGGATCCCAGCCTGGCTCTGCCATTACTTTACACAAGTAACATCCTGTCTCTGGCCTCAGTTTCCTCATCTATAAAGTAAAGGGGGAGGATGTGATGATTTCTACCTCTAAGTACTATGGAGTTCCCTTGACACATTCAAGGCACAGTCTGCTCCCAATCTAGTTCTTCCTTGTTCATTCATGTTCTTTTGTTACCAATCAGTCAACAAGCATTTATTAAGTCCTGTGATGTGCCAGATGCTGGGACTACAAATACAAAGAATGTATCTATCCCTAATTTACATCCTTTTTTTAAATTAAGTTTTTATTGATATATTTTTTTTTACCATAGTCCCCCCAATATTCCTTCCCCTCAGAGAGCTATCCCATATAACAAATAATATTTCTTAAAGACAAACGTGAAAAGAAGAGGAAAAAGACAGAATAATGAATCAATACATTGAAAAAGTCAGAAAATATGTGCATTTAATATTCTTTAGTGGGCAGGCAATTAGGGTTAAATGACTTGCCCAGGTCACCTATCGTGTGTCTGAGGCTGGATTTGAACATAGGTCCTCCTGACTCCAGAACCTGTGCTCTATCTATTGTGCTCCCAAGGTCCCCCTGTACCTAATATTCTGAAGGAAAAATGAGTACATGTAATAAATTTAACAATCAAGAAACCGGAATGTTTCCAAAAACAAAGATGAGAGAGAAAGCTATATATGAAACTCTGATTGTCTGTTATATATAGTTTGTTCTTAGGGTAAAAAAAGAGGGATATAGTTACTCCTTCCACATCTCAACTATCCCCATCAAGGAATCAATATATCACAAGTTGGGTTGGCATAAGAAATTAAATGGGAATTTTTTTGGAGTTTTGCAGAAACCTCAGACAACATGCCAAAGGCCAACAGACAACACAAAAAGAGTTTAGAAACTCAGTATAGTATTGTATAATATCAACATATTTAATCTTTTAATACCACAATAATTCATACTTCTTTTCTGGTATGAAGGGAAGGTCAAAAAGTACTCTTTGGATTTTCCAGATCCCAGGGAGCTAAAGGTGGGGGGCATTGTTTCCCTGACTATTACATCTATTGTGGTGGTAATAACATTGACCTGTTTGTTCCCCTGTTGAACTTCTTTCTTCTTTTTTTGACTGTACTTCTAAATGTCTTTATTTATTTCTTAATTTTTTCTTTTCTATTTAAAGGGGCCATCCCATGATTACTTCTTAAACAGGCCCATTCACTGAATAGGCATTACCTCACTTTAAGTGAGTACCTTTAATTGAGCATCCTGAGCCATCTCCAGTCAACCTGATGAATATCTGGTCACTGGATCCAGATGGCTCAGGAAGGGAAAGTGAGGCTGGTGACCTGCACAGCCCTCCCCCACTCAAAACAAAGTCAAGTGCAAGTCACGTCATCATTTCTCTGATGTCCTGGTCCTCTTCAAAAACGAAGGCCAAGTACAACTTCTTAATGTTTTGTTTATCCTCTTTGCTTGTTTGCATCTTTATCCATACTACTACCTCACCCCGCTTTCTTCAAATGCTCCATACCATTGCATGGCTCTCCTTTCACATTCTTTCCTGCCCAAAGCAGTTAAGCCTATAGGTACCATAAGACTGTGCTTGGCTGTTGTCACCTCCAAGCTTTTGCCCTTGCTTTTCTCCTGCCTAAAAGATCTTTCCTCTTTACCACCAACACCTAATTCCTAACTTCAAGATTGCCTTTTGCCCCACTTCTTCCAGGGAGTCTTCCCTGATCGTATAGTCCATGGTCTAAGATCTTTGACAGCAAAGATACCACATGGGAATAGTCCCAATTGAAAAAAAATTCTCATTTTAAAATGTATTCTAAACTTGACAGTTTCCCCCATGAATATGAACATTCCCATATGAAAAGAACAGAAACAATGGATTGTTTTTGAAACTGTGATTCACTGTTACCAAAGAAAAAATCATAAATTCAGTATGTTACTTTCAAAGCTGTTCAGTTTGTCTTCTCCTTCTGAACTTCTTCTTGTCCCCTCCAGTGTAGTTAAAAAATACTTCATGGCCCCTTTTCTTTTTTTCTTCCTTCCTTCCTTCCTTCCTTCCTTCCTTCCTTCCTTCCTTCCTTCCTTCCTTCCTTTTTCTTTCTTTCTTTCTCCTCCTCCTCCTTCTCCTCCTCCTTCTTCTATTTCTTCTCCTCCTCCTCTTCTTCTGCCTTCTCCTCTTCCTCCTCCTCCTCTTTCTTTCCTTATGGATTGTTCTTTTTTCACTCCAAATCCCCTCCCATTAAAAAAAAATCTTCCCTTGAGATAGATAAGCATAGTAAAGCAAATAAATCCACACATTATGCTTCTATGTCCATCACTTTTCTCACAGGAAGTATGACCCTCAATTCTTTCATGAATTACTAGATCTGAGATCTCTCTAACCAGACTGTGAGTTCTCTCAGGGCATAATACCATTTTTCTCCTTCTGTCTCCCCCATAGTACCTGGCACTGGGCATTTGGTCCCCATGATTGGCTGATATGTTGTTCCAGACATTTTTCTCCCTCTTGAGGGGCAGCACGCTATATGCAGAAGGTACTGACTGTGGGGAAAATTCTCCTCCAGGGAGGTACCCTCTATATGCAGCTCTGAAATGAGGCTGACTCCAAAAGCTCAGTCTCTGTTCACCTCTCTGAGTCTCCCCTTCCCTGAATTTCCCATTCCTGACTTCTGACCCCTCTGGGGTTCCCGTCCTTATAGCCTACAACCTGATCCAGCTAGCTGAAAATGTTTCTCTTCCTTCTCAATTTTTTCTGGATAACTTTGTCTGGAACTCTCTTTGGCTTCCATCACATCCTAGCTTGTAAATATATTATACTCACCTTTTTCATGTTGTGTATCTTTCTGGAGAATTCAGGTTTTTGGAAGGATGGAGAGTTTCCTTCTTGTCTTTGTAACTTCCATGCCTAACAGCGCCTTTATTGAAAGGTTATCAAACTGAAGTGAATTGAATGTGATTGAAAGTCTCTGCTCTGGACAACCTTTCCAGGTTTGTTGTATATTACTCAACCAATCCGCAAGCATTTATTAAACACTTACTAAATGTCTGGATCTGCTTGAGGCACCAGGAATATGAGGACAAAACCAAAATGGCCTCTGCCCTTAAGGACTAAGTTCTATTGCGGAAAGCATTCTGTGTGTACGTACAAATGCAAAATATATGCCAAGTAAATGAAAATAGAGGGAGGCACTAACAGCTGGGGTTGGACCAGGGATCAATAAGTGATAGCAGGTGGCTTAACCTGAGCTTTGAAGGAAGCTAAGGATTTTGGAAGACAAGAGTGGCCCATTACAATCATGGGTAACGATAACCTGTATTTTTATTTATTTATTTATTTTTGGTGTGAACGCAATTGAGGTTAAGTGACTTGCTCAGAGTTACACATCTAGTAATCGAGGCCTGAGTTGAACTCAGGTCCTCCTGACTTCACAGCCAGTGCTCTATCCACTTTGCCAAAAGTCACAGAAAGGATGTGGAATCTCATGTGTGAGCAAAGAAAAAAGGATCAGTTTGGGCTGACCAAAAAGTATGGGAAAGGGAATAATGTATGTCTGTAAAGGTAGGTTCCAGCCAGGTTCGTGTGCCAGAGAAGTTTGGACTTTAGCCTAGATGCAATAAAGAGTTACTGGAGCTTTTGGAGCAGGGGAGTGACTAGTCAGACCGGTACTTTAGGAACATCACTTGGGCTGTTGTATGGGTGGATGGAAGAGAAGGGAGCAGTTTAGGGAGGGAATAAGCAGTCACTAAGTATGTTCCACTGAGCTAAGTGCTTTGCAAGTATTATTTCATCTGGCCCTGTGAACCTGGACTGGAACTGGCCTCTAACCTGAGAATGGCCAGAGCCAGACAGAGCAAGCCAGAGGAAGGTGTCAGGGACTAAACAGAAGTTTAATTAATGTTAGAGTGAGGAAAACACTTGTAATCAGAAATCCCAAAGCAACAGGATTAGGCTTTTTTTTCTCTAAGAACTATATACAGATGCATATGATTGTCTTCCAAATTTATTTATCATGGAAAATCAGGCTTTGAGTATGTTTTGGTGATAAGTTCTCAAAATTGGATTATGACTTTATTAATTAAGGATTAATTGGATTTTATACATAAATTATATTGATAATGGTAAAGAAATGAAATTATTTCCCCATTTTTAAAAGTATCTGCCTTATAATTTAAAAGGCAGAAGAGTTCATTTTATAGTTGGACCCTTATCAATTTTATATATATATATATATAAAAACTGAAATTCTCTGAAAGACCAGAGTTATCTAAGAACCTCTAGATTTGGACTATGTAACAGAGAATATACACACATGTACGCATACATACACACATGCATGCATGCATACATACATACATAAACAGAGACAGACATCTATATTGTGGTCCTCACAGTGAGGAGCAGGGCTTGGATCATGATTCAGTAAAGTATATGGAAAAGGAGTAATCAGGACTGTCTACTTGGTGTTCCCCAGATCTCACATTCCACCTCAGTCTTTCTCCTTGAGCCCTCCTCAGTCTTAGACACTGTTATTGATCACTTTCTCCTCCTTGATACTTTCTTTTCTCTAGATTTTCAGCACTCCACTCTCTCCTGGTCTTCCTACTTCTCTGACTGATCATCTCTCTCCTTAGCTGGTTCCTCCTCCAGATCCCACCCTCTGACCATAGGTGGCCCTCAGGGTTCTGTCCTGGGCTCTTTTCTATATTTCTTCACTTGATATCATCAGCTCCCAAGGTTTGAATTACCATCTCTATTCTGATGACTCTCACAATCTACCTATCTTGCCTCACTCAGTCTTTGCTGATCTCCAATATTGCATCTCCAACCGTCTTTCAGACATCTCAGACTGGATATCCCATAGATGTCTTAAACTTGACATGTCCAAAACAGAATTTATTATCTCTCCCCCTCTTCCCCTTCCAGGATAACATTATCCTCCCAGTCCTTCTGAATTGCAGCTTAGGAGTCATCCTGGTTTTCTTCACTATCTCTTACCCATTCCCCTCCCTATATCTAAGTGGTTGCCAAGTCCTATTGATTTCACCTTTGCAATATCTCTTAATTAAGTCCCTTTCTCTCCTCTGACTGCTGCCACTCTAGTGCAGACCTTTGTCACGCCACACCTGGACTATTGCAATAGCCTGCTAGTGGGTTTGCCTGTCTTGGGTGAGTGTCTCTTCACTCCATTCCATCCTCCATTCAGCCACTAAAGTGATTTTCCTAAAGCACGGGTCCAGTCCTGTCACACACAAACCCCTAGCTCTCTGCCTCAGAGCCCTCCACCCCTCCCCCGCCAATAAATTCCAATGGCTCCCTATTGCCTCAAGGAGTAAATACAAAACGAGCCATTTAGCATTCAAATCGCTTCCTAACCTAGCTCCCTCCTGCCTTTCCAGTCGTTTTACACCTTACTTCTCTACCCTCTTGGATCCAGGTACACTGGCCTCCTTTCCATGAACAAGATCCTCCATCTCTCAGTTACAGCCATTTTCTCTGAAAGTACTCCATACTTTCCCTCTTCTGCTGACTACTGACCTCCCTGCCTTCCTTTAAATATCAACTAGAATCCCACTTTTACTGGAATCCTTCCCCAGTGGCTCCTAATTCCAGTGCCTTGCTTCTGTTAATTATTTCCTATTATCCTGTATATAGCTTTGTATATATTTGTTTGCATGATGTCTCCGCCATTAAATTGTAAGTTTCTTGGAGGAAGGAACTGTCTTTTGTCTCCTTTTGTATCCCCCAGCTCTTAGCACAGTACCTGGCACATAGTTGATGTTTAATAAATGTTTATTGATTGATTAATCGTCCCTCCAGGCCTTTGCCTAGACTATCCCTTAAGTCTGGAATGCATGACTTTATCCAGCCTCTTGGAAATCTCTAACTTCCTTCAGGGTTCAGTTAAAGTGCCATTTCTTACTTGAGGCCTCTTCTGATTCCCTTCCAGGTGCTAAAGCCCTTACCCTCAAATTACTTTCTACTGATTTTTGTCCAGCAGAAGACTTGTTCCTAGAAAGCAAGAGTTTTTGTCTTTGTTTTCCCAGGGGCCTAGCCCTGCAAGCCGGCAGCAGGTGAATAGTTGACCATAAACAAATAAATGTTTGTTAAATGAATTTAGGAATGTAGAAAATCTTCACCTCAGCCTAGGGGGTGAATTCTTCACTTGGAAGTGTTCTACACATTGACTTTTGGATGGAATTTCCATATTGACTGTGGGAGCGCCCTAGGCACAATGTAGTACTCTCCCATTGACCTGGAGTTGGATTAAACCAGGAAGCTAGGTGGTGAAGTGGATAGAGCGCTGGCCGTGGAGTCGGGAAGACTCACCTTCTGGAGTTCAGATCTGGGGTCAGTTACTAGCTAGCTGTGTGACCATGGTCTTCTTCAGCAACGAAGAACGAACATACAAACAGCTGTGTGACCAAGTCACTTCACCCTGTTCGCCTCAGTTTCCTCATTTGTAAAATGAGCTGGAAAAGAAATGGCAAACCATTCCAGTATCTCTGCCAAAATGAAAATAAAACAAAAATCAAGTGGGGTCACAAAGGATTGAACAACTGAAAAATGACTGAACAACAAAATGATTGAACCCCACCTTTGACATTTTTGGTCCAAATCTATGACCAGGAGAGACCACAGCGGTCTGGAGGATAGAGAGCTAGCTATGAGTCAAGTTCTGACAGATACATATTGCCAATTTGACCCTGAACCAGTGTCTTGGACAGGTTTCTTAACATGGGGTTGGACTCCATGGATAGATTTTAGGAGGACTGTGAACATGGATGGAAAAAAAAATATAATCTTTGATTTTAACTGACCCCTAAATAAAATTTCCTATAATTATGAATTTTTAAATAAAATATTTTGAGGAATTCATAAGCGTCACTAGACTGTCAAAGGAGTCCACGGCACACATCTAAAGATTAAGAAACTGAGAAGGCGCCTTCCCTATTTCACTGAAATCACAGATCCAGTCCCTGACGACCACCATAGTGGGGAAAATGCGAAGGCAGGCCTTGAGCCGGGTACCGGGCGGGAATTAATCAATCAATCCGCAAACCCCAAGGGGCGGGAGGAGAAGGTAGGCAAAACCTAATCTGGACAATCAGGGAGTGACCTCAGCCAGGGCCGCCTCCAACACTCAAAGGGAAAAGGGGGTGGTGGAGGTGGAGAGCTTGTCAATCAGTTACCCCCCTGGCCAATCAACAGGTGGCCCCGCCTTCCCAAGCCCCTTTTCCGTCCTTTACTCCACCCTCTTACCCCCCTAAGAAAAAGAGAGAGAGGGTCGTATCTGTGCTCTGCGACCAGCTACTCGACACGGTTCTCCTCCCTTTCCATTTTGCAGAGCTGAATTAAACGCGCTCAGGTGAGCGAGGGAGGGGGCGTTGTCTAGGGGAATTCCCCCTCCCTCCCGGAGTTAAGCCTGGTGTCCCTTTAAGGGGCTGGGTTCCCCCCACCCCCCCACCCCGGCCGCTTTGTCTTTCTGAGCGCCGGGAAGGGGGAGCGTCTTCGTTCCTATTCGCCCGCCCGGCCCCTCTCCCCGCTCCCCTCTCCCTTTGCAGCTAGAGCAACGAACACCACCGGATGTGGGGCGGGGGAGGCCGGGGGCAGCGGGGGCCCGAGAGCCCGGGGGCACTTAGTAGACCCTGCCGGGCTCCTGCCCCAGAGACCGAGAGAGAGAGAGAGAGAGAGAGAGAGAGAGAGAGAGAGAGAGACAGAGAGAGGGGGAGGGGGGGGAGAGAGAGAAAGAGAGAGGAGACAGGGAAAGACTGGCAGACAGGGAGAGGCCGGGAAGCAAGGGAGGCAGATTGGGAACCGCCCTGCAGCTCGGCTCCGTTCTCCCCCACTTCTTGAGCCAATGCACGTGTTGATTTAGGGGCAAAAGACCCTCACTCCCCATCAGCCCCTTCCTCCCCACCCCACTCAAGCAGAGGGAAGAGAGAGAGGGAAGACAGAGGGAAAGGCAGGCCCAGGTAGCAGCTGTGGCCGGGATGTGAAACTGACTCAGGCTGTAGGGTGGGTCTGGGTAGTTGTGCGACTGTTTGTGTAAGACTGTCCCAGGGACTTGTGTGCCACTGTTTGTGTGGTTCTGTTACACTCTGTGACTTCCATTATTTGTACGTGGCTGTTTCTGCGTGTGGGGGGTGAGGGGTGGGGGGTGTGTGTGGCTGTATTTTAGGGTGTACGAAGGACTATTGCAGGGTGTGCGACTGGGTTTGTGTTTCGGGGTGTGTGTGTGAGAGAGAGAGAGAGTGTGTGTGTGACAGAGTGTGAGACGCTGCTCTGCTCTTTTTCAGCCATTACTTCCTGAGTTTTCGGGACATCTTATCGGCCTCGAATCGATGCAGAGGCTTGCAAGATCAGAAGACTGACAAGTGGCTAGGGTGCCAGACTCGGACAGTGCGGGCTGTTGGAAGGTGGTCCGTAGGACTACCCTCGGGAGGCTGGGAGGGAAGGACGCCTCCTGGGTGGGGGGCGAACAGCCCCGCCTGCTGGGGGCGGGAAGGGGGGGGGGTCTTTGTTCGGGCCGGGGAGGCGGGGTCTGCGCGGGCGGGGCTCTGGGGGAGGGGGCATCAGTCTCCAGGCGCCTCCTTGGTTAACTCGGCCCCTTCCTCCTCCTCCTCCTCCCCGCCCCCGCAGGAGTCGCTGCCGCGGCGCGGATTGCTGGATTGTTGCTGGCAGACGCAGCGCTCGTCCAGACGCTGCCTCCTGAGCGCCCTCCGGGGCTCCCCGGCCTGCAGTTTGAGACAAACTCGGGTCTGGAGGAGAGCAGGAGATCCCCGGAATGATGGCAGGGGTGGGGGCCCCCTTCGCCAACGGCTGCGGGTCCTGCGCCCCGTCGGAGGCCGAGGCTCTGCACCTCTGCAGGAGTTTGGAAGTGGGCACCGTCATGACCTTGTTCTACTCCAAGAAATCCCAGCGACCAGAGAGGAAAACCTTCCAGGTCAAGCTGGAGACCCGGCAGATCACGTGGAGTCGTGGGGCAGATAAAATCGAAGGAGCGGGTAGGTGTTTGCGGCCCTGGCCCCTTTGCGTACCTTCTCTGGTTGGAGGAGAACTCGGATCGTTCCGTCCAGCTGTTTGTCCAGGGCTGGGGGTGGAGATATTCATGCAAACTTTGTGCGTTTCTGGCTCTCTCCCGCCGTCGTTTGCTGCTTCTCAGAATTTGGTTGCTTTGGGGAGGGGGCAGGGGCTAAGGGCCTTCACCCTTACCCAAGCGATTTTTATTCGTCTCGCAGGCAATGGATCAGGTACTGTCTGCTATGACGATTCATCCAGGGAAAACTGGGCCCAGGTGCTCTGAAAGACACCTTCCCACCCCCTTGACTATAGGCCCAGGGCATAGATGTGTGTGCTTCTCTCCTTCAGGATAACCAGAGTGTTTGGGGGGGGGGGGGGAGGAGCGGGGGAAATGAATCCCGGGGTTGGGGGATAAGGATTACCGCGGACGTTCCCCCCAGGCAAGAAGAGGGGTAGCTTTGTCTCCCGGCGGTTCTCAGCTGTGGGCCAGAAGAGGAAAGAAACAGCCACATTGTATCGCTTAGGTTGTTACATTGTTACTGTTAGAGTGGGGGGGGGGGGGCAGGGAGGCCGGCAGGCCAGCTTGTTGGCGCCTGCCTTCCCCACCTCCCTCCTCTTCCCGATCCCAAAGGGAAGGAAGCTGTGTTTGGGAAGGCCTGGGAGGGAGAAAAGAGAAGGCCTCCCCTAGCTCCCTCCTTCCTGCTGCACCTTTTGTCCTAACACTGAATGTCAGCCTAGCCTGGGTCAGGCCCACTGAGAGGGGCAGGGGGGAATTTCTGGGAGTTAGGCCCAGTTTATAAGGAAGGCTCCCTGGCTAGGAGAGTGGGGTACCTCCCTTAATTAGGGTGCATTCTGATCAATCCAGCCCTTCTAGTCTGGTAGACTCTAAGGAAGCATACTCCTTGTCAGTCCAAGGGGGTTGGCTTCGGTCTACACTCATGTAATTGGCTCCTTCATTGTAGGGTGGTAGTTGGAATGATATCCAGGACTTTTCTTAGAACTGTATCTCCCTCCTTCCAGATGGGAGCCAAGAAGTGATACTCAAAGGAGATGCCCAAAGAACTTCCAAGGGGAGGTTGTACCTGGTGGGAGAAAGAATCTCAGAATGGGCAGTTAATTAGGAAGGAGTGTCTGAAGTGAGTTGGGGATTCTGGGCCTAAAGAGGGAGAACTTTGGCTGTGGCAGACTACAGAAGGGCTGAGGCCTCTTTTTCCCTTGTGCTCGATCTGGGCTGAGGGTAGGGGGAGGCATAGATTATATCATGGTAGACAGAGTTGTGACTGTTGAGGTCCAAACACGAACCTTAGGAGGAATCTCTCCTAAGACAGAGAGTTAGAGAATTGAAGGGGTTGAGATGCTACTTCTCTACTCTAGGCATGTTAGGTGGTCAGTCAGACCCTCTAAATCAATGGGTACCCCCTTCTCAGGCCCTTGATCAAGGCCTTATTTCTATTGCTCTGAGGGATGCCCAGCACTAGACTGATGTGTTTGTGTGAGTCTGAAGCCTATGTTCTTCTGGCAGCAGGGTGACTGATGTTTGGGGGAGGAGAGAGGCACCGAACTTGGGGAGAGTTGGGATGGAGCCAGGAGCCTCAAGGTTTGAGATGGCGGCGAGAATGAAGGAGAAGGGATAGGCAGCATATATTTTAAGGATGTTGGATGCAGTCACTCAGAGTCTGAGGATAGCAGGGGGCATGTTGAGGAAGTATAGAGCTTCCTATTGCAGGGGAACACAAGGTTTTAGTGGGGTTTGCTATGGTGATGGTAGAGTGACCTGGTCTGGAATGTGAAGATGGGGTGGGGGTGCCTTGTAGAAGCCTAGTATTTGAGAGTGAAGAGGGGGCACGTGGATCTGGATTTCTGGAATCTCAGACCCAGAATCTCATAGATGACCTGTTACCAGCTGGTCTTGCAGCTCCCAGGTCTGGATCACCACGTGTGATATTTTACGAGGTTAAGTCAGCAAGCATTTATCAGGGCCTATAATTCAGATGTCCAGACAGCATGGTGAGCTCAGTTTAGAGGGGCTAGATTTGAATCCTGTCTCTGTAACTACATACGAGACCTGGTGCAAGTCACTTAACCTTGAGGTACCTCTATTTCTTCATGTGCAAAATTATTTCCAAGGTCTTTTCTGCCTCTAAACCTATGATCTTATGAATCCTTTGTACCCTTACCTCTATGCTACCAACAACTCCTTAAGGGTCCACAGGAGGCCAGTTTAATTCAGGAGACATTAAATGGCTACTGTATGCAGAGCACTCTACCAGGCACTGAGGAAGATACAAAATTTGTTTAAAAGATTTATAACCGGAAGGGCTCTTAGTGATTCATCTTAAGGCAGCTAGGTGATACAGTGCACAGGGCCTAGAGTCAGGAAGACCTGAGTTCAAATTTGACCTCAAACACTTATTAGCTGTATGACCCTGGGTAAGTCACTTAACCTCTTTCTGCCTCAGTTTCCATACCTGTAAACTGGGGATAATAACAGGGCCTGCCTTGTAGGTAAGATTGTTCTGATGATTAAATGACATATTTCTGAAGCACTTAGTGTAGTGGTATAACAGTAGGTACTTAATCAATGCTTGTTTCCTTTCTCCCTCCCTCCATCATTTTACAAGTGAGGCCAAATGTGGTATAATGTAGGAGTGGGGAACCTTTGGCCTCAAGACCACATGTGGCCCTCTAGGTCCTCAAGGGCAGCCCTTTAACTGTATCCAAAGTCACAGAACAAATTCCCTTAATAAAAGGATTTGTTCTATAAAACTTGGACTCAATCAAAAGGCTGTACCCAAGGACCTAGAAGACCACATATGGCCTCGAGGCCGCAAGTTCCTCACCCCTGGTGTAGTGCAAAGATTTGGAGTCAGGACACCTGAGTTTGAGTCCTCGCTTTGCCGTTATCATTACCAGTGAAACTTTATGCCTCCTGAGTTTTCACCTTGGGCCTTGATTTCCTTATTTCAAACTTCAAGGGATTGGATGAGATGATATCGAAGGACCTTCCAGCTTGAAATTCTGTGTTCCCTCAGTCATATGATTTGACTGAAGTAGCGGGTAAGTTAAGTCTCAGAGTCAGGATTCAGTCCCAGGTTTTCTGCTTCCACATACAGGCAGGGCTCTTTCCCCTTCTCGAGGATCTTGAGGATAAGACACAGACACAGATAGTGGTAATAACAATATCACAGGATACCCTGTGATCCGGTAAGCATTTATTAAGTACCTAATGTAGACCTTCTGCTAGGCTTTAGACCTAACAAAGAATGAAAACGATTCTTGCTCTCAAAGGGCCTTTATTTTAACAAGTGAGAAGATGTGCCCCCTTAAAACTATGTAGAATGAATATAAAGAGAATAAATACATGGTTGTTTGGCACTAGCAGCATGTGTAGGGAGAATGGGGAAAATCTTAATGTAGATGTTTGAGTAGGTTCTTGAATGAAAGAGGCGTCAAGAAGGAATGCATTATGGGCATGGGGGAAGACAAGTGCAAAGACACAGGAATGGGACATTATTGTGTGTAAGGAACAGAAAAAAGCAGCTTGGCAGGACTGCAAAGTGTAATAAGGGGAGTGATGTACAATGAGGTGCTAAAGAAAGGTTGGGACCAGGTTGTGGAGGGCTTTAAAAGCAAACAGGATTCTGTATTTTATCCTAGAGGAAGTAGGGAGCCATTGGAGTTTATTGAGCAATGGAGAGACCGAGTCACATTTGAATTGAAGGAAAATCACTGGCAGCAGTGTGGAGGAGAGGCTGGAGTGGAGAGAAACTTGAGGCAGGGAGGCCACTTAGGAAGTAAGGGGTGAGATGTCGAGGGTCTTAATTACAGTTGAGGTGACTGTGAGTAGACAGAAAGGGTCAAATTAGAGAGGCTCCTTCCCATCCTCAATCCCATCAAGATCCTTTCCCTGTTACCTCCGAGTCTCCACTCCTTAATCCCATACAAATTTTCCTACAGTCTTTTTCCCTATTAGCCTTGTCCCTACCAAATGCTCAGATTCTCAAAATCTGGCCTCACTAGGAATCTCACCCACCCCAAGCAGTGTTTCAATAAACTTTGTCTCTAATCAAAAGAAGGCTTGAGTGGTCAAATTCTTTCTGGGCAGACCCATGCCCTTTGCCCTGTCATTTTGAGGTTCTTAGCACCCCTAGACTGAAACTGTAGGAATGACAAGTTTGGACTATCAGTGGAATAAGGGGGTGGGGTGAGGAGGAGAGAATAATATCCAAGTTATGAACTTGGAAGATCTTTAACAGGAATAGGGACCTTTGGAAGAGGAGTTGGTTTTGAGGGGAAAATAAAAGAGAGAGGAGTCTGAAATAAATACTTTTGGAGATCTGAAAAAAAAAGTAGTTACCTATAAGGAAGATGTAAATTGGAGTCAGTAAAGGCATCTGGGAAGGGGTGGTATTTGAGTTGGACTTAAAAAGGAGAATAGGAATTCAGCAAGCAAAGAGTGGGAAGGATCGATGACATTCTAAGGGGGGAGGGGGGATGGTGTTGAGGGCACAGTGTGTGTAGGTATAGAGGGTTAGCCAGTTTGCTTGCAGTATATAGTGAGGAGGAGCATGAAACATACCTGGAAAAGAGCAACAGTCATACTGCTTAAGAACCCCTTCAGCCTGGCAGTCAGGGCCAGAGACAAGGGGGATCCTTTGAACCAGCCTGGCCCTGTTGGGTTATGTAGCCCTCTGTATTTTCTAACTTTCTCTATTTCTCTGGAACCTGTGTTTGCGGCTTTATGAGCTTCCATTTCTCCATTTCTTCCTTCCTCACACCCCCAGCCCTGCCTCCCCCCCATGGGGAGGGGCTTGTGCTGTTGCTTACTGCCTCTTGGTGTGTCTGTCAGTGCCTGTTTGGACCTGGTTACTTACACTATGTTTGTGGGTAGGCACAAATACACATACTTAGGGATATAAGTATTTATACATACTGTGCCTGCCTGCCTATGTTTGCGTACATGTGTGTCATTGGGAAGGTGTGTGCATGATGAGCTGGTGCATGTGCCTTCCTCTCGGGGTGCATATGTGTGATGTGGTGTTGTGTATTCTTGCCTGCTCAGGTGTGTGTGTGTGTGTGTGTGTGTGTGTGTGTGTGTGTGTGTGTGTGTGTGTGTGTGTGAAGGAAAGTTTCTTTGACTCTGTGTGTGTGTGTGTGTGTGAGAGAGAGAAGGAAAGTTTCTTTGACTGTCAGAGCCATAAAGGACCTTAAAAATCTTCTTAGTTCACCACCTTCATTTATATAGTATATATAGTAAACTGAGGCCCAAGAAGGGACGTGACTCTGGAAGTCTGTGACCTCCAGAGCTCGTCAGCAGTAAAGTCTGTTCCAGCATTCAGTTCTAACTCCAAGGCCAGAACTCTCCTTTCTAAGGACAGTGTGGTAGAAATTCAAAGACCCCTAAACTAGGGTTCCGAAGGCTCAAATTTTCTCCCTCCTTCATTCACAGAGGGGGTGACCATCGTCCCCTCCTGTCTTTTAGCCTCCATTTCCTCATCTGTAAAGTCAGAAGGACAATTCCTCTTAGGATTTCTGGGAAGTTCCAGTGAGAGGATATGATGAATTCGAGTGGTCTTTGGCACATCATAGTTTTCCATTGTAAAGCATTATCTGTGTATGTGTGAGTGTGTTTGTGCAATAGAGACCCAGTTAGGTGGCATTTGGCATCGTTAGCTTGTGTGTGGAAGCCCAGACTTGAATCTTATGCCCTCCTTGGGCCTCCTTGGAGTGGTCCTCAGCTTGAGGATTTTGAGTATCTTCAATCTATCTGGCTATCACTGGTGGTACTATAGGGGTCTTAACCTGGGGTGTATGAACTTGTTTTATTAAGAAATATCTTGATAACTATACTGCAGTATAATAGGTTTCCTTTGTAATCCGATGTATTTTTAAATTTTATGCATTTTAAAATGTAATTCTGAGGTTTCACCAGATTGACTGCCAAAGGGTGTGGGAGTGGAGTGGGTGGGATGGGGTGGGGACTGGTTGGTGACACAGAAATGGCTAGAAACTCTTGCCCTAAAGGTCATGGGTATTAAGTACAGAGTCATAGCCTTGAGTACTTGAGGCTAAGGCAAAGAATTATAATCCTGAATGGACCTTCTTGACCCTTGTGCTCTGCCTGTTCTTCTGTCTAGGACTCTGCATGTCCCCCTGCCACCCCCTGGCCTCTTATCTTCCCAGCCTTCACTGGAGTTGTGTGAGGAGAGAGAGAGAGAGACAGAGAGAGAGAGAGAGACAGAGAGACAGAGAGACAGAGAGAGAGAGTGTGTGTGTGTGTGTGTGTGTGTGTGTGTGTGTGTGTGTGTGTAATGAAGTACCCTAACCCAGGGTCAGCTTGATCTCTTAAGAGTTATTTCAAAACTCAGCCCAAGTGATGCCTCTTGCATGAAACCTTTCCCACCTCTTCCCTCCCCTCTCCCAACGGTTGTGTTTCCCCAATTGTTCTGTATTGAATTATTCTGTAGATACTTCTACATGTATGTGTTCCCTCCTAGAAAACTATAAGGTACCTGAAGGCAGGGGCTGTTTCACTCTTGTCTTTGTATTTCTAGTGCCTGGCATCTCTCTCTCTCTCTCTCTCTCTCTCTCCCCCCCGTCCTTTTGTCCTTCCTTTTTTCCTTCTTTTCTCCCTCCCTCCTGACCTCCCTTCTTCCTTCCTTCCTTCCCACCTTCTCACCTTTCCTCCCTCCCTCCCTGGGATTTCTTCAATATAGGGAGCACCCAGTGAGGAACCTTGTTCTCTACCATTCATAGAGTTGCCAGGGGCACCAAGAGATAAATGACTTGCCTGGTGTCCTGCAGCTTCTATATCTCATAGATGGGACTTGAATCCAGATCTTCCTGCCTCTGACAGCTCTTTCTCTACACTGCCTTTCTATATAAAAGTGTGCTTAATACATATTGGTTGATTGACTGATAAAAGTTTCACAAAGGATTTCTGGTGCCTGAGTAAATCAATCCCACTCTGTTTGTGCTCTAATTGAAAGAGCTCTGGATGTGGAGATAAAAGACCTGGGTTCAGGTCTCAGCTTTTCCACTTCCTCCCCAAGTGACCCTGGCAGTCATTTCCCCTTCTCTGTAAAATGAGAGAGCTGGGCTGGCTGACCTCTGAGATCCCCCCTCCCCCAGCTTTGTTGTTCTAGGCTTTTGTGATTCTGAGTCCTGGAAGAAGGGACATTTTCAAGCCTGACACTTCTGGACCAAAGGCAGTTTTCATCTGTTTTGAATGTTAACTCCTTCCCAGGGTGGTTGCCTTCTGAATCGTCGCTAACTGCCCCTGCCTGCAGAGAAGTGCTGTTTGAACTCATCCACTGCTGCTTTGTAAAAAGTAAGAGAGGCTTCTGCGGCCTGTGTTGTGGTGGAAGGTCCAGCCTCATTCCTCATGGCCACGGCCACTGCCTCTGTCCTAGGGATTAATCATAGGTTCTTTTCCCCTTCCCGATTTAACCTGTAAGAAGTGGCTTTAAGGACCTCAACCCTGGCTGAATTGGAGGGAGGGGAGATGGCCTGGCAGGGCCTGAGTTTTGTCAGGGATCTGGTCCAGAGTCTAATAACTCTTTCCTGTCTGGTCTGGATGGTTGGAGACCTTCAAGGTCAGGCATAGAAGGGGAAAGTGGCATGGATGGTGGTGGGAGGCTGGCAGGGATTGGAAACAGTTGTGTCTAGTTCAATTCTGTAAATACTTACTAAGTACTTGCTATGTCCCAGGTCCACAGAGTGTATTCTGCCCCTTCTGTACCATGAAGGCTGTTCTGTCATGTCAGGGAGCCTTTTGGATAATAACTGTAATGGTAATAATTCGTGTAATTATGATACTTTAAAGTACTTTCCTCCCAATCCAGGAGGTAGGTAGTACTGCCTTTTTTTACAGCTGAGGAAACTGAGGTTGTGACTTACTCAATTATCACAGAGCTGATAAGTTCCTGAGGTCAAATTTATACCCAGGTCTTCCTTGTTTCAGGTCTACTGCTCTGTTCATGGATTCATAGAAGCATAGATTGATTTATTTTAAATTCAGTTTTGTTTTCAGATCCATAGTCTCCTTTTTCCCTCCCCTTCTCCCTCTTGAGGAGGAGAGAAAAACAAAACCCCTGTTACAAACATGTAGAGTCATGCAAAGTAAATTCCTGCATCAGCCATGCCCAATAAACAAACATAAATAAGCATGAAGTATATAGATCTAGCTCTGGAAGAGCCCTTGGAGGTCATCTAGAGCAAGGATGGGGAACCTGCAGCCTTGAGGCCACATGTGGCCTTCTAGGTCCTTGGGTGTGGCCTTTGACTGAGGCCAAGTTTTACAGAACAAATCATTTTATGAAGGTGATTTGTTCTGTGAAGTTTTAATTCAGTCAAAGGGCTGCACTTGAGGATCTAGAGGGCAACACGTGGCCTTGAGGTCAAAGGTTTCCTACTTATATTCTAGACCAATCCCTCTCATTTTATAGAAAAGGAAACTTCTCAGGGCTCTGCATTATCTCAGATGACATTCCAGTCTCCTGGTATTTCTGGGGAGAGGAACCTCCCTGAGGGTTAGGCAGCCCATTCCATTGTCAGATACAGGATTCTAGACTTGGAATCCAGGCCTGGGCTTAAGTCCTTGCTCCAATGCTGCCTAGGTTAGCTGGTCAAGCTTGGGCATTTAGTTGTATACCCAGTGGCCACCTGGGGCCTTTGATGCCCTCTGCTGGTACTTCCCAAGGGAACTGTGGAGGCAGAAGCCCCAACTTTGGGTTCCTGCTTTGCCACTTCCTAGCCATGTAATCTTGGGGAAGCCCCTTTTCTTTTCTAGAATTCAGTTTCCTAAATTATAACATGAGAAGGTCTGGTTAGATGGTCTCTGAAAGCCTGTTGTGTTTGGGTCACAGTACAGAAGATTCCTGTGTCAGGCATCAGGGGCAGGAGCTGAGACTGGGACTGGCCATGGAACAAAAACTGTGGGGCTGGGGAACATGGGTCTGAGATGCTGGGGAGCTTCTTGCCCAAGCTTTGTTATTTCTCAGGAGGCAGACATGGTGGAACTGTGAGGTAGGTGCCTTTTTCTTTTCTTTCTTTTTTGGGAGTCAGTCAGAGTCAAGTGACTTGCCTAGGGTCACACAGCTAGTAAGTATCTGAGTCCAAATTTGAACTCAGGGCCTTCTGACTCCAGGGCTGGTGCTTTATCCAGTGTCCCCTGTGAGGTGTCTGTTTTTGATTCAAAGTTCCTTGATGTATCACTGGAATGGATCTTAGAGAGGGCAGTCTTGTCCAGCCCCCTCAACTAGAATGGTTACTGGCTTGCTCAAGATCCCATAGGTTTGTAAGGCAGGATTTGAACTTGGGTCTCTGATTCCAAATGCAGCATTCTTTCCACTGTATCATAGATTCATCTCCACCTTCCCCATGCGCTACTAGGAATCCTCAGGCTTGCAGTAGTATCATTTGATCAATCAGTCAAACAACAGTCATTTGGTAATTGCTTGTGCCAATGCCAGAGGTACAAATATGTAAATAAAAAGAATGAAACAACTCCCTCCTCTGAAAGGAGATGTTTGGGAAACTTCTGAAAGGTGCTGGAGTCTGGAGCATCTGGCCATCCTGGCTCCCAGAAAACATGGACTTTGGCCCCCTTGGCCAGCTGCTGCTCTCTGTGAGCCAGTCTTGGCCAGCAGAGGGGACCTTTTTTATAACACATGTTTGGACTCCAAGACCCTGGGCGACAGGAGGTGCCGCTTCCTTCCTGGCCCCAGAAACAACAATGCTCTGTAAACAACCCCCCTGGGACCCTTTTGGAGTCTTGGGTGGGGCCCCAGGGAGCTCAGATTAGGAGAGGCCTCTGGTTGGAGGAGGTCGAGGGGGCACACAGCCTAGTGAGGGGAAGGGGCCCGGGATCAGTTGGAGCCAGCTTTGAGAGAAGGATCAGGAGATAGGTGCTCTGTGTTAGCAAAGAGGGTGGGCAAATGGAAAGTCTGAGGGCTGGGAGGTGGGAAGAGGGAAGATGGTCAGCCTGGGTTGGGAGTGGGAGGAGAAGCACACCCAAGCTTGTGCTGATGAAGATTCTACCACATTTTCCCCTTTGGTTCTGATTCTTCTTTCACAACATGACTAATGTGGAAATATATTTAATATGATTGTACAAGTGTAGCCTGTATCAGATTGCCATCTTGGGGAGGGGGGGAAGGAAGGGAGGAAGGGAGAAAAATTTGAACTCAAAATCTTATACAAGTGAATGTTGAAAACTGTTTTTATATGTAATTGGAAAAGATAAAATAATACTATTGGGGCGGGGGGAGGAAGGCTTAAGAAGTCTGATAAAAAACGATGACCACTGATGATTCCAGAGGACTTATGATAAGGCATAATACCCATCTCCTGACAGAGCTGATGGACTCCAGGTGCAGAATGAGACACACTTTTTTGGACATAGGCAGTTGAGGAAATTTGTTTTCTTTTACTGTGAATATTTCTTACAAGGGATTTCTTTTTTCCCCAGTGGAAGGGAGGGGAAGAAGGGGGAAAATAGTTTTTTATTCATTAAATAATTAAAATTAAGAGGGAAAAATAGGAAGAAAAAAATCTGACCACAGACAGTCTACATTATTAACGTTTTATTTCCTCAATCCCTTTCTTAAATTTAGACTATCAACAGAACAATGTTATCAAGCTGTAATATATAGATTGCTGATTTCTAAGGGGTAAAGGGGCAAATGCTTACACTGAAAATTTAACAGTCAGCTGAGGGTTCCAGGTTCAGCACACCTGGGAGAACAGGGGTCTCTTGGCTCCCTCATGGTGTGTAGCTGGGCCAGGGAGAGGAGTTGTTGCATTGGGCAGGGGTGGTACCAGATCGTATTTGGGAACTGAGCTTGGGGAGTAAGACAGCATTCTAGGGAAACTCTTCATCTGCTCATCTGGTCTGCAAGGCTTTCTTGAGTCTTGGACTTGTCTGTGTTCTGGGAAAGGGATGGGAGAGGTATCTGGACAGCATGCCTTCGAGGAATTCATAATCTAGTTGGGGCTGTGAGTCTCACATACAACAGAGACAATATATTTTCATCTCTGTTCAACATGACGTATTATCCAGTACTAAACTGTGTGAAGTCCAGACTGTTAGATCCTATGGGGCCAGATGGTACCAGCCTTAAAAGCCAGGCTCAGATATTTGATCATTTGTGTATTATATAGGCTCATAAGATCATACAATTCTGAGCTGGAGGGAATATTAAATGGTCATCTAATCCAAGGATTCTTAACGTGGAGTCCATGAGCTTAAAATTTTTTTCAGAACTATTTCTATATAATCAGTTTCTTTTGCAATCCTATGTACTTTACTTTAAGGCTTTAAAACATTAGTCTCAGAAGGAGTCTATAAACTTCAATACACTTCCAAATTGATACAAAAAAGGTTAAGACCTCCTCCCCTTTCCCTAGTCCAACCCTCTTGGAGGCAGCCCGAAGTTCAGAGAGGGGAAGCAACTTTCTCATGGTCAAATGGTTAATAAGTGACAGAGCCTGGATAAAACCTAGATCTTTTGATTCCAAATTCAATGCTTTTTCCATGATACATTGTTCCCACCGCCATCTTCCCTTGTGCCCTGTCCCCCCTCCCCCTTTTTTTTGAGTCTCCCGCACTTTGCCTGGTAGGATTGGGTTTGGGTTAAGGATTGGTCTCCTCTCTCAGTTGAATGACTTTAGTTCTCTGAAGATAATGACTTTTGGAGTAACTTTGGAGGGAGTGGGTGAATGTTTCAGATCGTGCTTGATCTCCTTCCTACAAGCTTAAAACTGTGACTTCCTCCCTAGTTTTTGTGATTTGGTTTGGGGACTAACCCTAGATGACCCAAAGGACTACAGGCCTTGAGGGAGGTGGGCCATGTCATTTCTGAAATTTAACTGAGGTCAAGAGGGAGAGGTGTGGACATCTTGGTCAGAAACCTCCAAGTTGTTATCTTAGGTCTAGTGAAAGGAGAGAAGTCTTGATTCTCTGCCCCCTCGCCCCTCCTCTTTTTGCTACCTTTTCGGCTAGTCACAGTCATTGGAGGGGCTAACTGTCACCTGAAGGACATTGCAAAGGCTGTTTATAAAACCTTCTAAATTTTTTGCAGTTAGGTAAGGAGAATGGAATTTATTATTTTGCCAAATACGAAATGTGTGCTTGTCCTTCATTGCCCAAGAAGACCATGCAATCAGAGAAATAATGACATGACTCGCACTTGACTTTGTTTTGAGTGAGGGATGACTGTGCAGGTCACCAGCCTCACTTCTCCTCCAAAGCCATCTGAATTCAGTGACCAGATATTCATCAGGATGACTGGAGATGACCCAGGATGAGGCAGTTGGGGTTAAGTGACTTGCCCAAGGTCACACAGCTAGAGAGTGTCAAATGTCCGAGGTGAGATTTGAACTCAAGTCCTCCTGACTCCTGCACTGGAGTCTATCCACTGTACCACCTAGCTTTCCCTTGAGGGCCAAATGTCATGACGGGCATGAGCCTACGAAAAGTTGAACTCCGCCCTCCGCCAGCATGTATCTAGGCATGATTATTAAGTCATTAGTAAAATGTCCCAGAAGGCTCTGGGATAGTTTAGAGGCAGTAATTTCATATTGTGTTTCTAGAATCTTGTCTGATTGTACTTGAGCTGAGGTCAGAGGATACAGGATCATCCTCCATCCCTGGACTAGGAACAGGTAAAATGTAGGTTAGAGACAGGGACTTAAGCTTTGGGAAAGTCTCCTGTTTCAGGAGCTGCAGGAAGATGCCAAGTACCAGGCCAGAAGGGTCCCCTTTATGGGAAGGACAGTAGGATGAGGAAGATGCATAGACTTAGAATTTGAATGACCTTAGGATATGGGATGTCTGAACCAGATGTGACTTTACAGCATAGAAGGTGACAGTTGGAAGGAACCTTATACCCCAGATTGTCAGAGACAGAAGGGATTCTCTCTGAGGTCCCTTCTGTTTCTAGAGCTGTGATTCTGACCCTGCAATCTGAGACATCTTTTAGTCTAACTCGTTTATGCATGAGGAAGCTGAGGCCTCTGCAAAGGGGAAGTGGCATGCCACCAAGCTTCTATTGAAAGAGGGATATGGAACCTACTAAGTGACCAAAGAAGCAGGCCAGGGATTTATCTTCAGGTATCTGAGACATTGCCTCTTCGCTCACATTTGGGTTACAGAGACAGGACTTTCAACGTATCCAAGAAGATCTCATATATTAATTCGATTCAGCACAGAGTATGTGTTTGTGGAAATTATTATGCTTGGCATGAGGAGATGAAGAGATAAAAGAATCTTTGCTCTCAAGAAGCTCATATTGTAACTAGGGGAAGTCACGTCCTCAGATGCCTATTGCAACATGAAGGAAGATGATTCACTTACAAATGACAGGTCCTAACAAAGTGTTAGGAGAATCACAGGACAGAGATGTTGCTGGGGAGAGGGGAGGGTTTAGGGAAGGCTGGATGGAGAAGCTGGTGCCAGAGTTGACCCTGAAGGAAGGGTTTCTATGAAGGATAGGGAGAAGAATCCATGGGAGACAATACAGAAACATGGGAGGATAGGACAGGAGGAGACAGCAAGGACAGCAGCTGGAATGTTGTGTTTGTGCAGATCAGTAAGAGCCTGGCTGAAACAGTCACATTTGCTGAACATTTCAGGTCCAGTGCCCAGTGTTAGGAACCTGGAAAGATATGGAGGAGAAATGCTCCCATTCCCAGAGGTTGCAGGAAGGATCTGGTTCAGTTCAAGAAACGTTTAATAAGCACCTAGGTGATGCAGCAGATAGAGCACTGAAACTGGAGTCAGGAAGACTAGAGTTTAAATCCAGCGTCAGACACTTACTAGATGTGTGACCCTGGGTAAGTCACACATCTTCTGTCTGCCTCAACTCTAAAATGAAGATTATAATATCACCTATGTCCCAGAGTTGTCCTGAGGCTCAAATAAGATAATATTGTGAAACATTATAAATGCTTCTCTTCCCCCATACCTCCTGTCTACTTAATGTGCCTGGAGAAAGGTAAAAGGGAACCTCTGCCCTCCAAGGGCTTGCTTACTATAAGAAGAGTCAAAGACCAATGATGATAGTGGGGGGAGGGGAGGCACAGTGTGATAAAGGCCTGATTGGAACTAACAAGAAAGAGGCTTTATTTTCCTATGAGTTTTAGCTAACCTTTTAGCTATCCTCTGACACCCAGAGTAGGGCTCTGCTCTGAAAATTCTGTCATCAGTAAGTTTTGAGTTGAATTGAGTCTGGTTGGAAGTTTTACTTCGACATGTAGAGTCTCAGAGATTGTCAGTCAAAACTATAAGGGATAGGAAGACTGAGGCAGGACAGGCAGTGTGCTTGAATGGGTAGACAGGCATTCTGACAAGGAGAGCCGAGTGGTCCCCAAGGATGTCTGGGATTCAGGTGAGTTAGGAAAGTATGGACAGGCTGGAGAACAGTGAGAGCAAAAGTACTAGCTTCTACCTGAATATAAGCTGAATATAAGTTGATAAAGGCTCGGACTATTGGCATACAGAAGAGGTATGGGAGCAATGAACTTGACTTCCCAGGAGAAAGTGCTGGGAGGTGAGACCAGACTCGGGAGAGCCTGATGGGATTCAGTATTTTTATCGTTGGCCTGAATGAAGGCATCTAGGACCTACTGGTTTTCAGAAGATACCAAACTGGGAAGGAGTAGTTGATTAAAGAATGCTTATTGACTAACTGATGGGGATAGTTTTGGGGTCTAAAAAGATCTTGACAAACTAGAATAATGGGTAGAATATAAGAAGAAATTGAATGGGATAAACAAGTCTAGTTGGGTTCAGAAAATCATCTGTACAAGTGCAAAATGAGGGAGTTGTGACTAGATCAATTTGTGAGGAAAAAGACCTGGGGACCTCAAGCCCAGATGAGTCCAAACCTTATGGCCACTGAGAAAGTTAATAGGCTACTTTGAGAGAGATGGATGAAGGAAGGGATGGTCTGCTATGCTCTACCCTAGTTAGACCCGGTCTGGAGTGTTAGGTTCAGTTCTGGATGCTACATTCTCTGGAAGGACATCAGCAAGCTTCAAGATACCCAAAGAAGAGTGACCAAGTTGGTAAGGAGGTCTGGTGACCCCTGAAAAAGAGCTGAAGGAATGAGACCATGTTTGGCCTGGAGAAGAGACTTAGGAGGAACATAATAGCTGTCTTCAAGTATTTGAAATGTCATGTAGAAAAAAAGATTAGATTTTTACTCATCCCCAGAGGGTTAAACTGATAATAATGAATAACAACAGAAAATCCTCAGGGTGGTCTTTAAAGTCAACACTGGGGCAGCTAGGTGGCTCAGTGGATAGAGCAAGTGGCCCTGGAGTTAGGAAGACCCAGATGTGTGACCCTGGGCAAGTTACTTAACTCCAGTTGCATCAAAGAAAAGTCCTATACAATATGGTTCCACCTTTTTCTTTGATCTTATTTCAGATTAATCCCTTCTCCAACTCCCTTCACACACTCTCCAGTCAGAGTGGCTTGCCTAGCTGTGTAGGACATATCATCTTTCACGGTTGTTCTTTTGAAGAGATGGTCCTGGTGTGTGTGATGCACATCCTTCTCACTTATACATCTTGAAATTCTTACCTTCCTGGGCACAGCCCAGGGACAACTTTCTTCTCCAAGTCTCTCCCAACCCCCTAGTCCCTCTTGAAAAATTAATTTGTATTTGCTTGTCAGAATAAACATTGTATCTCCTCAGTATGATTCAAGCTGTTGTTCTTGGATCTCCAATGCCTTGCACCTGTTAAGTACTTAATAAATGTTTGTAGAATTGGATTTTATGGAAATTGATCTTCAAACTGCAAAGGCAAAGCACTGTTGCCCCATGGGAAGCCATGGTCGTCATGGTCAGTGAGAGCTTTCAGAGAAAGGACTTGAGGCAGGTGCCTGCTCTCCCAGGCAGAGGGCAGGAGAGTGAGCAAGGTCAGTGACAAGCCTAATGATCTTGCTCCTGGGGAGTCCCTTGGGATCCACGGGATGAGAATCTGAAGTGTGGTCTTGGACAAGGACCAAAGTATTCTTAGCGTGTGAGGTTTGGTCAAGGTCTGAGACCACTCAGGGGGTCTTGGTTTCTGTTGGGTCTTATTGTTGAACCCAACAAGGGTTCCGACGGTTGGGCTTTTGGCCCAAGCTTTGACTAGAAAGTGTTTTCAGTGGAAGGTAAGTGGGATGCAGATAGGGACATGGGTCCTATCCCCTTTAAATGAGTCCTGGTTTCCACATGCAGACATTCTGGGGTAGGGAGGAAGGAATGTGCTGCTGTGTGTTCCTAGAACCACTGTCATCTTGACAAGATTATGGAGAATTGGAGATTTGAGGAGATGCCAGCACTACAAGCCTGTTCTAATGTTTCTAAAACAGAAGCAAGGTTGGATTCTGAAAACTCTAGGCTAGTAAGCTTGCTCTTTGTCCCTGGGGAGATTCTAGAACATAGAGCAAATAGATGGTTGGTGAACATCTGGTAATCACTAGGCTCTAACATGGGTTAGTTAAGAATAGAATTTGCTAAATTAATTTCCTTTTTGATAGGGTTGCTAGGTCACAGGGTCATAGATCTAGAGCAGGAAGAGACTTCAGAAATGTTCTAGTCCCACTCGCTTATTTTATGGATGAGGAAACTGAGGCCCAGTGAATTGACTTGTCCAAGGTCACAGAGGTCCTGGCGGAGGTGGGATTTGAACCCAGGGGCTATGCTGTCAGATAGGGAAATACTACCATTGTAGCTGATACTGATTCAGCAAGGCAGTTGACAGAGGCTTTCATGAGAGAACCATAGAGAGATTAAATGATGTGGCCAAGGACTTATAGATGTAGGTATCAGAACTGGAATATGAACCCAGGTTTGCAGGTGGCATTGAAGCTGTTGGAATAGTTGTCCCCAGTAAGCATCGATGAATGATTCAGAGAAGGGTGTCTAGGATAGAAGAGGTAGGTTCGTATTTTTGTTCTATCTAGCCATCACTTGGTGGAAGATAAAGAAGGTATTCTTGTCTAATCAATCTATGATACAAAGTTGAAGAGCATGAGCATCATTACTGGGTCCAGGCCTCGGTGCTGAGGATGGAAAGATAGCAAATAGAACAGTCCCCACCCTGAAGGACCTTTCATTCTGTATGGTAGAAACAACACACGCCCACAGGAGTAAATTCAATATATGTGCAAAGTAAGTACGAGTTCGTTTAGGGCATTTTGGTTATGTTGAGTTTGAGGACATCCAGCAGGAAGTGTTCCATAGGCAGCTGATGAAATGGAGCCGGAGGTCAGGATTGACTTGGCCTTGATGTAGAAATCTGGGAGTCATCAGCAGAGAGAGAACTGAACCCATGAGGGCTGATTTTGTGTGTGTGTGTGTGTGTGTGTGTGTGTGTGTGTGTGTGTGAGAGAGAGAGAGAGAGAGAGAGAGAGAGAGAGAGAGAGAGAGAGAGAGAGAGAGAGAGAGCGAGAGCGAGAGCGAGAGAGAGAAAGGAAGAGGAGGAGGAGTGAGGAAGGGACATAGGGGAGAAAGAGAAGAAAAAGGAAGAGGATAAAGATGGAGAGAGGGATGGGGAGAGAGAAAGACAAGAGAAACAGAGGAAGAGGGGAGAGAGAGGAGAGACAGGAGATGAGAGGAAGGCATACAGGTGAGAGAGAAAGGGGGAGAAAGAGTGTGTGTGTGTGTGTGCGTGTGCGTGTGCGTGTGTGTGCGTGTTCAGGACAGAGTTTGTGTAAAACAGAGCCTTTGAAGATATCAGCCCTTAGGAGGTGGGGCATGGATAGTGATCCAGCACAGGAGACTGAGAAGGAGCAGCCATATGGATAGGAGAATCAAGAGCACGAAAATCTAGGCAGAAGAATGTCTGGAGGAGGAGGGGGGTGGTAGACAGTCATCAGATGCTCCAGAGAAGTCAAGCAGAATGAGGACTGAGAAAAGCCCATTGGCTTCAGTAATAAAGAGCAGCTTTGCGGAGAGTGCTTTCAGTGGAGTGGCGGGGTCAGGAGCCAGATTGCAAGGGTTGAGAATCAGGTTTCAAAATGATCTCAGCAGATTGGAATGCTGGACCCAAACCATCAAAGTGAACGTTTACAGGGATAAATGTAAAGTCCTGCATAAAGTTACAGCATGCCCAGTGCTCAAGTGTAGTCTTGAGGCAGACACAGCTTGGTGGTTTTGCATTGGAAGAAGCCCTGGTGGTTTCAGTTGAGCTTGTGATGAGCCAGTCTTGTCATGTGGCTTCTACCAAAATTCAACAGGGCCTTCTTTGCTTGTGCTAATCAAAACCTAGTGTCCTGAGTAAGAAAGTAGAAAGTCACTCTGGACTGTGTCCTGGCCAGAAGCAGTGGCATTGTGCTCAGTTCTGAATGTCACATTCTAGATAACATATTGACCAGCTGGAGGGAGTCTAGAGAAAGGTAACCTGGACTGACAGGGAAGAAAAGATCCTGTAGCTCTAAGGATAGGTTCATATTATTATCTAGATACGTAGAGCTAGAAGGAACCTCCAAAGCTGCTATTTCAAACCCCTCATTTTACAGATGAGGAAACTGGGGAATGCGGAGGTTATATGACTTTGACATTTAAGATAGTAAGTGAGAGACAGGATTTGAATCCAGCTCCTCTGATTCTAGCAGGCACCTAGGTGACACAGTAGATAGAGTGCTCAGCCTGGAGGCAGAAAGACCTGAGTTCAAATTCAGCCTCAGATACTTAATAAGCTTTGTGACTCCAGACAAGTTATTTAGTGCTGCTTGCCTCAGTTTCCTCATCTATAAAATGAGCTGGAGAAGGAAATGGCAAACCACTCCAGTCTCTTCGCCAAGAACAACCCAGTGGGGTCACAAAGAGTCCAACGCAACTGAAACAGCAGCAACCTCTGATTCAAAGGCCCGTATTCATTCCACGGTACCACAAAAGAAGGAACTTGAAGAAAGGAGAGCTGTGGTCACGGGAGATGATCACTGTCCCAAGTGAGAGAGGAGCTGATGGGACAGAAGGAGCAGACTCATTTTGTGTGTGCTTCCAGAGGTCAGAATGGGATGATGGGTGGTGGCAGTTCCCAGTAGGCAGATTTTTAGCTTAATAAAAGAAAGAACTTTGTAACAATTGAAATTATCGAGCAGTGGAATCACCTACCTGGAAAGATAGTGAGTTCCCTGTTACTAAAAGTGTTAAATAAATCATGTATCTAGAAGAGAGACTTTAGGGATCTTCAAGTCCAGGGGCTCATGGACAGATTACAGGGGGTACTTGTATTTAGATGGGAACTATTTAGATGGGAACCAAATCACCTCTTTATTTTCACTGACCTCTGAAAATGGATCCCGAGAGAGGTTTCGGTGGCATGCCAAAATGATCAAGACGCCCGCTCTAGTCCAGCCTCTCGCCTGGTACAAGTTCTCAGGTGAGAACACATTCTCGCAGAGGCTGGGGGACCTGGGCTGTAGTGGGCCTGGCTTCTCAGCCTTCCTGTGGGATCTCATAGCCATATTTTTCCATCCGTGAAATGGGTCCTATGCCCAGGGCTGGAATTACTCTGTGTGTGTGTCTGTGTGTCTGTCTGTGTGTGTCCAGGCTTTGAAGATCCTCTAAATACCTCTCCATTCTCAGGACCTATGTCAGAGCATTGTACCATAATGGATGGAGTACTAGCCTTGGAGTTAGGAAAATATACTTCAAAACTTGGCTTCCATATTAGTTGTGCGACCTTGAACAATTCACTTAGCCTTTTGAGCCTCAGTTTATTTATCTACAAAATGGGGCTGTCAGTACTTCAGCCACCTGGACTTCACAGGGTGATTCTGGGGAAAGTACTTGGTAAATAGAGTAGCCATCTAGAAATGGAAGCTGTGAACCATGCTTATTGTTGGTGAAGTCTGAACATCACCCCCCTCTGCCTTTCACCCTGCCTGGCCTCAGAGTGGCTGGTGTGTGTGTGTGTGTGTGTGTGTGTGTGTGTGTGTGTGTGTGTGTGTGTGTGTGTGTGTGTGTGTGTGTGTGTGTGTGTGTGATGTTTTGGGATAGGAGGCTGTCAGGGGGTCCCTGGCCCTCCTGAGCCAGCTGGCTGAATGGCCTTTTCCTGTTTACCTACTCAGGGAAAGGGGACCGGATGGTGAGTCAAGCTGGGGCTGCTCCTCTCTGCCAGGTCTGGGGAAGTGAGGGGGAGCCATTATTAAGCACCAGCTGTGTGTGCAGCTTAGCACTTGGCCCTCTCTCATTTTGACCCTTGGGGAGTTCAATTTAACTTTGGTCTCAAGTAGGACAGAGCAGGGGCTGGGCGATGCTTCCTTCCTGTAATTTGCTAGCCTTACCTTGCCCTGTTGGATTACCCACTGCCCCCAATCTTGGGAGTTGGGGGAGTCTGAGTGTGTCCTTATACAGCATGCTGAGGGGAAAGGAGCTTCACCCCGTCACTATCTCCCTGCTTACTGTTTTCACCTCACCGTTCTTATGGTCACTTAATGTCATTTTATTGCTTGCACTCCCCCCAACTCAGTCTAATCTAGTTCAGCAAGTATTTATTAATCACCGGCTGTATGTGCAAATTGCCATGCTGTGCACAGCGAGAGAGACAAAGATTGACCATGGCACTGTGAGCCTTTTAGTTGGGTATAATAAATATACAAATAATATAATCTAAAACCACAGACTGTAAATGCCCAGAGATGCAAAGTGCCCCCATGAGGCCCCAGGTGGTAAAGAAAGGTCATTCCTGACTGAGCAGATCAAGGAAGGCTGCATTAAAGAGGTGACATTTGAATTGGATTTGTAAAGGCTGGCTAGGAGTTTTTCATGGAGGAGGGCATTCCAACCACAGCTGAAGGAGGGGGTTCATTCAGCAAGCGTTTTTTTTAAGCACCTACTGTGTGCTAGGTACTATGCTACCATCACTTACAAAAAAAGCATCTGATAGAGAGGAAAACAGAGCCTTAAAGGCAGACTTGCATTCAACAAGGAGCGCACCCCTGCAGTTTAGATCATATGGGGCTTCTTAAAAAAAACCCCAAAACATAATTGCCCATTTGTAGCAAAGTCCAGGGTACCTACAGTAGTAGAAATATAGAAGTAGAACAACAAAGATTAGGTGGAGCTAGGATGTACTTGAATGCTAAGCAAAAACTTTAAACTTTCTCTGGGAGGTAATAGGGAGACACTGGAGATTTTTGAGCAAAAGAGAGGTAGGACCTTTGGGTATTTGAGGGTCAATGCTGCCATTAGCTCTGTAATCTTGGGCAAGTGAGTTAAGCTCCCTGGGCCTCAACTTCCTCCTCTCTAGGATGAAGGGCTTGGATCGAGTGGCCTCCGAGGCCCCTTTCAGCACCAGAGCTGGGATCCTTTGGACCCCAAAGTGCCATTGCCAGGAATTTTTATTGTAGGAGGAAGATGTTTCTGAGAAGTATGAAGGACTGAATGGAGGGGGCAAAAAGTGATTGGTGATGGGGAAAAATGGCCACCAAGGCCCGCGGAAGCAAGTCCTTGGTGAGAGAGGGCTTGGTGCCGACAATGGACAGAGACCAGACAGAAGTACCATCCCTGCCTGACCTCTGGAAGCTCTTGTGTTAACTGAGAAGGCACGAGACAATGACTAATTGTCTGACGGGAGTGTGCTGACAGGAGCCCCAAAGAGGGGAAGACTGTTTCTCTCTAAGATGGGCCAGGAAGGCTTCATGGAGGAGTGGGGACTTGAGGATGGGTAAAATTCATATAGAAGCAGAGAGGAAGAGTGGGGAACAGGGAGAGATTGGAAACATAGGAAGGGGAGAAGAGCATGAGCAAAGGCCCAGAGAAGGGAAATGAGCATAGTAAGCAAAGGAGAGTGAGGAGAATGACCTAGATGACACAGGGAGCAGCCCCCTGCCCTGTCCCCAGGACAGCCAGGCTGAGGGAGCTGGGAAGTCCTGAGACTTTGCTGACCTGGGCTGGATCTGAATGGTTCAGGGAGGCCTCCCTGGGCAAGGCAGCTCAGACGAACCTGGTTTGGTTCTATGTAACCCAGAGAAAGTGTTGTGGCTGTGACTCGGGGGTGTGTGTGTGTAAGTTGTGCAGGCTCCTGGGTCCCCATGAGAGACGTGTGTGTGTGTGTGTGTGTGTGTGTGTGTGTGTGTGTAAGTGCACACCCACAGCCTCCAGCTGCACAGGAACCTGACCGAGGTGACTTGGGCTGGGGGTGGAGGGATGTGGGAATTGCCGGATGGCGGCTGCTTCCTCTCTGCGTTTCCTACATTGATCGCTCCTTGTTCTCCTGGGGCCCTTTGCTTCACAGGATAGCCAGAATGAGCCCTGCCCTTCGGCCTGGCCCATGGCCTGGGGAAGTTGAACCCAAAGAAGGGAGGTCTCTCCCCACTACCTCCTCTTAACAGTTATGGTGTCTTCCATGAATACACAAGACATATTAACACACACAGACACAGCGTGAATGTGTATTCAGGCTGTAGGCCTCTGACCTCTTTTGCAGTTTGACTTGGCTTTCTTGGGCTAGCACTGAGCTTTGAATAGTGGTTGTGAAGAGGAATGTTGGGGCAGTGGAACCCGTGGAGCATCAGTTCTTTGGGGGAAGAGTTGGCACCTGGGCATTGGAGTCTTCCCACGGTGTCCAGTACAGAGTTGTGTACTCAGTGGGCCTCAGTCCATACTTGTAGAAATGTTGGGAATCATCCCCAAGCATCCCTCAGGGACTTTTGGACATTGACCCAAGGCTTTCCTATTCTGGCTGAATTCCATTTTCTGTCCTGGCTATCCTGTCCACAGTTCCATGTACTGGATTTTTCCTTTCTCTTGACATGCTCCCCTTCCCCCCTATTATCCTCGTTCTCCTCTCTCTGTTTGTCTGGTGTGGCTGTCCATCAGGGCCCCACTCCAGCCCCATCTTCCGTCCCCGGGGATGCTGGCAGGCAGTTCTTATCGATCAGTCTTTGCATCCTACAGCACTCAGCATCTTTGCCACATACTTAGCTCTTGCTAGCATCCTGTTCTGAGTTCTCTAATTGTTTCCTGGGTGTGAGCCTCGTCTGCCCAACTAGGAAGTTCCTTGATACTTTGTCAACCTTAGAGCTCCTTCTGAACAACCAGGAGCAGCCACACAAGGGCTGGGACCGATTAGGAGGATAAATTTTAGTAAGTGTTGACCGTGTGCCAAGCACTGTGCTAAGTCTTGGGGCTACTGAGATAGGCAGCAGTACAGTCCATGGGCAAAGGTGGTTCAGTGTAGTATAAAAAGCATTGGATTCCAAGTGAGAGGGCCCGGGTTCAAATCCCAGCTCAGCTGTGAACTATTTGTGTAACTAAGGGCAAGGTATCTCACCTTGGGCCTCACTCTTTGGGCTTACTGCTTTGTAAAATGAGAAATCGGAGTTGAAGTGCTCAGTTAAGGTGCCTTCTGGGCCTCAGTGTGACGGACAGCCTGCTGTCTTTGCCTTCTCTTTTTAAAATTCATTTTATTTTTAATTTATGAAATAAAACAAGCATTTCCATAACATAGTATAATAACAAAAATGATTGCACATGAAACTGCAAATCTGTTACGTGCAACTTTCTGTTCCTTTTAAATAGTTATCACATATATTTCTTTTTCCTCTTCCCCCCTGCCCTAGTGATGGCTCCCATTAGACACAAATGTGTGTGTGTGTGTGTGTGTGTGTACGTGTGTGTGTACGTGTGTAAAAATCATCCTATACATACTCCTACTTGCCAGTTCTTTCACTGGATGCAGATAGCGTCTTAATGTGCCCTTTATAGTTAATTTGGGTATTTATAAGAGTAAAATTGACTTACTCAAAGTTGTTCATAAAACAGTAGCTGTTATTGTATACAATGTTCTCTTGATTCTGCCCACTTCATGCTTCATTATTTTGTGAAAGTCTTTCCATGTTTTTCTAAAATCATTGAGCTCATCAGTTTTTTTTTAGCAGCCTTCTTTTTTTCTGTGTTGTCACCTTTATTTTCTTATAATTAATCAATTTTTAAATTTTCAACATTCACTTCCATAAGAGTTTGAGTTTTCAATTTTCTCCTCCCTTCCCTCTCCTCTTTCCTCTCCAAGATGACGTGCAATGTGATATATGCTCTACTTATATGTTCATATTGAACATAGTTTCACATTAGTCATGATATAATGAAAAATAAGAACCAGTGTGGGGGAGGAACCATGAGAAAAAAACCAAAACAAAACAAGAGGAGAGCAAGAAGTCTGCTTCCATCTGCATTCAGACACCAGAGTTCTTTGTCTGGATGTGGATGGCATCCTTTCTTGTAGCATGGTAGTATTCCATCACGATGATATACCACAACTTGTTCAGCCATTCCCTAATAGATGGGCATCCCTGCAAAGTCCAGTTCTTTGCCACCACAGGATTGCTATACGCATTTTAGAACATATAGGTTCTTTTCCTTTTTCCCTAGTCATCTTTGGAAATAGACCTACATCATGAGATTCTTTTCCTCCCTGGCAATATCTAGATTGGGTCCAGCACCACACTGGGACACATAAACTCTTTTGTTTTTAAAATTTCTTTGGAATTTAAAAAAATTGTGAATTTGACCAGTACCAAATATAATGAGCATTTCCCTATAGTAGATCAACAGTAGCAAAAAAGAAGATGGTGCATGGAAGCTTAGTGTGGAAGGGCCCTTAGCGACCATTTTGCTTCACCCCTCTTCCCGTTTATAGAAAATAAAACCTGCCTGTTGGGGACTTGCTCAGGGTGGTAGAGAGAATGAGTCGGAGGCCTAGGACTTTTAACTCAGTTGTCCTGATTTCCATTTTAGGGACCTTTTCACTAAATCAAATAGTCTCCCTTTTATCCTTGGTTGGTTGACTGTTGGGTCAATAGGTTTGGGGACATTGTATGAAATGGTCACTGTTTGCTTAGGGGGGCTGTCTCATGGCTTCTGTCAACATCTTTCAGGCCAGGGTGTCTTATGGGTATTTGGTGGCGTTAGCCTCCACTTTTGATGTGCTATAAACACAAGGACATCCCTTCTGAAGGTTCACTCAAGCACCATGGGTCATTGTGGCCCTGTGGCTTTGCATATCCCTGGGCTGTCAATATGACTTACCACAGGTAAGGCTTTCAGTCTGGGCTGAAGAAGAAAAGCCTGGGCTCTGAGGAGATGGTGGGAAGTGGTTCAGGCCCGGGAGGGAGTGGGAGAGAGCCCTGGCTGGCACAGGCTGACGGCCAGGAGGGGAGAGATTAACATCAGCCCAGGGCCTTGTACCTGTTGGGTCACCACAGCCTAGACTACCATCCTTCCCAGATGCTGAGAGCTTTGATTCCCAAAATATGTATATTTATTTTTCTTTTTCTTCCCTTTTTTTAGCTTTAAAAAAAGATACTATTTTCAGCTAGGTTTGTGGGGTAGAAGGAAACACCATCCCAAACCTAAGGTGGGACCAACTGGTTGCCTGCTCCTCCCCTCTTCTGCTGGGGCCCAGAGCTTCCCACAATCGTGTGTGTGTGTGTGTGTGTGTGTGTGTGTTTGTGTGCCTGTATGTAGGTATGTGCATTTGTAGCTGGGAAAATGTGTGAATATAACTGGGAGTTGTGTGTGTGTGTGCGCACGCACGCACATGCACGTGTATATATGCTAATAGATATGTGTTTCTGTTAGGTCAAATGACTTTAGGAGAGACTCTAGGCTAGTATTTCCTACTGCCTGATAGACATAGTGAGAAAATGCATTTTTAGAAATAGCATCTCCCATGAGGAAGTACATGCATGTCCCTCCATCTGTGGAGGTAGGGACCTGGAGTTGTGATCTTTCTCTTCTTTGTTACAAGGTAAGGCTCACTTCATGGGAAGCAGTACAACTAAGAGTGGTCTTCCTTTTGTGTGTGGGCTTGACCAGATGACTGCTGAGGTCACTTCCACCTCTCAAATTCCATGATTCTCTGGCTACATTTAAAAAAACCAACTATGATATAAATATAAAAGGCATCCGTTAAACCTTAATTTAAAAAAAAACTAGGATTCATCTCTCTCCCCCTCACCCCACAGGGGATTCATGGATCGATTCTTAGGGTGTCAATGAGTCTTGCTGGATTTGTATTTGTACTTCTTTTTTCCATAGAATGTAAATCTTACTGGATTATCCAGAGGGCCTTACTTTCTATTAAGAATCACGTCTTCATTTGGACCTTGTGCAGTTATGTCTTCCTTGACAGTGCTGAATACCTTTGGCAAACATCCATCTCCTTTTTACGCCTCGCTTGATATTCTTAATCAGAGTATTGTCAGAAGACGTTATTTCTGTGGTCACATCTATCAAGGAGCCTCTTACGATCTTAACTTGCCTGGGGGCCACTTTGGGTTGAGCCTTTTAGATTTTCACATTTTGCTCTGCAGAGTCCAAATGCTTTCTTTGTGATCAGTAAGTATGCCAGGACCTTGTATTATCTTTATGTCTCGGTCAGGTGTATGGCTATGGTGATGTACTCTGTAATAGACATTCACCTACAAAAACTAGCCGATGTACTTCTCATGTCTATTTTCATTAAGGAAACTTGGATGACCATTTTCATGAAGATTTTATAGAGCTGAGAAAGAAGGTATGTGGACTGTTAGTTACTGTTGTCATCTTGGTTACCCTTTATTTGGGTAAGGATATAGTCCACATTCTTTTTCTCATTCTTTTGAGATCTCTGATGTAGTTTGAAAATTGATTCCTGTGAATGGCTTTTCAATTGAGCCACCTCACAAGGGTTTCAACTCTGTCAGGTCTAGCTGTTTTCCTGACTTAATTTTTCAAAGTATTTCCTCTTGGTGTGTCAAGTATCCAGGTACTTAAGTCCAGATGTGATGGTATGGGTTCTTTTATGTCAAGTTCAAACTCACTATGTCCAAAACAGAACGAAGTATTTCTCCTACTAGTTGAATTCTTCTTACAAACTTTACTACCTTTATGGAGGGCACTGTGATCCTCCCAGTCATCTAGGTTTGCAGCCTTGGTGTCACCTTGAACCCAGGGCTTCAGACTAGCATTGCTTCCAGCCCAGGGCCCTCAGGCACCATGCCTCCGGACATGCAGCCTGGCCATTGTTCCTGTAGGTGCCAGGGCCACATCTTTTGAAGACCTAGGAAAAAAATGTATTTAGCACCAGAGTTCTTGGCATGATCAAGTGGTTCAACATCAGAAACTGATACAGTTTTATCAGTGGAGATGGTAGTAAAGAAAAGGCATTACAGTCTTCCTTGTTGATATTCAGTAAAGATCCTGGGACTTTTCCATCCGACTTGCGGCTGAAACCTTCCATGTGTGTCATTTCCTCCATTATATTTGTATCTCTACCACTCAGCTTAGTGCTTTGCAAATTGTAAGTACTTGCAAATCACTTCACCTTGTTTGCCTCAGTTTTCTCATCTGTAAATGATGAGCTGGAGAAAGAAATGGCAAACCACTCCAGTATCTTTGCCAAGAAAACCCCAAACGGGGTCACGTAGAGTCAGGCAAGACTAAAAAACAACTCGACAGCAACGGTACTTATGAATGCTTTATTCATTCATTTCATCCTCAGCTCCTCATTTTCACTCACCTTACTTATCCAGTTAGTTGGCCTGTCATTTCTCTCTTCACATCTCTTGTATCAATCTCTTTTGTTTGGGCAGCTAGATGGTGCAGTGGATAGAGCACCAGTGCAGGAGTCAGGAGGACCTGAGTTCAAATCTCACCTCAGACACTTGACATTCACTAGCTGTGTGACCTTGGGCAAGTCACTTAACCCCAATTGCTTCATCCTGGGTCATCTCCAGTCATCCTGATGAATATCTGGTCACTGGATTCAGATGGCTCTGAAGGAGAAGTGAGACTGGTGACCTGCACAGCCCTCCCTCATTCAAAACAAAGTCAAGTGCAAGTCATGTCATCATTTCTCTGATGGCACGGTCTTCTTCACCTCAAAGGATGAACACACACATTTGTTGCATCCATATTATCACTACCTTAGTTCAGATCCTTATCACCTCTTACTTGGACTATTACAGTAGTCTTCTAATGGGTCTCCCAGCTTCAAAGCTTTCTCCACTCTAAAGAGTCTATCCTTCACTTGGCTGTCAGAATGATTTTCCTAAAGCATAGACTGGATCATGGTGCTCCTGCTAGAAATACTTGGTCAGCTGCGGTAGCTCCATGTTACTTCTAGGATCAGTTAGAAACTTGTCTCTTTGTTATTTAAAGCCTTTTACAGTCTGGTCCCAAACTACCTTTCTAGCCATATTACACATTCCTTACCAGATCATAGTATTTGAGAGTTGGGAGTGGACTTTGGTGGCTATCTATTCCAACCCTCACCTGAAAGGAATTCTTACTATAATGTACTCAACAAATAAGTCACTCAGCCACTGCTTGGAGAAATCCAAGGAGAGAGAACTCATCACTTCTTCAGGCCATCTGCTCAACTTTTGGACAGGTCTAATTAATTCGGATGCTTTTCCTGGCATCAAGCTTATTATACTTCTTTGCATCTTCTACCGACTGCTCCTGGTTTGCCCTCTGGAGGCAAACGGAACAAACTCAATTGCTTTACTAATGACAACCTTTCAGAAACCTGGAGACAACTAGCATCTCAATCCCCCTCTCCAACCTCTTCCTACCATCTTGTCTTCTCTTTCAGTAATCCTTATAGAGCATGAACTTAAGACCCTTCACCATCCTGATTGCCTTCCTCTGGATACTCTCCATTTTATCAGTGCTCTGAGCACAGTACTCCTGATGAGATCTCACAGAAGCAGTGGGCGATGGGACTCTATTTCTAAAAGTTCCATGACTCAACACAGCTCAAGAGAGAATTAGCATTTTCTGGTTGCTATATCACACTGTTGACTCATATTGAGCTTTTAGTCCACTAAAGCCTCTAAATCTTTTTCAGAACATATGTCTAACTCTGCCTTCTCCATCTTACGCTTGTGAAATTGATTTTTTGGACCTAACCATAAGACTTTGCATTTATTTCTACTGAATCTTATCTTATTAGAGTTAGCCTACTCCTTTAGCTTGTCAAGATCTTTTTACATCTTAACTGACATCCTGTGTGTTAGGTATCCTTGTTAGCTGGGTATCACCTCCAGATTTGATGAGCATGCTATCTGTGCCATTTATTCAGGTCTCAGATTTCATCATTGGAGCAAACACATGCTAGCTCATTATAACCACCACTCCTCCACCAATCATCTTTTCATGACTCATTTTAGAATTTCTGTAGGAATTGAGGTCAAGCTCCCTGCCTTGTAACTTATAGACTCTTTTCCCTTCCCCTTTTTTGAAAATCAGGACCTTTGCCCTCCTTCAGTCTTGGGCATGTTTTCTGTTTACCCTGGTCTTTCAGATATCACCGCTGGAGGCTTGGCAGTCACGTTAGCCAGTTCTTGTAGTGCCTGAGGATGTGGACCAGGTGACCTGAATTCATCCAAGGCATCTTGCTTATCTCGGGTATTTCTCATCCTGGTCTGCCTGACGATCATGGCAGTCCTCTTCCAGTCAGAAAGAATGCCCACAGACCTCCCGTGGCCAACTTGTACAGTGCCCACCGATTTAATCTCCTTGCTTGCTGCTAATTGCTATGCACATTAGAATTCAAGAATGTCAGAACTAGAAAAGAACCGTTAAGGTCATCAAGTCCAAGTCCCTCGTTTCATTTTATTTTTAGATTATGATTTTATTGATGCCTTTTGTTTTTACATCAGTCATTTCTAGATGGGCACTATGCCCCTTCCACCTCCCTCCTCTCAAATGAGCCTTCTCTCGTAAAAAAGGGAAAACAGCTAAGCTAAACAAAGGAAGTGACCCTGGCTGCTGTGTGTGGCATTCTGCACACGTAGCGCCCCCCACCCCTCCAAGCAACATCAGTCATGACCAAAAGCTTTGGGCTTCATTTGAATGGGTTTTTTTTCATTGCATTATGTTGTTTTCTTGGTTCTGGTTACTTCGCTCTGCATCATTTCATAGAAGATTATCCATGTTGCTCTGAAATCCTCACCTTTATCACTTCCTAGGCTGTAATAATATTCCATTACTTTCATATACCACAGTTTCTCCAACTGTTTTCCAGTTGATGGGTATCTGTTTTGTTTCTAATTGTTTGTGCTGTTGTGAAGGCTTAGCTCTATATGAAACCTTTCTCTTTTGTCTTTGAACTCCTTGTAATCCCTTCATTTTACAGAAAAGGAAGCTGAGGCCCAGAAAGTCTAAGATTCTTGTCCAGGGGTGGGGAGCCTGTGGCCTAGGTCCTTGGGTGCAGCCTTTTGACGGAGTCTAAGTTTTACAGAACAAATCCTTTTATTAAGGGACTTTGTTCTCTGAAGTTTGGATTCAGTCAAAGGGCCTCCCTTGAGGACCTAGAAGGCTACATGTGGCCTCAAGGCCGCAGGTTCTTCACCTCTGTATTTGTCTAAGTTCACCTGGTTAATGCAGAACCAGAGGGCAGCATGTCACATCTTCAGGGAGCATCACAAGGGCCAGTCCTCCAGTCCCAGTCTTTTGCCTGAGCTCTGACAAGAGCAGGGATACACATGTCCAGGAGCTGACCATGGTGACCCTGTCCTGGCTGCACTGGGCATGTTTGATAGCTTGCTTGTCGTGTTGCTTGCGTGTGTGTGCTTTGAGTCAGTGTGCCTGGGGTCTCTGATGTGAGTAGGGATGCGTCTGGGAAGAGGCGAAAGGCTCAGTGGTCAGAGGCAGTTCTGTGTTTGTGTGGACCTTGGAGGATTACGTATATTTGTTTTGAAGATTTTCTTTTTCTTTTTTTCCCTCACAAGGGACAGAAAATAAATTTTTATTGATTGAAAAGAAATTAATCTAAAAAAAGGAAAGCAGCCATAGAACCCACTTGTGATTGGAAAAAGCCCAGCCTGATTTTTAACAAGGTGAATCTGTGGTTCATGATGGAGGCCAGGTGTCTGTGGCACTTGGCTGGGGAAGGGGAGCAGTGGTCATGGTGTCCATTGCCTCTGGTGAGAAGTTATCTTGAGGGTGACTTCTGGACCCCAAAGCTGTGACCCTTGGCTTTTTAGGTCAGCAGGTCCATGGTCCAGGTTGTGGGTCAGCCTTTTTCTAGTCCATAGTTACAAGTCATAGAGTCTGTAGTTACGGGTCATGGAGTCCACAGGTCTTAGAGTGGCACCGTATATCTTGACAGCTTGTTGCTGGGCTCTTCTGTTCCTTCCCCTGGAAGAGGAGTTAATTGGGTCATTGTGCTATGGGAAACTAGAAGAGGGTTGGGAGGTGGGCAGGATGTGGGTTTGAGGTACCAGGGGCCTCATGCCCTCCCCCAGGCCCAGCTTGCAGCTCTGAGGAGAATGTGCTTCCTTCCGGTTGGGGCTGAGACTGAACCCCATTTCCCCCCTGGAGGAGGGAGGCTGGTCCAGGCGGCTTTTCTTTTACTGCTTGGCATGATGAAGGCTCTTTGGAACAGGATCTGACGAGAGCAGATGTCACATGGGTTTGAGGGAATGAGGGTCTTTGGGGAATTACTGCACCTGGGAGGATCCCAGTCCTGGGTGATTGGGAGTTCCAAGGCCCCTTTTCTGCTCTGCATAAACCTCAGTTTCCTCATTTATGGGATAGGGAAAATTGTTGCCATCTCCCCATTTTCTGGAGATGGGAATGAAAATGAGATGGCAGGTAATATGCCTGGGCTCAGTGATGGTAATTCTAAAAAATTCTCAAATGTTGAGTAAATAGAAATTTGTGGCTCTGTTTTAAAAAACACTCTGAAAGTGGAACATTCATTACACTTTGCTTATTTTTTTAATTAAAAATTTTCAGAAATTTTATTTTTTATTAGAAATTGAATAGTGAGCCTCAGTATAAACAGCTAAACTTGCTTAGTAACTGTTCACGTTTAAAGTAATTGCATGAAGAATCCTAATACTTTTTCAGTTCCTCTTAGGAGACTAAGTCCCCTATCAATATTCTTTGACCATTCATTCTCAATGACTTTTTCTTGTAGGATTACAATTAAGTGAGCTCCATTATTCTGCTTCTCCTTTTTCATTTTCCATCATTTCAGAAAAATCTTACCAGATTTCTTTGTTTTTCTCATAACTGTCCTTATTTGCTTCATAGTGTTCCATTATTACATTAATGTACCACAGTTTGAACAATCCCCTATTAGTAGGCATTTAGATTACTTCCAGGTTTTTTATAATCACATGTAATGCTCCTATGAAGTCTTGGAGCAGATAGTTCTTTTTGGTCTGGTTTTTGATAACACTGATAAATAAATTCCCAGCAGTGAAATTATATTTCAAAGGTGTGATTATTTTTTGTAACTTTTACTGTATACCAACCAATTGCTTTCCCGAAAAATTCCACCATCCATTCTGTTAGCACTGAATGGATGTAACTGTTTATTTAAAGCAGAACTGGCATGGAGTTTTTAATTCTATTTGCCAATTTGATGTGGTGTAGTAGATACGGAACTGAAACCAGGAAAATGTGGATTTAAGATCTGCCTCTGGAATATATTGGCTGTGTGATGTTGGTGAAGTCACTTATCTTGGCAACTCCATAAGGCTCTTAAGTTGAAGAGAATGTGCCAGCCTGTATGGGAAGAGGGAGCTTCCCTGTTGGGTGGGACCTCCATGTTGTTTTTGATTATTAGTGAAGTTGAGTGTTCCTACTGTGTTTCTTCTTTCAAAAGTCGTCCGTATCAGTTGACCATTGATCCACTGTGGATATGGAATCATTTTAATTTTTGGTGAAGTGAAGAGCCTTTGGCATGACTTTATGTATGCCCTTCTCTGTCAGCCAAGTTTGCTGTAAGTGAAGTAGGCCTGAGTACCAGTGCACTAATAGAGCATCACTCTTACATCATGACTGGAAGAGAAGAAGGCGGGAGAAAAACCAAAGGATACAGTGGGAGGGAAGCGGACACTGGCCTTGCGTGGACTCACCATGTGACTTGGAGTAAATCACTTACCTTGTCTAAGCCTCAGTTTTCCTCATGTATAAAACTGGGTTGGATAATCTTTTCCCCAGCCTATCTCCTGGGGTTATTATGTGGATGATACTCATGACTCATAGGGTTTCTCTATAGCTGAACCAGTATTTAATTATTTTTAGTATTTTATTTTCCCCAATTATATGTAAAAATATTTTTCAGCATTCATTTTAAAAATTGAGTTCCAAATTTTCTCCTTCCCTCCCCACCTCCTTTATTGAGAAGGCAAGCAATTTGATATAGGCTATACTTGTGCAGTATAGCGTTTAATTTTTAGTTATTTTTGCCAATTTGCTGGGTTATGAGGTGTTGAGAGTATGGTGAACTTGAAGTGTTCAAGATAGGGGAGTCTTCACTGTTCAGGGCATCAAGGAAACAGTGACTTCAGCTGGGCTGGAGGAGGATAGTCATCTCCAAGGGCAGGGAAAGGTCATGGGTTCAGGGGGCCAGTGGGCTCCTTCTGCCCTTTTTTGGTGGGTTACTATGTTCAAGAAGGGTTTGCAGCCCTCTGGGCTGCCCAAACCTTCCTGTATGGGGGAGGAGGAGCAAGGTTTGCACAAGATGGGTGGTTTTCTGTTTCAAAGGTGTTTAGTGTGGTTCACATTGAGTGAGTGGGGAGCTGACACTAAATGGCTCTGTCTGCCCTTTGAAGTTGCCCTCAGCAGAGGTTGGTCCTGTCTCCCTTTCTATCTCCACCCATCTGGTCCCTCCCGCTGGATTTCCTCTCCTCCCAGTACAGACTTCTGTCTCTCCCCTCCTAGTGTGCCTGCTTTTAAAAATTGTTATTGTTATTACTAGTGACTCCTATTTACATAGGCCTTTGAGGTGACCGAGGGCTTTCTCCACTGAGAAATCTGAATTCCCATTTCTGTGGGGTTTCAAGATTAACACAAATTTTTTTTTTTTTTTACAGTAACCTGTGAAGTGGGTAGTGCAGAGGTTGTTACATTTTTCAGCTGGGGAAACTGACGTTCATAGAGGATGGCTGATTTATCCAAGGTCACTCTCAGCCTGTAAACAGCAGAGCCCGAATTCAAATTTGGATCTTCTGACTCCCATTCCAGGGTTCACTCGCTGTACTGACATGCCCTTTGGGGGGTGGGGGTGTTTTGGGTGGTTTAAGGTTCTGAAGGAGGCCAGAATCAGAGGGGATCAAGAAAACATAGGGGAGGGCACAAGAGAACTGCTGAAAAGCTGGGGGGCCAGCTAGTCCTCTGAGAATGAAGGGAAGAGGAGAGAAATAGCCCCCAAGACCTTTCCAAACAAGGAGAGAAGTTAAGGTGGCTTCCATCAGATGACCTACATCTTTTCAATAAAGTGGAAATCCATGGAAAATGGGAATATGGGAGTTTAGATTTGACTTTGAAGAGAGAGAGGGTAAATTATTTACAGCAGGGGCTGCTTGGAATGTGAGGGATCAAGGATTGTCTTTTGTAGGGAGGGCTTGGCCTGGAGAGAGTGGAAGAATGTGGAATAGCCCCAGCTGAGAGTAGGGTGGGGTAGGCCTTACCTGGAACTGAGGACAGGGAGGATCAGAGACTGAGAGCTGGAAGGGACCTCAGAGGCCATCTGGTTCAGCCTCCATATTTTACAGAACAGGAAACTGAGATCCAGGGAGTAAGTGCAGAGCTTGGCTTTCTGTCTTGTTTCCTATGACTCCAAATCTAGCGTTCTTTCTACCGTGTCATACTACCCCTCCCTAAGCTGAGCACGGAGGCATGTGAAGCCAAATGGCTGATGGGCTGGAGGGAGAAAGGGGGAGAGGTGGGAGGAAGAGAGAGAAGGCAAGCTCAGGAGAGTTGAAAAGATCCCTTGGCATAACGAAAAGCTTTGTAACAATTGTTGTTGTCCAATCATGACTGACTCTTCATGACTCCATGGACTGTACTGTCTGTGGAGTTTTCTTGGCACAGATACTGATTTGCCATTTCCTTCTCCTGTGGATTAAGGCCTAGGTTAAGTGACTTGCCCAGGGTCACACAGCTAGTGTCTGAGGACAGATTTGAACTCGGGTCTTCTTGACCCCAAGTCCAGGGCTCTATCCACTGAGTCTTATGCTGACTCTTTTGTCTGTGCTGTCTAAAACTAGAATGGACCGCTTTGGGAGATAATGAACTCCCTGTTATGGGCAGTGTTTGAATCAAAGGTAAAGACCTGCCTGTGATGAGAAGGAGATTTCTGTATTTATATAGCGCTTCAAGGTTTGCAAAGCACTTTACATATATTATCTCATTTTATCTGAGAAGGAAATGCTGTTGATATCCCCATTTTATAGATAAAGCAACTGAGGCAGACAGTTTAAGTGACACAGCTATTAAGTGTCTGAGGCAGGATTTGAACTCTTCCCGGTTTGGGGTTCAGTGCTCTATTCACTGTACCATCTGATCCCATCCTATAATTCAGTAAACATTTATTAAATGACTACCATGTGTATTTTCTTGAAGAGTTTGTGATCACAGGTTGCTCTGAGAGCAAAGAGTGGGTTATCCGAGTGTGAATCAGGAGAAAAAAGAAATTGGACCAAGAGAGGTCAGGGACTTAAGATTTTGGGGTTGTAGCACTTTCCAGGGATGCCCTGGTGTGGTCAGCATGTGTAATGGGGAATAGTTGTGGGAGAGGATCTGGGGTTCCTCAGCATACTTCTAGCAACTGGATGGTCTCTGGAGAGGCTTCACCCTGACCTTCATTCCTTTACATGTTATCATCTGTGCTCCTGTTCCCCTTGGCAGTCTCTCTGTGTTCTTTCTGTTAGTAGCTGGGTCAGGGCCCCTGTTCTCGTACACTCAGAAAGTTTTAGTGCTCAGACCCATTTGGGGTTCAGGGAATTTCTCAAGGCAAGAGGTCTGTGGTAAAACAGAGAACAACACTGACCGAGTTGTATCCCTATCTTGAATCCTGACCTGCTAACTGGTTCTTGGGTCTTCTAGTTCTGATTTAGGGCAAGAGGAAGAAGCGGATGGGGAGGGCAGTGCTTCCTTGCTGCCACGTTTGGTCCCTCCCTTTGGCTGAAGTTATTTTGTTATTCAACCCATTTTAGAGCTCAGTTTGATCCCGTTCCCCAAGGCCCTGTGACTCTGGGATGAAAGTTCGGGTTGGGCTCTGGGAAGCCTTCATGGTGCTGTGATCTAGGGAGTACCAAGACTCACCTCCCCAACCCACTGCAAGCATCTCCCTCTCTAGAAATTTCCGAAATTCCACCATTAAAGTGTCATTCCCATGGGGGTAAGCTTTGGCCTCTCCAGGGTCTTCTTTTAAAAGGCAAGGCCAAGCCTAGTAGGAAGCTGACACTCATTCCCCTAAATCTTAGGGTGATTGGATTTCTTAGCAAATTTGCTTCCTCCCTGTGGGAAGGCAGGGGGCCAGGAGCACAGGAAGAAGGCCCCAAGAGGGGAGGCCCAGCCCTGGCCAGCCTCCCCCAAGCTCCCTCAGCTCAGAGGACAAGTCTTCTTTCTCTTAGCATGTTTGTGGGACATATTTATAGCCTCCATGGTGTTTGCCTCCTACCTGAGGTTTGGGTGGGGTGGATTGGGCTCTTTCTCCTTGGGCACCAACTGTCTCCCACCAAACTAGAAACTGGTAGAGCAAAGGGGAAGAGGAGAGGGTATGTGTTGGGTGACATTTGTAGCTCCTCGTTCTCAGCCCTCTCCATCCCCATCCTCCCACCCTCCACCCCCAGCCCAAACACTGCACAGAATCTTAACTGTTGGTTGGGATTTGTTGTTCAGAAGTGCCTTGTGTTGAGAAAAAAATGACTCAAAGTGTCACTCACCCTGCCCTTCCCCGCCGTTTTTCCCAGGCATCTCCTCACCCGACTCTGCTCCCTAGGCATCCAAAGGAGGTCAGGTCAGGTCATGGGTAGAAATCAAGCATCCCCATGGCTGCCTCTTAGCACCGGGAGACACTCCTGAGCCCCAGCAGTCTTGGAGATGCTCCTTTGTCTAGCTGTTGAGCCCAGTCATGGCTAGTCTTTATGTGGGTCTAGGATGGAAAACCAGGAAGAATTCCTGGTTCTGCTTTTTCAAGCAGTCTGTGAGATCCAGGGCTGGAAGGGACCTTGGAGCTCATCCACTCTAATCTTTTTATTATAGAGAGGGCCACTGAGGCCCAGAGAGGAAAGGGACTTGTCTGAGCACATCCTAAGTAGCAAGGTGAGGATTTGAATGTGTCTCCGCAGACTCCTCAGTCACTGCCCTTTCCACCAGGCCGTGCCAAACGGGGAGAGAGGGGTGCTTTTGGTGGGGGTTACAGTTACAATCATCTTTTGTTTAGTGATTTTGTTTGTCTTTGCTTTAAAAAAACGATGGCTTTGTTTTGTTTTGGTTTGGTTTTTCGTTACAAAACCTTCATTTCTGAACATATCCCTCCCTCTGTTCAGTGAAGCTGTTCCCGGTACCAAAAAAGAAAAAAAAAAGAGAAAAGGCAGGTCAGCAAAGCAAACAACGTGGCCAAGTCTGACAGTGTGTGTACAGTATCACACACCCATCGTCCCTCACCTCTTCAGAGAACAGGAGGACGTGCATTTTCTCAGCTCTTTTCTGGGGTCAAGCCTTTTAAAAAAAAATTTCTATTGATATCTTGTTTTTATATCATCAATATTTCTTTCTGTGGCTCTCTCCCTTCTCCCCCAGCTATCCTACATAGCAAAGTTTGTTGTTTTTATTTTTTTTAAGTTTATTGTTTTTTAAGAAAAAACAAAAAGGAGGAAGAGAAAAAACATCAGCTAAATTGGTCAATTATTTTAAAAATTGACATTTTGTGCAGTATTCTATGCCCGTGGACTCCCTACCTCTGTAAAGGAATGGGGAGGAGGTGCGCAATGAGATCATTCCTACATTGTCTCCTATGGCTCAAGGCTTGTCCCAGCCTTCATGCCTTTGCTCATGTAGTTTCTTCTACCAGGAACATTCCTCCTCACCTCCAACCATATTTCCCCCATCCTTCCAGGCTCACCTTGTAGAATCATAGAGGTTTGGGAATTGGAAAGAACATTAAAAATTTATCTGCTTCATATTTCCCCCGCCCCACGAAAGAAGCCCCTTGGAATACCTATAAGCTGTTATCTGCTAGATAAATAGAGCGGATAAGTAAAAAGATGTTGTGACTAAGAAAAGATGATGGGTTTGGAATCAGGGACCTTGGTTTTAATGCTGACACTTGCTACCTTTGTGACTGGTCTTGAACTCCTGGCTCCAAAGCTGTGATCCTGCAACGCCTTCAGTGGGGTGGGGGTTGGGGGGAGCTGTTTATGTTCGTCACAAAGAGACCTATTTCTTTAGAAAATCTCTTTTCATTGCACCACACAATGACTGGTCTCTTTCTTCTCAGAACTCAGAATTTCTGAGCATTGGGAGGAACCTCAGAGTTAATCTAGTCCAGAGCTGGGGAACCTGCGGTCTTGAGGCCACATGTGACCCTCTAGGTCCTCAGATGCAGCCCTTTGACTGAAGGCTTCAAATGGCCACACTTGAGGACCTGGAAGGCTACATGTGGCCTCAAGGCTGCAGGTTCCTCACCTCTGATCCAGTCCAGTCAGTTCTTGGTCAGGAAGCTCCTCTCTGCCATCTCTGACAAGTGATCATTCCAGCCCCTGCTTGGAGAACTTCTCTGATGGGGAATTCACTACTTCCCACAGCATCTCCTTCTACTTATAGACAGCTCTGGTTGTAACTGGCCTCTGTGTACCTTCCCTGTTACTCCCAATTCTGTCATCTGGGGTCAAGCTGAATGGGCCTCTAATCAACTTTTTTTTCCATGTAGAAAATCCCTAGTTTCCTTTATCTGCTCCTCATGTGGCCTAGTGCCACGTAGCATTTAGAAACATACAGTTTAGTTCTTAATGTCGTAGTATGGGGGCAGCTAGGTGGTGCAGTGGATAGAGCACTGACCCTGGAGTCAGGAGGAGCAGAATTCAAATCCAACCTCAGACCCTCCCAAGCTGCACCATCCTGGACAAGTCACTTGACTCCAAATGCCATAGTGTGTATAAGCCCTATCCCTCTTCCTAGAATGGGGGCTTTTTGATAGCTGTGAGTGTTGCAGTCTCTGTGTGTTTTCACATATAGCTCCTAGTATAAACTTGTGGAAAGGTGGAGGAAGAGGAGAGAGACTTCAGTAAAAATGGGTTGATTGGGGTCCTAGGATCATAAATTTATAGCCAGAAGGGACCCTCCAAGGTCTCCTAGCCTACCCTTTTCACTTTACAGATGAAGCCTTAGAAATCCAGATAGGAGAGGTGACTTCCCTAAGGTCACACAGGTGGGCAGGAGCAGATGGGAAGCTCCAAACCTAGTCCTTAGTTTCTAGATCCCAAATTCTTTCTAATTTGCCCCACCCACTCCTGGCTAGCAGTTGTCTAGAGCCAAGAAGGTTGGACAGTTGAAGGTGTCTCGGGATAGGAGCTTTCTGACCTGACTTGGCTCTTTCGCTTTTCCATAGTTGATATTCGTGAAATCAAAGAGATTCGCCCTGGGAAGACCTCTCGTGACTTTGACCGTTACCAAGAGGACCCAGCCTTCCGGCCCGACCAATCCCATTGCTTTGTCATCCTGTACGGCATGGAATTCCGCTTGAAAACTCTGAGTCTGCAAGGTGCGGGGGTGGAAGAGCCTGGATAGAGTCACAGAGGGCAAGGGAGCCTGGAGGAAGGGGAAGTGGCTACATCTGGCAGCTTGGTGGGGATGGGGGCAGGCTGAAGCAGCCACAGCCTTAGGTCACCCTGCTTTCCCTTTGTTCCATAGCCACGTCAGAGGATGAAGTCAACATGTGGATCAAAGGCTTGAACTGGCTTGTGACTGACACTATCCAAGCTGCCACACCGCTGCAGATCGAGAGGTATGGTCCCCGCCAGCCTCTGGGCCAGCTGTCTCTTTGGTGTCCAGGGATGGAGGTAGATGTTAGGGAAGGACCATGTGGCAGGAAGATGTGGGGGGACTCCAAGATTCATCAGTGTCATGATGCATGACCTTGTCACCTGATCCAAGCCAGGTGGTCTGAGCAGAGACCCATCTCAAGCTATGTGCTTTGTCTTAGGTGGCTCCGGAAGCAGTTTTACTCAGTGGATCGGAATCGGGAAGACAGGTAAGTGTGGGGCCCAAGGAGTGTGATGTTGTAAGGAAGGGGGGGGGGATGATCTAGCTCCATCCTGAAGCCTGGGTTTGGGGACCAGGGGGCTGTGGTGCTTATACCTGGTGAGCTCCATTTGTCCAAAGCTGGAGCCTTATTCATGGTGCAGACCTTATCTCCCTGGAGGCCACTGATGCTTGCCTAAGCCAGCTGTCTGTTATCCCTGGACAGCTAGCCCTTCCCAGAACCGAAGGAACTTCCTTCCCACAGGCAGTAGGGACATCATTGTATGAAGAGAATGCACCCATTGGGACCTCTTGACTGTCTGGTTATATTAAAATGTTCTGCCAGTAAGATCACCTGTAGGAGCTGGAGGGTAAACACAGATGCCCCACCCACACCTTTTTTGTAGCAAATGAATTAATGGAAATAAGTGGTATGAACCTTAAAGGGAAATGAAGGCTGTGTCACACAATTTAATTTAAAAAGAATTTATTCGTGCAAGGAATTGGGGATATAGACAGTTAACTCTCTTCTATATTGCCACTCCCTTTTCCCCCAACATACACATGTACACGTACATGCCCATACATGTACATGCACGCACACATGTATGCATACTCGCATATACACACACGCACACATGTATATGCACTTACACTTGGTTCCTCCTCCTAGCTCCTAAATCTCTGTATGTAGTTTGTATATGTGTGTGTGTGTGAATGTGAATGTATGTACTTACATTTCCCCCAATTACATGTTAAAACAATTTTTTACATTTTTAAACAAGTTTTCAGTTCCAAGTTCTATCGCACCCTCTCTCTCTCCCCTCCCCCTTCCCTGAGACAGTTACCATTTAGCTGTAGGCTGTACCTGTGTGGCTGTATGTAGTTCAGTTTAGCTTGAGAGGCTAGGTGAATGTTTCTCGGAGGGCTGGTTGAGATGATTGAAGTGAGGACTTGAAGGGTAATTAAGAACATAGATAGTTGCTTCTTGGGGTCATTTCTCCATCATAAGTTTCCTCATCTAAAAAAATAAGGACGTTCAGACAGGTGTTCTGTGAGGCCGGCTCTGACGCTCTGTGTTTTGCGTCCTGAGCTCCTTCCCAGCTCTGACAGTCAGTGGCTTTATGTTCCTTTGTCCCCATGCCCAGTCAGGCACTCCTCCTGTTCCGAGCCCTGGTTTAGGGCTTTATTAACTTAGCCCTGGGGAGGGCAGAGACAGCGGGGGGGTCCACGGAATGGGCATGCAGGCTCAGGGACCACAGGGTGCAGGATGAGGAGGATGTTTTTGTCGCCCCAGGATTTCTGCCAAGGATCTTAAGAACATGCTGTCCCAGGTCAACTACCGAGTCCCGAACATGCGGTTCCTGAGGGAGCGGCTGACGGTAAGGGTCATCTCCCAGGTCACTTGTGTCTGTCTGGTGCTGGCCAGCAACGTGGAGCCCCAGGGGTTCAAAACCAGCTCTGGCAGAGAAGTAACCAGTGGAGGCTGGGGGGTTGGTGCACACATTCAGTCCCCCCCCTCCCCCAGGAGAAACCTTGGATGAGGAGGAAGAAGAGGGAACCTGAGTTTTCTCTTGAATTGCCCTTTGTCTCCCTCATCCCCTGATACCCTTCGGCCATGGGTACCCCTGGGGTGACTCACAGCCTTGTGCTTCATTAGGACCTGGAGCAGCGGAGTGGGGACATCACCTATGGACAGTTTGCACAGCTCTACCGGAGCCTCATGTTCAGCGCCCAGAAAACAGTAAGGACCACTTTGATTCTGGGTACCCTCCCCCATCGTCCTTTAGCAGTCTGTCTTTGGAGCACCCTCCTGACCCCCTTCCCTATATGTGAGTGTGCCCCTGTGCCTCTGTTGCCTTGTAGGCTGCCTCCATTCAGTTGATTTCAGTAAAAAACATTTATTCAGTGCTTACCATGGGGGGAAAGGGGAAGGGACTAAGTATCTATTAAGTCCCTGCTGTGTGCCAGGCACTTTGCTGAACACTTTACAAATATTATTTTGTTGGACCCTCAACAGACATTCTGTAATAATAATAGCTAGCGTTTATATAACCCTTTTAAGTTTGGAAAATGCTTTACACATATCTCATATAATCCTCACAACAATCCTGGGGTGGGTAGTGCCATTATGATCCCCATTTTACAGATGAGGTAACTGAGGCAGACAGAGGTTAAGTGACTTGCCAAGGGTCACCTAACTAGTAAGTGTTTGAGGTGGGATTTGAATTCAAGCCTTCCTAACTCCCAGCCTAGAACTCTATCTGCTGCACCACCAAGTTGCCGCATTAGTATAGGAACAGTAATGTATTTGGAGATACCATATTCCCAGCTGGCCTGCATATTACCATGGACAAAGCATTAAGCCTCTGTTTTCTCATCTATAAGATGTGAGTGTTGGACAAGCTAATCTTTTGCGTTCCTGACAGTCTGGGATTCCAAGTTAGACACTAGAATACAAAAGAGCTCTTATCTGAGATCCTCTAACTCCCATTTCCTTGAAGTCTATTTCTGTCCTTCTCACCCCATCCCCAGTTCCTAGGGCATCTGTGAGCCCCATCTCCGATCCTCTTCTGATTTGATTCTGTCTCCCACAGATGGACCTTCCTTTCCTGGAAGCTGGCACCCTGAGGTTTGTGGGGCTTGGGTGGCTTCCCTCCCTTCCTAGCAACCTCTCTCCCTTCTTCTGGTGTGGTGGGCTTGGGTGGGGGGAGGGGAGCAAAGAGTTGGGGAGAAGGATGGAAACCTTCATACCATTAAGATTCTCCTCAGAACCGTGGATGCTAAACGGCTTCCCAAGGGAGGAGGGACACTACTTTGTAGGTCCTGTACATAGATATCTATCTGGGGTCCCCTCCCATCAGATATCCCCAAGTTGATCCAGTGGACAATGCATGATGTAGACAGAATACTGAATTTGGCTTCAGAGGATCTGGATTTAAATCCTGCTCCTCTCACTCAATATACGGCCTTGAGCAAGTCATATCCATCCTTCTGGGTCTTATTTTCCCCCTCTTTAAAATGAGGTATTTAGAGTAGATCTCTGTGGTCCCTTTCTGTTCTAAAGTCTATGATTCTTTGAGCTGCCCTGGCTGGAGTGGGTTGAGACCCTAACCTCTCCTTCCCTTTTTCGCGTTTCCAGGGGCGGGGATCGGCCAGAGCTCTGCAGAGTGTCCCTGTCTGAGTTTCAGCAGTTTCTCCTGGAATACCAGGGGGTATGGGTGGTCCAAGGGCTAGGGGAGCTAGGGGAGGGAGAGGGTCTCCCCCAGCTCAGAGAACTTAAACCTAAGAAATGGCATTGAGCTCGACCTGGTGAGGAGATTGACACATTCTCTGTGGCAGGCTGGGGTCGCGGAAAGGGTAGAGGCCATAGGTGTAGTGTGGCTCTACTTTTGAGGTTTTAGGAATGAGGTGAGTGGAAGTGGGCCTCTGGAGGGTGTCAGGCCTGGGAAGGGGCTTTGGATCACCCAAAGACTCCTTGCACCTAATATCAGCCCTCTCCCTGCAGGAGCTATGGGCCACCGACAGGCTCCAGGTACAGGAGTTCATGCTCAGTTTCCTCCAAGACCCACTTCGGGAGATTGAGGAGCCCTATTTTTTCCTGGATGAGGTGAGGCCCTCACAGAATCTAAGGGGACCTCCCATGGCTTCTGGGCCAACTGCTCACCCACTTTGGAAGTCTTCTCTACAGCATCCCTAATGAATGACTGTCCAGTCTTGACTTCAGTACCGGCAGTGAGAGAGAGCTCCCTATCTCCCAAGGAAATCAATCCATTTAACATCCCTAATTCTATTAGCCAGTTCTTTCTTATATGGACTGAAAGTCAACCTCCTGTAGCTTTTCCTTGTAGATCTTAGTTAAATGTTAATATTAGCTACTGTTTATATAATGCTTCAAAGTTTGTAAAACACTAGAAATATTTCATTTTATCCTCACAACATTCTGGGAGTTGGAACTATTATCTTACAGAAGAGGAAACTGAGATAGACAGAGGTTTAAATAACTTGTCAACAGCAAGTGAGGGTCTGAAGCCGGATTTGAACTTAAGTCATCCTGACTCCAAGTCCAGGGCTCTGTCCTCTGACTAACTGCCTTGTTGTGCCTTTGGGGGTTGGGTTGAACGAAGAGATTCACTCTTTTACATGAAAACCGAAACATACTCAGTACTTTCAGCCGCCAGCCAGGCCCAGAGTTCTTGCTCAAGTGGGGTTTCTGGGAAGTTGAATGCTGGAGAAAGAGAGACATTGGACTGCACAGATAAGGGGGCTGGGACTGAGGGGAGTGGTCTGTTCCCCCAGGTGAAGTCACATTAGCCTGTAGCTGGGCTGACCCAGCCGTGCCTTGACCTGCCCAGACCCTCCTTTGGAGCTAGCCTCCACACTGCTGGGAATTCAATTTTTTTCCCCATCTGTTTTGGGGCAGTTTGTTACCTTCCTGTTTTCCAAAGAGAATAACATCTGGAACTCCCAGCTGGATACGGTGTGTGTGGACACCATGAACAACCCCCTGTCTCAGTATTGGATCTCCTCCTCCCACAACACGTGAGCACCTGTGGCTGGTGGATGGGAGGGCCCTCCCCAGTATCACTTTCCCCCTTATGTCTGCCCTGGGAGGAGAGGAACCCAGGAAGATGGGCTAAGAGGAGGAGGGTCTGCCCCCTTGCTTGACCTGACTACTCCCAACCTAAACTCCATCCATGAATTATTAATAGGTACCTGACCGGGGACCAGTTTTCCAGTGAGTCCTCCTTGGAGGCCTACGCACGGTGTCTCCGTATGGGCTGTCGATGCATTGAGTGTGAGTCAGGGGTGGGGAGAAGTTGTGAGATTGTTGGGGAGTGTTATAATTGGTTAGTATCTGGGACCATAGTGAAGGAAGTGGAGAGATGCCTTCACTTTTGGTCTACCTGGGCTGAATCACCATTGTCTTTCTGCATGACCCTTGAAGTGGACTGTTGGGATGGACCAGATGGGATGCCTGTCATTTACCATGGACACACCCTCACCACCAAGATAAAGTTCTCTGATGTTCTGCACACCATTAAGGAGCACGCCTTTGTGACCTCAGAGTGAGTGGAGTGGGACAATGAATAAGCCTGGGGGTCCAGGCAAGAGCCTTAGAGAGAGAGGAGGGAGGCCTCATACTTCCTAGAGCCCAGTGGGCTGGGGGAGCGGACAGTGACTTGCCCGTCTACATCTATCATGCCCCCTTCTGATGAGTCACTGAGATGGCCTACAGCCATCTTTGCTCATAGAACATTAGAGCTGAAAGAGACCTCTGATCTGTCCCACCCCTCCTAGATGTCCCACTCTGGAATTCATAGGAAGGCTTAAGACTCAGAAAAACTAGGTTCTACTTCCTGCTTGACTGCTATCTTTCTGTGAGACCTGGGGCAACTTGATTTGCCTCTCTGATCCTCAGTTTTCCCATCTGTGAAATGGAGTTGGATTAGATGATTATTTAGGACCTTTCCAGCTCTAATGGTTTACAGGGTTTGCCTGAGGTCACTCAAGTTCGTGGCAAAACAGACTTGAACCCAGGTTTTTTGGCTCCCAGGCCAGTGTTTTGGTGTATTCTGCTGACTCCTTTCATCCAAGTCCTGTTCATTCTACCTGTTTATTCCTGTGGTGTCAAACTAAAATAGAAATGGATTCTTGGCCACATATTGACTCAGTAAACCACAAATTACCATTGTCTACGTCGTGTTGTATTTTTATATTTTTCTGTTAAACATTTCCCAATAACATTTCCACCTGACTTACACTTTCTCTCCCATCGTCCTTCTCTCTATATTTGTGATAGGCTTTTAACTAGTGTCCTTCATCCCCTTCTCTCCTCATCCAGTGGTTCCCACCCACAGCTGCCAACTTGCCCTTCCCAATTCTGAGCTCCAGTTCAGTTTCCTCATCTTCAAAATGAGATCGTTGGTCTAGATGATACTGAAGTCCTTTTCAGCAGTAATAACCTGCACAAAAACCCTCCATGGAAACCAGTTGTCTGTCCTTCCAGGCATCCAGCTTGGCGTCCTCAGACTCAGCCTTGACCCTTCCCCTGTTCTCACCCCTCATGGCCGGTCTCTTGCCAAGTGTTGCAATTCTGCTTTCACAGTATATAACATTAACAATGATATGGATAATTCTTTTTCAATATATAACAATGATGATGATTCTACTTTCATAATATATAATGATGATAATAATTATACTTGTACAAATGCCTAGCATTTATATGGCACCTACTGTGTGCCAGGTTGTGCTAAGGAATTTACAAACATTATCTCATTTGATCCTCACAACAACCTTGCAAGGTAGGTGCTATTATTATCCCCATTTTACAGGTGAGAAACCAAGGCCAACAGGTTAAGTGACTTGCCCAAGGACATAAAGCTAGTAAGTGTCTGAAGCTGGACTCCCAGCTCAGCACTCTGTCCACTGTTCCACCTAGCTGCCTAATATATATTAAGTTCATCCCATTCACTCACCCGGCCATCCAAGTTTGGGCTCTTTTCACCTCTTACGTGCAGTAGCTTCCTAATTGATCTTCTAGCCTTCGGACTCTCTCCTCTCCAAACCATGCTTCATACAACAGCCAAACTGATAGTCCATTAAAATTTTTATGCATGTATATATATTTAATTGTATAACATAATTTTACATGTAAATGTATAATTACATTTTTATATCTAATATAATTATATAGGTAAAATAAAAATGTAATTATATATAATTTTAAAATATACAATATAACCATATTTGTAGCTTTTTAAAAATTATAAATAAAAATACAAAAAGAAAGCCCTTCTGATGAACATGCATTGTACAACAAAACAAATTCCATAATGGCCATGTCTGAAAATATTTGTCTTCTGCGTTGTCTTTGGATTTACGGTTTATCATTGCATTAACTAGAGTTCTAAAATCTTCCAAAGTTTTTTTTTCTATAATGTGTGTCATTGTTTAAATTGTTCCCTTAGTTCTGTTTACTTCACTCTGTATCAGTTCATAACAGTCTTCCTAGTTTTCTCTAAAACTGCTCATTTGATATTCCTATGTCATAATTTGTTTAGCTGTTACCCAGTTGATTGACATCTCCATTTCCAATTTTTGGCTCTTGTGGAAAGATCTACCATAAGTTTTTTTTTTACATACAGTCCTTGTCTTCTTTCTTTGAACTCTTTGGGGTATAGACTTGGTAGTGGTAAAATTGGGTCAGTGTCTGCACGGTTTAGTAACCTTTTGGACCGACCTAATTTCAAATTGCTTTCCACAGATCCACCAACAATGCACCAGTGTGCCTGTTTTCCCACAGTCCCTCCAGCACTTGTTTTCCTTTTTGCTAGTTTTACAGGTGTGAGGTGGGATCTTAGAATTGCTTTAATTTTCATTTCTCTAATTATTAGCTATTTAGAACATTTTTTTTCTGAAAGATTGTTGATGACTTGCCTGTTCATACCAGAGCATAGGTCTGACTGATCTTCATGCCCCTGCTCAAGTACCTTCAGGAGTCTTCCTCTTGCTTCTAGGATCCAATTCCAAGTTCCTTGGTGTTGCTTTGAAGTCCTTTCCCATCCCAGCTCCAAGCCACTTCTTTATACTGCATGTTACTTCCATGCTCTGTATTCCAACCAGAGCTGCCTCATTGTTGTTCCTGGTCCCTAACATCCAATCTCCCATTCGTTCCTGTCTGTGTTTTCCTTTTATCTTCCCTGCCTGAAATACCCTTCTCATTCTCCTCTTCTTTTATCCCATCATCTGTCTTTAAGGCCCAGATTTGGCTTTCTCCATGAAGCAGTCCCTGACTCCTATGGTGATTTTCATGAACCCTTATTAAGTACTGATTATATGCAGGGTCCTGTGCCGAGCATTGGGGGAGATACCATATTAAACTTAAAGTCTTTTCTGCCTCTTCCAGCCCTTTTCAGAGGCTGGCTCCAGGCTCTCTTGTTCTGGGCAGCCTACCTTGTTAACTCTAGCCGGACCCATGCTGTTCATTCATTTCAGTTGTGTCTGACTCTTTGTGATGCCATTTTGAGATTTTCTTGTCAGAGATACTGGAGTGGTTTGCCATTTCTTTCTCCAGCTCATTTTACAGATAAGGAAACTGAGGCAAACAGGATTAAAAACTTGCCCAGGTTCACATAGTAAGTGTCTGAGCCTGGATTTGAATTCATGAAGATGAGTCTTCCTGATTTCAGACCTCTTCTTCTATCCACTGCACCACCTAGCTGCTGGAACCAACTCCTAACAGTGAGCTTTTCCTTCTCCAGTGCCCCCTGGCACCTGCTGTCCATGTTCCTCCCTCATTCCACACTAAGTATGCCCTGCTTTAAGTTGCTAGTGGTATGTGCCATGTACTCCCAACCAGACTTGCTCCCTTGGGCAAGACCCACGTCCCCTCCTCTTCTCCCCTACGAGCAGGGCTGAGCATGGCAGGAGCCTGATTTGATTTTGTCCCCCACCGTCCTATCCCAGGTACCCAGTGATCTTGTCCATTGAGGACCACTGCAGCATTGCTCAGCAGAGAAACATGGCCCAGTACTTCAAGAAAGTGTTTGGCGACACCCTCCTTACCAAGCCTGTGGACATTGCCGCTGATGGTCTGCCTTCACCCAACCAGCTCAAGAGAAAAATCCTTATCAAGGTACTGTAGGCAGAGGTCAGAGGGGAAAGAGAGGAGAAGGCAGGATCTCTGGCACTGAGAACCTAAGGAGCTGGGAGAATGGGGAGATAGACAGGTAGGAATGGGGGTCTTCAGTTCTCTACACTCCAGTGTAAATGTCCCTCTTCCTTTCCCTTCCTTCATTCCTTCCTGGCTCTCACTGCCTCAGCCGGAGTTGGGAGGCTGAACCTGGGCTGAGGTGGACTTGATGGGGCCCTGAGTGATCTTGGCAGAGCTACAACCGGGCCCTATCTGGCCAGTTCAGTCCCCTCTTGTCTGTTAGGGACTTTTGGCTTAGAAGGTTGAGGTTTCCAAGCAAATATGTCAGAAGGGCAGAGGTCAGATTGGGCATATTGGGACTGAGCAAGGACTCCTGACTCCCCTTCTGGCAGCACAAGAAGCTGGCTGAGGGCAGTGCCTACGAGGAGGTGCCCACCTCAGTGATGTACTCGGAAAATGACATCAGCAATTCCATCAAGAATGGCATCCTCTACTTGGAAGACCCCATTAATCACGTGAGGGCCGGGCCAGGGCCGAGGGGAGGAGAGTGGGCCAGGAGGGTGTAGTTAATTCGCAGTCACAGGGACTATGTTTAGATCCCAGCTCTGCTACCCTTAATATCTGTATAATCTTGGTCAAGGAGACCTGAGGAGTGTGGAGGGATATGGGAAGGGGTGGAACCTAAAAGGAGCTGGGGACCTTGGTGGAGCCGGGCTGGAGTCATGGGGCAGTGAGGAGCCAGAGATCTTGGGGAAGCTGGGCCGGAGTCATGGGACATTGAGGAGGTAGGGATCTTGGGGGAGCTGGGCAGGAGTCATGGGGCAGTGAGGAGCTAGGGATCTTAGGGAAGCCGGGCTGGAGTCATGGGACATTGAGGAGCCAGGTATCTTGGAGGAGCTGGGCAGAAGTCATGGGGCAGCGAGGAGCCAGGGATCTTGGAGGAGCTGGGCAGGAGTCATGGGGAAGTTTGGGGCCCTTTGTGACCTTGTCCTGTGGCCCTCAGGAGTGGTACCCGCACTATTTTGTACTGACCAGCAGCAAAATCTACTACTCAGAGGAGACAAATAGTGACCAGTGCAACGATGACGAGGAGGAGCCAAAGGAGGTGATGGTGGAGCTGGGTCCTGGAGGGCTGGAGATGGGCTTGGGGTGTGATGGAATGTGGGAGCTGAGATCTCAGATGATGAAACAAGTCTGAGAGGGAGGAACAGGTGATGAAGTCCCCCTTCCCCCAGGTGAGCAGCAGTGCAGAGCTACACTCCAGTGAGAAGTGGTTCCATGGGAAGCTAGGGGCTGGTCGGGATGGGCGGCACATTGCTGAGCGGCTACTTACCGAATACTGCATTGAGACTGGAGCCCCTGATGGTTCCTTTCTGGTTCGAGAGAGTGAGACCTTTGTTGGGGACTACACGCTCTCCTTCTGGTAAGGTCCCTTTATGGGTACTTGTGGCCTAAGTTTCTCTGTGGGGTGGGAGCATCCCTTCCCCCTCTCCCTGCCCACCATCAAGTCTCTTCCTTAGAGTTCAATCTAATAGAAGTGCAGGACACAGAGTTCTGTCAAGGGACCTTTGTGGATAAAGAATGCTTGGTTGGTCTATACATATTCCACCTTGGAGCCCTCCCCCCTGCATCACTTTTCCCGAGGCCTCAGGATTCTGACATCCTGTGATATATAAGGCCAAGGGCTGAAGGGAAGTAAGAATGAATAGAATCTCTTAAGGGATCTTATATTCTTTTGAGTCTAAAGCCAGACACCTGTGATGCCTTTGGGCTTCAGCCATTTGGGTTTGGGGCATCACAAATATGCTCTCCTCTCCACCCCCCAGGCGGAATGGGAAGGTTCAGCATTGCCGGATTCACTCACGCCAGGATGCTGGCAGCCCCAAATTCTTCTTGACAGACAACCTAGTATTTGACTCGCTCTATGACCTCATCACCCACTACCAGCAGGTGCCGCTGAGATGCAACGAGTTCGAGATGCGCCTTACAGAGCCTGTGCCTCAGACAAATGCCCACGAGAGCAAAGAGTGAGGGGCAGTTAAATGGGAAAGACAGTTGGACACAGTCCCCACCTGGGATCCTGAGGGGCATAATGATATTTTAAAAGGCCTAGGGGAGGGTTGTGCTAGGGATCTAGGATCTTTCTGTCAGTGGATAGTGGAGTGCAATAACCCTGGGGATCTGCCTGCAGGTGGTACCATGCAAGTCTGACCCGAGCCCAGGCGGAACACATGTTGATGCGTGTACCCCGGGATGGGGCCTTCCTTGTGCGAAAGAGGAGTGAACCCAACTCCTATGCCATCTCCTTCCGGTGAGAGGACTAGAGGGGTGTGGGGAAAGGTACCTGGGGCCAGAGAGACTGTCATAGAGTGAGGGAATATAGGGGTGGGAAAGGAGGTGATCATGAGGTATTGTGTGTCTGCATGGGTCACAGGTGAGGGTAGGACAGACTGGAGAGGTGCCTTAGCCTTATTTGTGACTGTAGGGCTCAAGGAGAGTTGGTCCTGGGCCTCTGTCCAGTCAGTCACTCAGCTGTCATCATTTAAGCAAAGAGATACAGATTTTTTTTTTTTAAAGAGAAGGTTTAAGTGTCAGTAGATGAGCACATTTTAATTTTTTAGGGAGGCAATCAGGGTTAAGTGACTTGCCCAGTGTCATATAGCTAGTGGGTATCTGAGACTGGATTTGAACTCAGGTCCTCCTGACTCCAGGGCTGGTTTCTATCCACTGTGCCATCTAGCTACCCTGATATAAATTTTAAAAAATGAAATAATTTGTAATCTCAAGGGGCTTACATTCTTATGAGTTAAAAAGCGAGTACAATTATGTATATGTATAATGTGTGTGTATATATATATACACACACAAATATATATACATATATATAGTATATATAGCATAAACAGAGAATGATAATAATAAATGTTGGTAGATAGAAGGTATCGGAGGGGGCACTAGCGTTTGGAGGCGTCAGGACAAGCTTTGTCTAGAAGGAGTTGCTTGAACTCTGACTTGAAGGAGGAGAGGCTATGAGGCCAAGGTGAGGAAAGAGGGCATTCCAGGTCTGGTGGTGGCCAGTGCAAAGACAAAGAGATGGGAGGATGTGTGCCCTGTCTGATTATGCAGAGCTGGGGGTCAGGGAAGGGACATCCTGAAAGATTCTAGTGAAAGTCTGATCTGTTTCTGACTGACCCCTCAGGGCAGAAGGGAAGATCAAACATTGCCGGGTCCAGCAGGAGGGACAGACGGTGATGCTGGGGAACTCTGAGTTTGACAGCCTTGTAGACCTCATCAGTTACTATGAGAAGCACCCGCTGTACCGAAAGATGAAGCTCCGGTACCCCATCAATGAGGAGGCACTGGAGAAGATTGGCACAGCGGTGAGAGAGGGACATCTGGGGAGGCTAGGGAGGACTTCTGGGTGACAGGCAGAAAGGTAACAGCCTGAGTTGGGGAGGCAGATCAGAGCTTAGAGAAGGCTAGGGATCAGTGAGTGTAGGGCCTGAGGGACAGAAGAAGCATTGGTTAAGGAGACAGTTTGGAACTGAAAATGTAATAAGGAAATAATAAAAAAAAGCATCAGGTGCAGTAGGTGAATTTGGGTGTCTAGTGAGGGGTGGGAGAGGCCACGACTGGCAGAAAGCAAGAAGGCCCATGGAGAGACTGTGTGGCTCCAGCTGGGTTGGGCAGGTTTGGATTGGTGATGGAGGGGAGGACAAGACTTACAAATAGTCCAGGCAACAAGGCAGTTAGGAGTAGAGAAGAAGGGACGGAGACAATTAATTTGGGGGAAAGTAAGAAAAGGGAGAGTGAGAGATGACACCAACATTTCAAACTTGAGAGAACAGGAACATGGTAGTACCAGTACCATCAAGAGAACTAGAGGACATCAGAGGGAGGGCAGGTTTGGGGGAGAAAACACTGAGCTTTTTGGGCGTACTGATTTTGAGGTGTTAGCAGGATCTCCAGATCCTATCTCACTAGCAGTCAGAAATGGATCTCTGGAGTTCAGGGTTAGCGGCAAAGATTTGTAAGTCACCTGCATTGAGTGCTGAAGTCATGGAAATGGACGAAATGGTCAAGGGAGGGAGAGAATGTAGAGAGACAACAAAGACGGGGCTGAGGGAAATAACTCTTCAGGAAGTGGGAGAAAGATGAGGAAATGAGGTGAGAGATCAAGAACCAGCAGTTAGAGAGGAAGGAGAATAGGGCGTCAGGGAAGCCAAGAGAAATGTGAGCTTGAAGAAGGGGTTTGTGTGTGCCTCCAGCCAGAGGGGCAAGATGAGACCAGAGGTAGTTGCTGTCTCTGATATGAGTCACGTTGTGTTTTCAGGAGCCAGACTATGGAGCCCTGTATGAAGGACGGAATCCAGGTTTCTACGTGGAGGCAAACCCCATGCCAACTTTTAAGGTAAAGGGCTCTAGGTGCCAAAGGGGGTCAAGTACTAGACTTGGAGTAAGGAAGACTGGTGTTCAAATTTTGCCCTAACCACTTACTTAGCTGTGTGACCTTGGACGAGTGAATTTCTCTCCACCTCAGTTTCCTTATCTATGAAATAAGGATAATAATAGTACCAACTTAACAGGGTTGTTGTAAGGATCAAATGAGATAACATGTATAGTGCTTTGTAAACCTGAAACCACTCTATTAACACTTAGCTATGTTTATTAGATGCCACCACCTTAATATTGTGTCCCGTGGCCACTCACTGCTCATGTAGGTTCTTCTTAGGGACTAGGAATGCCTTCTTAAAACCTCCCTTTCCCTGGGGACAGTGTCAGTTTGGGATCTCAAGGCTGCCTCTCTTTGGGCTATCTCTTGGGGGTGGGATATAATTGGGGAGATTTCCCATAGGGTGGGTGTTTTTGATCGCTTCTTCCTCCCCCCACACCATTCCCCTGCTTCATATCGGAACTCCTGGGTTAGAGGAGGAGATTATTGACTAATGATCAGTATTTAACTTTCCCTCCTTTGGAAGGGATGCTGGCAGCTTAGCACCAAACAGAGGTGATAGTAGGAGTCCAGAAGACAATTTTTCAGGATGGCTGTAAAAGGGGGTTCTTGTTCTGATAAGTCAGATAAGTGAGAGGCCCCTTCTGACTCCGAGATATTGCCACCTTCCAGGACTGAGGATCTTCCCCAGTCATGCCCTGCTCAGGTAACACTTGATGTTTAGTTTCCTTCCCCCAAGGCTGATTGAGAACTCAATTGCCTCTAAAAGTTCTGAAGTTGCCAGAGTCCTCTTACTGGGCAAGCAGGGCTTGGCTAGTCATCTCAGCCCCAGTTCTTGCCTACGTTGCTTTAAATCGTGATGCGTGCCAATCAAAACAGGACACATCTAATAGGTGTAGGGATAAAGTTCATTAAGATCAAACCTCATTAAGAGATGAGATAGGTCAAATTCCTGGTTTTTTTTTTTTAACAGAAGAAGTAGGCCTAGAGAGTTAAAGAGATTTGCCCAATTATTACAGGTAATAAGTGGCAGAATCTAGGCTCTCTGGCTTCAAATGAGTATTTTTTTCCTTTACATATCCCTACCTCTCCTTGGCTATTGGAGCTGGAAGGAATCTTAGAACATAAAGTACATGATCATGTAGATATTTTTAGCTGCATGGATTTATATATGTTTGTGGGCACACATGAATGCATGCATGCATGTATGTGTGTGATAGATCCCACATGTGGAGGAGGGAACAGATGAACAGTGAGTCAGTCAGCACTGTCAGCTGGCTAGAGTGAAAATAGCATGGAATTTGGAGACAAGACCTGGACTTGACCAGTCTGCTCTGTCCTTTACCACCTGTAAAGTCCTGACAAGTCTTCTCCCATCTCTGGCCCTCAGTTTCCTCCTCCCTAAAATTGAGAGGTTTGGATCAGATAGATGGTCTCTAAGGTCCCTTGCAGCTCTGCATTATTTGTAAAATAAGGAGGTTGAAGAAATGACCTTTCAGATCTTTCTTTTGTGGCTTTAAATCCTGTGATAGCAGCACAGGGTTAGGCCGTCCACATTCTAGGCCACCTCTCTCACGTCATGGATAGTGCAGAACCATGTAAAAAGTTCCTCCTGGGGGACCCTCTGAACTTTCAGCCCAGCCCAGCTTTTTCCCCTGAAGCTTTTTGTTCCTCATTTAAGTAGAGAATAATGTAGAACCATGTTCCTGGGCACTGGCCCCAGGATCGAGACCATCTGACCACTACCCACCTCAGTAACCCTAGGATGCATTTTCTGAATACAGATACCTCTCTCTCTAGCAGGGCTTGTTAGGGGCAGGGTCCCTGTCCCCTCCCTCTTTTGACCAGCCCCACTGTCTCCCCAGTGTGCTGTCAAAGCCCTCTTTGACTACAAGGCACAGCGGGAAGATGAGCTAACCTTTACGAAGAGTGCCATCATCCAGAATGTAGAGAAGCAGGAGGGAGGCTGGTGAGTTAGTGCTGTTTGCTATGCTTTTTTGGGGGGAGCATCGAACCCTCAACTATCCTAACCTAGGTGATCTCTACCCCACCCTCTTGGACTAAGATAGTGGGAAGATTGGAGGAAATGCTTGGTTCCCTTGAGAATTGGGCCCACAATTGAGAAGGCAGTGAGAATCCTGGGATCTGCATGCTCTCACCCAGGTGTATACATGTACTTAAAAATATGCCAGTCCCCCCAGCGTGGTGCTAGCATTCTATATGGGGTAGAATTATCACTGGGCATGGAAAGGGGAGCTGGGGAGGCAGCGAGGGTGACTGTTCATCCAACATGGGCACCTGTCTCTTGGGGTCCGAGTTTGATGCTCCGGGGTCCCAGGTGTGCTCTGTCTTGCAGGTGGAGGGGAGACTATGGAGGGAAAAAGCAGCTCTGGTTCCCATCCAACTATGTGGAAGAGATGGCCAATCCTGCTGCTTTGGAGCCTGAGAGGGAGGTGAGACCACAGAGGGCCCTGTATGCATGAACAGTCCTGCCCCTCCTCCTCCCACTGGCAGGAGAGCTTTTCTCTGTGAGCAGGGAGCTTTTGACCAGAAGGTCACACCTGCCCCACAGTGTGCTTGAACACATGCAGAACTATATGGGTCTTGGCAAACTGGTGGTCACTGTAGCTTTGCTCTCTACAGCAGCTGGATGAGAACAGTCCCCTGGGAGATCTGCTCCGTGGAGTCCTGGATGTGCCGGCCTGTCAGATTGGTGAGCCCTGGGCCTTAATCACACCTGTCCTGGACCAGCATCCTCTGCTCTAGGCTAGGCAGCTAGCAACTTCTGGTCTCTGTGTTTCTCCTAAGTGTGATGTTCTCATCTAGATTTCTAAGTGTCTGTTTTTTAGTAGGGGAGGGATCTTGGGAGAGTGGCTGGGCAGACAAACCTTACAGTCTCTGACCTTTTCTCTCTTGTTGGGCCTTTGTCTTGTAGCTATCCGCCCAGAAGGGAAGAACAACCGGCTGTTTGTGTTCTCGATCAGTATGGCTTCCATTGCACATTGGTCCCTGGATGTGGCTGCTGATTCACAGGAGGACCTACAGGACTGGGTGAAGAAGATCCGAGAGGTGGCCCAGACTGCGGATGCCCGGGTGAGGGTCCCTCCTGGGTTGGCCTGGGGAGATATGGAATATGGCTGCTAGGTGGGGAGTTATTGCATGGATCCTGATGACAGCTGACAGGTCATGTACTCATTGTAGCACACACCTTTTAAGGGTGGGGAGAAAGTGAGGATGTAAGGAGGGATGAGCAGATGAAAAACTTGGGTTCTGGGAGGGTTCAGATAACATGCTCTTGGGATCTTCCGTGAAAGGCTGGCATATTTGGGGGGCTGGCCCTGACCTGTTGGTATTAGGTCATACCCTCCTCACACTGAGTAAAGCCAGGGGGACCCTCTCTCTGCTCTGTAGCTCACAGAGGGAAAGATGATGGAACGAAGGAAGAAAATTGCCTTGGAGCTTTCTGAACTTGTCATCTACTGTCGGCCTGTCCCCTTCGATGAGGATAGTGAGTAAGGGAGGAAGGAGGCAAAGGTCAGACTGGAGCCTGTGTGGGTGACTGTTGGTGTGTGGATACAGCCAGTCTGAGGGTGCATGATACGTGTCTGGATTGTGACCGTTGGTGCTTGTGCCTGTGCAGTAGGACAAGCGATGGCCCTGAGCCAGGGGCTCTGCCCCAGCATGGCTGGCATGGGCTGAGGGAGCACATCTTGGCTGTAATGGCTCCCACTTGTCTATGGCCTGGGCTGGCAAGAGCCTAATGGCCTGAGTCAGTGACTTCTTTTTCACACGTTCCAGAGATTGGCACTGAGCGGGCCTGCTACCGAGATATGTCATCCTTCCCCGAGACCAAGGCTGAAAAATACGTGAATAAGACCAAAGGCAAGAAGTTCTTGCAGTATAATCGGCTTCAACTGTCACGCATTTACCCCAAGGGCCAGCGGCTGGACTCCTCCAACTATGACCCTCTGCCCATGTGGATTTGTGGCAGTCAACTTGTAGCCCTCAACTTCCAGACTCCAGGTGAGGGGGCATTTTCATACTTCTTTCTTAAGAGCTGTAACTTCCATGGGGTATGAGGGTGGGTTTGGGGGGTTTTGGTTCTTCTTTTCTCACCAGCTACCCCTGCCATCAAAGATCTGGGTCATTTGCCTGAACTGAGGGGTTAAAAGGTAATTTGAGTTCACTACAATTTAATTTCTTTTAGATAAACCCATGCAGATGAACCAGGCTTTGTTCATGTCCAGTGGGCGCTGTGGGTATGTGATGCAGCCAAGCAACATGAGAGATGAGGTCTTCGACCCCTTTGACAAGTGCAGTTTGCGTGGGATAGAGCCATGTGCAGTCTGCATTGAGGTAGGCAGACCTAGTAAGCTTTTGGGGGAGGGGGTGACTGGGGAGGTACCACTGCCATCATTATACCACAGCGAAGGCCACTTATCCAGGTGAACTTTAGTTGTTTCTGGAAGATGAAGGAGGGTGTAATGAGGCAGGGGGCAGTGGGTTAATACCCTATGCCTACCCCACATTGACTATGCTGCTTGCCTATTGGAAAAAGTCTGGCAAGTATGTGAGTTTTGGATCCTCTCTTGGGTTCACAAAGAGCTGGAGGAGAGACTGGACTCTGTTGTGATGTCTGTCATCCTGTGGGCTGTAGATGGAAACATGACAGACAAGGCAGGTCTAAGAGAGCCTTGGAGTAGGGAGTCTGGGAGGTCTAAGCAGATAGCAGCAGGTCAGAAGAAGGGGACAGCTGTTATAGACAGAAATAGGTAACTGAGTTGAGTTAGGAAATTTGAATCCTATCTTGATGAGTGCCATACACAATAATAATCACAACTTCTATTTCTGTAGTGTTTTACAAAGTGCCTTTCTCACAATCACTCTGTGAGGTGGGTACAAGTATTATCCTCATTTTACAGAAGACAAAACTGAGGCCCTGAAAGGTTAACTTCCCTGCAGTCACACAGACTGCATGATACCTTCTGAGGGCTGAGAATTGTGATGCTGTCTAAAGTCCTGTGTTGACTTTAAGGGCCACCACTGTCTTGTAAGATTGATGAGGGCTTACAGGATCAGAGGGCTAGAAAGGATGTTACAAGTCAAGTCCAACTTCCTCTTTTTACAGATGAGGAAAATGAGATAGGGAGAGGTGAATTTACTTGCCCAAGGTCACACAGATTATTAGCAGAGATGGGATTTGAACTCTAAATCTGATGCTCTTTCTACTGTCCCATCATGTGGCATGTCCTTCCATGGTACAGTGTGCAGGTGAGGAAGTAGCCATCAGTTTGGTTGGAGGTCCCCAGGACGGTAGTAGGTGTCAAGGATGGGCTGGACGCTGGGCTTCCTGGGAGTCTGTCTCTTTGTGTGAGAGGGTGTGTGCCCTGCCAGGTGGGCTCTAAGATGCTTCCTGGCACAGATGTGTGAAGACATGCCTTAGATGACATGCCTCTGAACCTGTGCTTCCAATCCTGAAAAGCATCCCCTTTATAATCTGCCCCTGTGGGCACTTTAGGAGATTTTCAAGTGAATAAATGATACAAGCCCCACGGATCCACCATGGACATTGTCTAATGCTGAGGTGCTATCCAGGCAGACTTCCTTCTTAGAATAAATTACATTGTGGGGCCGTAGAAGGTCCTGTTGGACAAGTGATAGAAGACCCTGCTGAGCCTCATGAGTGACTTGGAGCAGAGCCATTCAGGAGAAGAAGTCTCTTTACCCACAATGGGGGAGGAGGAGAAACATCTGCCAATAGTTGGGCAAGGTGAAGGGCCCAAGTGGGGAGAGTCTTTAAACTCTGACCCTTACCTAGAGAGAGTCAGGGGACCTAGAAGACATGTAATAACAGAGTAGAGGCCATGGGTTCCGAATGGTCTGGCTTTGGCTTTGAGCACCAGCTTCACCAGGCCCCAGCAGAGGGCGTCTTGTCTCCACCAATCTGGCCTCCCCACCTGGCACATTTGGACCTAGGCAGGCTGGGTTCCAAGGCTCAGGAGTGCATCACTGATGCTTGACCAGCCTCTGCCTTGGGGCTTGGCCCGTCTGAGTTTGAGGTGGGCAGTGTTGTCCTGCAGTGCCTAGAGGGAGATGGAATCCAGTTTTTGGGTTATAGCAGAGCCTGGCCAAATATATAACCTCTCACCTAAGAGGGAAACCAGCATGTAGGGGATGGGAAAGGGGATGTGTATCTGTAGGGAGGGGAGACAAACCATCTCTGCCCTGCTTAGGTCCTGGGGGCCCGGCATCTTCCCAAGAATGGTCGTGGCATTGTGTGTCCTTTCGTGGAGATTGAGGTAGCTGGGGCTGACTACGACAGCATGAAGCACAAGACAGAATTTGTGGGTGAGGCCCAGATGGGATGGGGTGGTGGCACCCCAGGCTATACCCTGACCCAGCACCTCCTCCATCTTCTTCTTTGATGACCTGGGCATTGTTTGGCTGGGTTTGTCATGGCCTACAAGGGCCAGCTCAGGGCTGTGGCATCCAGTGGTCAGTCTTACTAGTAGCTGGCATTTTCTGTGTTCCTGTGTGTATGTATCTCAGGGGAGAGTTATGGTATTGAGTCTCTCCAGCCTAAGACAGAGCTTGTGAAGCCCTAGTCTCTTCCCTTCACCACCCACCCACCATACTTTGTTTCCTTTCCCTTCCCCTTAACTTTGCAAATGCTGTGGGCACAAGTTAGCTTGAAAGACAGGGGGAGATGTCTACCCTCCCCAAAACAAAGTTCAGTCTTCTTCTGTCTGGTCCCAAAGTTTAGCCCTGCCACTCCTGCATGTAGAGGGAGAATGGTCTCAGGAAAGGGGGTTCCCCAAGTAGTCTGAATCCCGTAGCCCTATGACCTTTTCTACAACATCCTGCTTGTCCTCCCATACAGTGGGGGTCAAGGGGCTGTGGGTGCTCCTGGAGCCAGATTGACATGCTGATTACTAGTTCCTGCCTTCTCTACTTTACAGTGGACAATGGTCTGAACCCCATGTGGCCAGCAAAGCCCTTCCACTTCCAGATTAGTAACCCTGAGTTTGCTTTCCTGCGCTTTGTGGTATATGAAGAAGATATGTTCAGTGACCAGAATTTCCTGGCTCAGGCCACCTTCCTGGTGAAAGGCCTAAAGACAGGTAAGACTGGCGGTAGGGCTGGGGATGCCATCCGCTAGCCCATCCAAGGAACTTTTATGGACCCATAAGATTCTCTTTTCTCTCTCCTGATGACTAAGTCACAAGGACACAGTCATTTAGCTCACAGAGAAGTTCAGGAAACCATGACCTAGCTCCTTTTTGCTCTTTAGGGAAATCTCCCATACCATGGTTAGGTGTGGTGTCCACATAACTTTTCAAAACGTCCACTTCCAAGGGTGGACCAGCCAGGCCAAGCGGGTATTATTGTGCCCAGGCATCACCCAGCCACGGTCCTCAGTCTTGTCGTTCACGTGATGCCTGTGATAGGATGAGTCCTGGGAAGGCCCCTCTGATCCCTGAATATCTCCCCATTTGGCTTTTAGAGAGCCTGGGCCTGAGATCCCACCGTCAGAACTTCATTATTTTGGGCTGTCACCTAGCACGGGGCTTCTTAAACTTTTTCCATTTGTGACCCCTTTTCATGTTTCGGCAGGCGGCTTTGGCATGCGTAAAGCCAAGTGCATGTTCTGTCTGCTCAGAACCAAGGCTGCACTGAAGTTACCCCATGAAGTATGGCAAGCACTGCCAGAAACACCTTGGATTCATTATGCGTTTGATTTTTAATTAATTTTTGGTCGTGTGTTGAGAAACCTTTTACTGTTGCCAAATTTTATGGGATTGTGACCCATTGCCCAGCACAACCACCTTACAAGTGGGCTCAATAAGTGGGGCTGCCAGTTCTTTTCAAATGCTAAGTCCAGTGAAGCACAACCTCTGAGAATGCTATACAGCGTGAGCAGATACCCCTGAGAGGGCCGTCACCTGTGATGTCACTGGCGCTTTCGTAGAAATCAGCCTTTGATAACTAAGCTGACGTTGATGTTGTGGGGAGGAGCTGGAGAAATGGTCAATGGAGAGAACAGGGGAAGGGGAGTTCTCTTCTTCCAGTTGCACAGGCTTGGACAGAGCAAGCCAAGGCCTCATCCTGCAGCTCAGTGTAGAGGGAAGGGTGGGGAGAGGAAGGTCAGTCCAGTGCATCCAGTGCCTAAGGCAAACTTATGTGTGGCTTGGGGTGGGCGGTATCTTAATTGGTTTCAGGATACAGAGCAGTGCCTTTGAAGAATAACTACAGTGAGGACTTGGAATTGGCCTCTCTGCTTATCAAAATAGATATATTTCCTGCCAAGGTAAGTACTTGCTGCCCAACTGAGGCTACTTGTGTCAGGAAGAGCTGTAGAAGGGGCCTTGGGTGGTATTAAGAGGATAGAGAGAATGCCCTTGTTGGGAGTGGGGGTGGGGCAGGGCTGCTTGAGGTGGGGACAGCTTGGGCCTAAGCACGTTTTTGGCTCTTAGTAGAGGCTTCTCACTGAGAAGGTTGGGGTGAGGGCCAGTCTTGGCACCTGCAGAGGCCACAGCCAGTCGTGGGTGGGGTGTTTCTTCCTAAAGCAGGAGAATGGTGAAGTCAGCCCCTTTGGCAGCTCCTCTTTCCGAGAACGGGGGTCTGAATCTTCAGGCCAGCTGCTCCATGGACGAGCCCGAGAGGGCTCCTTCGAAACCCGTTATCAACAGCCATTTGAGGACTTCCGCATCTCCCAGGAGCACCTTGCAGACCACTTTGACAACCGAGAACGAAGGTGACACAGCACATCATCTCCTTTCCTTACTTCCCATCTCCTCCTGGGGCTGGCAGGGAGAGGCAGGAATGCAGCCAGGGCACACAGGGATGCCAGGCTTTGGCCAGGCTTTTCTGGTTCCAGGTTTCCCAATAGGTCTCTTTCACCATTTGCAAAGGTTTGGACACGGTGAGCCAAGGCAGCATCATGCAGCTCAGAGGGCATTGGCTGCAGCTTAAATGTTCAGGAGCAGCCCTTGACCCAGATTCCATTCAAGGTGGGCGAGATGTGCACCACAAGACAATACATAACCAGCTACCTTTTTGCTAAAACTGATCTGTCCCAGAGTACACACACATGCTTGCCTGTGCTTAAAGCTTGGGTCACCATGTACTCACTTTGAATTCAGAAAAAGGTCTGAGCACAGAGCTTAGGGTGATGGGAAGGCTGATGGTGAACCTGTTATGCAAATAATCAGCCAGTTAGAACAGCCATGTCTGATGACTGTGTCATTTTTATGGTCAGGCATCACTTTAGAACATGCCACAAGTCAAGATCATAGAGCCAAAGCTAGAAGGGACTCACTCTGTGCTGGACAGTGCTAAGTTGCATGTGGCTTAGTCCAATTTTATACAAGAAATTAAATAGCTTGCTTGGGCTGCTCCTATTTTAAGTGAGGCAGAACCAGTGTCCTTGCCATGACTGTATCACTCTGGATTTCAGCCCAACCCTCAAATGGGACTCTGCTCTAGCATTTATGCCTTTCTCAAGGGCTCATTTTTTCTTTCTTTCTGGGAATGAGTCGTCTTATATCCACATCCTCAGCTCTTGTCCAACCTTAGCAGATCTCTTAGAGGGCAGCTTTACCTCAGGGGTCCCTCTGTTCCAATCAGGACCTTTACTTCTCTCCCTCTAGGGCACTCCGGAGAACTCGTATCAATGGAGACAACCGCCTCTAGACTCAACCACAATGACCTTTGAGAATTACGTGGGTTTTAGCAGCAGATGCCTTGTGGAATTGTGAACTTGTTTCTATGGAGACAACACTGCTCTGGCCCTTCCTTCAGGCAGCCCTCCTAGGTTCTCTGCCTGCAGCCTGATGTTCTGGTAGAGATATGTTACACAAAAACCAAGCCATTGTTCAGCTGTTTTACTGTCCTGAATCTGTTCACTCTTGTCCAGGGTAAAGGCAAGAAGACTGTATACCATGCCTGGCATTGAGCACAAACATCTTGTCCCGACTCCCCAGAGACTGGTGCTCTCATCTCACCTCTCCTGGAAAGGAGCCGGCTCCCTTACTCACAGGGAGAGTTGGGCTTGGCAGTCACCTACTCCACCCAACAGAGTGCATGGGGCTCTGAGAAGTTATGGATAGATTCCTGAGAATGACCAAGGGGCTGACTGCTGTCTTTGCCTGTTCCCTAAGGGACCTATAAAGACAGCCCCCCACAAAGCAAAGTTTACATCCTCCTGTAGCTTTAAAACCACAAATGAACAATGTGAGAGGGCTAATGTTCCTAAGTGGTTTGTCCCTTGGTTGATCCAGGCCCCAGCTTGATGGTTGCCTCATTGGTCAGACCTGAAACCCCATTGGGGTGTCTGTTGAATATTTTACTTGGTGAGTGGGGCAAGAAAGGCAATATTGCACATATAGCAATGTGGCCATGGAACACTAACCCTCTTTCAGGATGGAATGCTCTCCTGAAGTTAAAACATGTTACAAGCAGCAGTATTATTTTTTCTTCTAAATTGTATTGTAACTAAGTTATTTACTCCTCCCCATACTGTTCCTGTCATCACAGGTAAACCCCAAAGCAGGTGGCATTAAAAAAAAAAGCCTGCTGCCAGCCACCCATGTGCAGCTTCCTGAGCCTGGCCTTGAACTAGTTGAGATGCTCAGAGGTTGATGGTTAGTGGACCTTCAAGCAGTGACTTAGTCAGTGTTAGTGGCAGTGCCAGGAGGAGCTGCGGAGGAGAATAGCTGACTTTTTAATTTTTTTTTAAGGGAAAGAGAGAGGGCACATTTTAGGACTCATTAAGTTTTTTAGGCATGAAAAGGGAATAAGGAGTTGTATTCATCAGGAGCAAGGGGGAGAACATTGATTGTGAAGTCCCCATGTCTGATACTGAATGGTCAGGAAGACATCTATGAGGCTGAACTAGCAGCTTGGATACTACACGGTTTTTGTTTGTACCTGGAATGACTGACCCTCTGGTCCCAAGGAAAAAGCCTTCCCTCAGACCTGACTAGGAGAGACAGACTTACTTGGCTGGGAGAATAGACACTATAGAACCTACAACTCATGTCTCATGTCCTGGGCATGAGAAATCAGTACCCACTCTGGGACTAGGGTTCACAGGGAGCTGGACCTCAGCTACCTTCCTTCAGCACAGGCAAACCTGCCACCCCCAGTTTTGGGCCCTCAAGATCTGACTGCCAAATAAAAAAGGCTTCATGTGATTTTCCCCCCCTTAACTGGTGTATTCTTTATGGGGGCAAGGGGGGCTGGGAAATTATTAGCACTTAGTCATCTATACTAAGCCTATACAGTAAGCAAAGATGATGTTACCAGATAAATTGGAAATACAGGATGTCCCAAATGCTTTAGTAGCACAGTAGTACAGTGGCACTAAAACTTTTAGAATACCCTGTATTATTGAAGACCTAATGCTACAGCTCCTTTTTACCTGATTGTTTCTGTCATCCCCCTTTAGGGGTGGGGAGAGAGAGCATTTAAACAGGGAAGGTTCCAATTCCTTGGTTCAAAACTTCCATTCAGATAATCTTTTCTCGTAAGTATGGTATATGGTATATCCTCTGTCAGTTTGTAAAGCAGTTCAATAAACTTGTCACCTCCCCTGTTCCCTCCAATCCTGTCCTCAAAAGTCCCCAAGCTGCTCTGAAAGCAGACCTATCTGTTCCTTGCCAGACTGCTGCTGAGCAAGTATTTCATATAAACTATCTCCCATTTCAAACTCCCATTTCAGCAGTTTACATATAAACCTAGGCAGACGGATGCTGATTTCAAATAGTCAATGTATAGAATGACTCCTAAAGCCCAAGGCTATATTCTCTAGGAATAGAGAATGTCTACAGAGAAAAGAAACCTGTCCAGAGAGGTGATATTTTTATTATTACAGTCAACCAGAGGTGGCATAAAAATTAGTACCATAAAGAAAAACAATTTGAAATCCAGGCTGCACAAAATGCCAGCCTCAAGGATTAGTATTTTAAAGAAAGTGTCTGTTTTACAAGTAAGTTTTATTGAAACTCAGAGAAGCGTATACTCAGTTGGTTCTTAATGCCATCATCACCCCATTCTTCTCCAAAAGAAAACAAAACAAAAAAATACTCGTTATTACCTTGTGGTGTCAGGGATCATGAAGAGCATTGCCTTGCAGAGATTTGGGAAAAATAAGTTGTTATTGGGAGTACTTTAAAAAAATCACAGAGCTGAAAATACGAGGACGACCTTGGGCATCTGTGTCAGCCCTCTCCTCTTTTTTTCCTCCAGGGCTCTATTAGAAAGTATATGCTAACATGGTCCAGCCCACTCAAAGTGGAAGAGTACTCTGTCTTAGTTTTTCATATGTGAGATTTAATACAAAAAACTCTATGCTTGATGTTACCTTCTGGGGACATTAACTAAATACACAAGAATCAGGAAAAGTGGTCCTTCCCATTGTTCCTATAAAAAAAGGCCCAGGCCACCTTATGGAAACATAATCCAACCTCATAGTATGCATTATTCTATAGGCGTCAGTTCTCACTGGAATCAGCTTTGGGTTTTTAAAATTCCTTGATTCCTGTTTTCCCTTCTGTCATTCTGGTTTTTAATATTAGAAAAATGGTAACATCTTGATGCCATGAGAAAGTTTTTCCTGATTAGTAGATGGTGAGGATGGGCAGTGGTGCATACCATTGTCAAATCTACTTCATTACAAAATGTACTTTGTTCATTTATTCTGACAAGTTTAGTTTTTATGAATAAATACCTCAGTTTATTAGCAAGCTTTTTTTTATAGTACATATTTTGTCAAAGGGATGAGATGAAGTCATTTCTACTGAGCTTCTCAAGTAATGGTTGAACTTGTATAACTTGTCTTTTACTAGAATGTTTTGATTTTTCTAAAGAGAAAATGTCTCAATTGCAAGTTAAAATTTAAGAACCTTTTCATTCAGTAATAACCTCCACATTACTTCAAATGAGCATGGTAATTAGCAAAATTAAGAGGTCCAACTGAACCCAGAGACATGGGTCACCATCCTAATATCCTCAACCTGAATGAATCCTTTGGTTGCTTTTCAAGACAGACACTCAGCTGGATCCATTCCCTAAAGCAATAGCTACATTTTCACAACCAGACTCCTGGGATGTCATGGAGAACTGGCTCTAGAGTGGTTATATCATTTCCCTCTCAACTGCTGCTAATTGTTGTAGCTGCTTTAACCATGAGGTATAAAAATGCTTTGGAGGTTTCTGGGTAGACAGGGAAGACTATCCTCTGTAGCACCAATACAAAGAGGAATCAAGTAAAGCCATTCTCTGACGCTGACCTTAGGGAATTAAACAGGAATGAACTCTTATGTACTACTCAGACTTTTATCTCCACCCTTTCAACAAAAGTAATTTCATGTCTAGTTTGTGATTAAGGCAACTCAGCTTGGCATGAGGGCATTAGGACATAGATGGAATAAAGACTTTCCTCTGGAAAGACATGGATGGTCTAGCAAATGATGTTTAAACATAGGTTTTTACTTCCTTTTAAAAAAATCATTTAAACTATGGGAACTGGCAAAAATCTGCTTGGGCTGCAAGTTACAAAGCTGTACAGTAGATAAGTAACATGGCCCCTTTCAGCTCCTATATGCCATTATTCCATGTCATTTACATGATGCTGTTAATGGGCTTGGCACAGTTTGCCCTAGTTTATTAAGAACTAATTCCAAAGCCTTTGGCTGAAGTCAAATGTTGCAATTACACATAGAAACCAGCACAACAGAGTTGATGTGGGTTGGGTTGGATCATCTGCCCACATCCACCTTAACTATACATTCAGACTCCCTTTATAGAAAGACATCTGTGAATGTGAGATAATGGTTTTATGTATTTTATTTAGGAATAATCAAGGTTTGAAGTACCAGTTAGAACCATTTCAAACTATACAAACAATTTCTTTTTCCCTCCCCACATCAAGTCCACATATACAAGATTTAGGGGAACACACAACATAATTCTTAGAAGGAGCAGTAGTGCTATAAGGAGTGCTAGCCCTTGAGACCAACTGTAGGTAAATTTGCACTCTCATGAGCCACTGCAGGCAGTAGCAATAACCACAGCCCCAATCTAAGGCAGGTTTTAAACTTTTAAAAAATGTTTACCCATAGTAAAAAAAAAAAAATGTTATCTTCACACATAAGGCTAAATTAACATGTGCCACTGTCTAAGCCCCAAGGTTTCTCCACTGCACCCCCCTACTCCTCATCTTCTAAAATCCTAAATCAAGGCCTGTTTCTGTGACATGTGAAATGGGCCTCCTAGACCGTCTAGAGTCTAAAGTTCATTACCTTTAGACAAGTCACCAGAAACAGGTCCATTTTGAACTGCTGTATTCATTGAAGTGAATTTTTTCAAATCCAGCCCATTTCGCAGCAGTTAGTTTTGCAATAGCAAGATGTTTAACAATCTTTCTCCTAATCTCTTCCTGCAGTATATAAGGAACAAAGTGCTTATACTTCAAATTGGATTACAAATAGGTAGGAAAGGAGAGAGAAGCAGAGCTGTTCTCAGGAAGTTACCTGTAGATCATTGGCAAAAACACTGGTTTACAAAGGTTGTGCTTAATAACAGTCTCAATGAACAATCTACAGGGGGAGAGGGAGAGTGCTGGCATGTTTTTTTTTTCCTAATAACAGTCACGGTATAGGTCACTCCTCCTGGCACAACTGAACAAAGCTCTTGTCTGTAGACAGAGCAGGAACTACAAATGTGCCATGAACTGTGTCCCCTTTTAAATTCCCACCTGAAAACAGTGGGGCTGATTATCAGGTTAAGTATTTGGGGTGTAAAACCACACTATTCCTGGTTCTAGTCTACCATTTATAATAGGATATGCCTCCATTTTTCAGCAGACTGCAAACATGGTGTAGTGTTACGTGGATAGGAGGCAGAGATGATAGCATTTTTTGAAATACAAATTATGAGAGTTAATAGGCACCATGTGAGTAGAGTTAACACTTAAGAATGTGAACCTGATATGGGAGAAAACCCCCCACATTTTGTGATTCTGAACAGCTTTTATCCTAGATTTTTCCCTGTTGATTCCAGTTTCCTGACTCATCCCTTTAAAAGGGGGACAAAAAGTTAGATGAAAAAGCTTTTAATGCAGTAACCAAGAAAAGTTATAGTCTCTCACCCCCTCTTTCCTCCATCCCTCCCTCTCCTAATTTTCTCCATTTTCTGAAAACTACACCCAAACAAGGATAATTAAAACCTCTGACTTCTTGTCCTTGTGGTTGCCCTTGAACCTTTCCCAGAAGAGTGATCCCACCAAAGCCACTGGGAAGCAGAAAGCCTTCTAAAAGGCTATGTCTATTACAGATTTTTAATGCAAATACCTAATCTTGCCACCTTGATCAGGCAAAGAAAATATTCAGGCCCAAACAGAAAAAGCTTTGATTTAAGAAATGACCTTTCTTACAAGTTTTTTCACTCATACTCCCCCCAAAAAAGTACTGTTATGAAGAATCCACAGCAAGTCAGTCCTTACAACAGTCATTCTTTCCACACCACATTAAATTTCCTACTTGGCATTATTTCTGGCAATCAGGGCTCTGTGTACCTAGACCAAGGGGACAGAAGGGTGCCAGCCAATTCACTTTGTTCACTCAGGGCACTGGGAATATGTTGAACTGATAAGTGGGGAAAAAAACAACTCTAATCCCTGGAAGAAAACTAATAATTATGTTAACCTACATAAAAAAAGACTAGATTTAAGGATGGTCACATGGCATGGGACCTCCTTTTCAATGAACAACCAAGAATCTAGCCAAGTGCTCATCAACATATATTAAAAAATCAAGTGTTGTGTTAATACTAACAAAAGTTAGGTATTTTTTCCCTCCCACTAACATAACTAGCCTGACTATGAGAAAGACATGATATAATCTGAGCAGAAACTATTAAAAATTGGGTTTTAATCTTCACATATAACTGCATAAATAAACCAAGTAATCCCAATATATCCAATTATCTTAGGCTTCCCCATTATTTATTAAAGATTTTTCTACAACCTAGATGCAGTTCGCCAAATTATATATGGGTTGTAGAAAATGGTGTATTATTAGATATAATGTGGTAGTAGCTTTTGGAAGACAAGGCCTAGGTTATTAACATGTCTGCTCTCTGAAAGTAAAGTGAAGCTTTCTATAGACAGATGTTGTCTTCAGCTACATCTGAATATTATAAATGCTCCAGAGTATTATTTACTTGGGTTTGCATTAATTCACCTGTACACATTTGTCAAATAAAAGCTCCTAATGGGTTCTCTGTATAAAAGAAGAATGAAAGGAGGGAGGCTGGGCTTCCAGTTCCCCTTATTACCAGTCTGGAAAAGTAAGGTCTACAGGAGGAGCAATGGAAGGCTGGGTGGTACCACCTCTCCTCAGTTTCTTGAAAACAGTATGTTTAATGGAAGTCTTTCCAGATAGACTACTCTCTTCTATTTCTTATGAATGACCCCTGAATGCTTATTTTCTTTCATTTCTCCTTGGACAAATCACATAGTGGGATGACAAGTGCATTACAGAAATCTAGTGAGCCGTCGGCAGTGCACGCAGCCATTTGAGGGAAGTGAATACTGCCCTCTGCTCTATGTTGTATAGGCAGAACTTAACCAACCATACACTAGCATCTGGATTTACTAAACATACATTAAGGAAGTATCATACTTAGCTTTACAGCAAGTAAAGCTTGTACAGCTTTTGTACAGCCAAGGGCTTTTGCAGTGCTTTATAAAAACATTCTAAAAGTCCTTTTCTATTCCTTGGGGACTGACTGCCTGATTTGACAATGAAAGACTACTGCCTGCTAACCTTCACCAGACTCTCTTGGTCCATTAAGAGGGAAGGAAGATAAAGGCTGATAGGGTCCAAGTCAGGTTATTGCGAGAAAAAGAGAATATTCACACACTAAAAGAAAGGTTCTATTCGGACATCCGGAGGAGAAAGCTAATAGGAGCTCTATCCAAGAAGCTGGAGGAGAGTAGAAGAGGAATGCTAGCCACCATCTGCTCACTTAATGAGTGAGCCTACCACTTGCCAGGATGCCACTCTGGAGAAATGTTCTGAATTTCCATGACAATCCCAGGCAAGAGGGAAGTAGGAATAACTGCCCATATGCTTGAAACCAAGGAAAGATCCCCTCTAATACCTTAAACTGACTTTTTTTGTCTTCAGAAAACAGTGCAAATAATCAAGCAGATCATGAATAAGTCAGGACCAGAGCCTAAGGGATCAAGTATTAGAAATGAGGCAGCACTCACAGAAGCAGTCTAACTATTAGTGCATTCAACTAACAACAAAAAAAGTCAAAGTGCTAAGAGATCAGACTTCAGTAATCTATTTTTTTAAAAACCTATTTAAAAATGAGAACTCTTAAAGCACAAATCTTTTCTACAATCAAAACTTCAAAAATATGAAAAGCATACCACATTATTCAATATTTCCTTCAACATAACATCTGGTTTCATCTATAAAAATTGGATCTATATCTTCATGTAAAAAAATTAAACATTTAAAAAAACAGGCAATAAGAAACATAAATGTACATAATCTTACTACTCTCCAAAGACCAAGTGCATACTAGGAAGAGGAAGTAAAAGGTTAGTCAGCTTATAAAACATTTTTTTTCTTTAAGAAAGACCAACTCAACTCCCAGTTCTCTCCTACTTCCAATTCAAGACTGTCTTCACCTAGAAGACAACGCAACACTTTGGCTACATGCAAAATTGTGGCAATGTGTCCTAGCATACCACAATGGTTGCTGGCAAGACCATCCACTCCATAAACCTTTCTCTATTTTGCTTCCAATTTTTCTACTCAGTTTTGATCTCTCCTGAGATGTACACCCAAAGCATTGGGTCTCTGACACCCATACAGTTAACATTTTTATTTTATTCCATTTTAAGTACATGGATCTGAGATCAAAATACTTCCTTCATCACTTGCTTACATAAAATTCTCTGCAAGAATAAATATCAAACCATATTTAAATATACTCAGATACAAGGACATAAGCAAAACATGGGTCTTTTCTGCATCCCTGGGATTTCCCTTTCAGCTTTCCTTCCTGGTTTTCTCACTGTGCTGACCATGCAGCCATTGGGTCATTGCCATTTGAGAGGGCTAATGCATGTGAAAAAAGTTCACAATATTTAAAGGATCCTAATTCTTCCACTAAACTGCTTTTTCTGTAGGTGGAGCTGCATGTATAGTGGACAATTTTCATGTCCAGAGTGCATTTTGTGAACTCTGCCTGACTATGCTCCAACACTGTAATTTTCTATTATTAATTTTTTTTCCATTACAGTGTTTGGATTACACATTTTAATTTGACCTCTAATAAAAGAACCAAGAAAACATTCTCCAGTAAAACTCTGTAGTTAATACATGAAGAAACAATGGGAGTGATCGTGTTTAAGGGCTGCCACTTAGGAAGTGAGATTCTTAAGTGGGATACTCTGAGGTTGGCCTTCTCTTTGCCTCTCCCCTAGTCGTGTTCTGTGTACAAATAAATACAAAGACATTCATTTCCAATCCACAAGCTGTTTCTTCCATAATATCTATGTTAATTCATTTTACTAAAATGTACGTATCATGTACATTTTACAAGGTAATACCAAATGAGTATGTGTACTGTGTATGTGCATATATAAATTAACCTGCATGTATACAAACACTAGAGGAAGAAAAATCATGTATTTGTTCTCTGGAGGAAGCTATCATTCACAAACCCATGCTCTTGACATAACACCCAACACAATCCATCAGGGCCACAACAATGTCATGTCCAACACAGAGTGCAAGTCTTAGTAAAACTCCCAGGTCATTTTCTCAAGAAAAGTGGGTGAGCTAGAGGTGTTACATTCTACAAGAAATAGTAGGAAGGCCTCTGGATTTCAAAGAAAGGGTTCTCCCAGACCACATAATAAAATTTCCCTTGTTCCGAGAAAAGGCACCTTTTTCTACTAGGGGCCAATTCAACTATGTGACTTGCTACATGTGCCCTCAAAATGGTTATCTGGGATAGTGAGGGCTGAGGGGAGGGCATGCTTGATTTCTGCCAGCTAGCCATAGTTCATACCATTCAATTTCCAACATAATTTTCTTTAAGCCTGTCTTAACTTGGCTGCACATCCTAGGGCCACAGAGGTTTATTTTTCAGAATTTCCTGTGTCTCAGTTTACTCTGGATCCTGAAGCCCTGTCACCTGCTCTCCCTAACTCTGCCCTAGACAGCTGGCAGTCATTACCTTCCTGAAGTCAAGGCAAAGGGAATAACATCTACAGTAGCGACCACTAGACTGGGCATCCGAGAACCTGACTCAAGGACCTAGTCTGCTAGCTAAGTGATTTAAGCAAATCATTTAAACTCTTGAGGCTTCAACTTCCTCATCTGTAAAATGGGGGAACTGGACGATTTCTGAAGTCCCTTCTCACTGACATTTTATGATTCTCTTGGAATAACTGTGTATGTTGTCAGTTAGTCTTGTGAATTGGCTAAGATGCTTTGCAATGCATTCTTGCATTGGGAGAAAGACTAGAAATGAGATCAGAAGTCTTCCCATGGAAGCTGCTTCTTATATTAGAGGACTTTTGTATGAATAAGGTAGATTTTATATTCAAACAATTATTCCATACTTCAAACGGTATCATTTCAGCTGATTTTCCAAAAATACCAAAGGGAGGTAAAAATGATGAGCTAGAGATTAAAGTTAAATAAACCACATTTGGTTACAAGTTGAGGGGAACATTTGACAAATCAATAAATACTTAATAATGATTTCCATCCTTAATTTTGAAATCTTGTGCATTCACCAGGAGAGAGGACTAGTAGAACTCATGGTTAAACAGCAAGATGAGAAGTTCTATGATTTTATTGGCAAGCCTTATACCACTGACTTTAAATTGAAGGCTATTTCCAACTGAAATAACTAAGAAAGTCACTTAATCTCTCTTCTGATTCTTATCTTTCTTACTGGTAAAGTGATGATTATGTTTGCCACATCTTATCCTTCCCAAGTTTGTATGAGGATTTAGAGATCAACATTTATAAAGTGCTTTGAAATCCTCAGGTGAAAGGTGATAGAGAGTGGCTTTGTGCTTCTGTTTACAGATTTTGTCTCATTTTTTCTAATACTGGAACATTTCTGGCTTTAAGAAGTAGGCATTTGAATACATATACCAACTTCAAGATCAAATACATCTTAATTTAACACAACAATGGAAAAATAGTTAATAACTGATGCAGAATTTTTCATGAAAAGGAAACTAATCAAGTAAACCAATAAGTTTTTTTTTTAACCTACGGAAAAATGGCTGTTATTCAATTATAACTTCAGACAAGTAAACTATTGCTTATAGACTTACTGGTCAGAGATTACTTAACAAAGCAGAATTATTTTTAGAAAGGGGTCCACAGAAAGGATTCTGGATAAAGTGGTAAGTGTACTAATGACATGCTCTCTACATTCAATGCACTGCACCCTGATAAAAGACAGAGAGGAGTAAATGTAGTGATATCAACCTTCAGAGAACAGACACTAAATATATATAGAGAAAAAGGAAATGCACTGCTTTGCTAATCAGAAGTTTCTATGTAATGAACATGTTTATAATCTGATGTTTTATTAAATGTGTATAGGCAGATGTATATGTTAAAAAGTTGGTTCTGTTGTACATGAATAAGAAATCTGAAATATTTTATCCACTGGAAGGCAAAGAAGAGGTTCTATATTGTGGGAGGAAGAATCTGACATGAACCCCGCTCTGCCCAGCTCAGCATATCATCCTAAATTGGCTGTGAAGAGCTCTGGGCTGACCAGTGAGTTCCCCAACAGCCTCTCCCCAGTGTGCTTGGCTAAAAGTCTCACAACAGCAGGCACTGTAACTGGCCCTGGCAGCAGAGGTTCAGATCCAGCCCATTCCATTTGACATCTTCCTACATTTGGCAGATCCTTCATAGCAGTCAGTTTAAATTCAATCTGCTTCTGGAAAAAGAAGAAAAAGATACATAAAACACATACTAGAACAGACTTCAAACATGTACATGTAAAAGTTTGGGCATCTTAAATGTAATATCACATTCTGAAGTTAAGAGCTGTTTGAAGTCTCACTTAAAGCTAAGTAGCCCCCACTTATAGGTTCAGCTCAATTGCAGATTGAGGGAGGAGAGCTGCTAGTGGGCTAAATCCAACACAGCAATCAGAATACAGTCACACAGGCCACCTCCTCTGGCCTGAAAACCACAGGCCGCTGGGCCAGGTACCATGAACCACGGGTCATGTTGTGTCTTCTTTTATTCACTGTCTTACATAGTTGTCCTCAGTCCCTCCAGAGCACTTCTCTAAGATAAGCAGGCAGTCAGATTTTTACTGCAGCCTTGATCTTTGTTTCACAATTTTCAGCCCTGAATGCAAAGTAAACAGGCACCTTTAAAAAAAAAACAAAAAATAAACCTGGGCTGACCTTGACTAAAAAAGCATTCCCAAAACAGGCTTTTTAACAGTAACATTCTTTCTACGTTATCTGCCATGGCCTATGGCAGTTATTTGGGGCAAGTAATCAAAAAAATAAAATTGGGTCATTAAAGTGTAGCACTGTCCCTCCCCCACCCTTCCATGAAATGCCACATATCCCTTATCATCCCACTGTACTTTCTTGCCTACAGTAGAATCAAGCAGACAAGGCATATACCTGTAAAGGACCTCAGAGGTCAACCTTTTCATTTGGCAAACAAAGAGAGGAAGGCCCACAGAAGTTAAGTCAGTTCCCCAAGGTCACATAGGTACTAAGGGTCAGAGGTAAGATTTGAAACCACATTCTTAGTCCAAAACCAGTGCTCTTTCCAGTACACCACACTGCCTCAAAATGGTAAATTGTCATGAAGATGCTAACGCTTGCATTACGAGAACAGGACTTCCAGTTTAGAATCAATAATAAACATGTTTTTCAATTCCTTATGTCTTGAAAGCTGAAACAATCATGCTTGGAATCAGGGAATTATAGAAAAGATAGAACTATAAGGGACCTTAAAGGTCACCTTTTTCGAACATCAAGTTGGATTTGAAGTTGTAAGAAAAACTGCATATTTTATAACAAATCTGTCAGATGAAAGGAGAAAAGGCCTCCTTTTCTGCCATGTTTTCAGTTTTAAGACTTGAGGTTAAAAAACAAAATGAATCATGTAACACTGCATCCTTTCACGTTGACTCAGGGCCAGCATCAGTACCATAATTAAGCATACTCATTATTACCACATCAAAGGTTTACATAAAAGGATGTCTACCTAGAAAAATTATTGAGCATCATTTATTCTCTTCACAAACGAAAGCTGGCAAAACTCAAGCTATAATAAAAAGATGAAATGCATTTACTGTGACTAACAGCACTAGGAAGGTTGCATTCTTACACTAACATTGTTTATCATTCACTTTGCAGCAGCACTGTTTGCAAAAAGACTGATTCAGGTATTAACACTGTATTTAGGCCAAAAAAAGCATGTCACTTGATCAGAAAAAGCAAAATGTTCACAATGATTATTCATAATCTTCCTTATGGTAATAATTTTGTAGTTGTAGCTAATAGTCACAGTAATACACAATAATTACAGATGAGCAACAAAAAAGGCAGGTTCACTTTTAGTGCTACCCATAATACATATACCATTGGTTTAATAGCTTGCCACTGAAAACTGTGGATAATTTAAAAAAAAAAAACACTGCAAAATTTATGTTTAAAATTGGTCTGTTCTTTTTATTCCTATGCTCTTAAAACATTCAGAGAAAGTAAAGATGGAAGTCTTCCATTTATAGAATAATACTTATAGTGGTATTTTCCATGGTAGCAGCAAACTTTCCAGTAAACTGGGTGCCCATCAATTGGGAGAAAGCTGAACAACTTGTGTCTGAATGACATGGAATATTATTATTTCATAAAAAACAGAAAATAGAAGGTACTCAAAGAAACTTGGGAAGACTTGCATGAACTGAGGCAGAAGCAAGTAAGAACAACTATATGAACAATCTCTGGAACGACTACAATAATGTAAGGAAGATAATATTGAAAAACATCAGAACTTTGATAAATGGAGTATGCAATCTTGACTTCAGAAGAATGATTATGAAGTAAGCCTTTCTCTTCTCACAAGAGAGGTGGTGGGCGATAGTCATAAGATATGATTTGCCTGACATAACCAATACAGGATGTCCTCAAAGTCTTAGTGCAGTTTCAAGCACTTTTGGAACATTATGTATATAGGTTTGTATTAGCTGTACTTTTGGGGCAGTTTTCTTCTATTATTTCTCAAATTATGGAATTCAGGTTTTTTGATTTGTGTTCTGGGAGACCTATAATCCTGCAGCATTGGATAAAGTGCTAGCACTGGAGTTAGAAAGACTGAGTTCAAATCCAGCTTCAGATACTTACTAGCCCTGTGATCTGGGTGAGTCTCTTCACTGCTGTCAATTTCCTCAACTATAAAATGGGGACCATAAAAGCATCTACCTCACAGAGTTATTGCAAGGATCAAACATTTATAAAGCACTTAGCACAGTACCTGGCACATAGGAGGTACTCATTATTTGCTTGCTACTTCCCCCTCTGCCTTTTTCTACCAGTCCTACTTTGGAGATTAATATCTTTTGCTTGAATGGAGGTCATGTATTTTGTTTTTTTTAACCTTTATGGTTTTCGTTACTTTTCTTCCAGACTGTCTTTCATTTCAGTGTATTTGCATTCCCACTGAGTTATTCTCTCTTTTGTTTGTCTGGTGAGATTTACTACCATGGCAAGTTTTTCTATTCTGCCAATTATTTCTGCTCTGCAGGCTATGCATTCTGTTTTCACAATTTTTATTTCTCTTTTAAATCATTCAGGAACATCCTATTCTGGTTCCATGCTCCGTTGGAAATCTACAGGGTTCTCTGCATTATCATGTATTGATTAATTTTCCTTTGTCTTACAATAGAGGTATCTGCACTCTTTTGAATGATCTGGAGGCCTTATTCCCCTCTGTTATTAATATCTTTTCTGTGGGTTTATCTGCTTATGCTCAGTCTTTCATTGAGATTTCTTCCTCTTGAGATTTTTGGTAGTCTCAATCTTCTTACTTTATATTCCCCTATGAATCGCTTTCTGAATCCTTCCTCTTTGATGGAGGTTGCCCTAGAAGCTGACCTAAAGGCTGTCTCAGACTTCCCCTACTTGGACACTTCACAAGCTTAAGTCTCTGACCCAAGTGATTTCTAAGGGGGTCAGAACTGGCCCCAGATGGATACTGAACTCTTCCCCTCAAAGTTAGTGGAGTGCTACACTGCCACATACACATATCTTGCCCTACTTCCCTCTGTTCTTTAGTTCTCCTGCTGAATTCTACTGTAGTGCAGAGCTATACCTCCCTGCTGTCACTACCTGGGTAAACTCTTGCTTTTTGATTTTTCCTTGGCACTGGGAGGAGGGGGGGAAGGTTGAGTTCTGTATCAAGCTTATAAGTCAGCTAGTGTTCTTGTTGGGAGAGTGGAACAGGAAGTGCTGAGTAAGAACATTGGGTTTAACTTTTTGGGATTAACTTTTACTGAGATTTTACCTCATTAGTATTCCTTGTGTCCTAGAGCCTAGAGAGAGTTGAAATTGCTTTATCTTTTGTCCATAATTCCTATTTTGAGCAAGTATGAGAGACTGTGAAGACTGGCAAAAATGTCTAGCTTGCCATTTTATTGGTCAAGAGACCCTGCAGTAAGTTATACTTGTTTGTCCCAAGGGCGTGGCAGTCATTGGGAAATGCCAATGACGTAAGAAAGAAAAAAGCATCAATAAAATACCTACTTAACAAAAGAAAAAGGAAGTTTTAGAATTGAAGTGGATCATGGTAAAAAGACTTTGGGAAATTGATTGGCTCTTAGGCAATTGAGTCTTGTGGAAAGAACGATACACAGGAATTAAGGAAGACCTGGATTTGAATTTCTTCTCTGATATTTACTTGTTCTCTGAGCCTGGTCAAGTCAATTAATCTTTCTCCACCTCAGTTTCCTCATTTATCTCCATAAAATGGAGATTAAAAATAGCATCTACCTCACAGGGTATTTTGTGAAGATTAAATGAGATAATATATGTAAAGTGTTTTGCAAACTTTAAAACCTATATAACTTTTAGCTATTATTTGTAGTATTATATAAACTTAGAGCTAGAAATAACCTTAGAGGTCAATTAATCCAAACCCTTCATTTTACAGATGAGGACACCAAGTCCCAGAGAAATTATGTTTGTTCAGTCATTTTTCAGTCTGACTCTTCATGACTACATTTGGGATTTTCTTGGCAAAGACACTAGAGTGGTTTGTCATTTCCTTCTCCAACTCATTTTACAGTTCAGGAATGAGAGGCAAATAGGGTTAAGTGAATTGCCCAGGGTCATATAGCTAATAAATATCTGAGTCCAGATTTGAACTCTGGAAGATGAGTCTTCTTGGCTCCACACCTGGCACTCTATCCACTGCACCACTTAGCTGTGAAGTTAAATAAAAAGTTAAATGGCTGCCTAAAGTCACAAAGGTAGTAAACAGCAAAGATGCAATTTGAACCCCAGGTCCTCTGACTTTAAAGCAATCTTTCTATTGTACCATTCTACACTTAAAGGATCATCTTCATTCTATGTAAAACAATTTATAACAAAGCTGAGTTGATCAAGTGGGAAGAGGAAGTACTGTTAAAGAAACTTTCTTGATTAGATAAAAGAAAATCTAAAGATTTTCTAGGGAAGAGAGAGCGGTCTACTCAATCTTTTATATTTTTTGGATAAGAAGGTGAATGGTGAATGACTAGTAGTTATCAGTGAGTTATTGAATAGCTTAACATTAAAAATGTAGCTAGTTCTCTCTCTAAGAGATAAATTGTTGAAAAAGATATAAGTACTAACTAGCAGTACTACCTCTACCTCACAGAGGTAGGTCTTCACAGAGGGTCACTGAAAGCACACAGAACACGAGCACCTTTAAACTCTGAGGTGGTTTCATTTTTGTTTTTATATTCCCAGCAGCTGTTCAGAAGCCATTTCATTGTCTGAGAGCACTAAGAGCACAAAGGTTTCAGATTTTAAGAATAATTTCAGTTGAATTAAGGTAGTTTTCTCTTATCTCTGGCAAAGACAACCAAAATTATATTAAATAGCAAAGACAGCTAAAATTTAGTGGGAGGAGGTATCTAAACTTATAAACTGGAATTTATATCACTTTAAATTTCCTCCCTTCTTTCTTCTTCCTTCCTTCCTTATAGTCATAGTGTGTCTAAGACAAGTTTATTTTTTAAAATATTTTGTACATCAATACCACACTGGCAGTTTGTAAAAGCCCCATACATCCCTCCTCAGAATATTTAATATTCATAAATACCTAAGATTTCAAAGGAAACGAATTACATTGAAATATAGTTACAAAATATTTTTAAAAACTAAGTACATGAACCCCAGGTTAAGAGCCCCTGGTATAGGAAGGAATAATTGACTTCTGTATATGCCTTGCTTGTAAATTCAAATAAAACAAGGTCAAATATCACAACTTCATAATTTCAATTCTCACCTATGAAGAAAAATTAGTTTTGGTTAGTGAAAGTCCATGCCACCCGGGTTCTCCAGGGTTTTAACATGCTTCCTTCTTCCATAAACATGCATCCCACACTTAGAAAGCAATCTCTCATTTCCCTTATCTTCTTTCTCTTCAGCTCAAGGACCATTTCTTACTTGAAGCTTTCTCTGATTTTTCCAAATGAAAGTGTGCTGTTCTCTGTCTGTCATGTCCTAGAACACTAGGTCTCTTCCTTGCCCCATTACACCTCACCCTGCACTAAGCTCTTTTGGGCAGTGTTGCATATAGATGTCTTGCCCTGCCTCATCCCATTAGCATGTGAGCTTGTCAACGGGCAATCACATCATAAGACTTATGTGAAAACTAAGTTTATCATAAGAGAAATGAACATACATGTGGAACCCAAAGGCTTCCCCAACTTTACAGAAGTTTACATTTATGTAACAGCAGGATGAAAGGAGGTAGGGGATACCAGGAAGATGCGTGAAATAGGAGGGGGAACACTGCAGCAAAGGTGGGGGGAAAAAGATAAGACCACTGCCCCCCTCTCTACCCCCACCACCCCAGGAGGAGAAAGGTGATGGCAAAAGTCTCATTCTTTTCTCTTGGGAACTACTAGACAATGAAGACAGGAGGGTCTGCTTATCTGCAGAGGACCCCAGCTGCATGAGTATTATCCTAACCTGGCACAGACCGGTTAGGGCCTGTCTTGACTCTCAAGGACACACAGGGAATCCAGTTTGGGGTGCAATAAAAATTATGTTAGCTCAGGGATAGCTTTGTCCTTGACACATTCAGGACTCCTACATGCTTTGGGTCCAGTGTTTCTGGAAAATATGGCAACTCAAAAAGACAAGTTCAAGGGACCCCTTGATAGCCATTAACAAGCTCCTTGAGGGCAAGTTTTTAATCTTTGCATTGCATCTTTAAGCATTGCATATGATAGACATTTCACAAATGTTCTCAGAATTGAATTTTTTAAAGAATTTGGCATTAAGATCAGTAGCAGAAGGAAAATATGCAACATAATTATCCATGTGGTAATGGTACATAGAGAAAGCACAGAAAACACATTCACAACTAATCTCAAAATCTTACTAGGCTTCTACCAAACGTCTCACAAGAATTCATGATCTGTAGATGAATGGGCTCATCAGTTTCACTTCCTCTTCTTGGACATCCTTTAATATATGTGTTTACAAATAGTAAACCAAATGAAAGCTTAAGGAAAGGGGAAGAAGATCCCAGGAAAAGACCTAGAGAACCCGCTAAATGCATAATCAAGACCTGGAAACCTGAGAGATCTCTGTCTTTCAATTGTGCTTCTTTAATAAACTAGGTCCCTCCAAAATAGACATTAAACCAATCCCAGGAGGCGCCTGCCTACTTAGAAAACCACAAATTAACATTATTTAGGCTGTATTATATTCTTATTTTGTTAAAGAGTTCTCAATGACATTTTAACCTAGTTTGAGTCCAAGGCCATGAGTCTGACACCTCTGCTTTAAAATATAACACATACAATTCCAAAGAAAAAGCATGAGATTAAAAATGTTGAAACCAAACACCTATACTCTTCTAACAAATATTAAATAATTTTCCAGTGTTAATGGTATTTCTTCAATGGATAAATTTAACCCTAAAAGTTAGAGAGTGGGCAGCAGAAAAGGGAGTATGTAAGTTTTTGTCAAAATTTGCCACATCTTATATGAGGACAATTAAAAATCCTTTTTTTCCTTATTCATTAATTTTTCATTGTTGTTCATTTTTAAAAATTCCCTCTCTTCCCCTTTCTCACCCCATCACTTAAAAAAAATAAAACCTAACATGAAGGCATATGTACTTCCCCACATCAGCACTACATCTCAAAAACTTTTGGAAGCCACTTCCTACTCACAAATTACTTCTAGGTCAGTTAGAGAGATCACCTTAAGCATGTTAAGCTCTTGCTTCAGTACTAGTACAACCTTATATAAGGCTGGGACTTTCTCCCTCCTATAGCGTTATATTAACTCATCCTCATGGCTTCTGTCTCTTTCTCACTGTGCCACAGATGTTTCATAGAGCAGGTTGTAAGTTCTGCCCAGAAGCTTTAAAATCAACAATCAGCAAACTCACGTTAGTTTTGAAGACCAGACCACAAATGATGAGAAAAGTGATGTAGAAGCTTGGTACTCTCATACTCCCCACTGTAGACAGTGTTACCCTGTGATTCCTTACCTAGCTGGATTCCAGCCTGAGGGCTCAGAGTATCAAAAGGTTCTGAACTGATCTCCTGGCCACTGGGCTCCCAGGACTCACTATTCTCAGACACTTCTGAATAGGTGTCACATGTCCCTTTGTGATTTCCTGCTTGTTCTCCAGTGCTGGAATACTGGTCCTCACTGCAAGTGTCAGATACAGCTCGGGTTTCCTCACCCATTTTTTCAGCAAACCATAGTTTAACCTGTTGTGAACTCATCTGAGTTTTGTCACATAGGCTCTGAAGATCATCTTCATACAGCGTTTTGTGTGTTTTATAATAATCCTGAAGAAGCTCCCTATTGCTTGGACTGATAACTAATAGACCAGGGGGGAAATTACCGTGCTTGTAGTCCTCATACCACTTCAGTTGTCCATTTTTAAGTGCATATCTACTGTCTCCAAACCAGCGTACGACCTCAGCCCTGGGCAGGCCAGACTGGGAGACAAGACCATCATACTCCTGATTTGTTGGCCACTGGGTTTGGACAAACAGCTGCCTGAGCAAGTGCCTTTGGTGGGCAGTCTTTTTATAATTCATTTTGTTCTTGGGTTGTTCCAGGGATTTGCTCAAACACTGCTCATCCTCATGGTCATTGGCACTCGGTCCTATTGATTCATTTTTGCCATTTGCCTCTGTCACGCGTAGGTTCTTGAGATTGATTTTGATGGGGCTGACTTTCCGCTCTGCTCGAGGATGGTCACTCCCAGGGGCCTCTGAAGGGCCATTCTCATTGGGAGCCCTCAACTCATCAGCAGGATCCTCTTCACCACAATCTTCTTCAGCCTCTTCCTCCTCTTGAGAAGCTGCTTCTTCAGATTTTTTGTTCTCTTCTGCAGACTTTTTTTTCCGTCGCTCTGAAAACCAGCTGTCGATTTCCCTTCTTGTCATTTTGGTTTCACTTCTCAGTCGATCTACTTCTTCCTCAAGGGGAAGAGGATTTTGTGCAAAACTGCTCTCCAAGGCTCTGAGCTGTTCTGGTGCTCTCTCCTTATATTTTGTTGGGGTGAAATCTGGTGTTTGATGCCAGGATTGCCGTTTGGCTGAGTGATGAACCCCTGGTGTTGTTGCTGTTGTCATACAGGCTAGGTCAGGTGCTTTGGGTGACAGCGTGAAGGGAACATCAGGTGTGGAGTCCATAATCATAGAACTATTATCTCCAGGTAACATGCTTCGAGTACCTTTCAAATTTCTGCAATGGTATCGTCGATCACTGAACCATTTTCGAACCTCCCTTGTAGTCAGGCCTGTAATTTTGGTCAAGTGCTCTACTTCACCTTGTCCAGGGAACTGATTCCTACAAAAACTACCTTTCAGAGCTGATAGCTGTTCATGAGATTTTTTATTTTTGTAGATGCTAGAATCCAGGAAAGCTTGGGAAGTTATAGTTGGGCATGCAGTGAGCAGAGACTGAGCAGCATTTACCACCTTTACTGTGGATGCAGTATTTGAGCAAACAGTGTTATGTGGTGCAACAGCTGGCTGCTTGGGAACAGAGGTAACTGCTAAGGTGAGAGAGGAACTTGTCCCCTGTAGCCCATTGGCCATTATTGGCTGAGTAACCAGCAATCCGCCTGTACCTTCTGGTTGCCCTGTAACAACATGACCAGGTAAGGCAGCCTGAATGAGATGTTGGACATTGCCAGCGTTGGCAACCAAAGGGGTATTTAAAACTGTGATTGTAGGCTGAGGTACTGACTGGATAACTGTGTTAAACATCTTTTTTCTTGCATCTTCTATCTCCTCAGGGGACCAACTGATACCTTGTTTCAATCTTTGGGCAGTAAACCAAATTTTTAGTTGTTCTTCAGGGTACTTGGTCACAACAGTCAAGTAGCAAAGCTCAGCTTTGGTTGGGTAAGGGAATTTATGGAAAGAGTTTTTCAGGAAGCTATTTGAGTCCATGGCTGCATTGTATGTTGGAATGCTGCTCAGTGGAATCATCACTTTGGGAAGTGACTTGGATGTGGGCAATGGCTGGTGGTGATGGTGTTGTGTATGTACTTGGGGTTGCTGTTGAATAGACAGAAACTGAGCTATGCCAGCGGGTAAAACAGGCACAGTTCCAATTAGAGGACCATTGGCAACATGTGAAGATTTCACAGGGTTGCTGGTTGCCTGGCTGACTGGAGCAGATCCATTGGTGAAAGAATGATCATTTTCTTTCATTTCAGTTTCACCAACTGACTGACTAACTAAGTTCTCCCCAGCTGGCTGACTTAGTAAATTTTCTCCAACAGATGAATTCTCCTTCAGCGTATGAATTTTTTTGGCTTCAGCTTTCCCTTTCATTATCTTCATAATTGGAGTTTTAGTAATGATAATTTCAGCTTGTCCATCTATCCCTTCTTCATAGGACTCCCCTGAAAGGTCATGACTGCTAGTGCCATCAGAGATGATTTGCTCTACAGTTATATGATTGTCCTGTTTGGCCACATTCCAAATGAAGCTGATTTCACCAGTATGACATTTGGCATTGTGGAGTGAAAGTCCTTCAGAGGTTTTTGCCATAAAACTGCATTCGATACATACAAAAGTGGGGTCTTTATTAAAGTCCGTGTGTTCTGAGTTCATATGCCCCATAAATTGATTCATGTCTTGAGATCCAAAATCACAATATTTACATATGTAAGAATCACCATCAAAAGTACTTCGATGCCCATTAGATAGTGTTCCATTATTATTGTTGTTGTTGTTAACAGCATCATTAACAGCAGGCATTTCAGAAGGTAACTCCTGCTGAGTTCCTTCATTAAAACCCTGACCAGGGTCTGCTTCTGTTTCCTGTAACACCACAGTTTTTACTGGTATCATGCAAGGGGTGGTAGATTTCCGTTTGCTGGCCATTGCTTGAATCTCTTCAGGTGATCAAAGCTTGAAAGCTCTTCTCAGCAAAGGCTTCACAGTCCAAATTCCAGCTAATCCATGAGGTTCAAAGTATTCTCCAAGAGCTGAATCTCAAATGGCTGAAGAGTGTACATTTTCCTGTTAAACCTAAAGAGGAAAAAAATAAGCAATTAATTTCTTTAAAAGTACTTACTTAATTCACAGATATAGTATAGATTCTTGAATATCCTCTACATTCTGGTTCCAATTTCCATGACATTTTCAAAGCAAGTTAGTTAGGCAGTTTGGATATGAGGGTTCCACTGACACAGTAGTATGCAGTTGGAAGAAGGACTAGATCTGGAATCAAAGGACTTAGACTCATATCCCAGCTCTGCTACTTATTTTCTGAGTTATCATGTACCAATCATTTGACTTCTCATTTCTTCATCTGTAAAATGAGGAGGCTGGACATCCTTTAAGGTTCTAGCTCTAAGTCTATGATCCCATTACTTGTAGATACTACAGCACAATATACACAAGAGTAACCTAGCAATCTATCATTTCAGTTCATTTGACTGGAACAACTTTTTCATGTCATCCCCACAGCTCTGCATGAAGCAATCCTGGGAAAAAATTCTAAGTACCTTTGAATTAATTCTGACCATGTTAACAGAAGGATAAAAGTTCCTAGTCTAATTTTGACTCAAAAATTTAGAAAAATAAACATTTTTCTACATACATCTTTTGTTTGAAAATTCTTTGCATATCAAAGAATAAAAAGAAAACTCAGAACTGAAAGGCTACAATATCAAGGGAGTCCCAGAGTCCAGGGATATGATGGCTATGTTCTCATATAATCTTTGACAAGTTATTTATTGCTATTCTTTCTTTCTCATCTATCAGTTCTAAGTCACACTGCATGTTCCTTTGGGTCTGAGATAATTATAAAAATCTTTTATTTAGCCCTTGAGCCATTTTTACACTGAAAGGTACACAAAGTTGAAAGATATATATTTAGTTGCTATAGATACACAACAAATGCACAATGATGTATGACAATATTTCTTCACAAGTGATGAGAATTTATTAAGTGACGGCTCTGTACTAGCGCTGGGGAAACAAAAGTGAAACAGTCCCCTCCTCTTAAGAAGCTTACATTCTACTGGGGGGATTCAACATTTTCTCAGATGAGTAAATAGAAATTGTATATAAAATAAATAGAAATGAAAAGTTAAGTGGTGCTAACAACTGGGGGAATCTTAATGAAAAATATAACACAGAGTAGGTGCTGGATAGTTATTTAATTGAATTGAACAGCCTATAAATATGATGAACCCTTTCACCATCTTACAATGAATTAACAATAATAAAAAAAATCTAGCCTGAATCAGAATTTATACATCTTACATAACCTTTTCCTTTGGCATACATTTATCATTAGGCTTTCTCCCAATTACTGAGACAGATAAATACAGAATAGCAATAATGATACCACATACAATATTCAGACTTATAGCAACCTTAATGCCCTTTGAACAGAAATAAGTCCCAGAATGACAAAACTCATAGTATTCATTTAATAACACAGTTGTACTGCCACTCTTTCCCTTCTTGGACACACAGTATATATAATATTTTAAGCACAATAATTGGTTTCTAATTTCTCTGGGCAATCTTTACCTGCACTTCAGAGTGAAGGTGAACAAGACTGAGGGCAAGAAGGGTGAGGAAGCAAGAGAACAATGGACAACAGTAGCAGAAAAGTGACGGAAAATAACCAAGGCAGCATAAGCAAGGAGATGCCTGCATCACCGACTATGGCAGAGTGTGCTACAGTTGGATTTGAATCAGTGAGACATGAGTCAATCAAGTCACTTCCCCTCTCTCTTTCTCAGTTTACTCATCAAGTTCCCTTCCAGTTCTAAATCTATGATCCTGTGAACAAGAGAACAATCTAGGAGAAATCAGTTTAAGAACAAGTCAAATCTTAAACCTGAAAGAATCCCTATTTCAACATGGTACAAAATAGCTTATAATATCATGGCTCCAATTCACTAAGAAAAGATTAAATTATGTTCAGTATTTTTTTTGCTAAAGGAGGGAAATGTCTCGGAGGAAACAAGGTGTGACTTAAGAGGTAATAAAGTTGGCTTTCTTCTTTTGAAAAGTTGGGGAGTTGGACAAGATAACTTTGAGGATCACTGCTGACTCAAAATCTACAACCCTATGAATATGTATATTCAAATGATAATGATTTTTCAAAATAGTTACCCTGAGTGGCTGCACCCTCATTTAAATGAAGCTTAAAACATTGTTGAGAGATAACCTTTTGCAATGGTCATCATAAAATGTAGCACTTAAACAACCAATTCTCAATGGTAGTAAATTTTCATGTTTGAAGTAAGACTTCAGTTTTGGAAACAACAGTCATTCAGAGTCAAGACTGGCAAATAAGCTAGGTGATCAAGTATAGTAATAAATATCATTTTTAAAAGGTAGCGTTGCTATAAAATAACAAGATTAGTTTCCTTACACGGCTCATAAACTGACACTGAAGGCAATTTCCAAAAAAGTTTAGAGCAGAGATTCTATCCCTTTCTTTGTGCCAGAGATACATACGGTCTTGTAGTGAACCTATGGACCACCTGAATAAGGATTTTATTTTATTTTAATTAGTTAGTTTTCAGCTTTCTAAAATCACTTCCACATATCTTAGATTTTCTCCCCTCCTTTCCTCACTTTCCCTCTTCCCTCCCTCCTCGCAACAGCATTGCAATCTTATATAGGTTCTACACATATAATCTTGTTGAATACATTTTCACCTTAGTCATGTGGCACAGAAGAATTAAAATGGATGAGAGAAACCACGAAAACAAAACAACACAAAACATAGCACAAGAGAAATATGATCTGCTTCATTCTGTGATCCAGCTCCACAGTTCTTTTTCTGGATGTGGAAGGCATTTTGCCTCAAGAGTCCACTGGGAATTTTTTAGGTCCTTATATTGCTGTGAAGGGCTAAGTCCACCAGAAAAATTCCTCACACACTGTGGTTGTTGCTGTGTACCAAGTTCTCCTGGTTCTGCTCCTTTCACTCAGCATAAGTTCATATAGGTCCTTCCAGGCCTCTCTGAAGTCTTCCTGTTAATCATTTCTTAAAGCACAATAGTATTCCATTACACTGAATAAGGATTTTAAATGCATCAAATAAAATATATAGGATTACAAAGGAAGCAAATTGTTTTGTTATCAAAATATTTTTTAAAAAGGTCAAGTTCACGGGCCACAGGGTTATGAACCCATGGTTTAGGACTATGGAAGACAGCATGCTAGAATAGGGGTATAGCTTCCCCAGAGAATGACTCTGAAGAACAATCTTTATCTGCATGTATATGTTCTAGCATGGTTGTTTAAATATACATGTGACTATATTTGTATTTCTGCATATCCCAAAAGTCTTAGTACAAATTTAAGCATTAATAGCTACTATTCTTTAATAGCTTACAACTTTACTAAAACTTGAGTTCTCCTGTATTATTTTATAGTCCCATTGCAAATATTTTAAGATATATCTCCATCAAAAGTGTTTCAAATGCTCTGATCCCTAAATGATTAAGCTTTAATTGTCAGAAAAATCCATATATTCAGACCTTGTTCTCTACCAAAGTCAAACAAATCAGGTGCTATTATCCTATGAAAGAATATATCAAGTTACTTAAGCCAAACCACATGTGAAATGAAAAAGCAACCTAGAGACTGTTCTTATCACACAGTTTGGCTGGTTGAATTCAACTGTTTTCACAAATGACAATTACAGAGCCAAGATGGTGGAGTAGCAGGATGAACCTGCAGAAGCTCTCCCCCCAAGGCCCTTAAAATACCTGGAGAAAATGAGTCTAAACAAATTCTAGAGCATCAGAAGCCACAAGGTGACAGTGAAAGATTTCCAGTATAAAACAACCTGGAAGGCCCACAGGAAGGGTCTATTGCACCAGATTTAGAGCAGAACACAGCCTAGCATGGGCCATGCAACACAGACAGGACTGGATCAGGCTTCAGCAAGCTGAATCATGGGCAGCTGCTGTGGGTTTCCACATTTCTCAACCCACAAACACCAAAGATGGCTTCCAAGGTCAGTGAGAAAGCACTTTCATCTGGGTGAGAGGGGAGCTTGGTCCCGGGCCCAACACCAGCCCTGGAGCAGCTGGAGCCACTGGCACAGCTGCTGCTTTTGGAGTTCTCAGCCTACAGTTCATGGGGAATCAAGTGGCTGATCTGGGGTGAGGAGGAGTGGTGGTGTGGTAGAGCTGGTGGCAGCTGTGGAAAGGGAATCCTACTCATAGTTCCATGACAGAAAAGAGTGCTTGTGGTTGCTCATAGACCTGAGTGCAGGCCAGGACAGGAGTAAATGCCTCTCCCTTGATTATGCCACCTTGGAGGTACTGAGAACTTACAGGTTACTAGAGATATCTTGGAGAACAGCTACACAAAACCTCTGAAGCCTGGGGTAGTATACCCTCCACTTGAAAAATTGCTCAAAAGTCAAGTAATTGGCCAGGAAAATGCCCCAAAAGGGAAAAAAATAGAACTATAGAAGGTTAATTTCTTGGTGAAAAGGTATTTTCTTTCATCCTTTCAGAGGAGGAAGATCAAAGCATACAACCAGAGGAAGAACAAAGCATATAACTGGAGGAAGATAGCAAGGTCAAGGCTCCTACATCCAAAGCCTCCCCCCAAAAATATGAAATGGTCTCAGGCCATGGAAGAGCTCAAAAAGGATTCTGAAAATCAAGTAAGAGAGGTGGAGGAAAAATTGGGAAGAAAAATGAGAGCAATACAAGAAAACCATGAAAAACAAGTCAACAGCTTGCTAAAAGAGACCTCAAAAAATGCTGAAGAAAATAACACTTTTAAAAATAGACTAACCCAAATGGCAAAAGAGGTCCATAAAGCCAATGAGGAGAAGAATAATTTAAAAAGCAGAATGGGCCAAATGGAAAAGGAGGTTCAAAAGCTCACTGAAGAAAATAGTTCTGTAAAAATTAGAATGGAGCAGATGGGAGCTAATGACTTTATGAGAAATCAAAAAATTATAAAACAAAATGAAAAGAATGAAAAAATAGAAGACAATGAAGTATCTCACTGGAAAAACAACTGATCTGGAAAATAGATCCAGGAGAGATAATTTAAAAATTATTGGTCTACCTGAAAACCATGATAAAAAAAAGAACCTAGGCATCATCTTCCAAGAAATTATCAAGGAAAACTGCCCTGATATTCTAGAACCAGAGGGTAAAATAGAAATGGAAGGAATTCATCAATCCTGAAAGAGACCCCAAAGGGAAAACTAATAGGAATATTGTAGCCAAATTCCAGAGTTCCCAGGTCAAAGAGAAAAATATTACAAGCAGCTAGAAAGAAACAATTCAAGTATTGTGGACATACAATCAGGATAACACAGGATTTCACAGCTTCTACACTAAAGATCAAAGGGCTTGGAATATGATATTCCAGAGGTCAAAGGAGGTAGAATTAAAATCAAGAATCACCTACCCAGCAAAACTGAGTATATAATACTTCAGGAGAAAAAAATGGAATTTCAATGAAATAGAGAACTTTCAAGCATTCTTGTTGAAAAGATCAAAGCTAAATAGAAAATTTGACTTTCAAATACAAGAATCAAGAGAAACGTGAAAACATAAACAGGAAAGAGAAGCCATAAAGAACTCATTAAATTTAACTGTTTATAGTCCTACATAGAAAGATGATATTTGTAACTCATGTGACCTTTTTCGGTATTAGGGTAGTGTGTGTATGGGTATGTATGCATATGTATATTACATATGTATATGCATATGTGAATGTGTGTATATATGTATATACATATACACACACAGATAGGTAGATGGCACAGGGTGAACTGAATATTAAGGAATAATATCTAAAAAATAAAATTTACTGTTGAGTGGAATGTACTAGGAGTAAGAGAAAAGGAAAGACAGAATGCAGCAAATCATCTCACATAAAAGAGGCAAATAAGAGCTTTTAAATGGGGGGGAAGGGATGGAAGGGAATAAGCGAGCCTAACTCTCATGGGATTTGGCTTACAGAGGGAATAACACATACTCAATTGGGTACGGAAATCTATTTTACCCTGCAGGAAGGCAGGGGGTAAGGGGATAGGAGAGGGAAGATGAAAGAAGGGACAGCAAATTGGGAAAGGGGATAATTTGAAGCAAACACTATTGTGGCGGGACAGGTCAAGGGAGAGAATGGAATAAATGCAAGGCAGGACAGGACAGAGGGAAATGTGGTTAGTCTTTCGCAAGATAACTGTTATGGAAATGTTTTGCCTGGCTACACATGTATGACCTATATCTAATTGCTTGCTTTCTCAATGAGGGTGGGTGGGGAAGCAGGAAGGGAGAGAATAAGGAACTCAAAGCTTTAAAAATGAATGTTAAAAATTGTTTTTGCATGCAACTGGGAAATAAGATGTACAGGTAATGGGTATAGAAATTTTTTTTGCCCTACAGAAAAACAAAGGGGAGGGGATGGAAGAAGGGGATTATAGAAGGGAGGACAGACTAGAGGAAGGGGTGTATGGGGGTCACACTATCTTGGGGTAGGGCATGGGAAAGATGGGAAGAAAATCTGGAATTCAAATTCTTGTGGAAATTAATGTTGAAAACTGAAAAATAAATAAATTACATATTTTTAAAAAACCAAATGACAATAACTATTAACCCAAAACATATCCTGCTAAAGGCCTAAATTGGATTTTTTTTTTTAGCACAAGCCCATCCTCTGCTAGAGAGATATTATTTATTAAAAGACCACACTGGAAATTTTATGTATCAGCTCCTATTTCTCCAAGACAAAACTGTCTGCCATAGCAAGCCACAATGATAGAGTTGCCAAAGCAATATAGATGAAAAGGGCAAAACTAAAAGAGCCTATTTCTAACCCAGTCTTCCATATACTTTGCTTTTCAAATACTTTTTGCAAATAAATTATATTCTTTCAAAAAATTAAAAAAATTTATTTGTAAAACTGCTCTTTACCCGTGAGATTTCTTACACAATTCCCCAAACACAAAGAACACATAAAACAGGCAATAAAAGTCCATCATGACACAAGACATTAGGTGGGTGGATGAAGGTATATATTTACTGGATGAATTTTCCACATTTTAACTTCTGGCTATAAATTATGGGACAAAGAATTTATCACTGCTATAAAGGGAATGAGGGAAAACCAGTTCTTTAAAATGAGAAGTTTTATGTTCTAGTTTCATGAAAAATCACTTACAACATGAAGTTCAAGAAAGACAGTGTTTGGAGAAGGCAATGTTATCACTAGAATCATTACTAATGGAGTGTTCATAGAAGTCATGGGCATGGAAGTAGGCCAGGTAGGATCCTAGCACTGAAAGATTGACTACTTTATACTATATTAAAGCTAGCTTATGTACAAAAGAGTAAGGTAGACTGACATCCTCTTGGGACTCTAGGAAGTAACCTCAGGGATGATCTAGTCCAACCCTTTTAATTTACAGATGAAGAAACAGGCCCAAAACTGGCAACAGGAATATAAATAATTGCGTGTAAAGAGGATAAATAAACCATTTAATTAAGAATTCATTAAGTGCCTATTACCTGCCATGTACTGTTCCAGATACTGGGGTATACAGAGACAAAACAAAAGTCCTGAAGAAAGTTACATTATATTGGGGGTTTGTGTGTGTGAGGAGAACCATATATCCACTGCCCTAGTCTCTCTTCTGAAATCCAACACCAAACATCTGTTTTGCACTTTGAACTGGATGTCACATAGTTATCTCAAACTCCACATGTCCAAAACAGGATTTTACCACCAAACCTATCTCACTTTCAAACTTTTCTGTTTCTAATCTAATTAGCAAGCTGGTATGCCTGCCAAAAGGAGTGAATGACAGGCTCATGACACTGTGATTGCCACTAGGAGGAAAATGCCATGCCAGCATCATCAGTGCCTATACTCCCACCATGACAAACTCTGATGAAGTCAAAGAAACATTTTATGGAGACCTAGAGACCCTTATCGTCAATGTGCCAAAAGAAGACAAGCTTATCATTCTGGGCGACTTTAATGACAGAGGAGGCTCAGACTACCAGACTTGGCAGGGAGTCCTAGGGAGGAATGGAGTTGGAAACAGCAACAATAATGGTCATTTACTGCTGAAGACTTGTGCATCGCATGACCTTCTCATCACCAACACTGTCTTCCATTTACCTAAAAGCAATAAAACTTCCTGGATGCACCCTTGCAGCAAACATTGACGTCTAACAGACTATGTGATTGTAAGGAGAAAAGATAGACAACATGTGAGGGTGAAAAAAGATAATGCATAGTGCAGAGTACTGGACTGATTATAGACTTATCCTTTCCAAGCTAAATATTCGCATTCATCAAAAGCACCGACCCGAAGGCAAAATGACTACCAGAAGAATTAATGTCAACAAATTAGAGCTCTTCTCTGAGCATGAACAGTTTGCTGCTGACTTGGAGGGAAAGTTGGCAACACTGGAGCAGAAAAGGAGTGGGCAGCTTTCAGAGATTTGGTGTACAGCACTGCATTTGCTCATCTGGGTCAGAACACTCACAAACACCAAGACTGGTTTGATGAAAATGATGGAGAAATTCAAAAGCTGCTAAATGAAAAACTAGAACTCCACAGGATTTACCAGCAGGATAGTTCATGCACTTTTAAGAAGGCAACATTTAATTCTATCAAAAGCAAAGTATAAGCAAAGCTTAGAGAGACGCAGGATTCTTGGCTAAGTAAGAAGGCAGATGAAATTCAGTTTTATGCTGATAATAACAATCCAAAGTGCTTTTATGATTCCCTGAAAGCTATTTATGGACCAAAAACCTATGGTGCATCACAACTATTCAGTGCTGATGGAGCCACACTGATTAGTGATAAGACATGATTCTAGAGAGATGGGCTGAACACTTCCATGGTGTTCTCAACTGACCATTATCAATCAATGCTGAGGCCACTGACTGTTTACCTCAATCCCTCCTTCCAACTGAAGAAGAGGTTTTGAGGGCCATTAGACTCCTTTCATGTGGCAAAGCACCTGGTGCTGACTCTATTCCAGCTGAGATTTACAAGATAAGGGGACCACTGCTCATACAAAAGCTGACTGAAATTTTCCAGGTTATATGGCAAGAGGAGGTTATCCCTCGGGAGTTCAAGGATGCCTCCACTGTCCATCTCTATAAGAGTAAAGGGAATAGATTGTCCTACGATGATCACAGAGGGATCTCTCTTTCTTAGTCATTGCTGGTAAAACTCTTGCTAGAGTCCTCCTTAATCTGCTGATCCTTCACCTGGAAGATGGTCATATACCTGAGAGCCAGTGCAGCTTCAGAAACGGCCAAGGAACAGTCGATATGATGTTTGCTGCCTGACAACTCCAGGAGAAATGCCAGGAATAGGACAGAGGTCTATACACAATGTTTGTAGATCTGATCAAGACCTTTGACACTGTTAGTCATGAGGGTTTATGGAAAATTATGTCAAAATTTGGTCACCCAGAGAAGTTCATCAATATTGTATGTCAATGTCATGATGGCATGTTTGCCTGGGTTCTGGATAACAGACAATGCTCTCGTGCCTTCCCAGTCACCAGTGGAGTGAAACAGGGCTGTGTGCTTGCTCTCATGCTTTTTAGCCATGTTGAAAAATGGTTTCAACGAGGATGAACATGGCATCAAGATCAACTACTGTACTGATGGCAAGTTCTTCAATTTGAAAAGGCCACAAGCCAAGACCAAAGTGAAGGGAGTATTGGTGCATGATTTTCTGTCTGCAGATGATTGTGCACTCATGCAACAAAGTATGGATCAATACTCTACTGTCTGTGCTAATTTTGGACTAATAATTAACATCAAGAAAACACAGGTGCTCCATCAGTCACCACCACACCATCCAAATGTGGAACCACTGGTTACAACAAATGGAGAAGTTTTGAATGCTGTGGATAAGTTCACTTACCTTGGTAGTGTACTTTTCAGGGATGTACCCATTGACAATGAGGTTGATGTATACATTGCCAGAGCTAGCTCAGTGTTTGGGAGGCTCTGAAGAAAAGTTTGGGAGAGAAGAGGTATTAGACTGACTACCAAATTGAAGGTCTACAGAGCCTTTGTGCTGATCTCATTGTTGTATGCCTGTGAAACATGGACAGTCTACCAGTGCCATGCCAGGAATGTGAATGGCTTCCATTAAAACTGAACTGTCTTAGGAAGATTCTGAAGATCACCTGGCAGGATAAGGTACCAGACACTGAAGTCCTTGCTTGAGCTGAACTGCCAAGTACTCAAACTATGCTTCAGAAAGCGCAACTCAGGTGGGCTGGCCACGTTGTTTGAATGCAAAAAATATGCTTGCCAAAAATACTATTTTATGAAGAACTTGCATATGGCAGGCAATCACATGGTAGCCAGAAGAAATGATACAAGGACACTCTCAAGAACTTTGAATTGGACTGCCCAACATAAGAGACACTGGCACAGGACTGCTCAGCATGGTGTGCCCACATTGGAAATGGTGCTGTGCTCTTTGAGCAAAGCACATCTGAGACAGCACAAAGTAAATACAGAACGTGCAAATTTGGGATATCCACCCCAAACATTCATACGGACTATCTGTGCAACCTGTGGTAGAGCATTCTGAGCTCATATTGGTCTGATCAGCCACAGTTGGACACACTGAAATTTCACTTTATCATGGTGATGTCATTTTGGTCCTCTTCCAAGACAAAGGACAACAACCATAACCACATAATCTAGTGTATTCCTTCCACTATGGATTAATCATTTGATAACAATTAGCTTTTACAAAATGATACTTACTGAAAAGATAGAACAATAACACCCAAATCAGAGTGTACTCTCACTGCTCTACTTGGGGAGAATGGGCTCAAATTAGAAGCATAAAGGTACACACTTACACATGTAGGGAACATGTGGGGCTCACAACTCTAAAACAAGAGGAGGAGGAAGAATCCTTTTCTCTCCACTCAAAATCTTCATTAAATTTGATTCTGGCTGTGGTATCACTGTTGAACTAGTTGCTCTCCTACTTAAATGGGATAGCTCCTTGTAGGATGATGCAGTGTCTCAGGTGACAGATCAATCTGCTGCTGTGCTAGGTCAAGCAGGTCACCTTGATAGCTATGCTAAGTCCTCACCAGACTTAGCTGCTACTGTCAACCACTCCAGGATCCCAGTTGTTGGTGGGACCTTAGGTGGTTTTAATGGATCTCCCACTCTCATTGACTGCAATGGTTCTCTCATCTCAGGATATTCTTACCTAAGTTCAGGAAAAAAGAAACATAACAGGAACAAAGAAGGCATGCTTTCCTGGGTACACGGCCACAGTGTGAGTGATAAGAGACCACTGCTTTTCCCTTATTTAGTAGCTGTCAGTAATCCTCCTAACTTGGAAGATGATAGTGAAGAGAAAAGTACAAAAAGGGCTGAGGAAGAAGAGTACTGATCTCTCTGTATGCAAACTCAGTTCCAGCTCCGTCACTGATCCTTCTGATTCCAAAGCCAAGCAGAAAATTAATTGTCAGCACACAGCACCAGCCCTTCAGTCAATCGTGACTGGAAGAAGGCTCCTCAAAATTCCACATACTGAGAATAATTTTGAAAAGCTTTTATTCTGTAAGTGGTGTAGCTTATTTGAGGAGAGGAGTGACATAAGCAGAGGTGTACATTAGGAAAAGCAACAGTATATAGGAAAGACTGTATATAAGGGAAAGGAGACTGGAGACATGAAGACAAGTAAGAAGGCTATTAAAACAATCTGAGCAAGCAATTAGGTAGAGGGAGTAAAAATGGAAGATATGGTCAATGGAAGTATGAAAGCAGAATCAAAATAATTTTGCTTTTGAATAGACATGAATTATGGGGGAGAAGTCAAAGATGAATGAGGATTTGAACCTGGATGCCAGGTGATATCATCAACGGAAATAGGAAAAGGAGAATGAGGAGAAGTGAAGTTTGTGGGGCAAAGATAAATCCCATTTTAAAAATGGTGATTTTGAGGTGCTAGCTTCATAGGGTGGTACCAGTACCCAAGAGAGAGAATTAGAGATGCCAGGAGTTCAGAAGAAAGTTCAAGACTTGAGATAAGTATCTGGAAGTTATTTGCATCAAATAAATAGATAATGATATGAGATCAGATGAAATTGTAGTGAGAGGAAACAAACATTTATTAGTAAGTGCCTGCTATGTGCCAGGTACTGTACTAAGTGCTTTGTCAAGTATTGTCTCATTTGATTCTCTCAACAACCTTGTGAGGTAGGTGCTATTATTACCCTCATTTTACAGTTGAGGAAATTGAGGCAGCAGATGTTAAGTGACTTGCCCAGGGTCACACTGCTAGGAAGTATCTGAGGCTTGATTTGAACTCAGGTCTTCCTGCCTCCAGGCCCAATGCTCTATCCATTCTATCACCTATCACAGACAGAGAAGGAATAAATTAGCAGAGGGGAGGATATAGACAGATTGACCTGAGAAATAATCACTAATTTCTGTGCTAGTTGAACATTACTTAACTATTGACTACTGGTATGAGAAGATGCTGTTAAACGATAGGAAAAAAATCCTACAATATATGCAATTAATACACTGAAAGAAAGGTGGTAAATGCAAATTTCATACACTGAATTCTCTACCTCCAGATTCCTATTATAAAATTGGAAACATACACCAGTGACATTTATTTATTAATAAAATTCAATTTCTCTCCCTTCCTTCTCCCTTGTCTCTCCCCCTCACTTCTCCCATTAAAAAAGCCAAAAAACTAAAACCCATCACAAACTTGTATAACTAAGCAAAACAAATTCAGGGAAATTTACTGAAGTAATGAAGTCAAAGGACCAAAGTTAGGAAGAATAAAAAGACAGACAATTTAAAGCCACTGCAGAGTCAAGCATGAATGGTGGCAAGATACAGGAGGACAGCACTGACATCTGCCACCTTGTAGGATCTAAGCAACTTACCACTTCTGAGCATGTCACTGAGACAGAGAGCTTCGGACCTACCTAGGGAGTTTGGTTACAGCAAGGTGCCAAGATGATAAAATATGGAGTTTCAACTACACAAAACTGACAGATGAAACTCAACCTGCACACATTATCTTTTAAAGAAAATCTTTAAAATTTATAGTTTCATGTTTTCTGGTTACATTTGTTTTATTCCTGCCTCAATTCCATAAACTGGATTGCCCCCTACTGGAAAATACCAGTAAAGAGTCTCTTTACTTTAGAGGAGTTTCTGATGGCATTGAAGAGTTAATCCAACAATATAAAGCTCATTTACTTTCTGAATTTACTAGCATAGCACAATAAAGTTCTGAACATTGGAATAAGAAAGGCATGAGATTCATCTGAATACTGGAATAAGAAAGGCATGGATTCACTTCCTAATACTAGCTGTGTGACTATGTGTAAGTCCCTCAACTTCTCTGAGTTTGTTTCCTCTTAGGTAGGATAGGAATAATATCACAAAGGGTCACTGTGAGGCTCAAAGGAGATAATGTATATTAAACGCTATGTAAACTTTAAAGCCACACTAATATGATTTGTTTTTATTATGTATTCCTGAATGAGAACCATTATAGGTAAAGTGTCACAGAAACATCATTTAAGAAATGAAGACTGAGAACTACCTGGCAATGAGGAGTCGCAAAGCTATTTCCCACTTGAACTCCATTAACATTCCCAGAGTTTTGATACATCTCTTCAATTATGTCCTTGCTATTGCTTGCCTGTTTAGGAAATAGCTGGAAGTAGGGCAACATTTTTCCAACCTGGAAGTCAACTTAGTATGGATAAAGAAGTCAGGGGGAGGAGCCAAGATGGCAGAGTACAAAGACACACATATGCTAGCTCCGAACCCACAGCCCATAAAATACCTGTAAAGAAGAACTCCCAACAAATTCTGGAGCAGAAGAAGCCACAGAACGAAGGAGTGGAGGAGATTTCTGTTCCAGAGAGACCTGAAAAACTGACACCAAAGATCCATTGCGCACTGGACCCGGAGCGGAGCCCAGCCTTGCCTTGGCCCCACGGTGGCACCGAGAGCAGCACATCCAAGCAGGCTTCAGGGATGCAATCTCCAGTAGCCGTGTAGGTCCCTCCACCCACGGGCGCTAAAGGTCAGCGAGACAGTCTTTTTGGCTCCCTGAGAGGGGAGCGAGGTGTCCACATAACTCAGGCCCCCTCAGGAGGCAGCAGCTGAAGCAGCAACAGACAGGGGCTCCCAAAGCAGGCAGGAGCTCAGATCCTTTGTTGAAGGATGTCTCTGCATATGTCTCTGCATAAACCCCCTGAGGGAACTGAGCCCCAAGTGGTGGCCCTGCCCCCACCTGAGCACCTGATCTTAATCTCACACTGAATAGCAGCCCCGCCCCCGCTGAAAGCCCTGAGGCTGGGAAGCAGCATTTGAATCTCAGACCCCAAGCACTGGCTGGGCGGATCTGGAGTCCAGGTGGGTGTGGAGAGGACACTCAGAAGTCAAGTCACTGGCTAGGGAAATGCCCAGAAAAGGGAAAAAAAATAAGACCATACAAGGTTAGTTTCTTGGTGAACAGATATCTCATCCCATCCCTTCAGAGGAGGAAGAACAAGGCTTACCATCAGGGAAAGACACAGAAGTCAAGGCTTCTGTATCCCAAACATCCAGAATAAATATTCAATGGGTTCAGGTGATGGAAGAGCTCAGAAAGGATTTTGAAAATCAAGTTAGAGACGTGGAGGAAAAACTGGGAAGAGAAATGAGAGAGATGCAAGAAAAGCATGAAAAGCAGATAAACACATTGCTAAAGGAGACCCATGCCCTGATATTCTAGAACCAGAGGGCAAAATAAATATTCAAGGAATCCACTGATCACCGCCTGAAAGAGATCCAAAAAGAGAAACTCCTAGAAACATTGTGGCCAAATTCCAGAGTTCCCTGGTCAAGGAGAAAATATTGCAAGCAGCTAGAAAGAAACAATTCAAGTATTGTGGGAATAGAATCAGGATAACACAAGATCTAGCACCTTCTACATTAAGGGATCGAAGGGCATGGAACAGGATATTCCAAAAGTTAAAGGAACTAGGACTAAAACCAAGAATCACCTACCCAGCAAAACTGAGTATAATACTTCAGGGGAAAAATGGTCTTTCAATGAAATCGAGGACTTTCAAGCACTCTTGATTAAAAGACCAGAGCTGAAAAGAAAATTTGACTTTCAAACACAAGAATGAAGAGAAGCATGAAAAGGTAAACAGCAAAAAGAAGTCATAAGGGACTTACTAAAGTTGAACTGTTTACATTCCTACATGGAAAGATAATATTTGTAACTCTTGAAACTTTTCAGTATCTGGGTAGTGGGTGGGATTACACACACACACACACACACACACACACACACACACACAGCACAGAGTGAATTGAATAGGATGGGATCATATCTTAAAAAAATGAAATTAAGGGGTGAGAGAGAAATATATTGGGAGGAGAAAGGGAGATATGGAATGGGGCAAATTATCTCTCATAAAAGAGGCAAGCAAAAGATTTATTAGTGGAGGGAAAAAGAGGGGAGGTGAGAGAAAAACATGAAGTTTACTCTCATCACATTCAACTAAAGGAAGGAATAAAATGCACCCTCATTTTGATATGAAAACCTATCTTACAATCCAGGAAAGTGGGGGTGAAGGGGATAAGCAGGGTGGGGGGGATGATGGAAGGGAGGGCAACGGGAGGAGGGAGCAATTTGAAGTCAACACTCTTGGGGAGGGACAGGATTCAAAGAGAGAATAGAAGCAATGGGGGGCAGGATAGGATGGAGGGAAATATAGTTAGTCTTACACAACACGACTATCATGGAAGTCATTTGCAAAACTACACAGATATGGCCTATATTGAATTGCTTGCCTTCCCAAAGGGAATGGATGGGGAGGGAAGGATGAAGAGAAGCTGGAACTCAAAGTTTTAGAAACAACTGTTGAGTACTGTTCTTGCTACTAGGAAATAAGAAATACAGGTAATGGGGTATAGAAAGTTATCTGGCCCTACAGCAAAAAAGAGAAGATAGGGGCAAGGGAAGGGAGGGATGATAGAAGAGAGGGCAGATTGGTGATAGGGGCAATTAGAATGCTCGGTGTTTTGGGGTGGGGGAAGAGGACAAATGGGGAGAAAATTTGGAACCCAAAATTTTGTGAAAATGAATGTTAAAAGTTAAATAAATAAATTTTTTAAAAAGTCAGGAAGTTAAAAGAGCAGGTCTAACCTTTAACTAGCATGTTTGGCAGAACCCCCAAATAAATGGAAGGATAATTTGAAGCTGCAAAGAAAATGTCTAATTTCAACTAGTTTATAATTTGTTCAAGCTGGCTGTGCTAAATTCATTAGATTAAAAGAAGTGTGTGTGTAATGTGTATGTGTGTGTGTGTATGTAAAACCCTAATATGGGTATAAAACTTTTTAATGTTATCATGCTAACTGCTATGGTTAAAAAAATAGATAAAACTTCATTTAAAAGCATTGGTCAGGAACTAAGCTTAAATTAATACAACAAAAGTAAAAACAACAATAACAAAAACATTTCTTTGATTCCTTCAGCAAACACTGACTGATATATAGTACAAGGGGTCCCAATACCTCTGCCTGAGCCTCACACAATCCTTTGTCTTACTGGGAAGTTTCTGTAATCAACTGGATACTGTTATAGGGCAACAATTCTACCAACTGTCATTTTAAAATACTTTTCTTATGGAGTGATCACAGAGAGGCAGTGTAGTGAAGCAGAGAGTATATTACACTTGGGAAGCAGGAAGGCCTAACTTCAAACCCCTCGGCTGACCCTTACTAGCTATATGACCCTGGGCAAAACACTCAGCCCTTTTATATGCCTCAGGCAACTTCCTAGGACTTAGCTACCAAGTTATAGACCATTGCTCACACAACTTTCATCTTATTTTTTCCCAGTAATTTGATAGGGATACCATGATCCTATGGTATAGGGAGAGGCAATGCATTATGTATTCCTGTCTATAACAGAAGACTGTAGTCAAGAGTTAAATGCCCTGACTGAGGTCAGTCAAGTCTGGAAAATTTTTGACAGACTAAAGAGGAAAATGTATTGGAGTCTTTAGAGTTATATTTTCTGGAGAAGGTAAGTAAAGTAGTTTTAAGCAATTTCAGTTTCCAATTCTCTTTGCAAACCCACAGCCTCAGTTTTTAGCCTAAATATATCTTCTACTTCCTATTTTGCCAACTGTTGGATAATTTCAAGCCTGCAAGACAACAGGAGAATAGCATGATGCAGTGGATAAAGTTGGCCTACGAGTCAGGAAGACTTGGGCTCAAGTGCTACCTCTAAGAGATAATGACTGTGCGACTCTGGACAAATCATTTACCCTTCCAGAGCACAAACAATTATTTAAGATGACAGACTACACAACTTTTGCTTAACTATGTTGGTGGAGTTTCTTCACTTAGAGCTCCTTACATGAATGAAATCTTAAGAGTTAAATCAAACTGAGCAGTTATCTGAGAGATGAAGGCCATCTCTGCACTAAGGATAGCATTATGAGTCTCAACAGCTTTGTTCATTTGGTAATTGCTACTCATTTGACTGGTGGTGGCCAGCATTCCATATTTTTTCCCCTCCAGTTTTGTATCTTCCAGAAACTCAGATAAAAACACTTACTTTAGTCAAATGTTATTAATTTAGAGGAGCTACTTAAAGTTGAGTATTAATCCTGAATTTTCCGAATAAAGTGCCAATGATCATCTGTATTTTAAAATTCCATGAAAAATATAGTTCCCTGCTGATTTTGGACTTAATCTTCTTTTCTAATAAAATGGTATGACACTGTTAAATTTGGCTAGGTTTGGCAGTCATAGTACAACATCATTAAGGACAAGAGAGATCAAGATACTAAATCTCACTTGAACTTGGTTAGTTCAGTAGAAGTACTTTTATGAAAAACAACAAGGGGCTAAAGAATGTACTGTTGAGATTGGAGTACTGCCTTTTTCTGAGCTTTAAAATGTTTTAAATGTTTCAGTGAATTAAGGAGTTAGAGTGCTAATATTGAAGTCAGATCATACAAGGCTGAGATTTCCAGTGAAAAGATTTGTACCCTTGTCTGGAGAAGGAGGGGAACATATGGCAGACATACCTATATGTACATTAAGACTCATACAGTAGACTAAATCAGAATTAATACTATAAAACACATTGGAAATTATGGCCAAAGCTAAATTTATTTTTTTCCCCACTTGAGAGTATTTTATTTTTTTCCAATTACATTTAAGATAGTTTTCAACATTCACATTTATATGATTTTGAGTTTCAAATATTTTCTCCCTCTCTCTCCAAGATGGCAAGCAATCTGATATAGATTATACATATACAATCATTATAAACATATTTCCACATTAGTCAGGTTGTGAAAGAAGAATCAGAACAAAAGAGAAAAACCATTAGAAAGAAAAAATAAACAAAAGAAGTGACTTTGATCTGTATTCAGACTCCATAGTTCTTTTTCTGGATGTGGAAAGCATTTCCCCTAGTGAATCTTTTGGAATTGTCTTAAATCATTGTATAGCTGAGAAAAGCTAAATCTATCACAGGCGATCATTGCACAATGTTGCTCTTACTGTATACAATGATCTCCTGGTTCTACACTTCACTCAGTATCAGTTCATGTAAATCTTTCCAGGTTTTTCTGAAATCCACCATTTCTTATAGCACAATAATATTCCATTGCATTCATATATCACAACATGTCCAGCCATTCCCCAATTGATGGGCATCCCCTCAATTTTCAATTCTTAACTACCATAAAAAAGCTGCTATAAATATCTTTGTACATGTGGATCCTTTTTCCTTTTTTATGATCTCTTTGGGATACAGAACTAGTAGTGGTATTATTGGATCGATGGGAATGCAGAGTTTTATAGCTCTTTGGGCAAAGTTCCAAATTGCTCTCCAGAATGGTTGGATCAGTACTCAACTCCACCAAAAATGCATTAATGTTCCAATTTTCCCACATCTTCTCCAACATTTATCATCTTCCTTTTCTGTCATATTAGTCTATCTGATAAGTGTGAGGTGGTACCTCAGAATTGTTTTAATTTATATTTCTCTAACAGGGATTTAGAGCATTTTTTCACATGTTTAGAGATAGCTTTACTTCCTTCATCCGAAAACTGCCTTTTCATATCCTTTGATCATTTATCAATTGGGGAATGACTTGCAGTCTAATAAATTTGACTCAGTTCTCTATATATTTTTAGAAATGAGCCATTTATCAGAAACACTGGCTATAAAAATTGTTTCCCAGCTTTCTGCTTTCCTTCTAATCTTGGTCATATTGGCTTTGTTTGGGAAAACTCTTTAATTTAATGTTATAAAAATAATCAATTTTGCATTTCATAATATTCTCTATCTCTTTTTTGGTCATAAATTCTTCCTTTCTCCATAGATCTGACAGGTAAACTATTCCTTAATCTACTAAAATGCTTATGGTATCACCCTTTATGTCTAAACTATGTACCCATTTTGACCTTATTTTGGTGTATGGTGTGAGATTACTGGTCTATGCCTAATTTCTGCCACACTATTTTTCAGTTTTCCCAGCAGATTTTTGTCAAAAAGTAAGTTCTTATCCCAAAAGCTAGATTACTGCAGTCATTTACAATAGTGTCTTATATAGCTAACCTATTTCACTGATAAACCACTCTTTTTCTTTTTCTTTTTTTTTTTATTTAACTTTTAACATTTATTTTCACACAATTTTGGGTTACAAATTTTCTCCCCTTTTATCCCCTCCACCCCCCCAAACCCGAGCTTTCTGATTGCCCCTGTGACCTATCTGCTCTCTCCTCTATCCTCCCTCCCTGCCCTTGTCTCCGTCTTCTCTTTTGTCCTGTAGGGCCAGATAGCTTTCTTGACCCCTTAACCTGTATTTCTTGTTACCCAGTGGTAAGAACATTACATTTGGTCCTAACACTTTGAGTTCCAACTTCTTTAGCTCCCTCCCTCTCCACCCCTTCCCCTTGGAAGACAGGCAATTCAATATAGGCCATATCTGTTTAGTTTTGCAAATGATTTCCATACTAGTTGAGTTGTATAGGACTAACTATATTTTCCTCCATCCTATCCTGTCCCCCTTTACTTCTATTTTCTTATGGTCCTTTCCCTCCCCATGAGTGTCGACCTCGTATTGCATTTTCCTCCCCATGCCCTCCCCTCCATCCTCCCCCGACCCTGCTTGTGCCCCTGTCCCCCACTCTCCTGTATTATGAGATAGGTTTTCCTATCAAAATAAGTGTGCATTATATTCTTTCCTTTAGTGGAATGTGATGAGAGTAGACCTCATGTTTTTGTCTTGCCTCCCCTCTTTATCTCACCACTAATAAGTCTTTTGCTTGCCTCTTTTATGAGAGATAATTTGCCCCATATAACTTCTCCCTTTCTCCTCCCAATATTTCTCTCTCACTGCTTGATTTCATTTTTCTTTTTTTTAAGATATGATCCCATCCTCTTCAATTCACTCTGTACACTCTGTCTCTATGTATGTGTGTGTGTGTGTGCATGTGTGTGTGTGTGTATTCCCACCCAGTACCCAGATACTGAAATGTTTCAAGAGTTACAAATATTGTCTTTCCATGTAGGAATGTAAACAGTTCAACTTTAGTAAGTCCCTTATGACTTCTCTTTGCTGTTCACCTTTTCATGGTTCTCTTCATTCTTGTGTTTGAAAGTCAAATTTTCTTTCCAGCTCTGGTCTTTTCATCAGGAAAATTTGAAAGTCCTCTATTTCATTGAAAGACCATTTTTTCTCCTGAAGTATTATACTCAGTTTTGCTGGGTAGGTGATTCTTGGCTTCAGTCCTAGTTCCTTTGACTTCTGGAATATCCTATTCCATTCCCTTCTATCTCTCAATGTAGAGGGTGCTAGATCTTGTGCTATCCTGATTGTATTTCCGCAATACTTGAATTGTTTCTTTCTAGCTGCTTGCAATATTTTCTCTTTCACCTGGGAATTCTGTAATTTGGCCACAATGCTCCTGGGAGTTTCTCTTTTTGGATCTCTTTCATGCGGTGTTCTGCGGATTCCTTGAATATTTATTTTGCCTTCTGGTTCTAGAATCTCAGGGCAGTTTTCCTTGATAACTTCATGGAAGATGATGTCTAGGCTCTTCTTTTGATCATGGTTTTCAGGTAGTCCCAGAATTTTTACATTGTCTCTCCTGATTCTATTTTCCAGGTCAGTTGTTTTTCCAATAAGATATTTCACATTATCTTCCATTTTTCGAATCTGCGCGGGTATGTTCTGAGATATCTGTCTTTCTCGAAAAGTCCTTAGCGTCCATCCGTACCATTCCAGTTTTGAAAGATCTATTTTCTTCAGTGAGCTTTTGAATCTCCTTTTCCATTTGGTTAATTGTGCTTTTGAAAGCATTCTTCTCCTCATTGGCCCCTTGCACCTCCCTTGCCAGCTGAGTTAGGCTAGTTCTCAAGGTGCCAATTTCTTCAAGATTTTTTTGATTCTCCTTTAGCAGGGAGCTGATCTGCTTTTCATGCTTCTCCCTCATCCCTCTCATTTCCCTTCCCAGTCTTTCCTCCACCTCTCTAACTTGATTTTCAAAATTCCTCTTGAGCTCTTCCATGGCCCAAGCCCATTGGGTGGGCTGGGACACAGAATCCTCGATTTCTGTGTCTTTGCCTGATGGCAAGCATTGTTCCTCCCCATCAGAAAGGAAGGGAGGAAGTGTCTTTTCTCCGGTAAAGTAGCCTTCAATAGTTTTATTTCTTTTCCCTTTTCTTGGCATTTTCTCCAGTGGCCTGACCTCTGAATGTTCTCCTCACACCCACCTCGCCTCCTGGTCCTCCCAGCCAGCGTTTGGGGACTGAGATTCAAATGCTGCTTCCCGCCTTAGAGTTTTTGGCGGGGGCAGGGCTGCTATTCAGTGTTAAATTAAGTTCAGGTGCTGAGGTCATGGGCAGGGCCGCCTCTCTGGCTCAGTTCCCTCAGGGGGTTTATGCATAGACCTGCAGCCACCTCTCAGCATCCATCTCCTGGGGGGGCCCGAGCCATGGGAGCACCCCACTCCCCTCTCAACCCGCCAAAGAGACTCTCTCACCTACCCCCGTCAGTCACCTGTTGGTGGGGGGGCTTGTGCCGCTGCTGAAGATCCCGCCTCCGGAGCCCTCCCAGATCCGTGCCTCTTGGAGCCGTGGCCGCCGCAGGTCTGGGCTGGGCACCGAGTCTGCAGTGCGACGGACCTTTTGCGAGAGGTTTGCAGGTCCCTCTGTGGGTGGGGGGACCCGTGTGGCTGCTGGAGATCCCGTCCCCGTAGCCCGCTCGGATCTCTTCCCCTCGGTGTCATGGCCGTGGCGGGACTGCACTCTGCTCCCCGTCCCGGCACCCAGTCCACGGCGCGCAGGACCCCCCGCGAGAGGTTTGCAGGTCTCTCCGGAGCAGAAATCTCCCTCGCTCCAATACTCCGTGGTCTCTGGGTGCAGAATTCGCCCTGGCTTGGTCCCCTCTAGCCGCTCTGTGGTTTGTGGGCTCGGAGCTGTGTGTATGTGCGTCTTTCTACTTCGCCATCTTGGCTCCGCCCCTCAACCACTCTTTTTCTTAGCTAGTACCAAATAGTTTTGATGACTGCCACTTTATAATATAGTTTTAGGTCTGGTATGGCTAGACTACATTTCTTTGCATTTTTTCATTAATCACCTTGATACTCCTTACCTTTTGTTCTTCCAGATGAATTTTTTTTTTATTATTTTTCCCAGCTTTATAAAATAACTTCTTGATAGTTTTGTTAGTATAGCATTGAATAAGTAAATACATTTAGGTAGAATTGTCATTTTAATTATATTAGTTCGGCCTATCATGAGCAACCAATGTTTTCCCAATGGCTTAGATCTAACTTTATTTGTGTGAAAAGTGTTTTTTAATTTTGTTCATATAGTTCCTAGGTTTGTCTTGACAGGAAGATTCCCAAATATTTTATATTGTCTACAGTTATTTTAAATGAATTTCTCTTTCTATCTCTTGTTGCTATGCTTTGTTAGTATTATATAGAAATGCTGATGATTTAAGTTTATTTTATATGATGCAACTTTGCTGCAGCTGTTAATTATTTCAAGTAGTTTTGTAAGTGATACCATCACATCATCTGCAAACAATAATTTTGTTTTCTCATTACCTATTCTAATTCCTTTAATTTCTTTTTCTTCTTTTATTGCTAAAGCTAATATTTCTAGAACAATATTGAATAATAGTAATAATGGGCATCCTTGTTTCACCGCTGATCTTAATGGGAAACCCTCCAGTGCATCCCTATGTTTAACATATAATGTTTGCTGATGGTTTTAGATAGATATTACTTATCATTTTAAGGAAAATTACATTTATTCCTATCTTTAGTGTTTCTAATAGGAAAAGGTGCTGTAAAGTCAAAAGCTTTTTTCTGTACCTATTGAGATAATCAACTGGTTTCTGTTAGTTTTGTTGATGGAGTTAATTATGGTGATAGTGTTTCTAATATTGAACCAATCCTGCATTTCCAGTATAAGTTCCACCCGATCATAGTATATTCTCCTAGAGATAAATAGCTATAATCTCTTTGCTAATATTTTATTTAGATTTTTTGCATCAATATTCATTAAGGCAAATTTATTTCTTTAAGAAAAACTTGCCACCAAAGTTTTCTAAGACCAAAAAACAAATTATTTCATTAAGTTTAACACTAAAAATCAAAGAAAAGGGACATACAAATTCCTTGTTCTGTATGTGGTTTTGATTTTAAAATTCCATTTGCTTTAATTTTATTGTAAAGGGTTTGTTTTTTCCCAAGTATGAATGATGATTAAATTGAACAGGAAAACTAAGACAAAAAAACTCCTTTACCTCCTTTCCCTTAGATAAAATGCTTTCCACCATAATTCCAATAATTCCATAATTCACAAATGGATCAAGAGTGAATGTGGATAAATAGCTGTGAGAACCTTACATGCATAACTGAAATGATAAAAACAGCACCTCAAAGCATATGTTCTATTGATTGTGAGTCATCTTCAAACAAGACGGTTAACAAAGAAAGTCTTTCTTTATATTTCACCCTGAAATAACGGATTTGTCTTCTTTTGGACTAATTCCTCTATATGTACATGAGGATACTTAAAGAATTATTTGAATATGTTTATGACAAAAACGTTACTATATCTCAAGGCAACCTGTTACATTTTTGGTCATACACAAAAGCAAGAAGATATTGATTCTAGAAAGACAACTAGAAGTCTGTTCCAAGATATAAATGGACCTCACTGAATTTTTTCAAAAAGCGTAACAGTTTTCTATGGATCTTTTTCAAAATTATAACTTTTAACTACATTAAATAGATGGTAGGATTATAAAAATTTCCCTTGTATGCTCTCTTTTCTGTCACTTAGATCCTAATGGGAAAGATAATAATAATAATAACATCTAATATTTATGTAGCCTTTTAGGGTTTACAAAGAGCTTTACATATAGTATCTCATTTGACTCCCCACAACAACTGTATGAGGTAGATGCTAACATCACCCCCTTTTACAAATTAGGAAAAGGAGAGTGAGAGAGGTTAAGTGATTTACCCAGGGTCACCTAAGCTAGTGCATCTGAGCAAAGATTTGAACTCAAGTCTTCTTGACTCCAATTCCACTATGCCACCCAGGGAAAAGAGCACATAGGTACTACCTTTGGGTAAATAAGTTTGGAGAGAAGGTGCAGCAACGAACAGGATCACTGTGAGAATAAGCAGGAATCACCAGGTTTATGGAGGTTAGAACAAAGGATGCCTTGCAGTAGGGAGGTAAAAAGGAAGAGATGGGGGGATAAAAGTCCTGAGTCATAACAATTAGGAGGGAATAATAGTAGTAATTTCTCTAATGTTTTAAGATTTACAAAGAGTTTTCCTAAAAACAAATCTGTAATGTTTTAGCTATAAATACTCTAGTTTTAAAAATAAGAAAAACTGAGGTTCAGGGAAGTTAAGTGATTTGCCTGGAACTACGAGATGATTAAGTGCTAAATGTTAATGAGTAGTTTCAAACATAGGTCTTTTGACCCTAAGACTCCAGATCTTTCCATTAAACCATAAAACCTCCCAGAGAGAAAGCATCCTTTGGCTACCTGATGGGGTTAGTAGTTTCCATATAGACCATCTATATGCAAAGGATACATGGGGTTGGGGAAGGTATGTATAAATCTGGGAACTATTTGTATAAGATGACAAATAGAGGTCCTGAATCTTTTAATCAGCGGCTAGGTGGTGATAGAGTGCCAAGCCTGGAGTCAGGAAGACTCTTCTTGAGTTCAAATGTAGCCTCAGATACTAGCTGTGTGACTGTGGGCAAACCCTGTTTGCCTCAGTTTCCTCATCTGCAAAATGAGTTGGACAAGGAAATGGCAAATCACTCCAGTATCTTTGCCAAGAAAACTCCAAATGGAGTCATGAAGAGTCAAACAAGATTGAAAACAACTGAAAAACAACAAAATATCTTTTAATCAGAAGAGAGGGATTTTAAAGCTGATCACTATAACTTATAATTTGAAGTAAAATACTAGTTGGTTTCTCTTTTTTAGGGCTAATCTATTATCACTCATTTGGAAAAATGAGAGAATTATTTTTCTTGGTACCTTTTCTTTTGCTGTATCCTGTGTATTTAAAAAGCTCTGTAAGTTGTTTTTCCAAATTCAATCATAAAATTCAGGAAATTTTTTCCAAAAATTACTTTGTTCTTCTCCTTTGTGTAAGGCAGGAAAAATTCATAGTCTGTTCTTCATGAGATAATAATAATGCTATATGTTATTAGAGACTTTGAAGATTTCTATCTTGATAACGTCTCTGATATTTGTTATGCTTAATCTACTTCTTTCCCTGTAATTATGAGCAACAAAAAGCATTAGAAAATAACAAAGCGATTTTTGTACTTTCTTAGGGACAGAAGAGGAAAAGAAGAGATTGAAAAACTATGTATCCTGTTCCATCAAGGACATCTGGGAGAAACCCAGATGAAAGCAGATGGTATAAGCAAAGAGGAGGAGAAGGTGGGCTAATCCCTGGGGGCCTGTAGAAGAAAAGCCAACAAAACAGGTGACAACATGATGGGGAGATTGTATACCTGCAGGAGATTGTGTACCTGCATTTTATTTTCCCAGATAGCCTCTAGTTGCTAACGTTCTTTTTTGTATGCCCACTTCAAATCTAACTCAATACAACTTCCTTTCTGTTGGTTTTAATTGTGCCATCTGGAATACTAACATTTCTTTACGTATCTGAAGGGAATGATCCTGTCTTCTGTTTGTCTTCCATTCTTTAGGTCAAAAATTCCCAATTTCTATGCTAAGAAAGTGACTAAAGTCTCTGCATCCTTTACCAAGAGATCTCACTGCCAGGAAAAGATGGAGGAGTCACATGCACACCAAAATATTTATACCAGCACATTTTATAATATCAAAGAACTGGAAACAAAGTAGGATATTTGTTGATTGGGGAATGGCTAAATGCTGGGGATGGAAGCTCAATTCCATGTGGACAGTCTCGGGCGGGTAAAGGTGGGAACTTCTAAATCTTAGAGTTCTCACGAGGCCCCCCAGGAAACGGCTGGGAATCGAGGTGAACCGAGTTGTCTCGTGTATTTCCGCCTCTTCCCGTGAGAAACGTGATGGGAGAGAGCTCTCTCCGCCCTCGAGATTGTCCCGTATCTGGGCACACCTATTGTTATCTAACAGGCACGGTATTCAGGTGCAAACTATGCGGCTGGAGAGCTTAATTAGGATCAGGAAAGCCTGAAAGCACTCTTAGCTCGGGGGGGGGGGGGGGGGGGGGGGGGGGTCCTGACCGACAGAAGGCCTCTCCTCCCTTTCCCTCTCTTCGCTCTTCCCTCCCCCTCTCTCCCCACTTACACTTCTACTTCCAATCTCTTATTGTAAGATCTTTGCCTCCTTGGGAGATCCCTCACTCCCTCCTAAGGAAGAATTCCCCTGCACTTGTAACCAGAACCCTGAATAAAAGCTTAACCCTTGTTCGACTCTGGGAGGTCTCTTCTCTCATACGACTATCCGGTTTGGCCAGCCAAAGACCTGTGAGAGGTAAGGTAAGAAGACTCGGGTAGCCCTCAGGCCTCTAGGCCTGGCAGCTAAACAAATTGTGATAAATGAATGTACTAGGGATTTGCTAGAATACCAACGTCAGAGTTGGTTCACATTGGTTAGTGCTGAGCTCTTCTTCACTTCTTTTAAAATAAAGGATGGCTCTCTGGGAAGAAGAAAGGCATCTACTTGGAAATGAAACTGACATGAAAATAAACAATGTGAATTTTATTAATGTCTAATTCCTTTGACCTTGGTATATAGCATGATTTTCAAAACTCTCATTCATTCTTTTTACCCTCATCCAGATGTCCTTTAGCTTGTTAATATCTTTCCTAAAATGTGACAGCCTAAACTGAAAGCAATATCCCAGATGTAATCTAATAAAAGTAGAGAATGATAGTAACATCACCTCCCATGATCTGTTTACAAACAATGTCTCCTTGAGCTGTTTTGTTAAGGATTACCTTTCATCTCATAGTTCTAAAATTTCCAAGTGCTGACATACAAAGGGTCCAGTTTGCTATTGATTGGTCCCAAATAAAACTGCAATGAGAGGTAGGTAGAGATCTGGCTGGCCACTCCCATATCTCTTCTAAACATTACTAGGGCTACTTGACTTAGGGTTTATTTTCCTTTCCAGGTTCTAAAGAGGATCAGTTTAAATGTTCACATTAAGAAATTTAAATAAATTTTATTTATAATTTAAAAAATTTAAAATTTATTTAAATAAATTTCAAATACCATTAGGAATTTTTTCAGAAAATTATTGGTTTCTATTTAGTTTGGTCTAATACCTTAGGATCAAAATACTTTTTATATATTTTATGTATATTTTATACTATACCACATTGTAATTTATATATTTTATATAATTACATTATAATGTATAATAAAATAGATAATTAATATATTATAATATAAAATGAATGAATGAATCCAATCAGCACAATTCTATTCCATATTAACTTTTTCAGGAAGATATATACAGCATGTAAAAGTTTAAGTGCTGAGTGGGCACTGAATAGAAGAGCAAATAGGGTTAAGCGGGGGCAACTTCAGAAATTATGTGTTGGATTTTGAAAGACTACAAGGGATATGATGGCTCACAATGGACAGGGAGGACCATTTATAGTGAAAAGCAATAGCATGTCAGCCTCCCAAATTCATAATTGATAAACTCAGTGGCAAACTCTGAAAAATGATAATGTCTACAACAAAGGAAAAGAGATACACATTCAAACTCAAATATGTATGTTTGGCATCTTCAACTCACGCTCTGGATCACATACCTTCCCAAATCCTAACTGCCCACATTCCAGAACATATTCATTCTCTCTGCCTCTTTCTTTTTTTTTTAAAGTTCTTGAGCTCAGGGCTCACATTTTCTTTTCCAATTATATATTTTTAATTTTCCTCCCAATTACATGTCAAAATTATTTTTTAGCATTTTTTAAAGTTCTGGGTTCCAAATTCCATCCTTCCTTCTGCCCTTCCTTCCCTCCCTACTACCTGAGACAATAAGCAATCAGACATAGGCTGATAACACCTTTCATGTGTAAGTTATATATCCATTTTGACCTTAAATTGGTATACTGTGCTGGATGTAGGTCTATGCATAGTTTCTATTGTACTGTTTTCCAGTTTTCCCTGCAGCTTTTGTTAAATAATGAGTTTTTATTCTAAAAGCTTGAATATTTGGGGTAATCATATTCTAGATTACTATGGTCACTTACTATAATGTAATGTGTACCTAATCTATTCCACTGATCCACCACTTTATTTCTTAGCACCAAAATTAGTACCAAATTGTTTTGATAATTACTGCTTTATTACAGTTTGAGATCTGGTACAGCCCAGGAGATTTTAAGTCCACTGCAAATCATTATACACATTCAGTTCAACAGAACATTACACACATTCACTATCATAAATTGCGAGGAACTATTTCTATGTCAATTTACAAATATGAGTGTTATTTCTTACTCAGAATTCTTAGACTGTGTGTTTTTGGTGGCTGAGTGTCATTACAAATTGGATAATAGAAATGTGTTATTAGGTGGGGAGATTTTTATTAAAAAGTCACAGTACAATGATGTTAATGTCCCTTTTTAAGATACACTTCTCTCTTGGCTTTTCATGACAATGTCCTCTTTTGAGTTTCTTCCTGTCTGTTCATTTTGCTTTTGCTAGGATCACCATCCACATCTTATCTTTTACCTACGAATAATATACCTCAATACTATGTCTTGGGTACTTCTCTCTCTTTAAGCAACCTCATCTATGAGTTAAATTATCAACTCTATCTCATTTATCTATATCCAGTTCTTTTCTCTCTCCTGAGCTGTAGACCCCATCAAAAATTGCCTATTACACCTTTCCAAAAGGATGACCCATAAGCATTTCAAACTCAATATATTTCAAAACAGAGCTCATCTTTTCTCCCAAGCTCACCTCTCTTCCAAACTTCCTCTATCTGCTGAAAGCACCATCATTCTTCCAGTCATGCAGGTCCACAACCTCATCCTTGACTTTTCCCTCTCTCACCCCACATATTTAATTAAGTACCAAGTCATGTTGATCTTATTCCAAATATCCTACCTCAGTCCTCTTTTCTCCACTTACATGGTTACCACCTCTACTTCAAGCCCTAATCAACTAATGCCTAGAATGTTATTGCATTAGATTCTTAACCGGTCTCTCTCCACTTCAATCCAACCTCCGCACAGCTCTCAAAATGATGTTCTTAAATCACAAATCTGACCACATCATTCCCTTGTCCAATAAATTTTAATGGCTCCATGTTATTTCTGTAATAAAATATAAACTCCTCTAATGGCATTTAAAGCTCTTTACAATCTGGTTCCAGCCTATTATTCTAGCCTTACTGTCTAGTGTTACTCTTCATGCACTCTATGGCTTGGCTAAATTGTTCTTCTTGGCGTTCCTCACATATGACATTCCATCTCCCATCTCTGTGCCTCTGTACAGGCTGTACTCCATGCCTGGAGTGTCTTCTCTCTTCACCTCTTCCTCTTAATATAATTTCCTTCAAAATTCAGAACAAATACCACCTCCCATTCAAAGCCCTGCTGATCTCCCCAGGTGCTACTGCCTCCCCTCAAAATTAACTGGCATTTATTTTGTATACAGTATACTTATATATATACATGCTATTCCCAAGAATATAAGCTCCTATAGGGTATACACTTTCATCTTTATCTTTATATTCTGCTTGTTTGACTGAATATTTTGTACTTCTTGTCACTGATATAATTCTGGATAACAAATTAAAGTTGTTTTGCTTTTTCTTCAAATACTACTGAATTATTACAGCACAAGTAAAGAGGACATAAATACCTGATTAACTCCCTGATGATGGACGCCTCTTCCTAATACACTAACATACAATGAAATTCAGAAGACTGGTAAAAATTTCTAAGCAAACAAGAAGAAAATTAAGCCAACAGCAGTAATTTTCTCATAAGCATCATTTAGTACACTAATATTTCTGTGATTTAAATACAACTGCATTTCTAGTCAATATTTGTATTATCTGTACACAATTTACTATGATCAAACTATTGTGATTGGGGACCAGGGTAAGAAAAATTTTACTGATTGAATCCAGCTTAAAAACGTTTGGACAGGATACAGAGACTGTTTACTTAAAACAATTTCATTCTTTCTTCATTAGGTGGCAGAACAGATCAAACTAGAATAAAAGACATTGAAATAGAGTCTTTGATGTACTTTCTGAGGAGAGTCAATAAGAGGATTAAAGGATCAGCAAATAAGATTTATAAGGCCTGGTTAAGAAAATTTAGATGATTCTGCCTAGACAAAGCACATGGAGGACTTTAACAAACTCTTCCATTATGATTATGATGTGGATGTTTTCCCGTTCCACTAAGATATTTGCATCAAAGAGTGAACACAGAAAACAGGCTTAAGCTACAGTGTTAGGGAATAAAATATATTTAAGGAAATATTTGCTAAAAATTATTAGATATTAAAAAAATAAGGGATGCTTTGTAACATTTTCTGAAGACCTTTCATACCAGAAATAACACATATGACATGATATGGTAGAAAGAACACTGAACTTAAGAGTTCAAAAACATGAATATAAATTTCAGTTCTGCCACTTATTGAGTGGACTTGAGAAAATCATTTTACCTCACCAAGTGGCACTCCAGGCTACTTCACCATGCACATGCTATCCTCCTTCATTTTGTTTTTCAGCTCTCTTTAATATATTACTCTCCTAACAGAAGATAAATTCCTTGAGCGCAGGGACTATCTTTTTGCTTGTATTTGCATTTCCAATCTTAGCACAGTGCCTGGCACATAGTAAGTACTTATTTAAAGCTTACTGACTGACTCTTCAGATCAGTTTTCATTTGCAAAATGAGCAAACTAAATTAGAAGATTTCTAAGTTCCCTTTCTGCTGTAAAATTTTATGATCCATCTTGCTAAATTGGTTTAAATGGCCCAGAACAGAGACAACTGACTAGCAATCAAACAATAAGTATTTATTAAACACCTACTCTATTCAAGGCACTGGGATACAAAGACAAAAATGAGACAATGCCTCTTTTCAAGGAGTTTCCATTCTACTAGGGGAGACAACACATACATATATGTTGTATATATAAATACACACATACATGTATATGTAAAATATACATAAAATAAAACCATGGAAATTTTGGGGGGAAGGCACTGGATAAGCCTTATGTAAGAGGTGGCATTTGAGTTAAGCTCTGACAAAAACTAGGATTTCTAAAACGCATAAGTGAGGAAGAGTTTTCTTTTCATCTCTAATTCAATTTTATTTTATTTTCAGTTCCAAATTCTCTCCCTCCTTCCTGTCCCACTCCACCCACTGAGAAGACAAGGTAAATAAAATCCATTACAAATATGTATAGACATGCAAAGCCAATTTCTTTATTAGCCATGTTCCAAGAAAAAAAAAGCAAGAAATAGAAGAAAATATGCTTCATTCTACACTGACTCTATCAGGAGATAGGTAGAATGTTTCCCCATTACTCCTTTGGAATTGTGGTTGGTCATTGTGTTGATCAGTTACTAATATTTTCAGAGTTGATTATTATTAGAATATTGCTATTATTGTACAAATGTTCTTTTGGTTCTGCTCACTTCACTTTATATCAGTTCATACAAGTCTTCCCAGGTTTTTCTGAAACTATTCCTCCTTCATTTTTTCTTATAGCACAGTAATATTCCATCACATTAATGTATAAACTGTTCAGCCATTCTCCATTTGATGGACTGTAAGAGAATGCTTTCTAGGCATAGGGGACAGATATACTATACACAGAAATAGGAGAGGGAATATTGCGTGAAAATTAGAAATTTGGTCATTTTGGTTGGGTCATGGAATGTATAAAAAGAAGTAATGGATACATAATAAGCCTGAGAGGGTAGGTTGCAGTCAGACTGTGAAAGGTTTTAAATGCCAAATAGAGGCATTTGTATTTGATCCTAGAAGTAACAGGGAACTACTGAAGTTGAACATAGGAGTGACATGTATATGGCAACATTGGTTTGGTAGCTATGTGGAGGATGGATTAGAGGTAGGAAAGACTTAGGGCAGGAAGACTTATTATGAGGTTATTTAAATAGTCTGGACCAGCGGTGTCAAACTCAAATAGAATCAGAGACTACTAAACTGTACATAAGGATCCCTACAGGTTGTATATTGAAAATGTAATATCATCAATGTTTTTATTGTATTTTTATTTAATGTGTTAGATATTTACCAATTACCTTTTAATCTGTGTTGGGCTACACTTCTGAGTGTTGTGGGCCATACTAGGGAATGTTGTGAGCCACACTAGGGAATGTTGTGAGCCACATGAGGGTACAGGTTTCCTGTAGGCAAGTAGCGGGAGATAAATTTGTAAATAAAGGCTAGGGGGTAAGGGCAGACTATCAGGGACTTGAAATGTAAACTAAGGTCTAGCTTTTATTCCTTAAATTATGGGAAGCCGCAACATTTTTGAGGTGGAGAGTAAAATGATAAAAGTGGTGCTTAGATAGACAACAGTGATAATAAAAGACTTTAGGGAAGGTGACTAGTCATTCCCTGGACTTCATCATCACCCACAAATATTCCACTTTCTTGATCAAAATCTTTGACATTCCTCTTTCTGACCACAAGCCTCCTCTTATGTCATTTCTCCTTCACTTTCCCCCCCTAAATTTATTCTTTGCCAACCTTGCTGTCTCTGATCCCTCCATCCCTTAGTACTTTTTCAGGCCATCACCCTTGCCCTGACTTCACATTCCTCTCCTCTAATCTTTACTTTAGAATTAACCAATTAAATTCAATACTGTCTGTTACTCTAGAAGCTACTTGCCTTATTACCATTCATCCTTTCCCAAACCCAGCCTTGGATTACTTCCATCATCTGTCTACCCTCCTCTTCACATGCTGCAACAAAATAGCAATCTTGAGATAAACATGTCCAGTTTTCGGTTGCCAGCTGACTAGTGGCAGGCGGAGTTTGTGTATCGGCAAGGATGACCACTAACAGAGGGATGGTCTTAGATCCTGCCCATAATTACCAAGGGATAAAGACTAGAATTTTTTTCCATGCAAAGCCAAGAAAAAATGTGAAATGTCTATTTGTCAGTCACACTAAATGTTTCACATATTTATGGTATGAAATCTTGACCTCTTTGGAGAATATAACAGTAGTTATTATTGCAGTTTATTATCTCAAGTCTTTCTATCAGTGTGTGCTTATGGGCCTTTTGTGTGCAGGAAATGAAAATCTGGTCCATATTGAATTCATATTCACATAAGTCAAGAGGCAGTCAGAGATCAATACTACAACTTGAGAGAGAGGTCTAAGTTAGAGATAATAATGAGATCTTTGTAAAAATATCCTAAATCTAAGCTGAAATTCATTTTATTTTTAATGTTTTGAAACATTCCATTAAAACAGTAAAAAAGGAGGGAGGATTCTGGAAAGATGGAGAAGTAGGTCAGAAAATTCCAAGCTCTCAAGATTTTCTCCCACAGAAGAGATAAAATAGTGCCTCAGAGAGAACATAGAGTGGGTAAAAATAAATAAGAGTAGGGATAGAACAGGGATTCTCCTGGGATAATCAGAAAAGATCTGAAGAAAAATCCTAGGATGAGGTTTGGTCCCTGTGAAGAGTAAATACCTCTAGGTTAGGTCCACTTAAACAGCAAGCCGCAAGCCCTTTAGTTAGCTGTGTTGAAAAGTTGCCTCAACCTCAGCAACAGGAACTTTTACCCCTGGGACAGTGAGAGATGTTGGGTATATAAGCAGGGGAACTTCTGCTGACAAGGAATGCCAGACCCAGCTGTGCTGCAAGATGTGACCTGAGGGAGAGAAAGAACCAGCACATGCCCAATGAGTGCAGAAGTAGGGACATCACTAGCTGTGGGCACTTACAGGAGGCTGAAGGTCTTAGTTTTGGTTGAAGGTCACAGAGGCGAACTGAAGAAGGATCTGAAGTCAGAGGCACCATCCCCCATACCCCTGAGGTAGAGGTAATTACAAAAATTAAGCTGCTATTAATAAAAAAAAAAATGAACAGGAAAAGGAGAAAGAATTCAGCCACAGAACATTACTATGGGAATAGAGAAGACCAGGGTTTGTCTTCAGAGGAGGATTTGTGTTTGTCCTTCATTCTCAAAGAGGACCATGACATCAGGTAGATGATGACATGACTTGCAGTTGACTTTGATTTGAGTGAGGGAAGACTGTTGCAAGGTCACCAGCCTCACTTTCTCCTCCAGAGCCATCTGTATTTAGTGGCCAGATATTCAACAGGATGACTGGAGATGGCTCAGGATGCAATGGAAGACCCAATACTGAAGCAAAGAAACTCTCTTCTAACTCAAAGAGCAATGCTAAATGGTTACCTGCCCCAAAAGAATTCATTAGAAGAACTTAAAAAAGACTCCAAAAATAAAATGAGAAAGACAAGAAAAGTAAGTGCAACAATTAGAATCACAAAAGAGCTAGCAGTGGTGACAGTAAAAGACTGCAAGTCTTGGAATACTATATATTGAAATGAAAAAGAACTAGGATTCTGACCAAAAATATAATTCCCAGCAAAACTAAGTATAATCCTAAATGAAAAAAATGGACATTTAATCAACTGTCAGACTTTCAGGACTTAAATAAACAACAACCACCACAACAACAAGAACCTGAACTTAATAGAAGTTTTGACAGACGAGTCAAGAGAAATATAAGGTACATATCAAAGACTAAGGGCAGACTGTTTATCTTTTATATATGTAAAATGTGAACACATGTCTAGGATGAGAGTTTTACTACTACTACTCTTCCTTTCAAAAGTTGGCATGAGACAGAAGTCACACCTGAAGAGTAGGAGATATATGTTCTGCTCTCCACTGACTTTTCCCTCAAATGACAGACACAGCAAGACATAGAAAGCCTGAGGTTAAAGGGAAGGTTGCTCCTATTCCTGCCAGAGGGTCTCCACATCTCCAGCAGGATATCAGGTAGGTAGCAGGAGGTAGAAGATGCCTTGTGCTAGCACAGATGGAAGTCTGTAGCCCTAAGCAGTATTCCCTAACAGAACATATACAAGAAGAGATGGAAGGCCTGATAAGGTCAGAGGAAAGTTTCATTCTCCCCACCCAAGGCTGGAGATCAGGCTTGCACAGCAGGAGGTGGAAGTCTCTTGAACAAGGGGAAGTACCGTGGCAGATCAAAGTTGTCCTAATCTTTGAGAAACAGGAAATGGAATGCCTGGGTAGTGACAAGAAGGTTTTTCTCCTATTCTTAAATGAGGTTGGAAATAAGGCAACAGGCAGTAGGTAAGGAACCAGCAGATAGAAAGAAGTCAAAGATTTAAGAGAGATGGGATTAGATGCAATCTACTGGAGAAAATGAGAGGGGACATATAGAGAAAGATATAAGTAGACATAAGACAATGTTAGGAGGAAGGCAGCAATAGCCACGGAAATCAGGAAAAACTTCATGCTTAAGTCACATGAAACAGGAAAGAGAACAGCAAGAAGGGCGGATTAAGAAGAGGTACAGCTAGAGCAGAGCTGAAAGTTAGTCAGACAGCAGTGAGAGCTGGCAAAGGTAGCAACTAGTGTGAGTGGGAGGGCCTGTTTGTGATTTGTTTAAGGGAGCTGGTTTGTGTGAAGGGGCTAGCAGGGGGAAGGCTTGGGGATGGTGTTGCCCTCTGCATTGTTACTGTGTATAGATTTCTTTGTTGCTTGGATGGATTTGGTTTTCTGGTGTTTGAATAAATGTTTTGGTTCTGTCTTCCATGTGGAGAGTCTGTTGTATTTCGTGATTCAGAATTGCACCATCATATTCATGGCTGCTGTAGGTGCTGTGAATATTGCATTGGTGCTACAGAAGGAAACAAGAGATTCTAAAAGGTAGAGGTAAAAGGCATTCCCAGTACTAAGTGATAGCCTATATTATACAAAGGCATAGTCAAAAAGGATGAGGTGTAAGAAGCAGGACAATAATAGATGATGACTATAACAATGCAAATTTAAAGATCACTTAAAGGAAGATAAAGTCTGATAATGGAAAAACCAATAAACGTCCTAGAGAAGAGACAACGAAAATAGCTTTTCTCCTTCCCAGCAGAGAAGTGGAAATCTATTAGGACAGAATAGTGCCTGTGCATGTGTGTATATGCACAGACATACGTTATCAGACAAAATTTATATAGGATGTTTTCCCTTGTTTTTCTTTGTCACAAGAGAGAGTTCAGTCTGAACAGGGTGAATGGAAAATGACATGTAAAGACAGAAGACATCAATAAAATATAATTTTAAAAAACCTAACAAATATTCAGATCTTTTCATTTCTCCTCCCAATGATTTAGTTTGGACTTCCAGTTAATTTTCTCATTAAAGAAGACATAAGTATGCAAGGTTGGAAATAATAAAGTAAATATCAAAATAAGTCCCTGGTACAACAAAACCTTTAGACTATGGCAAAAAGTTTCCTTTACTTTAGATTGAAATTTTAATAAAACACTTAACAGCACTGGAAATAGGTGTTTCTGGGTTTTAAGGTATTCTTCTTCTTCCCTTCATCCCTTTAAATATTACTCTTTTATTTTTTGCTACTAATAAAAAACACAATAATATTTTCAAGCACCCCATCCAACATCATTCCTTGGCGAGCACATGCCAACAAGTAATACTAAGAGATTGGCCCTTAAAACTTTAAAGGAATGTTTGTAATATATTACATATAATACCCTTATTTTACACCAATAAGCACATTATGCAAGATGTCATCTAGTTGCAAGAAATACATGAAATCCAATGAGGGAAAGTTTTATTTGGGTATGTGACAATGACAGTGTAAACAGAGATATATGCTGATGAGTTCATGTCATTTCAAGTCACTTAATAACAAAATTAAGAGGCAACACAGCATAGCAGACAGAGGCTGGATTTAAAGTCATAAGGCCTGTTTTAAATCCTGCTTCTGACATTTACTAACTGTTTAGCCTTGGGCAAATCACTTTACTTAACTGAATTTCAGTTTCCTCATCTATAAAATTGGAATAATAATACTTATACAATCTATCTGACAGGGCTGTTGTGAGGTGCTTTGTAAAACTTTAAAAGCATCATATAAAATATGAATTATTATCATACACCCACAAAATCAAAGTTTTTGATACAAAGGTTATGTCTAAGGCCTGAAAAATTAAGGCAAAAAAAGAAAAAAAGAAAAAATTAAGGCAAACCTAAATATAACCATTTTATAGTATTGTTTGGTATACCTGTCTACTTAAAACTACTTATAAGTTTAAACATAATATAGAAAACAAGACAATTTAAGATAAAAATAGAACTGATTCTTCCGCAGGAGAGCAGTAGGATTAAATGTATTTATTTAGCTAACTTTCAGCTTACAACCATATGCACCCAGGATTGGAGGACATACAAAATTTCTCTTACTAGGTATCTGAAATTATTTGATTACTATGTGGTTAAGACTTTACAGAATGGATATAGATGTGTTTCAAGTCTGCACTGTGATAGACTGCAGTATATACTCACACCAATAAGATCACAGATCCTTTTTGAGTTCTTGAGTTTTTGAGACAATCAAAGTAGTTTAGAGATAGAAGGGACCTTCTCGAATGTGCCCTTTATTAATTTCAAGTATATATGCTAATTAGCAAAACTGTCTTAGAATGGGAAGAGCACCTATTTTAGCAGACAAAGAATGACATAGTAAATCATCAATGTAAAATACAATTAGAGGCTTCTCATGTGTTTAAAAACAGTTCCTGGGGGGCGGAGCCAAGATGGCGTAGTAGAAAGACGCACATACACATAGCTCCGAACCCACAACCCATAGAACAACTACAAAGAAGTAACTCACGGCGAATTCTGCACCCAGAGGCCACAGAACATTGGAGCGAGGGAGATTTCTGTTCCAGAGAGACCTGCAAACCTCTCGTAAAAGGTCCTTCGTGCCGCGGACTGGGCGCCGGGACTGGGAGCTGAGTACAGCCCGGCCGCAGCACAGAGAGGAAAAGATCCGAGCGGGCTTCAGGGACGGGATCTCCAGCGGCCGCACAAGTACCTCCACCCACAGGTGACGGGGGTCTGTGAGAGAGTCCCTTTGGCGGGTCGAGAGGGGAGTGGGGTGCCCCCATGGCTCGGGCCCCCTCGGGAGACAGAAGCTGAGGGGCAGCGGCAGACCAGGGCTCCCCAAGCAGGCAGGAGCCTGGATCCATTGTTGAAGGTCTGTGCATAAACTCCCTGAGGGAACTGAGACTGAGAGGCAGCCCTGCCCTCACCTGAGCATCTGAATTTAATCTCACACTGAATAGCAGCCCTGCCCCCGCCCAAAGCCCTGAGGCTGGAAGCAGTATTTGAATCTCAGACCCCAAACACTGGCTGGGAGGATCAGGAGGTGAGGTGGGTGTGAGGAAAATATTCAGAGGTCAAGTCACTGGCTGGGAAAATGCCCAGAAAAGGGAAAAGAAATAAGACTATAGAAGGTTACTTTCTTGGTGAACAGGCATTTCCTCCCTTCCTTTCTGATGAGGAAGAACAATGCTTACCATCAGGCAAAGACACAGAAATCAAGGCTTCTGTGTCCCAGCCCACTCAATGGGCACAGGCCATGGAAGAGCTCAAAAAGAAATTTGAAAATCAAGTTAGAGAGGTGGAGGAAAAGCTGGGAAGAGAAATGAGAGACATGAAGTCAAAGCATGAACAGCAAATCAGCTCACTGCTAAAGGAGACCCAAAAAAATGTTGAAGAAAATAACACCTTGAAAACTAGCCTAACTCAATTGGCAAAAGAGGTTCAAAAAGCCAATGAGGAGAAGAATGCTTTCAAAAGCAGAATTAGCCAAATGGAAAAGGAGATTCAAAAGCTCACTGAAGAAAATAGTTCTTTCAAAATTAGAATGGAACAGATGGAGGCTAATGACTTTATGAGAAACCAAGAAATCACAAAACAAAACCAAAAGAATGAAAAAATGGAAGATAATGTGAAATATCTCATTGGAAAAACAACTGACCTGGAAAATAGAGCCAGGAGAGACAATTTAAAAATTATGGGCCTACCTGAAAGCCATGATCAGAAAAAGAGCCTAGACATCATCTTTCATGAAATTATCAAGGAAAACTGCCCTGAGACTCTAGAACCAGAGGGCAAAATAAATATTCAAGGAATCCACAGAACACCGCATGAAAGAGATCCAAAAAGAGAAACTCCTAGGAACATTGTGGCCAAATTCCAGAACTCCCAGGTGAAAGAGAAAATATTGCAAGCAGCTAGAAAGAAACAATTCAAGTATTGTGGAAATACAATCAGGATAACACAAGATCTAGCAGCTTCTACATTAAGGGATCGAAGGGCATGGAATAGGATATTCCAGAAGTCAAAGGAACTAGGACTAAAACCAAGAATCACCTACCCAGCAAAACTGAGTATAATACTTCAGGGGAAAAATTGGTCTTTCAATGAAATAGAGGATTTTCAAGCATTCTTGATGAAAAGACCAGAGCTGAAAAGAAAATTTGACTTCCAAACACAAGAATGAAGAGAACCATGAAAAGGTGAACAGCAAAGAGAAGTCATAAGGGACTTACTAAAGTTGAACTGTTTACATTCCTACATGGAAAGACAATATTTGTAACTCTTGAAACATTTCAGTATCTGGGTACTGGGTGGGATTACACACACACACATGCACACACACATAGAGACAGAGTGCACAGAGTGAATTGAAGAGGATGGGATCATATCTTAAAAAAAAAAATGAAATCAAGCAGTGAGAGAGAAAGATATTGGGAGGAGAAAGGGAGAATTGAATGGGGCAAATTATCTCTCATAAAAGAGGCAAGCAAAAGACTCATTAGTGGAGGGATAAAGAGGGGAGATGAGAGAAAAACATGAAGTCTACTCTCATCACATTCCACTAAAGGAAAGAATAAAATGCCTACTCATCTTGGTATGAAAACCTATCTTACAATACAGGAAAGTGGAGGATAGGGGGATAAGCAGAGTGGGGGGGGATGATAGAAGGGAGGTCATGGGGAGGAGAGTGCAATTTGAGGTCAACATTCATGGGGAGGGATAGGATCAAAAGAGAATAGAAGTAATGGGGGACAGGATAGGATGGAGGGAAATATTGTTAGTCCTATACAACACAACTATTATAGAAGTCATTTGCAAAACTACACAGATTTGGCCCATATTGAATTGCTTGCCTTCCAAAGGGAAGGGGTGGAGAGGGAGGGAGCTAAAGAAGTTGGAACTCAAAGTGTTAAGATCAACTGTAATGTTCTTACCACTAGGAAATAAGAAATACAGGTAAAGGGGTATAGAAAGCTATCTGGCCCTACAGGACAAAAGAGAAGACAGAGACAAGGGCAGAGAGGGATGATAGAAGAGAGAGCAGATTGGTCATAGGGACAATTAGAATGCTTGGCGTTTGGGGGGGGAGGGGAGAAAAGGGGAAAAATTTGTAACCCAAAATTTTGTGAAAATGAATGTTAAAAGCTAAATAAAAAGAAAAAAAAAAAAAAAGACGAAAGGAAAAAAAAAAAAAAACAGTTCCTATTTAAAAAAACCCCACAAATTTTGTTTATAGTCGTGGGGTGGGGAACCTGTGCCCTTGAGGCCAGAGGTGGCCTTCTAGGTCTTCAAGTGGGGCCCCTTCATTGAATCCAAACTTCACAGAACAAATCCCTTTAATAAAAGGATTTGCTCTGTAAAACTTGGACTCAATCAAAAGGCTGCACCTGAGGACCTAGAAGGCCACATGTGGCCCCGAGGCTGCAGGTTCTCCACCCCTAGACTTTATACTATCAATACAAGTTCTTCCTATATAAACATATTTGGGTCTTCTCAGTTCTAAGTCAAAAGCTATTCCTTAACCTTTCTACCCTATCTACTTACCATCCTAGCTTTTTCCTCCATTCATTGCTAAACTTCTTTTAAAAGTTATATATACTCAATGCCTCTTACTATCTAACCTCTTCTAAACTTATAGTTTTGTTTTTGCTACCTCCTCCCTAAGTAGTCTAATGAAATTGTCCTCTCTAAGATGACCAAGGACTGTCATCACCAAATCCAATACCCTTTATCCCCCAGTGTTCAGCCTCCTTAATTTCACTCCAATATTTAAAGCTGCTGACTACCTACTTCTTACAGGGCACCTCTTCTTTCAGATTCAGAGACACAACAGTTTCTTGATTTTCCTCCTAAACCTCCCTAATCATTTCTTGTTTTCCTTCTTGGCTCCCTATCCTCTTCTGGATTTTGTAATGTTGATCCTGCTCTTGCCACTTACTATTTCTGTGACCTTGGTTGGCAAACTCATTTAATTTTCTGGGTCTCAGTTTACTCATTTGGAAAATGAGAAGGCTGGACTTGATGGTCTTTGGGGTCTCTTTCAAGTCTAGGTTTATGATCATATGTTCCTCAAAGGTTTGTCCTAGGATCTCTTTTATTTTCTACACTACCTCTTGGAAATCTCATTCTTTCTCATGAATCCTACTACCACCACTATGGAGATAACTAAAATTTATCTCCTATCCCTTAGCTTCAAATGTCTAGAAGACATCTCTACCAAGATATTCTGCTGGTATTTCAAACTCAACATGGCCTATACCAAATTTATTACTTCTCCTTGCCTGCTCTTATGACTTCTCTACTTTTGTCTATGGTACCACTGTTTCTCCTATTTATCTTGTTCAAAACCTCTGAGCTCATTATTTTTGATTCTTTCTTCTTCCTCACTCCTCAAAATCACACTGTTTGAGCTGAAAGGGATCTTTATGTATCAACTAATGCAACTACTTTGTTTTATTCATTTACAAATGTTTTATTGATATATTTTATCTTTGTATCAGTCATTCATGACACAGGTGTGCTAAGTAAGTCCTGAACTTTCTGTTATGCTATGATGCTTCTCAGCTGTGTATCAAGTGACTTGAGTTCAAATAAATTCATCACTCATGTATCACTCCAACCCTTCAATGAACTCTCCTTTGTGACAAAGGAAAACAATTAAAGGAAATACAACCAATACAAAAATGACATCTCTGTCATATATATATATATATATATATCTAATGTTATAACCAATGCATGTAATATTTTGTCTTAATAGTCACTTGTCATTCTGGGTATGCTTTATTTTCCTTCTCTGGGTCTTTCATTCAGATCTCTTATTTTAGAGAAGAAATCCTCTGCTAATTTCATCTTTGAAACTCTACTAAATTCATCCCTGCTTCTCTATTTCCACTGCTGCCACTTTACACAGCTTCTAATGAAATACTGCAATGTTAAGTCTTCCTTCCCCCATTTCTACTCTTCAATCCTTCCTTCATGTTGCTGCCAGACCTACTGTACTCTGAAGCTGGGACACCAACGGGTCCCTGCCTAAGGGATCTTTGGGACCCTCCTGGCTTTAGAGTGATTATCAATAGTAACTGCTGCTGTATCCCTCCCAAGCTGATATCTTTCTTTTTTCTTGGCCTCATTCAAGGGGCCATGCCCTGGCTACTGCTTAAACAGTCCTATTCAATGAATGGCTGTTACCCCACCCTAAGTGAGTACCTGCAAAGACCTTGGCCTAAAGGGCCCAAGGTCTCCCACTGCATCCTGGGTCATCTCCAGTCATCCTGATGAATATCTGGTCACTGGATTCAGATGGCTCTGGAGCAGAAGTGAGGCTGGTGACCTGCACAGTCCTCCCTCACTCAAAACAAAGTCAAGTGCAAGTCATGTCATCATTTCTCTGATGGCATGGTCTTCTTTGGCAACAAAGGACAAACACAAGACTTTTTATTACTTTGTTACTACTTACTACTTTACTGAAACTTCTTCAGTGACCCCCCAGGGAAGTTAAAGTTCTAATCTCTTTACTTGACAATCAAGGCCATCTATAACTTGGCACCTACCTTTTCCAGTCTTGTTTCACCCATGAACTTTATGTTTCAGCAAAACTGGATTCCACTTTTCTCCCAACCACATCTGGTACTCTCCACACCTCCATGTCCTTGTCTGTGGCTAGAATATTCTATTCTTCCTCTGTTCAATTTGTACCCATTCTTTAAAGTCCAACTCAAATTCTAACTCTTTAACTAAATTTTCCTTAATGCTTTTAGTCAGTAATGACCTTCCTCAGGATCAAACACTTTATTTTACAAATCATATGCTTACTATGTAATGATGTTCATTTTTTTATAATCTTACAGTTTGAGAGGCAGTGTGGCTCTGGGTCCAATCCAATCTCTGACATACTGGCTGTGTGACCTTGGGCATGTCACTCAACATCTCAGTCCTCTAGCCTAGGTCATTCTCTGTCTACAAATGACAGAGAAAGTGCTGAGCCACGTTGGGAGAAGGAGCTTCCTTGCTTGGGAGTTCCCTTATAGCAATGAAATCATAGGTCCAGTCACCATATTATTCTAATAGCTTGTAAGCCTTGTCTTTTATTTCATCCAGACTAATGATTTTATATATGATGAACTCCCACTGAGGGGTAAAGTCATTTGCCCATAATAAGAGGCAGGACTTGAACCCAGGTATTCCTGATTCCATGGCTAGCTTTTTTATCTATCAATGCTTGCTGCCTCATGAAAAACTGTATCTAGTACTAAGCCATCTAAGCCTTCTTATATTTCCTTTACAGCAGAGCATGAACTTTCGGAGTGATTTGTTGGGGTTAGAGGTATAATTAATTATAGGAATAAAATAGACTCTTTGTTTTTCATGAAGCTGTGCCCCAAATAATCCCATTTGTAACTGTGGCCTTCTTAGCACCACACCCTAATCACTATGCTAATTAGCCTTGAGCTAAGCCCTTGAAAGGTTTCAGTCCCACAAAACTAAATAACCAATAGACAGTTTACAAACCTAGATATGCTCTTTCAGAATCACTGAAGGTCAATGTGACTGTTACTCTGTTATGCTTTATAAAACATTGTGGGGGCACCAACAATGGTATAATTCTGCAAGTCTGGATATATTTTTCCTAATTCTAACAAGATGTTAATCTTCATTTCCTTAAATTCCTTATAACTGCTTCAATTTTGCTTTATATGTAAAATATATATGACATAGATTTCAAGTTTCAGCATTTTTAGTTTCACTTTGGTTAAAGGACAAAGGAAGAGTTGTGAAATAGAAACTAAGCACTGGTTAGTAACATGCATCAGTGTGCCATGATCCCTCAGTGTCAGAAATCAAAGATATAAAATTCTGTAACTAATCAATGGTCATTAATTCACCATAAGAAAAGCATATTGCAAGACAAATTTTGACGCAGGCAAGTCTTATAGGGTTTGGGGATACTCTTCTCTCTGTCCTTTTATAGCTCCTTTCTTTCCCCATCTGCTAGCAATCAAAAGGGACTAGTGTTCCCTTGCTGCCCAGGGACTCACACTCCAGCACCTGTATTTCTCCCTTATACCTCCCATCAAAACTTAGCTATCTCATGTCCCTCTCCTCTTAGGGCTTTGCTAGGTGACTTGGTATGTGGAAAACGAATTCTCTTCTCAGTATGGCTTTAAATATGAATCCTCTAAAGCTGTTTGCTTTTTTAACAGAGGACTCCAGAAGATACAATGCTTCAATTCAAAGGAATGAAATAGTAATAGCAGAATGATAGAACTTAATGTATTTGCATGTCAGCAATGGAGTATTTTGTGGTAGAGAAGCCTATCCAGGAGTCCTTCCAAATCATATCATACAGCATATAAGGCTGATCTTGGACCCAACTATGTTATCACTGTGTGAGAAACCTGTGGCGACTGTGGTTTATTTATTTTTTATTAACCCCACAAGGTCTTTATACATAAAGTATGTTGCTCAGGAAGGGATTGCTGAAAAAGGGAGGAAAGGAAAGAGAGAATACAGCACTTCTATTTTCTTAAAATAAATATTATTTAGCAAGAGGAGGCACTGACCCATTCACTATAGTAGAACAATTAGTGGAACTGGTGGGTTTTCTTTCAAACTTAGTAGAACATGATGTCTCACATTAAGTTTCTGATTTGCTGGGTAGAATTAGTATCATTGATGCTTCACTAAATTAGGACTTTTTGTTAATTCAGGAGGAAGGCTCAGCTGAAGCTTTTTCACACTGAAAACTTTTCTTTCATATATTGCTTATACTACTAACTTGTACCATTAAAAATGATGCTGAGTGAAATGAGCATAACCAGGAGAACACTGCACAGAGTAACAACCACAGTGTGCGAGAACTGTTTCTAATAGACTTAGCCCTTCACAGCAATGCAAGGACATGAAATATTCCCAAAGGACTCTTGAGGCAAAATGCCATCCACATCCAGAAAAAGAACTATGGAATCGGAATGCAGAATGAAGCAGACTATTTTCTCTTGTGTTATGTTTTGTTTTGTTTTCTCATGGTTTCTCACATTCATTTTAATTCTTCTATGCAACGTGACTAATGAGAAAATGTGTTTAATAAGAATATATGTGTAGAACCCATAAAAGATTGTATGCCATCTCAGGGAGAGAAAGGGGAGAGGGAGAAAATTTAAGACTTATGGAAGTGATTGTTGAAAACTGAAAACAAATAAATTAATTAAAAAATAGCTACCATAAATTATTTTCAAGGGTTTTAGAAGACATCATTTACAAAAAACTTATACACTGATTACAATGTCTTATCTATTTATTAGAATAAGTCTTCATGAATTCAAATGAACTTTGAATTAATGAACTTTGTTAGCCAAATAATAAGAGCTTTTAATTACGTAGCCCTTTACAATTTCAATGACTTTTTACTTGTTGTATCATTTATTCCTGAAAAATACCTTGAGAAGTAGGTTATCAAACTGTTCTCATATCTCCATCCACAAATTTCCCATTGCACTTTTGGTAGCCCTCTTCTTTTCCACTTCCCTTACTGTTTCTTACATTAAAAGTTATTTGTGGAGGGGCGGAGCCAAGATGGCGGAGTGAAAGCAACGACTCACCTAAGCTCCTGGACAAACTCCTCTGGATATCTCTGAAAGGAGAATCTGACCAAACTTTGGAGGTGCGGAATTCAGTGGGTGACAGACTTTGACAGATTCGGAGCCCAGGTTAGACTGGAAGGTCCACGGGAAGGATCTGTTCCGTGGGGGTGAGCCCCCAGCGCACAGCGCAGCGCGGTCAGCGCAGCAGGGCGGAAGGGACCTGAGAAGCCCGAGAGTGACGGGCAAAACCAGTGGAGCAGGACACAAGCCAAATCGAGCTGGTGAGAGCTGCTGAGCGCCAGATATCAGCGCAGCAGCCCTTGAAACCTTCAGCCTGAAGACTAAACTTCGGTAAGTCACCTACTCGAACTTCCGGGAGCCAGGATGGCGGAGTGATCAGTAAATGCTCTCTCCTCCCCCGTGATGACCGTGAAAGAACCATAAAATATTTCCCCAGAAAAATCCTGGATCAGCGGGAACAGCAGAAGGGGGCAAATAGTCTCATAACACCAGAGGCTAGGAAAATAGCAAAGGGGGATTCTTCCTACTGTGGCGGAGGTGATCCAGAAGGACAGAGGACCCAGGGCAGAGAAAATTCGCACTGAGACCCAGGCAAGCCTCAGCGCCGGGAGAGGAGCCCCAGGACGGGTGGGAACACGCATTAGCATCTAGGCGTGCCCCAGCCCTCCAGGGGAAAAGGGAAGACAATAGGGAAGCTGGGATCACCATCCCCTGACCTTGCCTTTGCCTCAGGTCAGCTGAGGAGATCTCCTGTGACCAGACCACCCCTCCCACACACCTAACAAGCTAACCCCAGGGTTGATCTGGGAAACAAAAAACAAAAACCTGCTTTTAGCTTCTACACACATCAGCTCAACACAAAGTTCTGTACCTTCTGACTGAAAGAACCAGAAGCTACAACACTCAGCCAACATCATGAATCGGAAAAAGCAGACAAAAAGTGAAAAAACCATAGAATCTTTCTATGGGGATAAGGACCAAAACACAAACACCAAAGAGGTCAGAGCTGAGACTGTACTTCCATCTGAAACTTCAGAAGGGACTATGAATTTCTCGCAAGCACAACTAGATTACCTGGAACAGCTGAAGAAGGAAATAGAAAAAAAACTGGCCAATGATTTTAAAATTATAAAAAAAGAATTCACTGATGAGAACATCACTTTGAAAAGGAAAATTGAACAAATGGAAAAGGAAGTTCAAAAATTAACTGGAGAAAATAATTCCCTAAAAGGAAGAGTTAATCAAACGGAAAAGGAAACCCAAAACCTAATTGGGAAAATTGATCAAATGGAAAAGGAAACACAAAACCTAAGTGGGAAAATTGGTCGAATGGAAAAAGAAGTACAAAAATTAAATGGAGAAAACAGCTCCTCAAAGGGAAAAATTGGTCAGATGGAAAAGGAGATGCAAAAGTTAACTGAAGAAAACAATACGATGAAGATTAGAATTGGGCAAGTAGAAACTAATGACTCAATGAGGCAACAAGAATCAGTCAAACAAAATCTAAAGAATGAAAAGATAGAAGAAAATGTAAAATATTTAATTGGAAAAACAACTGACCTGGAAAATAGATCCAGGAGAGAAAATTTAAGAATTATTGGCCTGCCAGAAACCCATGATGAAGAAAAGAGTCTGGACAATATCTTCCAGGAAATCATCAAGGAAAACTGCCCAGAAGTACTAGACTCAGAGGGCAAAATAGTCATCGAAAGAATCCACCGTTCCCCTCCCGAAAGGGATCCCAAACTCAAAACCCCAAGAAATATCGTTGCCAAATTCCAGAGCTATCAAGTGAAGGAGAAAATACTACAAGCAGCCAGAAAGAAACAATTCAAATATCAAGGACATACAGTCAGGATCACAGAGGACCTTGCAGCTTCTACATTAAAAGATCGAAAGAATTGGAACCCAATATTCCGTAAGGCAAAGGAGTTGGGATTTCAACCAAGGATCAACTACCCAGCAAAGTTCAGCATAACATTTCAGGCAAGGAGAAAGTCATTCAACGAAATAAGGGATTTCCAGAGCTTCCTGACCAAAACACCAGAACTCAATAGACAATCTGATCTTCAAATGCAGGTCTCCAGAGAATCATAAAAAGGTAAACAGGGGGGAAAAAACAAAAACAAAAACTTGCTACTCAATTAGGGCAAACTGTTTACCTCCCTATAAGGGAAGATGATACCTGTTAATCTTGAGAACTGTGCAGCTATTATGATAAAAGGGATATATGTAGAGGGAACGGGTATAAAGTAAATGATGTCATGTCAAAAATATGATTTAAGTATGAGAAGGGAGTGTAATAGGAGGTGTGAAAAGGAGGAAGCAGAAAATGGCAAATTACATCACAGGAAGAAGTACAAAACTATAGTAGAGGGAAGGAGGGGAGGGAGATGAGCATTGTTTGAGAGGTACTCTCATCTGATTTGTTTAAAGGAGGGAACAATAATCTTAAGTAGATAATCCTAACTAGCTCTATAGGTAGTAGGAGGGGAAGGGGGAAGAAAGGGGAGGGTGACTAAAAGGGAGGGAAGAAGCAATAAGAGTAAAGGGGAGTAAAAGGGAGGGGGGCTAAAAGAAGGAGGGGAAGGCTGCAGGAGGAGGGGGAGAAAAGTGAATACTATTGAGGAGGGGAAGGGAGACGGGAGAGCTAAAAGCACAAATGGTGGGAAAGAGGATGGAGGGAAATACACAGATTGTAATCATAACTGTGAATGTGAATGGAATGAACTCTCCCATAAAACGGAGACAGATAGCAGAATGGATTAAAAGCCATATTCCAACAATATGCTGCTTACAAGAAACCCATTTGAAACAGGGGGATACACATAGGATAAAGGTCAAAGGATGGAGCAGAATATATTGTGCTTCAGCTCATGTAAGAAAGGCAGGAGTAGCAATCCTAATCTCAGACAAAGCAAAAGCAGAAATAGATCTAATCAAAAGGGATAAGGATGGAAACTATATCCTGCTAAAAGGCACCATAGACAATGAAGCAATATCATTACTAAACATGTATGCTCCAAGTGGTATAGCATCCAAATTCTTAGAGGAGAGGTTGGGGGAGCTGAAGGAAGAAATTGATAGCAAAACTATACTAGTGGGGGACCTCAACCTCCCCCTCTCTGAACTCGATAAATCTAACCTCAAAATAAACAAAAAAGAGGTTAAGGAGGTAAATAAAACTCTGGATAAGGTAGATATGATAGATCTTTGGAGAAAATTAAATGGAAATAGAAAGGAATATACCTTTTTCTCAGTGGTACATGGAACATTTACAAAAATTGACCATGTACCACGACATAAAAATCTCACAATCCAGTGCAGAAAGGTAGAGATAATCAATGCATCCTTTTCAGATCATAATGCATTAAAAATTACATGTAATAAAAGGCCATGGAAAGAGAAACCAAAAATCAATTGGAAACTAAATAATCTAATTCTAAAGAAGGGTTGGGTTAAAGAAGAAATCATAGAAACAATCAACAATTTCATTCAAGAGAATGACAATAGTGAGACAACATACCAAATCTTATGGGATACTGCAAAAGCAGTTATTAGGGGAAGTTTTATATCTTTGAATGCTTCCATAAATAAAATAGAGAAAGAGGAGATCAATGACTTAGGCTTGCAGTTGAAAAAGCTAGAAAAAGAACAAATTGAAAATCCCCAAGTAAATACCAAATTAGAAATACTGAAAACCAAAGGAGAGATTAATAAAATTGAAATTAAGAAAACTATTGAATTAATAAGTAAAACTAATAGTTGGTTTTATGAAAAAACTAATAAAATTGATAAGCCTTTGGTCAATCTGATTAAGAAAGAAGAAAATCAAATTACTAATATTAAAAATGAAAGGGGTGAACTCACCTCCAATGAGGAGGAAATTAAAACAATAATTAGAAACTACTTTGCCCAACTTTATGCCCACAAATTCGATAATCTAAATGAGATGGATGAATATTTTAAAAAATACAAATTGCCCAGATTAACAGAAGAGGAAGTTGAATACTTAAACAACCCCACCTCAGAAAAAGAAATTGAACAAGCCATCAATGAACTCCCTAGGAAAAAATCTCCAGGGCCAGATGGATTCACAAGGGAATTCTATCAAACATTTAAAGAACAGTTAATTCCAATACTATATAGACTATTTTTGAAAATTGGGGAAGAAGGAGTCCTCCCAAATTCTTTCTATGATACAAATATGGTTTTGATACCCAAACCAGGAAGAGACAAAACAGAGAAAGAAAATTATAGACCAATTTCCCTAATGAATATAGATGCAAAAATTTTAAATAAGATTTTAGCAAAACGAATACAGCATCTTATCACAAGATTAATACATTTTGATCAGGTAGGATTCATACCAGGATTACAGGGCTGGTTCAATATTAGGAAAACTATTAGCATTATCGATCACATCAACAACAAAGCTAACAAAAACCACATGATTATCTCAATAGATGCAGAAAAAGCTTTTGACAAAATACAACACCCATTCCTACTAAAAACACTGGAGAACGTAGGAATAAAGGGAACTTTCCATAAAATAATAAGCAGTATCTATCTAAAACCTTCAGCAAGCATTATATGCAATGGGGATAAGCTAGGTGCATTCCCAATAAGATCAGGGGTGAAACAAGGATGTCCATTATCACCACTATTATTCAATATGGTACTAGAAATGTTAGCTGTAGCAATTAGACAAGATAAAGATATTCAAGGAATAAGAATAGCCAAAGAAGAAACTAAGTTATCATTCTTTGCAGATGATATGATGATTTACCTAGAGAATCCCAGAGATTCAAGTAAAAAATTACTTGAAATAATAAACAACTTTGGCAAAGTTGCAGGTTACAAAATAAACCCACACAAATCTTCTGCGTTCCTATATATTAGCAACAAAGTCCAACAGCAAGAGATAGAAAGAGAAATCCCATTTAAAGCTAGGGTAGACAGTATAAAATACTTAGGAGTTTACCTGCCAAAACAAACCCAGGGATTATATGAACACAATTGCAAGACACTTTTTGCACAAATAAAGTCAGATTTAAGTAAGTGGAAAAACATTAGTTGCTCATGGATAGGCCGTGCTAATATAATAAAAATGACAATTCTACCTAAATTAATATACTTATTTAGTGCCATACCAATTAAACTATCAGACAATTATTTTCTAGAGCTGGATAAAATAATATCAAAATTCATTTGGAAAAACAAAAGGTCCAGAATATCAAAGGGACTAATGAAAAGAAATGCTTGGGAAGGTGGCCTAGCGCTACCAGACCTCAAACTGTACTATAAAGCAGCAATTATCAAAACCACTTGGTATTGGCTAAGAAACAGAGAGGTAGACAAGTGGAATAGACTTGGCACTCAAGATGCAGTAGGCAAGGAATATAGCAACCTTCTGTTTGATAAACCCAAGGACCCCAGCTTCTGGGATAAGAACTCATTGTTTAACAAAAATTGCTGGGAAAACTGGATGACAGTGTGGCGGAAATTAGGCATAGACCCATACCTGACACCATACACAAGAATAAAGTCCAAATGGGTACATGATTTAGGTATAAAGATTGATACCATGAATAAACTGGAAAAGCAAGGAATAGTGTATTCATCAGATCTATGGAGAAGGAAAGAATTTTTTACTAAAGGAGAGATAGAAAGCATTATGAAATGCAAAATGGATAACTTTGATTACATTAAACTGAGAAGTTTTTGCACAACCAAACCCAATGCAACCAAAATCCGGAGGGATGTAGTAAATTGGGAAAGAATTTTTACAGCTAAGCTCGGGGATAAAGGCCTCATTTCTAGAATATATAGAGAACTGACCCAAACGTATAATCATACAAGTCATTCCCCAATTGATAAATGGTCAAAGGATATGAACAGGCAATTTTCAGAGGAAGAAATTAAAGATATCTATAATCATATGAAAAAATGCTCTAAATCACTATTGGTTAGAGAGATGCAAATCAAAACAACTCTGAGGTACCACATCACACCTATAAGATTGGCAAACATGACAGAACAAGAAAATGATAAATGCTGGAGAGGATGTGGGAGAGTTGGAACACTAATTCATTGTTGGTGGAGCTGCGAGCGCATCCAACCATTCTGGAGAGCAATTTGGAACTATGCCCAAAGGGCTACAAAAATGTGCATACCCTTTGACCCAGCAATATCGCTACTAGGACCATATCCCCAAGAGATCATAAAAATGGGAAAGGGTCCCACATATACAAAAATATTTATAGCAGCACTCTATGTAGTTGCCAAAAACTGGAAGTCAAGGGGATGTCCATCAATTGGGGAATGGCTGAATAAATTATGGTATATGAATGTAATGGAGTACTATTGTGCCATAAGAAATGATGAACAAGAAGACTTCAGAGAGGCCTGGAAGGACTTACATGACCTGATGCTGAGTGAAAGGAGCAGAACCAGGAGAACTTTGTGCACAGCAACGACCACAGTGGGCGAGAGTTTTTTCTGGTAGACTTGGAATTTTGTAATAACGCAAGAACTTCTTGTAAAACAAAAAAAAAATCCCAATGGTGGTTCTCAAGGCAATATGCCTTCCACACTCAGAGAAAGAAATATGGAAGTCATTCGCAAAATGTAGCAGATCATGTTTGTGTATGTGTATTTGTTTGTGTATCATGTTTTGATTTGTTATATGATTTCTTTCATTTATTTTAGTCTGACTACATAGCATGACTATAGTGAAAATATACTCAATAGGAAAGTATATGTAGAACCTATACAGAATTGTATGCAGTCGTGGGGAGGGAGGGGGGTAGTGGGGGGTAGGTGTGGGAGGGATAAAATCTCAATTGTATGGCAGTGATTGTTAAACATTAAAAAATAATAAAAAAAAGAAAAATAAATAAAAAAATAAAAAGTAAAAGTTATTTGTGTACTTGTCATTATACTCAGTTCAATACATCCTGAAACTCTGAAGGCAAATAAAATTGTAAAGTCTTTGAAAGCAATGACTTTGTCATAATTTGTCTGTGACTACAATGCCAAGCCTAGTGCCCAGCACATAGCAAGTTCTCAATATTTATTGAACTGAATCCCCATTTTACACATAATGAAGTTGAAGCTCAGAGAGGTAGGCTGGTTAACAGTTACACAACTAATGTCATCACAAACTGTTAATTCAGGCAGGTCAATCTTCACTGCTCCAAATTAGTGAGGTTTTATGGTATAGTCTATCTAAGGTCATGATGGATAATGAAATACAGAGAGAAGAAGCTATATCATAAGGAATTGTAGAGATCTAGAGCTCAGAAGGGGCCTCAAAACTCATCTAGTCCAGCTCCCTCATTTTAAAGAAGAGGAAATTGAGGCCCAGAGACACTGAAGGTCACAAAGGTGAAAAAGAGAGAAGAGGCAGGATTTGAGCTCAGGTCCTCAAACTCTATAATAAGTGCTCTTTTTAAAAAATGAATTTGGTCATCAACAAAAACAAACATTTCAATATACAAAGACAACAAGAGACGGGACTACATAAAATTATAACTGTCATATACTGCTTTTAAAATATTATATATGTGTATCTACTAATTTAATAAGATAGTCACACAATTATATTATTTCCTCTAGTTTTCTTTTCTTCTATGCATTTAAAAATGTTTTGTTGATGATCGGCTGCTTGGTGTAATGGATAGAGAGCCGACTTTGAAATCAGACCTGAGTTCAGGCCTTACCTCTAATATATACCACTAGTGCTTTTTCCACACCATTTCATGCTGCATTCACTGGGTTAAATGTTTCCTGATACAAAAGTCTATTGTTAATACCATCCTAAAGGTAAATATTAGGAATAATATATATTTTGTGAAGTATAGGAAATGTATAATTTACCAAAGTCACAGAGCCACCAAGCAGCAGAGCTGGGTTTGAACCCAAATCACTGACTCGAAATCCTTTGCTTTCCCCTATACCACAGTGTTCAAGAATGAAAAGCCCATTTAAAGCAATGTATCAAAAAAATGACTTCTTTTTGATAGGACAGACTAAACATATTAGAAAAAGACCCTCCACAAATTATTTCATGCCAACTGAGCAATGTGTATATATGTATACATGTAATATATACATGTACATATATTTTTTACCATAATTCCATCTTACTATCCTGCTCCCACAATTTACTAAGTTTTCTGTCAAAATATCCTTTTAATCTGTCTGTAAAAGTTCTTATGTCCTTAACATCACAGTAGGCAGCTTTTGACTTTCACTTTGTTAAGTGTTCTGGATTACAGTACTTCCTCTATTCAAAATAGAAAATTAAAATATAAATATAAAATTTGCCAATTTAGAAATGGTCACTGCCAGAGTTCAAAATGCATCCTACTTTCTAGATAATTACTGTGGAACTGTAAGGATTCATGCATACTCCTAAAACTCAAGCACATGAAGCTTAAAACTATTTATATCTCCATATTTTTCTTCCACCCCACTCCCATCCAGGCCCAAACTGAGGCAAAGCCACAGTTTAAAAAGTGCCTTCTTCCTTAGCACCATTATGGATAATCTCTCTTTTAGTTATTGAATATGCCAATTTGTGGCAATGTTTTTCTGTTCACTGAACTGGTTCATTTCTTCAAGGGAACAAACTGTTCTTCGGTGGAGCAGGAATTGGCTGTGTTTTAACAAAGATTTTCCCCTCTTACTGTTTTTGCAAGAGACGCAAGTCAATTTATAGCCAAGTAACAAAAGGTCAGCAAGGTTAGTCAAGCATGGGTGTAATTCCTGTGTGTCACAGCCAGTAAAGGAAATGGGTGGGAATAAACAGTATGAAATTTTGACCTGAAATTATTTGTGCAAAGCCATTATAGCAGAATAAGTTAAGAAGCAACTTATGACTTCCAAAGTCCAGGGCTCCCTGTACTCCTCAAAAAAATGGTCATCTTTGTTGTTGGAAATGAAGATTCCTCTATGAGGGCAGGGCCATTGCTAATTTTTTTCTTTTGGTTATCCCAGCACCACAATTACCTAGAACGTAATAGGTGTTTAATAAATGTTTGTTGAATTTCTCAGTCTCAAACACACAGGGGATATATTTATAGCCTGACTTTTTTAAAAGGTGGGTTTAAAAGCTGCATTATATAAATTTAGCAGTCATTGATAATTTCATACAAATTAAAACATAAGCAAATCAGAATTCAATAAAAACTTTCATCCCATTATCTGTCAATCTAACTCTTTCATCAAAAATAGCTTTTCTGACCAAAATAATATGCTGAGAAGAACAGCCCTACAAAAGTGACATTCAATCTGTTTTTAAACTGCTAGACATGTGAAGAACTAAAGTATTATTTAGCAAAGAGAATAAAAATATAAAATGCCTACCTTTAAAGCAAATGTGAAAAGTTTACCTCAGAAAACTGAATAGTGGCACACAGATTTATAATTACTTTTAACACAGACCTCCAGTATTTATGCATAAGTAGCAGGAAGCCAGTTAGATGTCATGAAACATCACTTACCTCTAAATAGCTCCTCCCTATCAATTTGTTCAAGTCCCTAAAATTCTCACAATTGGGTTAAAAAAAAAAACTATTGTGAAAATGTTACCTGGGAAGGGTAACTTATTAAGCCCCAATAATGAACATTAGTTTATCAGATGAGTTGGCTGTCACCCAGAGTAGGTACAGGAATGCGGTATTAGTCAAGCTGTTTTCTAGCAATGATTCATAGACTGGGACTTAGGTAAATGTGGGGCCTACCTCACAGGATAGTATTGAAGGGAGCAACTGCTTCAAAAACATGCTTGGAGTCAGCCGCCAGATTAGCAATAATAAATTGACTTTTATTTTTAAGTTTTCAATATTTACTTTTGTAAGATGGTGAGATCCAAATTTCTTCTCCCTCCTACCCTCCCTTCTCTCCTTCCCAAGATGGCAAGCAATCTGGAAAAGGATATACCTGTACAATCATACATTTCCACATTACAGTGAAACTACTTTTAGCTGGCAGAATAACTAGAGTAAATTCACCCCCAAAGAAGTCCAAATAAGTTCAATAGCATTCTTAAAGGATGTTTAAAATACAACCAAACAGATGTGACAGAAAAGAAGAAACCTCAGTTGGATAAGTAAAGAACTGGACAGGGTGAAATATGTTGGATATGCTACAAAAACAGTGGAATCACCACGAGCTTCCAATGGTGTCACAAGGATGCCAGATACATGGTATATATGCAATAAATGCTTCTTGAAGAAATTATCAATATTTAAGATTTGAGGAGATGGCCTAGAAGGATAAAATGGATAAATTAATACAATTTGAAAATTTGTTCAATTTATTTCAATTCAAAGAAATGTTTTAAAGTCCTTAAATACATTAAAGATGCTGTAGTATAGTGGAAAGAGAAATGCATTTGGTGTCAGGCACAGGATTTGAAACTTGGCTCAGACATTTATAATGGGTGTTATCATAGGTCATATCACCTAACCTCTCTGTGCAATTTCATCATCTTTAAAATGAGAGAACGACATTAGATTGTCAAAGATGACAACAAAAGGAAAATGGCAATTGTCCAAGGGGCTTGTGGGAGGTTCGGTACATTAAAGCACAGAACTGAACAATTTTCCAATCCTGAAAAGCAATTTAAAACTATACCCCAAAAGTCACCAAACTGTTCATACCCTTTGACCTAGCATACCACTATGAGGCTTATACTCCAAAAATATCAAAGAAAGAAGGAAATGACCCATGCACATGAAATTATTTATAATAGTGATGGGGTTCTTGGATGTATGTGCTTGGATCCCAATTCTAAAATCACATTTCTCTCTAAAAATCACATCTCTCCCTAGTCTCAAAACACTACCCTAGGCAGTTTCTCCCCAGCTCAAGGACAGCCTGCCCCAGCAACAACCATTATTTCTCTTCCTGATACAGTAGCCAGTTGCACCTATAGTCTGAACCAGCTGTGTACTGGCTGAACGGGCTGTGTACTGGGTCATAATGACATTTACTACTCACTGACCAATCACATGTATCCTAGAGTTAGACATATGTATACTCCCTTACATTTATCTTATCTAACAAGACATTGATGAGAGCACCCTTAGACAGCCTTAGCATTCCTTAATCAGCCCTGATCATTTATTGACATCACATTTCAGGTCTAAAGCCACAACTCCATGTAGCCCCTCTTTGAGCTGTTTTCCGATGAACTCTGGGTAAAATACCTGTGCAGTAGATAGTAAAAGTGATGTTCCTTTAAGAACTAACCACTCTCTAATCCCTCCCTGAATCATCTACTTAGCATATTTGGCACATGTTTTACTATAGAATATCCTATATAAACTTTACCTGTACCCCTCTAAGGCTGCAGGTTCCCTAAGAACTCTTGCTTGCTGAAAAATGTAATAAATCTTTACCACTTTGACCTCAACAATGCTTGAGTCCATGAATTCTTTTCAGATGGCCCACATAGGGAGCTCCAGTCTTGGAATTCCTGTACCCCTTTCTTTCTAACCCTCATCAATAGCATTTTTTGCTGTAATGAAAAACTGGACACAAAGGGGGTACATATCAATTTGGAAATGGCTAAACAAAACATGTTGCATGAATGTACTGGAATGTTACTGTATCATAATGATGAAAATGATGATTTCAGAGAAACCTGGGAAAATTTACATGAGCTGATAAGTGTGAAATAAGTTGAACCAGGAAATAATGTATATCATAACTGTTAAGACTGTAAAACAAAACAAAGTAAAACAAAGAGGGGGTTCTGATAATCATTATCCAAGCAAAGGGTGAAAATATTTATGTAGGACTGAATCACAGCTCAAGAGAAGAGTAAAGGTGATCTTTTTTGTTGTCTTGATAGTGACCAAATCAGATCACATTTAATATGAGCCAAAATTCAATTAATATGACATGCAAGTTAGCCATCTGTCTCTCTTGACTATTGTTATGAGTAGATGTGATGTGCTGTATACCATATTACCAACAATTGGGGGTTTTTTAAGCCCCTAATAAAATGGACAAAAGGAAGAATACTTCAAATGCAAACAAAAATAAGTGGCTTGTTATTGTATTAGAACAAAAATTTGATGTAATTGAATGGCATGATCATGGTTACAGTAACTAAGATAGGATGAGATGTTGAATCTATGGTACAGAATATTATAAAACATGTAGGTGAAATAAAAGAAAAAGGCAAAGTTGCATTAGTTTTTTTGTGGTTTGCAAACAACTACAAAGTGTTACAGTGATCAGAGTATCTTTCAGTTGTATGAATTGAAAATGGCAATCAAAAACACGTTCCTCTGAGCAGAGCAGCCATTAAGACAAAAGCTTCAAGTTTATTTATGACACACATATAATATATATATATACATATATATAATAATGAAAGAAAAGAGAAAGTGAAAAAAACTTCTACTGCAAGTGTCATTGGGTTTCATTGCTTTAAAAATTGAATTCAACTGCATTATATTAAAATTCCCAGAGAGGTGGTCAGTGTCGATGGGGATACAGCACCTAAATATCCTGATGTTTTGAAGAAAATAACTGAAGGAAGATATACTGATCAACAGATTTTTAATGTGGAAAAAGGATGCCTTCTAGAACTTACATTTCTGAGAAAGAAAAAAAAACTCAACCTAAATTTAAAGAGTCTGAGGATAGGCCTAATACTTTTATTGGGGAGGGTGGTAATGAAGAAAGGGATTTTAAGTTAAAATCAATGCTTGTTTATTGGTCTTGAAATCATCATGCTCTGAAAGGCTACAACCATCAATCACTTTCAGTTCTTTGGTGGTCAAATAAGAAATAATGGGTGACTAAAACTGTTTTTGAAGACTGATTTTCAAGTTATTTTGGCCCAGCTATTGAAAAATATTATAAAAAACAACAACATCCTTTATAAAGCTTTACTGATTTTGGATAATATCCTAGGTCATCCAACTACACTTGATTTATCATACAAGAATGAGAGCATGCAAATATACTGTGGTACGAAGAAAGTTTTCTCTATCTATCAATTGGGCTTTGTTGGTCATATAAAGAAATACTGATAATTTCTTTGGGTTTATCTTGTATCTTATGTCCTACAACTTTGATAAAAGAGTTAATTATTTCAAGTAATTGTTTACTTGATGCTCTAGGGTTCTCTAAGTATACTATCATATCACCTGCAAAGAGTGATTGTTTGGTTTCCTCGTTGCCTATTAGATTTCCTTCAATTTCTTTTTCTTCTCTTACTGCTATAGCTAACATTTCTGGTACTATATTGCATAATAGTAATGATAATGGGCATCCTTGCTTCATCATATATACATATATATCAGCATATATATATTTACGCACATACATATATATATATATATATATATATATATATCTCTTTAAAGAAAGAGTTCACTCTACACTTCTAAAATACCTTAAATGACAACAGCAATATTATGTAGACTTATCTTGAACTATGATATTCAGCAATTTTAAACTGTTAAAGAACTTTGATTTCTACAGCTTATATTATTTTGTAATAAACTTTAATGAGAAATACATTTTTCTCATCCTCTGCTATTATGTTACATTAACAGACTAAAATTTTATTTTAAAATATTTTCACTGCATATTTCAATTGGGCTGGAAATAATTAACATATTTTATACACAATTATAACTTTAAAGAGTATGAATTTAAATAATGTGACCACTTCACATTTGCTGCAGAACCAGATTTCTGATTCATACTAATTGAGACCTAACTGTATATATTTTTACATAAACTTGTTGGCTCCCCCATTAGAATAAATTAGAAAATAAGCTCACTGAGAGTTCGGATGGTTTCCTTCTTTGTACTTGTATCCTCAGCACCTAGCATTAGAACTTGGCACATATAGCTGATTAATAAATATTTATTGATTGATTGATAGGAGATGGTGATCAACACTGTCCAGAGCTACAGAGAGGTAAAAAAGGATAAGGATTAAGAAAAGGCCATTATATTTAATAATCAAGAAATCATTGGCACCTTTAGCAAAAGCAACCAGTTGGAAGCTAATTATTTAAATCCTTTATTTCTGAAGAGTGTTTTGTAGTTGTATTCTTATAACTGCAAGTGTGCATCTCAGTAGATATTTTATATACTCCACAGGTATTCTGAATTGAATTTCTCTTTCTATCTCTCTCTGTTGGCTTTTGCCGGCAATATACAGAAAGGTTGATGATTGTTGAGGGTTTATATTCTTTCAAGTATAAGTTGGACTAAATTGCTACTGCAGTTGTTTTCAACTCTCAAATTCTATGATTCAGTAATCCTACTATCTTACTAAAGATATTGTTTCAATTAACTTATAGGTGATTCTCTACAATTCTTTGGGTAATTCTGACAAAAGCAATAATTTCATTTCTTCTTTGCCTATGCTTATCGCTTAACTTTTGTCTTATTGTTATAGCTAGCATTTCTAGAACTAAAACAAGAAATGGCATGAAAACTGACATCCTGGCTTTGCCCTTGATCTTACTATAAAGGCCTCCAGAATTTTTTCATTACAGATAATTCTAGTTCTTGTTAGATACAAAGTCAATATATAAAAACTAAGACAACTGATAAAATAGGGCAGTAATTAATGTAACAAAACTTGAAATATCAAACTAAGTTAATTTATATAATTCAATCAATTCAACAAATATTTATTAAGATCCAAAGACCTAAAATCAGAAGGGATCGTAGAGGTTATCTCATGCAATCCCCTTATCTCTCATATTATAGCTGTGAAAACGGAGATCCGAGGAAGTTAAGTGACTTAACCAAAATTACACAGGGAGTTTTCCTGGTGGGATTTGAACTTCCAACCTCTGATATGATAGCAAATATTTTTTGACTCTACCATGATACCTTTTTACTTCCAAGAAACTCAAATTCTATCTAATTCATACTATATGCCCAGCACTGTTTAAAACTAGGGGAGATACAATGTTCAGAGAACAGATATTAAATAGGCAGCTAGGTGGAAAAGTGGATAGTGCTGGGCCTGGAATCAGGAAGTCTTGAATTTAAATCTGGTCTCAGACAGTATTTATGAGACATTAGGTTAGTCATTTAACTTGTTTGCCTCAGTTTTTTTCTAACTGGGGATAATACTAACATCTATTTGTCAGGGTTGCAATGAAGATCAAATATGATAATATTTGTAAAGCACTTAGCACAATGCCTAGTATATAGGTGCTGCTAAACTTCTCATTCTGAGATGAGAAAACTGAGAAACAATGAGTTTGAAGGGAATTGTCCAAAGTCACAGGGGAAAACGTCCAAGAAGTGTTTATCTCATTCTAGGGTCAGTATTCTTTCCACTATACCACATTATCTCCTTAATTAAACTGAACTTCTCCACTATTTCTATTTCTAATTCTGTTTCTCAGGATCCTTTTATGCCTACGTTCCTTTTTTGTATTCTCTTTATTCTTTTCAAGTGGAATTCAAATAATAGAGTACATGTGTCGAGGTATATTTTGAATTCTCTTGTGATTCTTTCATGAGATTTTGGTCATTTTTCTCATCCATTCACTCAGAACTAGAAAACTAGAGCTATCTAGGCATGACATTTTTGTCTATATTGACTTCTAAGTTACATGAACAACAACAAGATGGCAGATTAGACATCTTCTCCATTCCCCATGACCTTTACCCAAAAGAGAAATTATGTGCCAAATATAAAGCAACTTCAGCTGTTTCCATGGTCTAAGACACTCAGAACCCAAAGGAAGGCAAAGAAAACCCACCCAAATTCAGGAACTGATGTTCGTTGACCCAAACTCAATCAGGGTCCCTCCCTCACTTCCCATACTACTGGCGATGAGGCTTCACTAACAGACCCAAGAACATAAATAACACTGTCTTAAAACAAAGCCCACTCCTACCCTCTCTCACTCTTCCCAGTATTTAAAGATTCTCGCTCTAGATTGCAAAAGTCTGCTTAGACTTCAACAGCCAGCTTGGCTGCAGCCTTTCAGGAGCAAAAGCCTGCTGAGGACTCCAACCTGGAAGCACCAGTATTGCAAAGCTCTCAAGTAATGGTGCTGGGAGAAGCAGGCTCTTAATTTCCAGTATCAGCAATCTCTTAACCGCTGGTGCTGGGCTAGAGAACTGAGAAACAGCAGGAGAGGTCACCAGGATAGGATGTGTATGTGGGGAGTTGCTGAAGCACTCCACCAAGCCTGAGAGAGAAAGCACAACATCCAGCTGGGACCATTTCTGACCACCTGAAAGTCAGCTGGGGCAGAGACCAATAAGCAATTGAAAAACGAATTGTCCATCATAGGAGGAGGCTGGGATGCTTTGAGATACAGGCCACAATCAGAGGGCAGAGAAATTAGAAAGTGAGTGATAAGGAAAATAAGTGTTTGGGGATGTGGTGGGGATGAGGGGGGAGGGAAGAAGAGGACTGAAAGTACCAAAGATTTCAGACCCTGAATACAAACAGATAAATCAACAGGAAAAACAGAAGGAGATATGACCTTCAGATCTAGTAGAGGAGTTCAGGCATCTATAAAGTCTGCAAAATGAGGCAAAAATGATTCAACAATTGAGGAGACAGAGGACCCTGTGGATTTGAGGAAAACATGAAACCACAAACTTTTGTTCATAAATGGTTTAAATGAGAATTGTGAGAGCAGAATTTATGTCTTGCATATCAAAAATAATGAGAACAGAAAAATTTGAATCTATAGTAGCAAGCCTCATGAAAGAAACAAAAGAAAGAATAGATTAAATACAAATACACAGAAGTGAAGTACAACCTAGAGGACTTAAAGTGAAAAAGAACAACATTAAAAGGAAGTAAATTCACTATGCAAGCAAAACATATGGATCTTGAAGACAAGATGCATAGACAAAACCTAAAGATCATAGGTCTCCCAGAAGAACATGATGAGCCAAAAACCTTAACACAAGGTAGGAAATAATAGCAGAGAAGAGAACTGTCCAGAACTTCTGAACACAGAAAATGCAATTCCAATAGAAAGAATTCACAGATCACCTCCAAAAACAAAAACACCAAAACCCAAGGCAGTAAAATCCAAGATATACAGTGGTGAAGTTTAACAATTCAATTCAGAAACCAGTCCTGCAAATCACCAGGAAAAAGGCCTTCAGATACAAAGGATAGGGCATTTGAATAATACAATGCTATGCTAAATCCATTAGAAAAAGAAAAGGGGTATGGAATCATATGTTCCAAAAAGCAATGGAGCTCAGGATACTTAACCACACAGGACAAAAGATGAACATTCAAAAATAAGGAAGAGTTTGAAAAACTTTTAGAAAGAAAACCAGAACTGAAGAGATTATTTAGTTCTTGAACATCCTAAACAACAGAAATACAGGAATGAATAAATGCAGAAAGCAATAATAGCAAAGGAGTCACAACAGAAAGACCAGTAAGAGATTTCTTTCTAAAGGCACACAAGGAGATAAGGAGGAAGGAGAAAAGGGGTAGAGGTAAAAGTAAAGTGGTAGACGGGGGCATTATAGACAGAACTTGGTAGTACAATGCCTACACATGAATGTTTATTTTGTGGGACTACATTATAACATGGGAGGATACATGAAATGGGAAGCAGAATGAAAGAGAAGAGTGAGTGATGTTCCAGGGTCAGATTAAGGTCTATCAATGATGGGAAGATTACTTAAGTGGTCTCAAAGAACAGCCTCCAGGGAAGTGAAGTGGGTGAAAAGGAGGGGGAAAGACTGAAAAAAGACTTCCCACTTTGTTGGTGGGAAGGGTCATATTAATGAATGCTCTTACAGATGAAGGGAGCTATGGACCTTACACTGGATGAGTCCTGAGTGATTTGGTGCCTGAAAAGTCTACCTGTCTTGGGAAGGAAGAGGAAATTGGAACTCTTGGGGCAACTGGCACCTAGAGGATAGGGAGAGCATGGACATAGGGAGGAGATTTCCAGGCAAATGTAGGGAAAAGAAGGCTAATGAAACAAATCAGTGGTAGGGAGGGGCCCTACCATGGGGCAGTGTCCTCTCTGACACTTGCAATAACTGGCATTATTCTGAGAATAAGACACAATAGAAAAGAGGAACTCATAAGGGATTCCCTAAAAGGCACAGGCATAAAGCACCTAGATGGCAAAGGCTAGAATGGATACCCTAGAACCCTTGACGTATAAAGAATACAGAGAAAAGAGAGAGATCTGATGATTAAAAGGGGCTTGAATCAGAGAATAACGGTCTAAAGTAAACAGAAAATTCTGGGTAATGAGCAAAGATACCAATTGAGATGATTAATGGCTTCAGCAAAGTTGTAGGCTACCACATAAATTCTTGAAAAGCAATGGCATTTCTATAGAATAACAAAACAAAAGAAGCATTAATAGAAAGGAAAATCCCATTACAAGTAACAGAAAATTTAACAAAATATCTGGGAATAAACCTACCAAAGCACACTTATAGAAACATATAGCTTAAATTACAAAAATTCTGAAGTATTTCATAAATGAATCCCACCATGATTATGGCAAAGACATTGACTTCTGGGTCTATGGAGTGATCCCACTCGTACTCCTGGCTGGCTCACTTTCAATCTGGCATTGACACCAAATCCTGAGAATACAAGGGCCAATACCAGTTCAGGTCACCCAAATGGGATGATTACTTAATGTTGAGACCACTACAGGTGAATCCTGAGGAAAGATTGACTAGAGCAGGTCTTGCTGCCTCCCTTCTTCAAGGACTGTGAGGGTAGCTAGGCCTAGAGCCTTTCTTCCCTACAGTAATTAAAAGCAGCAGTATGGACAGCGTTGGTTGCAGGCTGAGTAATCCCAAGCACTTGCTGAGCATGGCCTCTGACAAAGAGAGATCTATTAGGAAATCCATAGGGGCTTCAAGTAGTGAGATGATTAATTGATAGCTATGCTTTCTGCCTCTATGGACAGTTGGTAAAGAAGGGAGAACACCAGAACAGGGCTGTCCTCTTCCAAAACTGGCCTCTTGGCCCATTCCTAGGTTATGATGCAGGGCAGAAGGGAAATCTAACCATATGATAATGAATCTAGACTCTTACATAGTTCAGATCTCCATCCTGGGCCCTCAAGAAGTCAGCTTCCCAACCCAGGACCCTTGGGAAGTCCAGTTCATCAATCTGAGGGCTTTAGTTAACCTAGTCACCACAATCTTGTACACACAGGTATTCTTCCCTCCTGTGCTCTCTGATGATTATGCTATCGTAAAGACAACCAGATCTTTGTCCCCATCCCTACTGTTCAGGATTACAGGACTTGAGTGGAAAGAAAGGCGAAGAGATAAGAATGATATTCACTTCTTTGCTATTGTTGTCTATTTTTTATATGAAATAAATCATTCTGCATGCTGGGGAAGAAACAAAGATGTTCAACAGGCACTTGGAGATGCAAAATTAGAAGCCAGGAAGAAAAGGGTGGATAAATAAGTCTCAAAATCATTTGCATCTAGATGACAACTGAATCCATGTGAGCTGATGAGGTCACCAAACAAAATGATATAGCAGAAGAAAAGAAGAGGATCCAGGACAGTCTTGCAAGAGAATTATGTTAAGCAGATTGAGCTTTTATGGAGATCTTGAGAAGGAGAGGTAAGAGAATCAGGAGAGCAATGCCATGAAAATCTAAAGGGAAGAGAGTATCAAGGAGAAAAGGTGATAATGTCAAAGACTCCAGAGGAGACAAGAAGAATGATTATTGAGAAAAGGCCATAGGAATTGGCCATGAAGAGATCCATGGCAACTTTGGAGAGACCAGCTTCTCCTCAATGATGAAACAGGAAGTCAGATCTGAGTTCAAGTTCTTCCAGACATTTGCTAGACACATGAACCTGGGCAAACCATTTAACCTTTCACAACTTTCGATTTCTCATCTGCAAAATGGGGATAATAGCACCTATTTCACAGGGCTTTGTTAGGATCAAATGTAGTTTTTAAAAAATGTTTTGCAAACCTTAAAAGAATTATATAAACTCTAGCCATTAGTATGTGTTGTCTTATGATAATTTGCAGTATATCAGGGCAAGACATTCATCAACTGCTCACCTTTGCAATAAAATTCCTAAAAAGAGCTTGTCTGCACGATCTTTATTCTTATTCTTTATTATAAACTTAATCATCAACCAAGATGAAAACTTCCACACATAAAGAATAAGACAAATCTCATTGAGTAATTACTATAATATTCTGGGGATTAATATAATCAGTACAGTATCACTTGCAAATAAAAATTGGAGGATTCTTTTGTCTGTATCTGGAATAGCTTTCAATTTAGGCATTATACATTCCCTTTGAAAATGGTATATATTTGGGGGGGCAGAGCCAAGATGGCGGAGTAGAAAGACGCACATACACATAGCTCCGAACCCACAACCCACAGAACGGCTAGAGGGGACCAACTCACGGTGAATTCTGCACCCAGAGGCCACGGAATATTGGAGCAAGGGAGATTTCTGTTCCAGAGAGACCTGCAAACCTCTCGCGGGGAGTCCTTCGCGCTGCGGACTGGGCGCCGGGACCGGGAGCAGAGGGCAGCCCTGCAGCGGCCGCGACACCGTGAGGAAAAGATCCAAGAGGGCTGTGGGGACGGGATCTCCAGCGGCCACGCGGGTCCCTCCACCCACAGAGGGACCTGCAAACCTCTCGCAAAAGGTCCGTCGCGCTGCAGACGCGGAGCCCAGCCCAGACCTGCGGTAGCCGCGGCTCCGAGAGGTACAGATCCGAGCAGGCTTCAGGGATGGGATCTCCAGCAGCCGCACAAGCCCCTCCACCCACAGGTGACGGGGGTCAGTGAGAGAGTCTCTTTGGCGGGTCAAGAGGGGAGTGGGGTGCCCCCATGGCTCGGGCCCCCCCGGGAGATAGAAGCTGAGAGGCGGCAGCAGACAGGGGCTCCCCAAGCGGGCAGGAGCCTGGATCCATTGTGGAAGGTCTGTACATAAACCCCCTGAGGGAATTGAGCCTGAGAGGCGGCCCTGCCCCAACCTCAGCACATGAACTTAATTCTCACACTGAATAGCAGCCCTGCCCCCGCCAAAAGCCCTAAGGTGGGAAGCAGCATTTGAATCTCAGTCCCCAAACGCTGGCTGGGAGGACCAGGAGGCGAGGTGGGCGTGAGGAGAATATTCAGAGGTCAAGTCACTGGCTGGGGAGAATGCCCAGAAAAGGGAAAAGAAATAAAACTATTGAAGGCTACTTTCTTGGAGAACAGACATTTCCTCCCTTCCTTTCTGATAAGGAAGAACAATGCTTACCATCAGGCAAAGACACAGAAATCAAGGATTCTGTGTCCCAGCCCACCCAATGGGCTCAGGCCATGGAAGAGCTCAAAAAGAATTTTGAAAATCAAGTTAGAGAGGTGGAGGAAACACTGGGAAGAGAAATGAGAGGGATGAAAGAGAAGCATGAAAAGCAGATCAGCTCCCTGCTAAAGGAGAACCAAAAAAATGTTGAAGAAATTAACACCTTGAAAACTAGCCTAACTCCATTAGCAAAAGAGGTTCAAAAAGCCAATGAGGAGAAGAATGCTTTCAAAAGCAGAATTAGTCAAATGGAAAAGGAGATTCAAAAGCTCACTGAAGAAAATAGTTCTTTCAAAACTAGAATGGCACAGATGGATGCTAAGGACTTTGTGAGAAAGACAGATATCACAGAACATAGCGAGAAGATTGGAAAAATGGAAGATAATGTGAAATATCTTATTGGAAAAACAACTGACCTGGAAAATAGACTCAGGAGAGACAATGTAAAAATTCTGGGACTACCTGAAAACCATGATCAAAAGAAGAGCCTAGACATCATCTTCCATGAAATTATCAAGGAAAACTGCCCTGAGATTCTAGAACCAGAGGGCAAAATAAATATTCAAGGAATCCACAGAACACCGCATGAAAGAGATCCAAAAAGAGAAACTCCTAGGAACACTGTGGCCAAATTCCAGAATTCCCAGGTGAAAGAGAAAATATTACAAGCAGCTAGAAAGAAACAATTCAAGTATTGTGGAAATACAATCAGGATAACACAAGATCTAGCACTCTCTACATTAAGGGATCGAAGGGAATGGAATAGGATATTCCAGAAGTCAAAGGAACTAGGACTAAAACCAAGAATCACCTACCCAGCAAAACTGAGTATAATACTTCAGGAGAAAAAATGGTCTTTCAATGAAATAGAGGATTTTCAAATTTTCTTGATGAAAAGACCAGAGCTGAAAAGAAAATTTGACTTTCAAACACAAGAATGAAGAGAACCATGAAAAGGTGAACAGCAAAGAGAAGTCATAAGGGACTTACTAAAGTTGAACTGTTTACATTCCTACATGGAAAACCAATATTTGTAACTCTTGAAACATTTCAGTATCTGGGTACTGGGTGGGAGTACACACACACACACATGCACACACGCACACATACATAGAGACAGAGTGCACAGAGTGAATTGAAGAGGATGGGATCATATCTTAAAAAAAAATGAAATCAAGCAGTGAGAGAGAAATATTGGGAGGAGAAAGGGAGAAGTTATATGGGGCAAATTATCTCTCATAAAAGAGGCAAGCAAAAGACTTATTAGTGGTGAGATAAAGAGGGGAGGCAAGACAAAAACATGAGGTCTACTCTCATCACATTCCACTAAAGGAAAGAATAAAATGCACACTCATTTTGATAGGAAAACCTATCTCACAATACAGGAGAATGGGGGACAAAGGCACAAGCAGGGTGGGGGGGAGGATAGAGGGGAGGGCATGGGGAGGAGAATGCAATCCGAGGTCGACACTCATGGGGAGGCAAAGGATCATAAGAGAATAGAAGTAATGGGGGACAGGATAGGATGGAGGGAAATATAGTTAGTCCTATACAACACAACTAGTATGGAAATCATTTGCAAAACTACACAGATTTGGCCTATATTGAATTGCTTGTCTTCCAAGGGGAAGGGGTGGAGAGGGAGGGAGCTAAAGAAGTTGGAACTCAAAGTGTTAGGATCAACTGTAATGTTCTTACCACTAGGAAATAAGAAATACAGGTTAAGGGGTAAAGAAAGCTATCTGGTCCTACAGGACAAAAGAGAAGACGGAGACAAGGGCAGAGAGGGAGGATAGAAGAGAGAGCAGATTGGTCACAGGGGCAATTAGAATGCTTGGGTTTGGGGGGGGAGGGGATAAAAGGGGAGAAAATTTGTAACCCAAAATTTTGTGAAAATAAATGTTAAAAGTTAAAAAAAAAAAGAAAAAAGAAAATGGTATATATTTTTAGCAAGCATAAATTTCTTGATTTTTGCCTTAATATTAATAATCAGAAAATCATGGAACAAAGATATCTGTTATATTCATAAAAGAATTCTGTGTGATCTTAAAATATGCCTGAGAGACTTCTTACAGGAGAAAAGTATTTAAGTTTTGTTTTAGGGCCTTTATGTTTCAGGTTCTACTATAAATATTTTATCTGAAGAACTATGACATATTTAATGGTTCGTAGAAATAAATAACATTCTGATGTTCAAGGTAAAATAATTTTTCTCTAGGATTCTTTCATCAATTGTTTATAGTCTTAGTTACTTTAGTATAACAGGAAACTTGGAATATTAAGATCAATAAAATAATTTGCAGAATCTTACCTGATCTATCTTATATTTTAATCTGGGATACTCTTGATATATAGGTAAATCATTCTCATAAAGATTTTATAAAGATAAGCAGTTAGCTGTATAAGTTGATAGCTACTGATCTTTTGGTCAGATAATTTATTAGGGGTACTTCTATACATATTTTTTCATTCTGATATTTTAATTTTGGTATCTCTATCTTATAGAGTAATCCTTTAATGCTTTCAAGATTGCTACCTACAATACACATTCTCTTCTTTTTGAAAAAAAAAAGTTTTATTGATGTCTTTTGTTTTTACATTTTAGTCCTTTCTCAATACATACTCTGTGCCTCCCCCACAATGAACCTTCCCATGCAATACAGAAAAAAAACAGTTCAGCAAGACTAACCAATAATGACAACCTTTGACAACACATTTAACATTCTGCTTCCACAGTCCTTACCTCTCAGTTTGTTTGATCATCTGTTTGCTGGGACTAAGATTAATCATAATAATTTACAGGTTCATCTGCTTTTCAGTATTCTTTTCTTTTACATTATTGTAGTCATGTATGCTGTTCTACAAATACTGATTACTTTATTCTCAGTTCCAAGAAATTTTCCCATTCTTCTTTCGTATTTGACATTTTTCATAGCATAACAATATTTTATTATATCATACTTCCAGAATGGATGCCATCAGGTTTTACTTGGTCTGATCTAGCTACTTTTATCCAATTTTATTTTCTTTGTGTCATTTCTGTTTTTTCCTATTACATACATCAAGGACTAAGGCATCAGAGTCCAAATGTTATGGTTCTTCTGTTATACTAATGCAAATAGATTACAGAAACACTGACAAACCTGTTCTATTTGTTGTCTCTATGTTAGTTACATCCACGAATGCTACTGCGATAATGTAGTTTATGGTTAGATATGGAAGGGAGTCTCAAACCAAGATTTCTGCTGCCACTGTTTTTGTGATGGAATACTATTGTGCTACAAAAAATGATTAGCAGGATGGGTTCGGGAAAAATCTGGGAAGACTTATACAAACTGATGAAAAGTGAAGTGAGTAGAACCAGAAGACCACTGTACACAGTAAAAGCAATATTCTGCAATTATCAACTGTGAATGACTTAGCTATTCTCAGCAATACAATGAGATCCAAGACAATTCTGAAGGACTTAACGATGAAAAATACTATCTAACTCCAGACAAAGAACTGTGGAGTATGAATGCAGATTGAAGTATACTTTTCAAAAACTTTCTTTATTCTTCTTTTTTTGGGGGGGCCTTTTTTCTCTTTTGTAACTTGGCTAATATAGAGATATTTTTTGTAGGACTGTACAGGTATAAATGATATCAAGTTGCTTGCCTTCTCAAGGAAGAGAGAAGGGAGGGAGGGAGGAAATTTGGAACTCAAAATTTTAAAAAATGATTCTTAAACACTGTTTTCATATGTAATTGAGAAAGAATTAAAAAATTTTCTAAAAACCCTGCCCTCAAGGAGCTCACAACCTAATGGGGAAAATAATTATATAATAACAAGCTATATATAGGATAAATAGAAAATAATTAAGAGAGGGAAGGCATTAGAATTAAGAGGGTTAGGAAAGGCTTCCTGTAGAAGATGGGATTTTAGCTAGGACTTAACGGAAGTCAGAGTAGGTAGCGATGAGAAGAGAGAGTATTCTGGGCATGAGGACAGCTTGAGAAAATTTCTGGCACTGAGAGATGGAGTGCTTTGTTTGCAGAAGAACTAAGAGGCTAATGTCACTGGATTAAAGAGTATTTGGCAAAAAGTAAGATATAAAAAGAATGGAAAAGTAGAAAGGAGCTAGGTTATGAAGAACTTTGAATGACAAAAAGAGGATTTTGCATTTGATCCCAGAGGCAAAAGGGAACCAATGCACTTTATTGAATAGAGGGGATATATGTGGCATGATTAGAAATACACTTTAGGAAAATCACTTTAAAAACTGAATATAGAATGTACTCGAGTGCAGACAGACTTGCCCCACCAAAAGGGTCTTGCAATAGTTACAGACATGACACGATGCGAAAGAATGGTGGCAGTGTCAGAAGAGAGAAAGGGAATATTGGAGAGATGTTACAAATGTGAAATCAACAGCCCATGGTAACAGATTGGATATTTGAGGATTTGAAGATGACTCCCAGGTTTTGATAGTGATGCCCTCTACAGTAAGAGGGAAGGTAGGAAGCAGGGACAGTTTAAGGAGAAAGATAATCAGGTCTGTAAATGATTTGATTATATACCGCTAGCCAATTCTAATGTTTCTCATCAATATCTGTTTTCCATAAGGTATGTATTTCATTTTTTTGTGAAGTTTTCCAGTGCTCACTATATCTCAACTTTTCAATTCTCCTTTAGAAGGCATTCATGACACAGGAGTGAGACTTCTCAGTGATCAGGTTTTGGCTGCTTTCATTCTTTTTTTTTTTAAACTTTTATTTAATAAGCAATTTCCCCCTCTCCTTTTCATCAACTGAAAAGAAAAAACCTAGTACCAAATATATATGTATGTATATGTACATATCACAGCAAAACAAATTCTCACATTGGTCATATAAAAAAATGTATGGTTTATTTTGCATCTTGAGTTAACCCATTTCTCTGTTAGATGATGGGGTAGCAGCCTGGGTCAAAGGTTTATAGTTTAGTGACTTTGGGGCATAGTTCAAGATTCCTTTCCAGAAGGGTTAACTAATTCACTGCTCCACCAACATGTCACTGAAGTTCTGGTTTTACAGCTCCTGCAACATTTGTCATTTTTGGTTCTTAAACTTGAGCCATGTAAAATAGTCATAAAATTATAGTTAAAGAGGGCCATAAAATTCTATTTTAATACTTCATCATGGCATGGAGATGACCCTGGGATTTTGAAGGTTGTATCAGTAAAAAATAAGCTCTATGGTTCTACTAGCTCAAATGGCTTCAAGTAGGGTCTATAGTCTGTTTTGCAAAGAACAGCCTAGCTAAGTACAGAAGGCTCATCACTGTAGACTGCCTATGAGTCTTCTGGTTGGTCTCCTTACTCATCTCCTAACTCCATTTGATCTTATACTCAGTTTTCAAACTGTAGGCTGATCCTTCACCTGGAAGATGGTCATCTACCTGAGACCAGCATGGTTTCAGAGAGGGTCAAGGAATGGTCAATATGGTGTTTGCTGCCTGATAACTCCAGCAGAAATGCCAGGAGCAGAACAGAGATCTGTTACATGACATTTGTAGATCTGACCCTTTGATACCATTAGTCAGGAGGGCTTACAGAAAATTACGTCAAAATTTGGTTCTCTGAAGTAGTTCATCAGTATTGTATGTCAATTTCATGATGACATGCTTGCTCGGGGTCTGGATAATAAATAATGCTCTTGCACTTTCCCAGTCACCAATGGAGTGAAACAAGGCTGCGTGCTTGCTCCCATGTTTTTAAGCATGTTTTCAGGGATGATGTCAAACATCTTTAATGAGGATGAACATGGCATCAAAGTCGTCTACTGCACTGATGGTAAATTCTTCAACTTGAAAATGCTACAAGCCAAGACTAAAGTGGAGGGATTACTGGTGAATGATTTTCTGTTTGTAGATTATTGGGCAGTCAAGGCAGGCTCTAAAGCTGAGATGCAACAAAATATGGATCAACTCTTTGCTGCTTGTGCCAATTTTGGCCTAGCAATTAACACCAAGAAAACACAGGTGCTCCATCAGTCACCACCACACCATGCATATGTGGAACCACTGGTTACAGCAAATAGAGAAGTTCTGAATGCTGTGGACAAGGTCACACACCTTGGCAGTTAATACTTTCAAGAGATGTACACATTGATAATGAGTTTGACACATGCTTTGCTAGAACTAGCTCAGTGTTTGGGAAGCTCTGAAGGAAAGTAAGGGAGAGAAGAGGTATTATTAGACTGACTACCAAACTGAAGATCTCCAGAGCTGTCATGCTGATTTCATTGTTGTATGTCTGTGGAACCTAGACAATATACCAAAGCCATGCTAGGAAACTGAATCACTTTCATTTGAATTGTCTTAGGAAGATTCTGAAGATCAGCTGGCAGATAAGATACCAGACACTGAGGTCCTTTTTTGAACTAAACTTCCAAGCATTCAAAGTCTACTGCAGAGAATGCAACTATGCCGGGTTGGTCATGTTTGAATGCCAAATGTATGCTTGCCAAAAATACTATTTGATGGACAGCTTACACAGGGCAAGTGTTCACATGATGGTCAGAAGAAGCAATAGAAGGACACTGTCAAAGTCTCTCTTAAGAACTTTGAAATTGATTGTGTGACATGGGAAACATGAGCACAGAGCTGCTTAGCATGGAGGCCCCTGATCAAAAAAGGTACTTTACTCTATGGGCAAAGCAGAACTAAAGTAGCTCCAAAGAAACACAAGACGTGCAAATTTAGAGAATCCATGTTCACATGGACTGTATGTGCCCAACCTGTGGTAGAGTATTCCAAGCTTGTACTGGTCTGTCAGCCATAGCTGAATGCACTGTAACTTGATTCTAACATAGTGATGCCATTTTGGTTCTCTTCAAGAATGAAGGACAACAACTAACCAACTCCCCAAAGTGTGCTTGACCTTCCCATCTGCCCTGACACTGAACCTTCTTATGTAGGATATCTGCCCTAAGTAGGATATGTACTCCTTGAGAGCAGAGATTGTATTGTTCTCTATTCTGATCCTCCCAGTGCTCAGATAGTATTGGAAACATAATATACACATAGTAAGTGCTTAATAAATGTTTCATTTCACCACACAACTGACTGAAGGATGTAGTGACTCCAAGATTCTACTGTGCCTTACTGCTTTATTTTTTTAAAAAAGCATTTTATTTGGTATAAGAAAACAGCACCTTAAAGACTCTCTTCCAACAAAGTACTATCCAAATATGTGTCCAGATCCTTCAAGTTTTCTTAAAAGATGTAAGTAACTACAGAGATAACATTGCTCAGGGACCCTTTGATCATAAACATCATGCAAGGTATAAAACAGGGAAATGTATGTTTGCCAAGAGTGTTTGCCACTGTGATGGAGGAAATCCAGTACAGGCCATTTTGAAGAGGGATTTCCTTTAGACAGTGATGTCCTCCAGATGTTACATCAAGTATTATAATGGCTCCTGACCATCCACAAAGGAAAAAATAAGTATAGAAGATGTCTATTATGTCTATCTGGAAATGCTGTAAAACTTCTCTATCAGTATATACATCAACACAGATAGTACACATCGAAAATGAGTTGGGCTAAGAATTAAATTAGAAGAAAACAGACTAGTTTGCCTTCAGCAAATTTCAAAGCTCCTTTAATGATTCCAAATTTTTTCCAGAAACAAAGGCCTGTGTTTTTAATAGCAATAGTCTATTGGTGTTGTTATGTAACTCTGGGACAAGAAACACAATACTCTTCAAAGCAATAACAATTAGTATCACACACACAAAACACTCTGCCCCCCTGCCACAATGGCCAACTACAATGTAAATACAAAGAGCCAAAAATATAGACTGAACATTGTTTAGTTCTAATGACTAAGTATAGTCCCAAAGAAGAAAGATGAAGAAAATATACCTCTTCATCACTGCAGACTATGAAGACTATGGGTATGGAATTCTGCATATACTGCCAGACACAACTGGCATATACTGGTTAGTTTTGTTGAACTATTTTTTTCCCTCCTTCTTTTTAAAATTCTGTTATGAGGGAAAGCCCCCTAGGTAGAGAAATAGGAGGGATAAAGTTAGAAAAAATATGACATGAAAGTCATAAATAAAAATATGATGATTTTTTTAAAAAAGAAATTAACTGCATTAGAACATCTATTTCATAAAGGGGAAAATATCCATATTCATATTCCTTATCTCTTTGTCTATATTGTTTTCCTTATTAAATTCTATGCTCCTTTAGGATAAGTACTATGTCCTATTACTAATATTTACCTCATTGCTCTAGAATAAATTTTATCAATCTTGTATTCAAATACCTTTTTCCATCCTCCAGAGAATTTAATAGGGCACAAAGGAATTAAAATATGATAAGCATTCATATGCTTGCAACTTGAGTGATATGTATTTAATTTAGATTTCCAGGTTATTTCAGAGTTTGTAGTCCAGAATTCTATATGTTGTAAGTGCTAAAAAATATCTGATTAAATGAATTAAACAAAACTTCCATTAAAGTTAAAAAAGAGACCACTGGAATGGGCTTATCAATTACTGTAACAGACACAAAACATATTCAACAAGTTCAGAGTTTCACAGAGTAATCAAATCTCTTTTTGTGTAGACAACATTAATCAAACTAATTAACATCTATTATGTTCCTACTTGATTTGCCTTCTCATATGAACCATCTATCCTAATTTCTGTGCTCTTTGTCTTCTTGACGTTTTTAACAAATAAAAAAGGTTTCTGTTAAACAGTCGGCAGGAAAAATTTCCTTAAAGGAAAAGGACCTTTACAAGCAACCAAAAAGGATATCATGTACTTCTGAAGTGCCATAGGCTATACACACATCTGTCTAGTCTTTCTTATTAATGATATTCACATCACATCAATGAATGCAAAATTCTAAAAACTGGAGTTGCAATAAAATTTAAGATTCAGATGAGTTCTATTTAGATGGGAAATATAAGCTTTCCTTACCTCATTATTTTATCCAGTTCTTCCTCTTCACTTTAAACAGACTTTTATGCATCTTTAAAGTGTTTTCTGTCGCAGCACCTGTGGTTACAATCCAGCCCTATGTAAAACAGAATAAATTCTATTACTGAAACATAGCATCAAGTTTCATGGGAGAAATCATTCAGAAACAAAGTGGGCATTTTGGCCGAATAGTTTCAATTTTCTCTCTTCCCAGGCTTTTTTATAAGAGCTGTGGGGAAAAAAAGCTAGCAAAATTAATTAGGCATTAAGGGAACCAAAGATTCTCTACTAGATATCTCTACTAGATAAAAAGTTAAACACAATAAAAAGCAACATAATGGAATTTAAAATGTAAGCAGATGCTGGGATGCATAATTGAAACTAGAACTAGCACTTGATTATCTATAACAAGTGCCAAAGACAGAGTGGATGATTAAAATGCAAAATTTTATTTTATATATATTTCTAACCCAAACTTTTATTACAGCTAAGCAGAAATAAGAAAAATCAATTGTGTAGACTAGTGGTCTTTAAAATTTAAGGCTGTACAAATTTTCTGGGTCTTTGTAGTGGTATATTGGGACCTAAAGATGAAGGAGCAGACATTGAATCTGTCTGTACATGACTGTACTTTTTTTCAAGAAATCCCTAGCCATGTTTCAGAGATTCCATAGATCCCATGAAACAAAAGTTTGAAAGTCACTTAATTAGAATTTCACATTCTTTCCCTTACAAGATGATTCTTTGTTTAAAATGCTCATGATCAATGAAAAGACCTGAAAGTGAAAGAACCACAGGAAGAAGGAAGAGTTATAGACAATCTATGAATCTGACAATGAGTTACTGGACTATGGGGGTGGAGTAAGCTCAGTAGAACAACAAAAAGTAATTAGTGAAAGTTAAGACATGTGTGTGCTAGAACTGTTCAGGACTAACACACAGATGAACTTCTGGTTAATTCTACAGTTCTGTTTTAAGCTATGACCCTCCTCTGCCTTTTAATTATTTTACTAAGTACAGTAGTTTAAAATATAATTTTGATTTAAAAATCAGAATTCCTCAACTTTTTTCCTTAAAAAGTTTAAAGAAAAATATGTATAGGTGCTTGTGCTTATACCATGCATCTTTCCCATAACTAAACTACTATCCCGTGTACATCACAATAGGGAGATCCTTAACATAAATCTAATCAAAACAAGAAGTCACAATTATTTTAATCAAAAATTCATACTTATCAACTTCAGTTTCATTAATAAAGTCATTTAACCTAGATTTGCCAGTCTTATTCTTAGTACACTTCTTTATAATAAAACTTTCAATGCTACACTCTACCACAACTGACAATCAGTATTATAGCTGGTTGATTAGAACATAGCGCTAATGCCCAAGGCAATAGATTTTATCCCTCTATAAACCAGCTTTGCTCTGATCTATGACTCCTGACTTACACCCTTAACTGACTTGATCAGCTTGCAAATACATGTTCATAAATAGGAGTAGGAGAAAAATTTATCTGTCACTAGTCCTGGAGAAACAGCAGATCAAGTTGAGAGTCAGGCATCAGCATTATCTTCATTTGGAAAAAAGCAGGATTATTACTATTATTATTATAGCACACCTTCTTAAGCAAGATGTTTCTTTAAACTAAAACTTCCTTTCCAGATAAATAATATTAGAACAAGCTGAAATGCTTTCTTAAATTAGAGGACAATAAAAGTAATTTTAATCAAGGGGCCTTATTTTAAAATTTTAAATAAAGAATTTTCACTAATATTAAAAAATTGACAGATATTATTCTGTAGTTCCTGGAATTTTCTTAGTCTTGAGCATTAGTTTGATGACAACATTTCAGACACTCTCAATGTATCACCTTAGGGATATATAAGTCATTTAAGAAAGAAATATTACAAAGGGAAGGAGCAAAAATCTAGAATCTTTGGATTTTAGAGTTGAAAAGGACCTTAGGGATCATTTAATCCAATCCCCTCATTTTATAGCTGAGTAAACAAAAGCCCAAAGAGATGACTTGACTTGTTCAAGGTCACACAAACAAACAGTGGCAAAGCCAGAATTTCAATGACGTCTACTGACTCCTAAGTACAGTGCTCTTGCTACAGCTGTGATAGTCTATAAGAAAATGACTGCAATTTAGTAATGCTTTCCTTATTTCGTTGCCTTGAAAATTATAATTTTCAGAAAATCATGCTTCTCTCATTTCCAAACAGAATTTAGAGGGTTTTTTCACTTAAAGAATAAACTTTCAAACAAAATACAGGAATCAATCAATTCCAGTTCCACATTTACTTGTAAAGCAATCAATCAACTAGCAGAATAAATAAAACTACTTATGGCTCCTCCATCAAGGATAAAGCTTTACCAGTTCCAAAAAATGAAAATGAAGCACCAATTCTTGTAACTGTTAGTCTAAGAAGGAACCCATTTGGGATCATCTGTCTTTTGAGTTCTCCTGGCTGCAGCTAGGGCAGTGAAGGGATTTTCCCAATGCACTAACATTACAAAGCACTTGAATTCCAACAGCGACATGGTAACTATGACAGCAAATCCAGAAGTGCTTGTGAGGTCACAGAAAACCTATGATGTAATTTTAGTTTTCTTTGATATAATAACTTCCAACTTTCATAGGCAACCACAGGTAATATAGTGAATAGAGTGCCAAGCCTGGAATCAGCAAATGTCATCTTTCTAAGTTCAAATTTGGTATCAGCCACTAACTAGCTGTGTGATTCTGGACAAGTCACTTAACCCTGTTTGCCTCAGTTTCCTCATCTATAAAATGATCTGGAGAAGGAAATGGTAAACTATTCCAGTATCTTTGCCAAGAAAACACCAAATGGGGTCATGAAAAGTCAGACAGGACTGAAAAACATCTAAAGGACAACAACCCTCATTCATTGCTTTCCATCTCTAAAATTCTTTACAAAAATAATCTTTATGTTTATCTCAGAATAGTACAATATTAATTTCACAGAGAAGGAATAAATAATTGATTTATACAGGACTCTGGTGATAGGTGGGATAACCACATTTCTGGTTCCATTTTATATTTAAATGATTTTATTTACACTTTCCTCTGCTACTGACAGAGGTCATGAACTATATTTAACTACTTAATAAATATGTACTGAGGAGAATGACTGGTAACATCACACATAAACTAAGATCTCTCTCTAAAATAGTTCCACTTTGGGGGGGGCAGATCTAAGATGGGGAGAAAAGGCAGGGACTTGCCTGAACTCTTCCAAATTTCCCTTGAAACAACTTTAAATAATGCCTCACAATGAATTCTGAAGATGCAGAATCCATCAAAGGATGTGGTGAAACAATTTTCTAGTCCAACAGTTTTTCACCCCAAAGATGACAGAAAAGGTCTGTCATACTGGGGTGAGGGTGGAGTGCAGGCCACGCCTCAGCAAACCAGCAGCAGTTATCGGGGGTGATTGAATCAGTACCGGCAGTGATGGTTTCTGGACCTCAGCCCGCAGACAGTAAGGGAGTCAGATAACTGGTCAAAAGGAGAATAAAGAGGTCCCTCTGCTGGCATGGAGGGCAGGACTCTTGCACTGCCTATATGTGGATCTAGGTGATAGTCCTGGGTTGTAGTCCTAGGGCAAGGAGGAGCACTAGCATACCATACCATGTAGTCGCGGGGTAGCAAGAACCCTGGTCGTAGTTCCAAGGCCAAAAAGAGTGTTTGCGGTTACCCACACACCAGAGCATAGGCCAGGAGAAGAATAAACACACCACTCCTTAGATCATATCACGTGAGAAGAAATAAAAACATATAGACCTCCACAACTAGCTCTGAAAACAGCTGCACAAAAAACCTTAAGCTTGGGACAGTGCCCTTTCCACCTTGGGAATATAGCCCAATATTAAAATATAAATATAAAAATCAAGAAATAGGCTGGAAAAAGCAAAACAACAGCAAAAAAGATGCTGACCATGGAAATTTACTGTGGTGACAGGGAATATTTAAAAAAAAAGATGCAGAAAAAGACAACAAAGTAAAAACTGCTACATCCAAAATCTCAAAGAAAAATGTGAATTGGTATCAGGCCATGGAAGAACTCAAGAAGGATTCTAAAAGTCAAATAAAAGAGGCAGAGGAAAAACTGGGGAAAGAAATGAGAACGATACAAGAAAATTTTGAAAAAAGAAAACAAAGTCTAGTAAAGGTGGCACAAAAAATACTGAAAAAAATAATACCTTAAAAACCAGAACAAGCTAACTGGTAAAAGAGGCACAAAAAACCATTTGAGAGAAAAGCACTTCAAAAGACAAAATTGGCCAAATGGAAAAGGATATACAAAAATTCACTGAAGAAAAAACTTCTTAAAAAGTAGAATTGACCAAATGGAAAAGAAGGTACAAAAGCTCACCAAAGAAAATAATTCCTTCATCAGATCTAGCTCAAAGAGGGAATAACATACACATGTAGTTAACTAGGTATAGAAATGTATCTTACCCTGTAGGAAAGTAGGAAGGGAAGGGGATAAGAGAATGGAGGGGGGTAGCTGATAGAAGGAATAACAGATGGAAAGAGAAGGTAGTCAGAAGCAAAACTGTCCATTTGAGGATGGACTGGGTGAAAGGAGAGAAGGAAGAGAGAGCGTAGGATAAATGGGGGACATAGGATGAAGAGAAATACATAGTAATCATAAGAGAGGAAAAATTTCATAGCAAGTTTCTCTGATAAAGGCTTATTTCTCAAATATAGAGAACTGAGTCAAATTTATAAAAATAAGAGCCATTCCCAAGATGATAAATGAGCAAAGGATATGAACATGCAGTGTTCAAATGAAGTAATCAAAGCTATCTAGAATCACCCAAAAAATGTTCTAAATTGCTACTGATTATAATAAATACAAATTTAAACAACTCTCAGGTACCACTATACATGTATCATATTAAGTAATATGATAGGAAAAGGAAAATGACAAATTTTGGAGGGAATGTGGGAAAACTGAGACACTAATGAGCTGTTGGTGGACTTTTGAACTTAATTCCATCATGGCCAAAGGGATGCAAAATTATACATAGCCTTTGACCCAGCAGTATCACTATTAGGTCTGTATTCCAAAGAGATAAAAAACAAAAAGGGGAGTGGAGTCAAGATGACAGAGTAGAAGGACTGATCTACTCTAGCTCTGCCCCAATAACCTATAAAATACCTGTAAAAAATGACTATAAACAAATCCTAGAGAAGCAGAAGCCACAAAATGAGAGTGAAACAAATTTCCAAGCCAAGACAGCCTGGTCTGTTGCACCGGGATCAGGGCAGAGAGCAGCCCAGCCTGGGCCAAGTGGCACAGACAGAACTGAAGTAGGCTTCAAGGTGCGGAATCACAGGTAGCAGTTGAAGTTCCCAGATTTCTCAACCCACAAACCCCAAAGACAGCTTTAAAGGTCATTAAGAAAGCTCTTTCACTTGGGTGAGAGGGGAGCATAATCCAGCCCCAGCCTCAGCCCCAGAGCAGTGGCAACAGCACTGCAGCCACAGGGTCCACTTTTGGAGCCCTCAGTCAAAAGACCTTGAGGGAATCAAGTAGCTGATCTGAGTCACAGTCCTGGGTGAGGAGGAGCATTGCTGTGTTGGGAGCTGATGGTGAGTGTGGAAAGGGAACCTTACTCACAGTTCCAGGGAAGAAAAGAGTGCTTGTGATTGCTCACAGACCAGAGCACTGGCCAAGAAAGGAATAAACTCATCTCCCTTGATTGTGCCACCTTGGAGGAACTGAGAACTTACAGGTCCCTAGAGATATCTCAGAGAATAGCTGCACAAAACCTCTGAAGCTTAGGGTAGTATACCCTCCCCTTGACAAAGGACTCGAAAGTCAAGCAACTGGCTGAGAAAATGCCCAAAAAAGGAGAAAAAAAGAGTATAGAAGGTTACTTTCTTGGTAAAAAGGTATTTTCTTTCATCCTTTCAGATGAGGAAGAACAAAGTATGTCATCAGAGGAAGATATTAAAGTCAAGGCTTCTACATCCAAAACCTCCAAAAAAAAGTATGCAATGGTCTCAGGCCATGGAAGAGCTCAAAAAGGATTTTTAAAATCAAGTAAGAGAGGTGGAAGAAAAATTGGGAAGAGAAATGACAGCAATGCAAGAAAATAATGAAAAGTGAGTCAACAGCTTGCTAAAGGAGAACCAAAGAAATGCTGAAGAAAATAGCACCTTTAAAAATAGACCAACTCACATGGCAAAAGAGGTCCAAAAAGTCAATGAGGAGAAGAATGTTCTAAAAAGCAGAATTGGTCAAATGGAAAAGGAGGTTCAAAAGCTCACTGAAGAAAACAGCTCTTTAAAAATTAGAATGGAGTCAAAAAATTATAAAACAAAACCAAGAGAATGAAAAAATAGAAGACTGTGAAATATCTCATTGAAAAAGCAACTGACCTGGAAAATAGATCTAGGAAAGATAATTTAAAAATTATTGGTCTACCTGAAAACTATAATCAAAAAAAAGAACCTAGACATCATCTTCCAAGAAATTATCAAGGAAAACTGCCCTGATATTCTAGAAGAAGAGGGTAAAATAGAAATGGAAAGAATTTACCAATCACTTCCTAAAAGAGACCCCAAAAGGAAAATTCCTAGGAATATCATAGCCAACTTCCAGAGTTACCAGGTCAAGAAGAAAATATTACAAGCACCCAGAAAGAAAAAATTCAAGTATTGTGGAAATACAATCAGGATAATACAGGATTTAGCAGCTTCTACACTAAGGGACTAAAGGGCTTGGAATACGATATTCCAGAGGTCAAACGAGATACTATTAAAACCAAGAATCACCTACCCAGCAAAACTGAGTATAATACTTCAGGGGAAAAATGGAATTTCAGTGAAATAGAGGACTTCCAAGCATTCCTGTTGAAAAGACCAGAGCTGAATAGAAAATGTGACTGTAAATACAAGAATCAAGAGAAACATGAAAAAGTAAACAAGACAGAGAAACCCTAAGGAACTCATTAAAGTTGAACTGCTTACATTTCTACATGGAAAGATGTTATTTGTAACTCATGAGACCTTTTTCAGTATTAGGGTAGTTAGAGGGAATATATATGTGTATATAAAAATATATACATACATATTTATATATACACTCATGTAGGTGTATATAGGTATGTATGTGTATATTATATATGTGTAGGTATGTATATGTATATGGGTGTATGTGTATGTATATATGTGTGTGTGTGTATGTATAAGTGTGTATATATATATGTATATATGCACATAGAGAAGAGGGTGAGCTGAATATGAAGGGAGAATACCTAAAAAAATAAAATTTATTGTTGAATGGAATATACTAAGAGTAAGAGAAAGGGAGAGGTAGAATGTAGCAAATCATCTCACATGAAAGACCTTTTACAATAGAAGGGAAGGGGGGGAGATGAAAGGAAATAAGTGAGCCTTACTCTCATAGGATTTGGCTTAATGAGGAATAACACACTCAACTGGATATGGAAATCTATTTTACCCTCCAGGAAGGCAAGGGGAAAATGGATGGGAGAGGGAAGATAATAGAAGGCAAAGCAAACTGGGGAAAGAGATAATCAGAAGCAAACACTATTGGGGGAGGACAGGTCAAGGGAAAAAATGGAATAAATTGAGGGCAGGATAGGACAGAGGAAAGGAAAATATGGTTAGTCTTTTACAGTATAACTATTATGGAAATGTTTTGCATTGTTACATATGTATGACCTATACTGAATTGCTTGTTTTCTCAATGAGGGTGGATGGGGAAGGAGGGAAAGAATTTGGAACTCAAAGCTTCAAGAATGAATGTTAAAAATTGTTTTAGCATGCAACTGTAAATTAAGCTATACAGGCAATGGAGTATAGAAATCTATTTTGCCCTACAGGAAAACAGAGGGAAAGGGGGATGGAAGAAGGGTGGGTAATAAAAAGGAAGACAGACTGGAGGAAGGGGTGGGTGGGGTGCATGATGTCCTGGAGTGGGGGTGGGGAGAGATGGGGAGAAAATTTTGAATTCAAATTCTTGTGGAAGTGAATGTTGAGAACTAGAAAACAAATTATATATTTTTTAAAAAAGGAAAAGGACCTATATGTACAAAAATATTTATAACAATTCTTTTAGTAATGGCAAAGAACTGGAAATTGAAGAGATACCCATCAATGAGGAAATGGTTGAAAAAGTTGTGATGTATGATTGTGATGGAATACTATTGTACTTTAAAAAATGACAAACAGGATGCTCTCAGAAAAACTTGGACTTACATGAACTGATGCACAGGGAAATAAGCAGAAACAGGAGAACATTGTACACAGTAACAAGAATACTGTATGATGATCAATTGTGTATGACTTAGTTATTCTCAGCAATACAATAATCCAAGACAATTCTGAAGGACTTATGATGCAAAAATGCTATTTGCAGAGAAAAAACTGATAGTGCCTGAAGGCAGATTGAAGCATTACATTTTCTTAGATTTTTTTTTCTTTCATCTGTTTCCTTTTCCAACATGACTAACATGGAAATATGTTTTGCATAACTGCACATATACAACCTATGCAAAATTGCTTGCCTTCTCAGTGAGGGGGAAGGAGGAGGGCGAGAATTTGCAACTCAAATTTTTAAAAAATGAACACTAAGAATGATTTTTACATTTAATTAAGGAAAAAATAAAATATTAAATAAAAATAGAATAGTCAACCAATTTTTTAGTATCAGATCTTAAATTATATTATGAAGCAGCAATCATCAAAACTATCTGATAGTAGTTAAAAACAGAAAAGTAGATTAATAAACCTGATGAGATAAGCACAATCCAGAATAAAAAATTAAACACAGTAGCCTAGAGGTAGTCAGACTCTAAAAGTGAAAAGATATTAAGAGTTTTTAGATGAAGAAATACAAAAGATCAATAGTTACATGAAAAAATTTTTCCAGTCACTAAAAATAAATACAAATTAAAGCAAGTCTGAGGCTTCATTTCACATCTACCAAATTAGCAAAGATAATAAAAATTGAAAATAATAGATTGGAGAAGTTACAGGAAGACAGGTATATGAATACCCTCTTACTGAAACTGCAGATTAGCCCAACTATTCTTGAAAACATTTCAGAAATACATGAATGAAGTCACCAAGCTGTTCATACCCTCTGATTCAGTGATCCCACTAATAGGCATAGAAAATAAAGAAAGGTCCCATATATATCAACACATGGATTTTTGTGGTAGCATAAAGCTGGATGCCACTCATTTACTGGGGAATGGTTAAGAAAATTTTGAGAACATTAATACAATGAAATTTTTAATGCAATAATGGAGTAACAGAATTTACAACAGAAGAAAAAATCAATATGAAGAATTCAGAGAAATATGAAAAAATATGAAGAACCGTCAGAACAACATATAAATCAATCACTATGACAAATGAAAGCAAAGCTAAAAGGTAGATGAACTCAAGTTTAAATGACTGGTTCTGTCAACAGAGGATGTAGCATATACCCCTGCATTGTCAGACTTAGTTACTTTGTCAATCTAAATATACTTGTTTTTCTTTGTTCCAGGATTCAATGAGTAGATGGGTGGGGGTGAATCAGGAAATAACTGACATAAAAAGGCATCAGTAAATGTTCTGAAGAAGTCTCAATGCAAGAATACCAAATATGAAAAACTAGCTAAAGTTTAACAAGGTGAATAGCCTCAGAATACTTTATAAACAGAGGTAGCAGGGACATGGTAGTTATAAAAAGGGGACAGGAGGCGAGGGGAGGAGAGGAAACTGGCCAGTAAAACCCAAGTCAACTGGGCATTTTTTGGCCATCCAAATTTACCTTCCTTTGGAGAGGAGAAGGAAGGTGAGGGGGAGGCAGAGAGGAGAGGAGGAGCTGAATTACCTAGCTAGCTGGGTCCCTATTCAGCCAACTGCATCTGCTCAAAGGATTGTGTTCATCCTTCGTTGCCAAAGAAGACCATGCCATCAGAAAAATGATGGCATGACTTGCACTTGACTTTGTTTTTTTCCTACAGAGACACCCATGTTTAATCGATCCTGAAAAACCGTCACTTGATCCTTCGATCTCTGCTATCATTCTATATCTCTTTGGCCCTTTGTAGCTAAACTCCTTGAAAAGCCCATCTACAATTGCCTCCACTTTCTCTCCTGTCTCTTCTTAACCTCTTACAATCTAGCTTCTGATCTTATCATTCTACCAAAACTGCTTTCTCTGAAATTACTAATGATCTCTTAGTTGCTGAATTCAATGGCCTTTTCTCAATCCTCCTTCTGCTCAACCCTCCCTGTAGTCTTCAATATTGGTGATCACTCTCTTTCCTTGATACTCTCTTCTCTCTAGGTTTTTGGGACAATACTCTCTCCTAATTTTTCTACCTATCCAACTGCTCCCTCTCTGTCTCCTTTGCTAGATCCTCCTCCTTATAATGGAGGAGGATTGGGAAAAGCTTTCTGCAGAAGGGATTTTAGTTGGGACTTCAAGGAAACCAGAGAAGTTAACAGGTGGGAATGAAGAGGAAGAAAGTTCTAGGGATGGGGGACAGTCAGAGAAAATTCCTAGAGCCATGAGAGTCTTATTCATGAAAAAATTTGGAGGCATGATTTGGGGGAGAATCCAGTATTTAAACCAGCTCAGAAAGAATATTTTCATATATACAGCTGAACATACACACACAAAAGATTTTACAGGAAACTGATTCCTCATCTTACTTGCTTTTTATTCCATGACTTCAGTCACACTGCTCTCTATTGGCTCTTCCACCTGTTTAACTACTCTTCCTCATTTTCTTCTTCTGATCATCACTTATCTTCCACCTATGTGTAGGTGTCTCTCAAAGCTCTGTCTTCCATCCCCATCTCTTTCTACACTACCATCAGCACATGTGTTCAATTTTCATCTTTATGCAGATGACTACCAAATCTATCTACGCTGGCACTCTCTCCTGAAATCTACTCTCGCATCAACAACTATGTGCTGGACATCTCCTCCTGGATATCTCACTGGTATTTCAAACTTAATATTATGGCAATCATTATATTCCTCTAAACCAGCCCCTCCTCTTAACATCTATGCTTCTGTGGAGGGAACCACCATCTGTCCAGTCATTCTGTTTTTATAATGTCAGTCATTTTTTATTTTTCATTCTCCCCAGCCGTCTAACTAACCAGCTTCCAAGCCTTATAAACTCTATTTCAATATCATTCATACCAACCCCCTTTCATATACTCATGAGATCCTTATCAGCCCTCACTTGGGTTGCTGTAATAGCCTCCTAACTGGTCTCCCTTTTTTCTAGTCTCTCCCTTCTCTAATTCATCCTCTACACTAATGCCAAACGAGTAATCCTAAAAGACAAGTCTAACTACGTCACTCCCCTGCTCAAAAAGCTTTAGTGTCCTTATTGTCTTTAAGATAAAATGCAAACTCCTCAGCTTGGCATTCTTCAAAATCTGACTCTCACCTACCTTTATAGACTTATATTACACCCCTTCAAACACTCTATACTTTGACCAAAAACGCCTACTAGCTGTTTCCAGAATTAGACACTCCAAACAATCAATCAACAAACATTTATTAAGTGCCTATAAGGGAGGCAATGGGGATACAAAGACAGAAAAAGTCTTGCCCACACGCAGCTTATATTCTACTGGAGGTTACAGTGTGTGTGTGTGTGTGTGTGTGTGTGTGTGTGTGTGTGTGTGTGTGTGTGTGTGTGTCTGAGAGAGAGAGAGAGAGAGAGAGAGAGAGAGAGAGAGATACAAAACACATGCAAGATACATGCAAAGTACTAAGCTGTAGAACCAGGGAAGGCTTTATGATGAAGGTGACTTGAGCTGAGTTTTGAAGGAAATCAGATGCTAGTTAGAAGGAGGTGCATTCAATGCAGACAGGACAACTTGTGCAAAGGTAGAGAGAGCCATGTATGAGAAACAGTAAGAAGGCTAGGAAAAGAATGCATTATGAAAGGGAATAATACGTAATAAGGTTGGATAAGTAGGTTGGGGTCAGGTTATGAAGAGCTTTTAAAATATAATACACAAGAGTTTGGAGAAAAAAAGGTCTAGAGAAGGAAGGGATCCGGAAGGCATCTGGTCCGACCCCTCCTTTACACATGAAGAAAGTGATGAAGATTAGAGTCTTGGGAAGTCAAATGGCTTGGTCAAAATCACAGAGGAAGTATCAGAAGTGACATTTGAACCCAGGTTCTCTGAATCTAGAGCCAATCATTCCACTGTACAACACTGCCTCCTAGAGGTGACAAGGAGCCATTGGAATTTACTGCACAAGTGAGTGACATGGTCACACCTGCACTTTAAGAAAATTACTTCAGCAGTAATGTGAAGGACAAATTGGAGAGAGAGGTTATTACAATAGGTTGTAATACAATACAGAGGTTGTTACAATTGAACAGATGAGATAAGGGACTGAACTAGGGTAGTAACTATGTGAGTAGAAGAAAAAAATGTGGGAAATGTGGTGGAGGTAAATTAGACAAAACATAGAAACTCACTGGATGTAAGGGGGTAAGGATGGTGAGGAGCTGAGGAAGGCTCCGAGGTTGTGGATTTGGGTGATAGCAGTGTCCATCTGCCATGGGGCATGAAACCCTCACCTTCACTTCTTGAAGGACTTAGCCCAGTGCCTGGAACATAGTAGGGACTATATAAATGCTTATTCTCTCCTTCCCTCCATCCTCTCCTCCATAAAATGAATTTTTCCTTCAACAGCAAGAGACACTACCATTCCATGTCCGAGATCTTAACTTTCTCTGAGATGTTTATTCTAAGCTTTAATCAACTTGTTAAATAATCTTGTTCTTAGTTTCCATTGGATTGTTTAGTCAGGGGTGGGGGATCTGCAGCCTTAAGGACACGTGTGGCTGCACGTTCCCCACCCTGGTAGGCTATATGCTCTTAGGAACAAGTCTTAAATGCAGGGAGATAGTTTGGCTGGGGATAGAGCAGACTGCTAGATAGCCAGAGACAAAAAGAGATGACATTCAGCAGTTTATAAGCACAGCTCAGAACCAACTAAGAATAATTCCCAAATCATGCAAGGGCGGAGTATCTATCATATCACATGTATATGAAGAATTTTTGAGAACTGCATACATTTTAAGCATCCAGATATGTGGCTTACACAAGTTTTTATAAAAGGGAAATATTTTTGAAATGGTATAGAAATTTCTTCAGACATTACTCTCATAAACCAATTTAACTAGAGAATTTTCCCCCCATTCTTTCCCCACATCCTCCTATTGTTTTGCTGGGGTCAGAGAAAGATAAATTTTTGAGGTGGGAAGAGAAATTGCAGGAAAATGGAAGGTTTCATACCCAACAATTTTAAAAGAAAACGAGAAGTTTTTTACACTGAAATGGATCTGTGTTCTCATCACGATGGACGTTGCCTACAACAATGCAGATTGCAACCTATCCAGGCTTGCCGATCCTATGTGATTCTTATCTGTATCCTTTTATAAGCTCACTGCTAGCGATTCCCTCAACATGCTGGAGACTTTCCTTAAGTTCTCATGACACTGCAATGTTAACAATGCAGCAAAAATCAGATAAAAATGAAATAATGGGGAAATTTTAAATAATGGAAAAGAATTTAGCGACTTTATTACTGATTAGTGAGAGGTATGACTTCATGCATTTGGCTTTAGATCCCTCATCTTTGAAGGTCCCTCCAAGCTCTAATACTCTATGATTTAATGAACTTAAATCTAGAAAAGTTGGAGAACATTATTGGTCAGTGGAGCAATGATAAATTTTTAGATCAAAAGTTTCCTGGATATGTTGTATGCAAATATACTTACAGTGGTTTTAATTTTATTTAGTAAAGTTAGGTTACTCAACCATTTTGCAAGTTCCTGAACTAAATGATGGTGTTAAATCCAATAAGGAAAAAGAATATTGGCATGGTAGATATCACAAAAATCAACGTTTAATATTTTTTAGTAAATGGTTAATATCCCAGAACATTTTTCTTTCTGATTAGAATGTTCTGAGAACATTTTGAAATAATTTTCCAGCACTCTTGCTCTGTCCAATTCTCCTACATTAAGTGTTTAGCTTAGGATACACTTTATATACCAAGAACAATATCATATCTTCTCAACTGCCTCTAACAAAACAGGAAGAATTTTCCTCAAACATAATTTAATACTTGCTTCTACCAATGCATAAGTTTAGCCTTAAAAATTTTAACCTTTTGAAAGCTGAAGGATAAATGCTTCCAAAGCCACACAATTTAGCCCATTCTTCAAAAAATAAATACAACTTACCCATGTCCATCTCCTAACGATGGTCAACTATTATCAAATATATCTGTTCCATTACAGGGGCAGATGGCAAATCAAAGAATTCTGTTGTTTCCAATGAAAACTTCAGCAGTCTCAGTACTAGTTTTCATTAACATTTCCTAGAAAAAGGATGATTTTAATTAGCTAGAAAGTAACAAAGGCACTGAAATATTTTATTCCATTAAAGAATGAGTTCCTCTAAACAATGGCTAATAGTAGTTGGATCAACTGAGAAAGGCATGCATTGTTATTCTGAAACTTCCTAATAGAAGCACCACAAAATAGCAAATTTTGAGAAACAAAAATTTCTTTTCACACTTTGATATGTCATTATTACTAAAAAATAATAACTCTACTCTTTCAAAGTTAATACTTTGAATACTACTACAACATGCCAGGACTATATTAGAAACTAAAAGATAGTATAGTATAAAAATAGTATATGGAATAGCCCCTTGCAATCAATAAACTTATGGTCTAGTCAAATAAACAAAAAGAACCTCAGAGAATAATATACAAAAGAAATATTCTATGCCTCTACCTTGATAATAAGAACAACACTTCTCCACTGAATCAGTTAATCAGAAGTATGGGCTAAGGTCTAGACAGCTAGCCGCCTCAGTGGATAGAGTCTTAGGCCTAGAGTCATTAAGATCTGAGTTCAAATCTGGTCTCAAACACTTATTAGCTGAGTGGCCCCAGGGCAAGTCACTTAACATCTGTCTGCCTCAGTTTCCTCAACTACAAGATAAGGATAATATAGCATCTACCTCCCAGGGTTGTTGTGAAAATCAATGAGATAATAGTTGTAAAGTGTTTAGTACAGTACCTGGCTATATAAGTGCTATATAAATATTAGCTATTATTATTGTTATTAAATCATCTAAATAAATAAATCAGAGGCATTAAAGAACAAAAAATCTAGTTAAATAAATGAGAGTAAAAAACCATTCAATAAATTTGAATGACACTGCACAGGAATTGTACTGGGTCTGGTTGAAGAGACTCAGTCACACCCTGAGGAGCTTGTATTAATAAGACAGGTTAGTTCAAAAAAATGTACATTTTTCTAATGCCTGATAACCTGGAGGAAAGAATAGTTCAGTGCACCCTCTAAAATGGAATTACTTGGGAAGGGGTGGGGGGAACAGTATGAAGAACCTCAGTATTACTCCTTGACATCCACTTTTAATCAGAGGGTATGGGAAAGTTTGGATTTCATAGTGTCTTAGCAGTGTCTCCAAAGGAGCAGTGAGTAGTGGGATTGGCTACACTGGGAGGCCAGGCCAAAGGAAGAAGTCCAGCAGAAAGCTGTATTGTACCAATAAAGAACTTCATGAGGATTCTATGAAGAGCACAAAAGAATTTCTGGGTACTGTGAGTTACCCCCTTTGCCTCATATGCTCTCAAGACTGGGCTCATTTTCCTCTAGATTGTATATAATTGTGGGGAAGTGTGTCCCAGATTTTTGGATGGTTTGAACCAACTAATACCCATTTATAAAAGCTAATTAAGTTTGGCTAACTACTATTAACTGATGATCAACAGGGATACACACTTGTAGAAGAAAAGCATCCTCTAACTCCTGAGTTTACCTCAAGAACCCTGAGGAGAGATGCAGTAACTGCCCTCTAAGAATCCAATTTGCTAATACAGGTGGGAGTTAGAATAAGAAGTCTAAAATATGTACTACAAATATAAGACAGCATATAATAAATTCTGAATGATGTAGCATAGATTAGAAGTTTGAAGGTAGTTTCAAGGGAAAAAACAAAGTAGGCTAGAATATTGAAGGTTTTATAAAAGATGTGCCTGTGACATGCAATTCAACTACTTTTATGGAAAAGATTTTAAACTCTTTATCTTAACTGTCAACCATATTTTGTTTAGTTCGAGCCCCATATTTCAAATTACCCAGTAGACATCTCTATTTGGATATTGTAGAGCAGGTATGTGGCCAGTCCTGTGTACACATGTAAGATTTGTTGATGGCCAAGTATACATGATAAAGGCAGAAGTGTGGCTAGGCAGGCAGAAAACAAGGGCCTTGCTTCTTAGGTTTACATGTACCTTCACCTTTCCCCCCCACCTCATTTGCATGGGATACCAAAAGAATTTTGAGGTTGAAAAATGGGAGACCTGAAACCTCAAAAGCATTTTGTTGTGAAAGAAGCCTCTAAAACATATGCTATGAGCAGTTTAATAAGTGGGAACTGAATAGAGAGAATACAAGGAATTTCTAAGTCAGAATGAATCTTCTAATACAGATCCTTCCATTAATGACCATGAAATCCAGGTAGAAAGCCAGATTTAAACCTGAAGACACTGGTTAGCTAGAGAGGTTCTGGCTCGGTGTTTCAAAGAGCTTGGCCCAGAGTAAGGTATGTCTTTCTACAGAGGAAATAAACGTTATAGTAAAAACAACAATGACAACAAAAACAATTTGAAGAAACAAGACTTTATTACGGGAAAAACATCCTCAAGTTTCCCCCCTCCCTCCAATTCTATTCCAATGAAACTGAGGATGTTAGAGCCTTTACCTTTTAAAAAGAATTGTAGAAGAAAAACCTCTGGACTTCACTGCCCCTTTCAGGGCCTCATTAACCTAGTATAGTATAGCAGAATAAAAAGCTGCATTTGGAGTCCAGGTCAATTACTAGTTTTTCTAGCAAAGATTTTTCCATTTCAACGTCATTAGTGTCACCTCATGCCCAAAATTATTTTATATTTACTTTGCACACATTATATCTATTTATTTGTGCGGGTGTTGTTTTCTTCCAGTGCAATGCAAGCTCCTTGAAGGCAGGATATGTTTTGTTTTTATCTTTGTATCTCCAGTGCTTACTTAGTACAGTGCCTGGCACACAGTAGAAGCTAAATAAATGCTTGCTGATTTGACTTTAAATAGCAACAGCAGAACCCACTGTCTTATAAGGAAGAGTTAATGCACCAGTTGAAGCCAGAAGGGGAAGTGGAACAGAACTCCTCCTGCCTAGTGATGATGCACTGGGAAGTAACATGGGACCAACAGAGCAGGGACAGTCACATGAGGACAAAGTGGAGAAGAAACTTACCACATTCACATGTTCAGCAAAGACAACACACCTGACAGAGACTGCATGTCACTTGAGATAAGCAGGGAGCAGGCCTGGCAGAAGCAGCGTAATGATATTACTAGAAGAAAGTGGTCTTACTATGTGCATTTTCTTGGCCCTCCATGCTTGTGCCCCAATCATACTTGTTCCCTACACATGTACATCTCCATGCGTGTCCCCTATGTGTGTTCCCTCTTCTCAGTGGGAATATGCATATTAGTGGCAAAGTGTGCCTGAGGTTTATGAAGGAAATATTTTATTAATACTTTTCTTACCACATATTTTCATTAAATGGCCCTGATTTTAAATTAATTATATTTTCTAGCTGATGAATAAAGGTAAACACAATAGTGGGAACTTGTAAGCTGTTATTGTGGGGGATGAAGACCTACAGAGTACCCTGAAATATGGGGTAGCCTAACTGGGAGAATCTGCTGTGCAAGGTGGAGATGCCCCAAGTGCAACCCCCCACAACTCAAATTTAACATGCCTAAAAACAAATGAATCCCATCATAACCTTCAATTGTCTATCTTTATCTGTTAATGGCAACAAGATTCTCTTATTTACCAGTAAGTGAAAAGTCATCAGTCTCCTCCTTTCTCATATCAAAACTGTTGCTAAGACTTGTGCACTGCTTCTACCAGGCCTGCTCCCTGCTTATCTCAAATGGCAGGCAGGCTTTACCAGGTGGGAGATCTTTGCTGGATACATGGGTGTGGTGAGTTGTTTCTTCCCAGCGGCTGTTGCTAAGTCCTGCTCTACTGGGCCCATAGTCATTTCCCAGTAAAACATCAATGGACAGGAAGTTGTAGAATTCCAGCTTCTAGATTCAGATAGAGTCCTTCAGATGGGTCTGTTAACATTTCATTATGAGATGAATGAGTTTAGTCTTTGCTCTTTCAAGTTATTTCTCCTGAATCTGTTCCTCCCTTTCATGCTCACTGCCACTAAGGCCATGTTCAGACCTTCATCAAATCTCAACCACATAGATTTGAAAGTTTCCTAAGTGATGATGCTACTCCATTGATAAAAACAAAAACAAAGCCCCATGCCTTTCAATAACTTCCTATTACCTACAAAATAAAATACAAGGTCTTCTACGCTCTGGTTCTAACTTATCCTTTTCAACCTATTTCCTAATGTTCCCTAGGTTCCCTTTAGTTCTAGGAAAATGAACTACACATCATTCCCTAAACACACCCTGTGTCTTTCTGCTTTCCTTCATGTATTTACTCACTCTGTTCCCTTTACCTAAAAAACCATCTTCCCCCTCTTAGTCTTTTTCCCTCCAAAACGAAATACATGCAGTATAAGAAATCAGTTAGTTGAGTGCCTACATATGTGTATAAACACTGTATGAGCCTTCTGGTTGGTCTCTGAGCTTCCAATCTCTCCCTACTCCACTTCATCCTCCACTTAGTTTCCAAAGTGATTTTCCTAAAAAGCAGTTCTGACCATGACACCACTTCTACTCCAAAAACTTCAGTGGTTCCATAACCGCCAGGATCAAGTATAAAATCCTCTGTTTGGCATCTGAGGTCCTTCATAACCTGAAACTTTCTTCCCTATCCAATTTTCTTACACTGTTACCCTCCATACTCTCTGCAATCCAGTTTCACTGACCTTTCTATTTGCTGCTCCTTACACATGACATTCTATCCCCCAGCTCCACATCTTTGTACTGGTTCTCTCCCTTGAATGAAATGCTCTTCTTCTTCACCCGTCTCTTGGCTTCATCCCATCCCCTGCAGAAGGCCTTTCCTAAGCTCGCACCACCACCACTCCTTGCTACCGCATGTCAATAGTTATCTACATGTGTTATCTGCCCCCATTGAGACATAAATTTGAGGGCAAGGACTGTGGTTTTGTCTTTCTTTATATTCCCAGTGCATAACACAGTGCCAGGCAAATTGCAAACACTAAATAAATAAAGCTTGTTGACTGACTTATCATGGCAAACTCAGGTTCTCAAAGGCCATGCCAGTCAGTCGATAAGCATTTATTCAGTATACATTTGCCAGGCACCATACTGGTGATACTAAGAAAGTCAAAAGACAGTTTCCGTCCTTGAGGAGAAGCTTACTTTCTAATGTGGGAGACAACATATAAAATATTTACAGAATAATTAGGAAATAATCACTAGAGTTAAGAGTGAGAAAAGCTTTCTACAGAAGGCAAAGATTTTAGTTGGGACTTGAAGGAAACCAGGCAAACCAGGAGGTAGAAATGAAAAGGGAGAGCATTCCAGAAATAGGAATGTAAGTAAAATGCAAATTTTCTTAGGTTCTATCAAGTTGGAAAAGTTTCCAACATGAGTCTGGTGATACACTGTTGTCCAAATAACAGCTTAGCTAAGTGCATCATTATAAATAGAAATCCTCCTTAATATTTGAGGCCCCCAAAGCACACCCTAGAGCGATATGGCCAGCTGAGGCTCAATTTGCTCACATGGATTTATAGCCTAGACTGTATCTGAATTATCCTTCCAATACAAACCCCACTGTCACTGATTCACACTTCAGCTGAACTGACATCCCTGCCCCTACATGGCTGTCTTCCAAGTGATGATTATACCAGCAGTACACACAGAACACCTCTGTTAACCAGTTGCAGTTTATATCTTTTCTTGTGCACAATAAGGTGAGTTATTTTTTTTTTAATGGCTAAATCAATCTACCTAAAAGGAAAAGGTCTGTTGTTATTCTTACATTCATCATCCCTCCTTGAAAACTAGTGAGGGGAAATATAAGTGCATCTTCACTTGTTTATCTTACTTCTTTGCTTCCACTGGGCTCTCCCCCTTACCAAGCAAAATCATCACTTCATGATAAGCTTTACTAGGACTGCAGAAATCCATAAAGATAATCTATTTATATACAATGTGATGGCTTATTTTATTTAATTGCATTTCTTTGTCCCAAAGGAGGGTTTCCAGGGGGAGGAAAGAATCTCTGAAAAACGACAATGATGCTGGAGGGAAGCAGCAATCAATAAGGAGCATCATATAAAAGAGGTACAAAGGAGATGTGTAGGAAATTTCCTGAACATCAGAGGAAGAAAATTCAACAATCAAGCTGAAAGTATTATAGGGCACTTGCTTTGGGAGAAGGACAACCGATAGAGATCAAAAACTTCTAGTGGTTCAAGGACCAGTCACATTACTTAGTGGGGGTATTGACCTTCTAGCAATCAAACTGTAGAGTCAGTTGAGAAGAGAGACAGTTGTAAAGGAAAAATCTAACTCTTGAGGAAGTTTTTGAGATTTTACTCAATCTTTTTTCTCCCTCCTTTTGTTGGGTGCAGGATGGAGAGAGGATTTCTCAATCAACTCCTGCAACCAGCAACAGTATCTTGCAAAAGAATATGACCATATCATGTGAAAGTCAGCTAAAAAGGTGAGATAGAGTTCTGGAATTTTGAGGCAAAATGCCATCCACATCCAGAGAAAGAACTATGGAATCGGAATGCAGAATGAAGCAGACTATTATCTCTTGTGTTATGTTTTGGTTTTTTTTTCTTATAGCTTCTCACATTCATTTTAATTCTTCTATGCAACATGACTAATGAAAAATGTGTTTAATAAGAATATATGTGTAGAATCCATATAAGATTGTATGCCATCTCAGGGAGAGAGAGGGGAGGGAGAGGGAGAAAATTTAAGACTTATGGAAGTGATTATTGAAAACCAAAAACAAATTAATTAAATTTTAAAAAGTAAAAAAAAAGGACAACGCAGGACCTGGAGCTAAGCTTACTACTCATCTCAAGGTGTACAATAATTCTAGTTCTTTAAAATGTGCATAGTAGTGCCCCAGGATGTCAACTCAGCCTCAAATTGGAAGCAGTGATGACTACAGCTTACTAAGAAGTGAAGCAGTATCATGCAGCAAGCATTACAACAGCAGCATCTGATAGGGACAAGCTGAAGATTGATACCAAAGTTGGCAGGAGCAAGGCAAAGACATCAAAGGACCTGGAGCTTCAGGGCTATGAGCTGCCCCCTCCTAAAACAGCCTTGGCAATAGGCTCTCTAGGTACATACTTCTCCACTTATGAACTCTTTATGCGTTTACTTCTCCCACTGATGTTATATGTATTTGTAGAAGAAGATGCCCCAGGTTTATAGGGGAGATGTTTTGCTACTGCTCTTACTGTACCATTTTAGTAAATGCCTTTGTTTTGAGGCCATCATATCATCTGGGTGACTAGAATCAAATTAAACACACATATAGTTTTAGGAGTGTGAAACCAGAGTACCTTTTCCCTAGGGATCCAACCTACAACCTGCAGAACGAGGTAGACCAAGGAGTATTTATGCTTCCTTTATCTGATTTAAAAAAAATTTTAGGGTTATCTAAGGCATGGAAGAGTTGCGATCTGTGTTGGCAGAAGGAATACTTCATATTAATGAAATCATAGATTTAGTCTTACTAAAATATCGAAAAAAAATTCTATATATGGCACTATGTAATCACTATGGAAGACATATGCATGAGAAGCTACTGCTTCCAAGAATCTAACAATATAATTGAATAAATAAGACATATATACATAAAATACAACTAATAATATCAAGTAGTATGCAGTAAACATCAAATGAGTGGTACAGACAGGAAGTGCGTACTATAGAAGTTGATTAAGTTATCTTATTTTAAAAACTTAAGCCAGCCCTCTTGATGTTACTTCTTTACATATTACATCAGGGAAGAAAAAAAAATATGATTAAGTAAGATATTTGTTAACTTTGAGCATTTTTAAATGACTCAAGAGATGGATTTTGAGACAAAAATATGAATAATCATACAGGTTTAAAAGATAGTTATTTTTGTGTCCAACCTGAAATACGGTTTTGCTTGAAACTAAATGTTTCACTATGCCCAAAGGGCAATCAAACTGCACATACCATTTGATTCAGTAATAGCACTACTAAGTTTATACCCCAAAGAAATAATAAAAAGGACCTACATGTACAAAAATATTTATAGCAGCTCTTTTTGTGGTGGCAAAAAATTGGAAACTGATGGGATGCCCATAAATTGGAGAATGGCTAAACAAGTTATGATATATGAATATAATGGAATACTACTGTGCTATAAGAAATGACAAGCAGGAGGATTTCAGAAAAAACTGGAAAGATTTAAATGAATAGATGCAAAGTGAAATGCGCAGAACCAGAAGAACACCGTATACAGTATCAGCAGCATTGTGTGATGATCAACCATGAAGGACTTACCTCTTCTTAGCAATGCAATGATCCAAGACTATTCCAAAGAATTCATGATACAAAATGCTATCTGCATTCAGAGAAAGAATGGATGGAGTCTGAATACAGACTGAAGCATACTATTTTTACTTTCTTTATGGTTTTCATGTTTTTTTTTCTTTTGGTCTATTTCTTCTTTCACAACATGACTAACATGGAAATATGTTTTACATAATTGTACATATATAACATATCAAATTGCTTATCATCTTAGGCAGGAGAGAGGTAAGGAAGGGAGGAAGATAATTTGGAACTCACAATTTCTTTAAAAAAACAAACATTCTCAAAATGGGGGTATTTGTTTGGCCTAGAGGCCGATGAGCTACCCGAGTCTACTTACCTTTCCACAGGTCTTTGGAGGCCAACCAGATAAACGTATTGAGAGAAGAGACTTTCCAGAGTCGAACAAGGGTTAGGCTTTATTCAGGGTCTTAGTTACGTATCCATGTGCAGGGTGAATTCTTCCTCAGGAGAGAGGAATCCTCCTCCTCCCAAGTGGCGTGGATCATACAGCAAGAGGATGGGAGCGGAAGAGGGGAGGGACCCTCTTCCCTCTAAGGGCCCCAAAGCAAGAAGAGCCTCCCGGAAGGGACTCGACATCCAGAAGAGGGGCCTTCAGGCTTTCCTGTCCCTACTTAAGCTCTCCCGCTGCATAGTTTGCACGTGAATACTGTGCATGCTCTCAGCCCCTAGCTAATTAACAACAGGTGTGCTCAGACCACGGACCAATCTCAAGGGTGGGATGCTCTCCCCAGCAAGTTTCCCACTGAGAAGAGGTGGAAATGCACAAGATAGCCCGTGTTTCAAGCCTCAATTCCCAGCTGTTCCCTGGGGGGCCTCGTGAGAACTCTGAGGTTTAGAGGTCCTCACTTTTACCTGCCCGAGACTGTCCACGTGAAAACTGAGCTTACACCCCCAACATATATTGGTACTATACTGATGCTTTAAAAGTCTTAATTACTTTACAATTAATTAATATTGCTACTTAAACATTTTCTTTTAAAGCTACTCACATCAAGGAAATTAATATTACTATTATCTTAAGAAGGCTCCAACAGCTTAAGAAAATATATACAGAACAAGCAAACATACAACCCAAATTTTAAAAATGTTAAAGGACAGATGAATCATTAAAAAAAAGTATATCCTTCATGATTTCCCAAATGGTGGGGAACAATTTGTTTGGCTCAAATCAGGAAGGATGGAGAAGGAAGAGTATATTGAATTTCTTCTACCAAATGGAAACAGAGCTAAAAAGTCCAATGAAGTACACTGAAATATCAAATCCCTCTATGATCTGCTGGAAGAATGGCTGAAGGGCATAGGCAGGTCATTGATTTCTTGCTTTGTTAAAATCATATCATTCTTCTGGACAAAGAAAGTTAGCCCTCCATCAATGATGGTAACAGCAGCTTCTATATAATATGCATGGCCTGACTCTTCATTCTCTACTTCCAAAGTCTTGAAAGCAAAAATAAAGGTAAATGAAGAAGCAAAGCCAATTCTGTTTGCTATGCTCAAAAAAAAAGTAGCAAAGTAATTACTAGACACCACATGATAGAATATTCTAAATAACTAATGATAAGAGAAACACAAATTAAAACAACTCTGAGTTTTTACCCCGTACCAACAAAAGGACAAAGATGATAAAAATATATATAGGAACAGTCAATGTTGGAGGGGTTGTGGGAAGATAGGCACATTAATAAATTGATGGGAGAGCTGTTTTTTAGCCCAACAAAATTTAAAAGCAATTTGAAATTTTACAGAGGAAATAATTCAAATGTCCATGTCCACTGACCCAGAGATTCCACAGTTATATGAAACGAAATATTGCCTATAACACGTTTTTGTTTGGCAAAACACTTTATTTCTCTTCTGCTTTTTT